>NC_135336.1:15120743-15765352 GCF_023851605.1 Tamandua tetradactyla
CTCAATCCCTTGATGCTGAGTCCCAGCTTATTCCAGGATTTCTGTCCCACGTTGCCAGAAAGGTCCACAGAAGACAGGGGGAGGGTGGTGAGTTTCCTTGTTATGTTGGCTGGAGAGAGAGGCCACATCTGAGCAACAAAAGAGGTTCTCTGGGGGGTGACTCTTAGGCCTAATTTTAAGTAGGCTTGATCTATCCTTTGTGGGGTTAAGTTTCATACGAACAAACTCCAAGATTGGGGCTCAGCCTATTGCTTTGGTTGTCCCCCGTGCTTGTGAGACTATCAAGAATTCTCCACTTGGGGAAGCTGAATTTTCTCTCTTTCTCACCAAGGAGACTTTGCAAATACATTTTTACTCACTGTTCAAATCAGTCTGGGATTTATCAGGGCATCATCCTGGACAAACCTACAAAATCTCATGTCCTACACAAGGTTCCATGTACTTATGGTGTTCAATTAAGCTGTCCACATAAGTTATATCAGAAACTTTACTAGTCAAAACAAATTTTGTACCAAATAAACATTTTTTGCTTTAGTCTCAAACATAAGTTACAATTTTAAAATATTAATTGCCATCTATTTTTAACACCCTGCAGTATTGACGTTCCTTTGTTCTTCTTCCTAGGTGTGGAAGATTCACCAGTCCTTGATGATCCAATCCACATGTTCCCTCCATCTCTAAACTGTCCACAGCCTTCCTCCAAAGGCCTCCTGACAGGTAGGATCTTTCTCCGCTAGCCCGTAAAATCAGAATGTAAATATTCAATCTAAAAAGGAGCTTGGTTCAGATATACTTCAGAGCAGCAATTCTCTAAAAAGGAGTCTGTGGTGAAATAAATTTGGGATGTGCTAGGATAAAATGAGTCTTGCCTGCAGGACTTCTCAGAGCCTTTAATACACAGAGGAGCATTGTGAATTTCAAGAAAGCAATCTTTGGTGTGCATGTAGGGTTTCCTGAGCATATGTTCAAGAAATCTTTTTGACCACAAATTTTTTTATTTTCAAAATACCCATCAACATGCTGTGAGAGATGCAGTTCTAACCTTAGCCCATTACCTTAAAGATGGAAAATTGAAGCTCAGAGTGGTGAATTAGCATACTCAAGGTGACGCAGGGCACTAGAAGCAGGGCTGAGGTTAGAACCCAGCCCTCCACCACTTCTTGGGGCCTAGAAAATGGTGTTTCCCAACAGCTGCTTGAGCAAGCGGAGGGCAGATAGTGAATAAACAGTGTCCCTGCCTTCTATTCTCCAATGAAAACAGGTCACACCCCACCCCACTGCCATTTGTACTTTCTTGCTGTTAGAGAGTTCCTGATAATGGTGGTCCCTCAGCATCCTGATGCACCACTATCGGCCTGGGTGTCTTATCAGCTACTTCTGTGTGGTCTGAGCTGGCTTCTCCCTCAGCTTAGACACCAGCAAGAGTTGACTGAAAATGGGGAAAAGCATGTGGACGGAGGAGTAGTGCTGTCATCCTGCAGGACTGGGGAATGTGGCGGGGGGTGGGGTTGGGGAGGCAAAGAAATGGACAGAGGCAGCCTGGCAGCAAGGTCACTGCAGGTATGAAGAGGAGAAGACAGGTATCTTCTTATCTCTGTAGAGAATGCTTTACTTGTCCTAGCAATAGTTAGGTGGAAATGCTATCCTGCTCCTCAAGGCAAGCTGTGCATTTTCCATGCTTAGGCAAGAGTGAGCAGATTGATAATCTTTTCAGCTAAAAATAGGCATTTGGCAGGCTAGCATAAGTCCGTCTTCATGCTGCTTTGCTGTTCATGCACTGGAATCATGATCTTGAGACTCCAGTGACTGTCAGAAAAGAGATCCTCTGACCATACAACTAATCATCTACCCATCCATCTACTCACCCACCCACGCTTCCGTCCGCCCATCCATCCATCTATCCATCCATTCAATTATCCACCATCCGACCACCCAGGAATTGCCAACTATCTATCCATTTTTAAAAATGTCTTTATTTGAGCCGCCTGATTGGCAGTCTTTAATATTTTCTCTTTATCTCTGCTATTCTTAAATTTCATGTTAATTGCATTGATGTAGGCCCTTTCCCATTCATTGAATTGGGTATTATATTTTCAGTTCTGGGAATGTTTCCTATATTATTTCTTTAGTAATCTCCTCCCCACCACATTATCAGGTCTCTCTTTCTAAAACTCCTGTTGAGCAGGTATGAGGCCTTCTGGACTGACCCTCTAAGTTTCTTAACCTTTTATTTCCTATTTTCCACTTTAGTCTCCTCCCCTACTTTCTAGGGAATTTCCTCAAATTTATCACCCAACCCTGCTACTGAATTTTTTATTTTAGCTATCATTTCTAATTTCCATGAACATTTTATTATCTCAGGCTCTTTTGTCATAACTTCTATTCTTTTTTTTCATGGATGCACTACCATTTCGCCTTTCTGAAGAAATTTATTTTCACATTTTCTTTTTCTTTTTATTATATCTGCTTCTTCTGAGTGTCTTTTTTCCTGATTGTTCTCTTTGATATCTTCTTTCACATTGGACATTTTCCTCAAATATCTAAAGGTTCTTGGCTGTGCTTGAGGACCCAAATGCTAACAGGAAGCTCTGCGTGCATGGTGGGCTTCCTTGTGGAGCGATCAGGTAATCACTGGTATTTTCATTTGAGATCCCCAAATGCCAACAGATACAGGAGGGGAGTGGGCAGTTCTGCTCCTCCAGAAAATAGGAGGCCCCTCCTCCAATTGCCTGCCCACGGGTAGAAGCCGGCCACTGGGCTCTGGAGCTGGACAGGGGAAGGGGCTGGGCAGGCCCCCTTTTGCCGGCAGACTGGCACTCCAGCTGCCATTTCTAATCAGGGCCTCACCCTGCCCCCCATGCTCTGGGGCCTTCCTGGGTCATTTCATCCGGGGAGTAAGGCTCCAGCCTCCTCCAGCACTGGGAAGATGTACTTATTGGCAGAGACTGGGGTGGGGAGAAGGATGACCACTCCTTATACAGATTTTCAGAACCCCTCCCTGTTTTTAGCCCCCATTTCCCTGCCCTCACTTCCCCCTTTCAGGTCTGGTACCCCCCATGTCTGTTCCTTACAAGGGTTCTGCAAGTTAACCAGCTTTCTTCCTGTCAGCATCCTCTGCCCATGCGGGTAGGTAGATTGGGGCTTTCTCCTCTGTGCTAAATCATTTATCATTCCCCTATCTACTGCCCGTCTTTGTGCATCGTGGTTTGGGTTTAGAGACATTTCCTCATTACATCAGACTTGAGTTTTAGGTTTTTCTTCTCTTTTGTTTTGGGGGTGATTTGCCAGTGGAGGAAGGGAGGCAATACCTCTGGTCTCTCCATCTTGAGACCAGAAATCTGATCCCAGTTGTATAGCCCATAACCAACCTCTGCCCGCCACTCTCCCTGAACTCCGACAGCCTGTTTGACACCTGCACTTGATGATCTAATCGCCTCAAATTTATCAACAGCAGAACATACGATTTCTATGCCCCACCCCAGATTGCTTCCCAAGACTTCCCTGTCCCTATAAAGGTATCTTCTAAATTACTCAAGGCCAAAACAGGAGAAACCTTTGAGTCTCTGCTTTTGCTCATTTCAAGCCTATCCTGCAGTAAGGCCCGGATGTTCTACCTTCAGGATATACGCTGCTGCTTTCACCTCCCTCTCCACCTCAAGCAGTCATCATTCCAGCCACTACCATCATGGGCCTGAACTATTTTATTCCCTGCCAACTGGTCTTCCTGCTGGCATCTTGCCCACTTACTTGTTCTCCCTGCACAAATAAATCATACCACTTCCTTGCTTCAAATTCTCCGGTGGCTTCTGTCACACGTGGGCTAACACCCCAGCTGGGGCTGCTAAGGCCTTCTGTGGTCTGGCAGCCCTTTCCGGGACCCCGTCTCCCACTCCTCTCCTTCTTCCCTGTGACTGGCCCACTCAGGCCTTCTGACAGTTCCTCTAACAAGGCAGCTATTTCTTTCCTTGAGGCCCTTGCCCTTGCTTATCCCTCTGCCTGGAATTCCCGGCTTCCCCCAGCTGCCTCCTCCTGCTTTAAATCTTGTCTTCTTAGAGAGGCCATTCCTGACCAACCACTCTAATGTCAAGCCCACCCTGCCCCAGCTACTGGCCATTAAATCGCTCCTTATCCCACACATTCCCATTTGTCCTATCTGCTAGCTGCCGAAATGCAATATACCAGAAACAGAATGGCTTTTAAAAAGGAGAATTTAATAAGTTGCAAGTTTACAGTTCGAAGGCCATTAAAGCAAGTCTATAGAAATGTCCGATCAAAGGCATCTAGGGAAAGATACCTTGGTTCAAGAAGGCCGATGAAATTCAGGTTTTCTCTCTCAAGTAGAAAGACACATGACGAACATGGCAGCATCTGCTAGCTTCCTCTCCAGGCCTCTTGCTTCATGAAGCTCCCCAGGAGGTATTTTTGTTCTTCATCTCCAAAGTTCACTGGCTGGTAGACTCTGTGCTTCTCTCATCCTCCTGTCATGATTCTGAAGCTCTCTCCTCGTTCTCAAAAGAAACTCTCTCTGAAATGTCTCCTCTTTTATAGGATTCCAGTAAACTAATCAAGACCCCAGGTAGAATGGGTGGAGACACGTCTCCATCTGATCAAGTTTAATACCCACAATTGATTGAGTCGTATCTCCATGGAGATAACCTAATCAAGTTTTCAGCCTATAGTACTGAATAAGGATTAGAAGAAACTGTTGTTCTCACAACACTGATAAGGATTAAACATGGCTTTTCTAGGGTACATAAATCCTTTCAAACTGGCACACCATCTAAGATCACCTTGCTAGCTTATTTGTTTCTTTCTTTGTTATCTTTCTCTTCTTGTCAGATGATCATCCCCATGAGAGCATGGTATGTGTCTGTCTTGGGTGAATCTCCAGGGTCTACAATGGTGTTTGATACACAATAGGAACCTAATAGACATGTGTCGAATGATGGACTAGTCGGGAGCCAGAAGTCCTTTGCTATCTTACCAGCTCTACCACTCGCAAGCTAATCAAGCTTGGGCAAACCACTTCACCTCACAGCCTCAGTTTGCCCTTTGTGGACAGTGGGGATAAGAGTCCCTTTGCTTTCTGTCTGAGTTGAGCTTGGAAGAGCTGCTATGAGGCTCAAATGAGGGATTGAAAGTGAAGACCCTCTATAAGTGTTTTCTCATGAAACATGAAGTCCTGTGGACATATACAGGTCAGGGGGGTGGCTGTCATCTTCACAACTGTCCTTACCACCTCCACATAACCTAGAGGAATTGGAAATGAGAGGAGAGCCGGGAAGGGCAGAGGGTAACCAGGTTTGAGTTCTCAGTTCACTGTGAAAGATCCACTGCCATTTATATGGCAAAAAGGAGGTGGGTAGCGCCTTTACAGCACCCTAAAATTGAGGCCTGCAGGGCTCCTGCATTCATCTCAGCCAAGCAGTGAGGTTGCCCAAGCTCTGCAAACTGAACCCAGAGAGCACAGGGGCCGACCTGGTGTTAACCGTGACAAGGACATCAATGATTGCATTCTTGCAATTTATAGCCAAGAAGCTTCTGTGTGTTTATTGATGACACCTTATTTTTTATAATAAAAATAAATCAGAGCATATTCTGACACTGGTAAATGACCCCAGAAGGGGTCAGAATGGCCCCTTCCCCATTTTACTAAGGTCACTAATCTTATTCCTTTTTTAAAATGGCAGCTATAACTGACAAAAAGGATATTGGGTTTTGCTTTCTAAGCCTCTTGTTATCAGTCCCCTCCCTTTGCAAGGTTTTAAGTGTGTGGTTCCATCTGGGAACCCACCAGCATGCAAATCAAGCCAGCACAGCTCTCCCTGCAGTACCACGTGTTTCCATCATGACACCTTTCAGCGCAAGTCTAAGCCGTATTCCTCCTTTCTGTTTCTGTTTGCCTTGGGGATTTTCAGTGGGGCCTCCTGTAGGGCTTTTTATAGAAAATTGAGATTTCAAAGTGAAAATGGAGGAAAGAGAGAGCGATGAGAGCATGGCATGTCCTGTAGTTGTTTAGAGAGGCATCCCCTTCCCAGAAGTAGGCAAAATCTCTGGAATTGGGCTGTGAAAATGCTCATGAGCACAGAGTAAATATTTCCCAATGGGGCCAGCTGTGGGACAGGGACAGGAAATGGGCCTGGACATCCAGAATCTCGGGGTTAGCAGGGACACACAGGTCAGGCCATCCAAGCGCCCATCTGCTGCTTGACTTTCATCTCGTCCTGTCATAAGGGTTGTGCAGCTTCTGCTGGGACACATCCAGTCTGGGAAGCTCACACCCCCCTTTGGACAATTCTGATTGCTAGATAATTCTCGAGTTCTGAGGTTGGCCACCAGGAATCCTCCTTTTCTGCCCCGCCGGTTACTTCAGAATCATCCACCTGGGTCCCGCTGATAATAGAACACTCGAAGGCATCCTCCAATCAGATGCTGGGATTTATATGGGCAAAACAATTACCACAGGGACTGTCAAGCTCCAGGAATTTGTAAGCTAGATGAGAGGACAAAGGTGAACACAGGATATTCATTAAAGGGAGACACACAGTGAGCTTTCCTGCCATGAGTGTGTACTTCTGGGCCTCCACCCATTTCCCCACCTCCCCAAGGGGAACGCCTCCGAGTTGCACAGTGCTCCCCCATGCCTCCTTTCTTTGGTCCTCACTGGGAGTCTGTGAGCTGTGCAACTCAGGGACTATCTCCACTCTTCCTTACTGCCTTCCCTCCATCCCCAAATCCACCAGTATCAATTCTCTTCTCTTCTCTACTTATGATGTGGGCACGATCTTCACTCAGTCATGTAGCCAAATGAAAAGAATGAATGTGTGCCCTCAATGTGCCAGGCACTGTGCTAGGTGCTGTGAGTACAAAGACAGCAGCCTCCCTGCCCTCAAGTAGGGCACAGGCCAGAGGCAGAGCCGGTCGCCCAAAGAGAAATTGTGATGACAGTGATACATGTGTAGTAGTAGATGTAATCCACCCAAGCTCCTGGGCCCCAGACAGCATCCAAAGACATGACAGCAGTCAAAATTAAATTACAAAGTAAGATCAATATGTATGTGTGCTTCTTAAAGACAAGTAAAGGGATCCCCCTTTTACAGTGACAAGTGTCACTGTTTTGGTTTGCTAAAGCTGCTGAAATGCAATATGCTAGAAATGGATTGGCCTTTATAAAGGGGATTTATTAAGTTACAAGTTACAATTCTAAGGCCGTGAATTTGTCCAAATCAAGGCACCAAAAAGAGGACACCATTCAAGAAAGGGTGATTGAGTCTGGGGTTTCTCTGTCACATGAGAAAGTACATGGTTACCTCTGCTGTCCTTCTCTCTGGGATTCTGTTTTCAAATTGCTCTCAGCATCTCCAAGCATCTGTGTCTTGGTTCCATCTCTCTCCTCTCTGCTCAACTCTGAACTCTTTCTCTCTACGTGAACTCTCGTAAGGATTCCAGTAATTAATTAAGCCCCACCTTGAAATGGTAGGGTCACATCTCCATGGAAATGATCTAATCAAAAGGTCCTACCTGAAGAATTATACATCATGACCAAGTAGGATTCATCCCAGGTATGCAAGGATGGTTCAACATAAGAAAATCAATTAATGCAATACACCATATCAACAAATCAAAGCAGAAAAATCACATGATCATCTCAATTGATGCAGAGAAGGCATTTGACAAGATTCAACATCCTTTCTTGTTGAAAACACTTCAAAAGATAGGAATACAAGGGAACTTCCTTAAAATGATAGAGGGAATATATGAAAAACCCACAGCTAATATTATCCTCAATGGGGAAAAATTGAAAACTTTCCCCCTAAGATCAGGAACAAGACAAGGATGTCCACTATCACCACTATTATTCAACATTGGGTTGGAGGTTCTAGCCAGAGCAATTAGACAAGAAAAAGAAATACAAGGCATCAAAATTGGAAAGGAAGAAGTAAAACTATCACTGTTTGCAGACGATATGATACTATATGTCGAAAACCCGGAAAAATCCACAACAAAACTACTAGAGCTAATAAATGAGTACAGCAAAGTAACAGGTTACAAGATCAACATTCAAAAATCTGTAGCATTTCTATACACTAGCAATGAACAAGCTGAAGGGGAAATCAAGAAACGAATCCCATTTACAATTGCAACTAAAAGAATAAAATACTTAGGAATAAATTTAACTAAAGAGACAAAAAACCTATATAAAGAAAACTACAAAAAACTGTTAAAAGAAATCACAGAAGACCTAAATAGATGGAAGGGCATACCGTGTTCATGGATTAGAAGACTAAATATAGTTAAGATGTCAATCCTACCTAAATTGATTTACAGATTCAATGCAATACCAATCAAAATCCCAACAACTTATTTTTCAGAAATAGAAAAACCAATAAGCAAATTTATCTGGAAGGGCAGGGTGCCCCGAATTGCTAAAAACATCTTGAGGAAAAAAAATGAAGCTGGAGGTCTCGCGCTGCCTGACTTTAAGGCATATTATGAAGCCACAGTGGTCAAAACAGCATGGTATTGGCATAAAGATAGATATATCGACCAATGGAATCAAATAGAGTGCTCAGATATAGACCCTCTCATCTATGGACATTTGATCTTTGATAAGGCAGTCAAGCCAACTCACCTGGGACAGAACAGTCTCTTCAATAAATGGTGCCTAGAGAACTGGATATCCATATGCAAAAGAATGAAAGAAGACCCATATCTCACACCCTATACAAAAGTTAACTCAAAATGGATCAAAGATCTAAACATTAGGTCTAAGACCATAAAACAGTTAGAGGAAAATGTAGGGAGATATCTTATGAAACTTACAATTGGAGGTGGTTTTATGGACCTTAAACCTAAAGCAAGAGCACTGAAGAAGGAAATAAATAAATGGGAGCTCCTCAAAATTAAACACTTTTGTGCATCAAAGAACTTTATCAAGAAAGTAGAAAGACAGCCTACACAACGGTAGACAATATTTGGAAATGACATATCAGATAAAGGTCTAGTATCCAGAATTTATAAAGAGATTGTTCAACTCAACAACAAAAAGACAGCCAACCCAATTACAAAATGGGAAAAAGACTTGAACAGACACCTATCAGAAGAGGAAATACAAATGGCCAAAAGGCACATGAAGAGATGCTCAATGTCCCTGGCCATTAGAGAAATGCAAATCAAAACCACAATGAGATATCATCTCACACCCACCAGAATGGCCATTATCAACAAAACAGAAAATGACAAGTGCTGGAGAGGATGCGGAGAAAGAGGCACACTTATCCACTGTTGGTGGGAATGTCAAATGGTGCAACCACTGTGGAAGGCAGTTTGGCGGTTCCTCAAAAAGCTGAATATAGAATTGCCATACGACCCAGCAATACCATTGCTGGGTATCTACTCAAAGGACTTAAGGGCAAAGACACAAACGGACATTTGCACACCAATGTTTATAGCAGCGTTATTTACAATTGCAAAGAGATGGAAACAGCCAAAATGTCCATCAACAGATGAGTGGCTAAACAAACTGTGGTATATACATACGATGGAATATTATGCAGCTTTAAGACAGGATAAACTTATGAAGCATGTAATAACATGGATGGACCTAGAGAACATTATGCTGAGTGAGTCTAGCCAAAAACTAAAGGACAAATACTGTATGGTCCCACTGATGTGAACCGACATTCGAGAATAAACTTGGAATATGTCATTGGTAACAGAGTCCAGCAGGAGTTAGAAACAGGGTAAGATAATGGGTAATTGGAGCTGAAGGGATACAGACTGTGCAATGGGACTAGATACAAAAGCTCAAAAATGGACAGCACAATAATACCTAATTGTAAAGTAATCATGTTAAAACACTGAATGAAGCTGCATCTGAGCTATAGGGTTTTTTTTGTTGTTTGTTTGTTTGTTTGTTTGTTTACTATTATTATTACTTTTATTTTTTTCTCTATATTAACATTCTATATCTTTTTTGGTTGTGTTGCTAGTTCTTCTAAACCGATGCAAATGTACTAAGAAACGATGATCATGCATCTATGTGATGATGTTGAGAATTACTGATTGCATATGTAGAATGGTATGATTTCTAAATGTTGGGTTAATTTCTTTTTTCCGTTAATTAATAAAAAAAAAAAAAGATCCCACCCACAATAGGTCTACACCCACAAGATTGGATTAAAGGAGCATTGCTTACTGGGGTACACAACAGTTTCAAACCAACACAGTCACCAACTCCTATCCTTTCTCCAAAATTCTCTCATGTGTCTCAAACCCTTGCTCACAATTCTTTCCCTAAAACAGACCCGGAAACTGCCTCTTCTTTCTGGTTGAGACCTCACAGCCTCTGCCAAATGCCCCCCAAATTTCTGCTTCCCCCTATAGGTCATGTCAGGAACTATAGGATGTTGCTAGTCAGAACTTCTGGACGCTCTACAGCCCTGGACTGCCTTTGGCCCTCTCAGGAAGTGGCGAAGCTTGCTCCCTATGATGCCTTACTCTTTTTTTTTCATATTTTTATTGAGAAATATCCACCCACATACAGTTCAACCACATTATACAATCAGTGTTCCAAAGTATCCTCATATAGTTGTATATACTTCACCACGATAATTTTTAGAACATTTGTATCACTTCAGAAAAAGAAATACAAAGAAAAGAAAAGAACTCATACGTCCTATACTCCTTACTCCTCTCTCCCATTGACCCACAGTATTTCAATCTCCCCAATTTTTAGCATTTATCTCCCCCTGTTATTTATTTGTCTTTTTATCCTTATTGTTTTTACTCATACTTCCATACCATGGATTAAAGGAGCATCAGACACAAGGTTTTCACAATCACACAGTCACATTGTAAAAGCTATATATTCATACAATCATCTTCAAGAATCAAGGCTACTGCAACACAGCTCAACAGTTTCAGGTACTTCCCTCCAGCCACTCCAATACACCATAAACTAAAAAGGGATATCTATATAACATGCAAGAATAACTTCCAGGATATCCTCTCAACATTTTGAAATCTCTCAGCCACTGAGACTTTATTTTGTCTCAGGTTTTTTTTCTCACTTTTGATCAAGAAGGTTTTCTTATTTCCATTATGCTGTGTTCTGGCTCATCTCCAGAAGTCAGGTCCCACATGTCAGGTCTCTACATGTCCCATGTAGAGGGGAGGGCAGTGAGTTCACCTGCCAAGTTGGCTTAGAGAGAGAGGCCACATCTGAGCAACAAAAGAGGCTCTCTGGGGGTAACTCCTAGGCATAATTATTAGTAGGCTTAGCTTTTCCTTTGCAGGAATAAGCTTCATAGGGGTGAGCCCAAGATCAAGGGCTTAGTCTACTCAATTGATTGTCCCTACTTCTTGTGTAGTCCCCAGTGCTTATGAAACTATCAGAAATTCCCCAGATGAGGAAATTGAATACTTCCTCCTTTCTCCATAGTTCCCCAAGGGGACTTTGCAGATACTTTTTTATTCTCTGCCCAAATTACTCTGGGATATATCAGGGCATCACACTAACCTGGACAACCCAACAAGATCTCAAGTCCTATTCAAAATTTCATAAAAACTTATGGTGTTCAACTAAAATGACCATACAAGTTAAATTAGGAAATGCAATACCCAAAATATAAATTGTGCACCAAATAAACATTCTTCCCTTTGGTCTTGCACAGTTGAAGTTTGAAAATATGGACCATATCATCCTTTACTCAGTGTGCTGGTTTGAAAGGATGTATGTCCCCTAGAAAAGCCATGTTTTAATAAAAATTTCATTTTCTAAAGGCAGAATAATTCCTATTCAATACTGTATGTTTGTATCTGTAATCAGACCATCTCCCTGGAGATGTGATTTAATCAAGAGTGGTTGTTAAGCTGGATTAGGTGACGGCATATCTCCACCCATTTGGGTGGGTCTTGATAAGTTTCTGGAGTCCTATAAAAGGGGAAACATTTTAGAGAATGAAAGAGATTCAGAGAGAGCAGAGAATGCTGCAGCACCATGAAGCAGAGAGTCCACCAGCCAGCGTTTTTTGGAGATGAAGAAGGAAAATACCTCCCAGGGAGCTTCATGAAACAGGAAGCCAGGAAAGAAAGCTAGCAGATAACGCTGTGCTCGCCATGTGCCCTTCCAGCCATGGGAGAAACCATGACTGTGTTCACCATGTGCCTTCTCGGATGAGAAAGAAACCCTGAACTTTATCAGCCTTCTTGAACCAAGGTCTCTTTCCCTGGATGCCTTTGATTGGACATTCCTATAGACTTGTTTTAATTGGGACATTTTCTCAGCCTTAGAACTGTAAACTAGCAATTTATTAAATTCCCCTTTTGAAAAACCATTCTGATTCTGGTATATTGTATTCCGGCAGCTAGCAAACTAGAATACTCAGTATTCTGATTTACCTTTGTCCTGTCCAGATCAGCTTTATTCAAAGCCTTACTCTTGCAAGAATCCTCCGTCAGGTCACAGAGGGATACCAAGGTGTCACAGGTGTTAGAGAAGGGATATATAAACCCATCCGGGGGTTCAAAGAAGGCTTCCTCCACCCCGGGCTGTCTCCAGGAAGGAGCAGGAGTTGGCACAGGAGAAAGGGGGTGAGGGGCAGAGAGGACACTCTAGCAAGGTGAGCAGGGCAGGAGGTATAAAGGCCGGGAGGCATGGGACATCAGTGCATGTTCAGGTTTGGACACATTTTTTTGTTCCTTAATCTTCATAGGCCATTGATGAGAAACTCTAAAACAAAGCCAGCTCACCCCATGAACACATGTTCAGCACATATCCAAGTCAGGCAGGCCCTCTCTGCACTTCTGCCAGTTCCCACTTTCTAATCTCCTTGTCCAACTCACCAAGTGCCCCCACAGCCCAGCAGCCCTGCACTGAGGAGATGAAGCACAGTCACCCAGACCTGCATTCTCACCCGAACAAGGCTACGGTCCCCCCACCCCACCCCTGTTCCCCTGTGTGAGAGTCATCCCTAGAACATGAGGATGCCAACTTTGCTTCACAATTTCTCATTTCCATCTAGGCCTGGAATTGCACAATCTAGTCTGTTACAACAGATACCCGGGGTTTAGAGATGGTACGTAGCTTGCTCAGACTCACACAGCAAGTCTACGGCTGGGCAAAGAGGCTCCCCGCCTGACTACCACCCTGCCTGTCCCTGAGTGGAACCGAATGGCCCCCTTAAACCTGTCCACTCAGCTCAGGACATTTCCTCATTTCCAGAAAATGATGGCTCCTGGTGAGGTGGTTTGAGGCTATTATGTACCCTAGAAAAGGCCATGTACCTTTTATTTTTAGGGGGGTGGGAGGGAGTGCATAGATGGGAATCGAACCTGGGTCTCCCACATGACAGGTGGGGATTCTACCACTGATCCACCCTCGCACCCCCCAAGGCCATGTTTTTTTAATCCATTCCTGTGGGTGCAGTCCTATTGTGGGTGGTACCTTTTGATTACATTATTTCAGTTGAGGAGTTGTCCCAGGGTGGGTCTTTCTATTTCATTTATTTTTATTGTGAAAAATAACATATAAACAGAAAAGCAATAAATTTCAAAGCATAGTGTAACAAGTAGTTACAGAACAGATTTCAGAGTCTGGTATGGGTTACAGTTCCACAATTATAGGCTTTTCCTTCTAGCTGCTCTAAGACACTGTTGGCTAAGAGAAATATCATTATAATGATTCAGCAGTCATACTAATTTGTTAAATCCCATCTTCGCTGTTATAACTCCACCTTCTAATTTGATCTTTCTCTCACTGTTTAGGAGTATTTATGTTATGCCCTTTCTAATTTTTCATGTTGGAATGGGCTGTTGCTAATATGGGATAGGAAGATGGAACTAGGTGATATTTTGGAGTGGCTGACCCCTCTGGGTTTTAGGACTTATCTGGTCTAGGAACCCATCTGTAGATTTCTGGAAAGTAATCATAGTGCATTAGAACCTTTCTAGAATCTTAGATAGAGCCCTAGGTGTTCTTTATGGTTGGCAGAAATGGTTTTGGTTTTGGTTTGGCAAACCATGGTAAATAACAATATCTAGGTGAAGCTCCCATAACAATAGCCTCCAGAATAACCTCTTAACTTCATTTGAACTCTCACCACTGATACCTTATTTTGTTATGATTCTTTTCCCCCTTTTGAGATTGCTGATCCCTTGGTGCCAGGGCAAGGCTCATCCCTGGGAGTCATGTCCCGTGTTGCCAGGGAGATCTTCACCCCTAAATGACAAGTCTCATGTCATGTCAAGGGAAGGTAATGATTCCACTTTCAGAGTTGGGCTGAGACAGAGAGAGGCCACATCTGAGCAACAAAAGAGGTCCTCTGGAAGTAACTCTTAGGCATACCTATAGGTAAGTTCAACTTCTCTGCTATGTAATTAAGTGTCACAAGAACAAGTCTCAAGATCAAGGGCTTGATCTATTGACTTGGGGGTTCCTAATATTTGAGACAGTATCTGGAGTTTCCCTGATGGCAAAGTTTAATGGTTCCATATGTTTTCTCCCATCCCTCAATGGACTTTGCCAACATACTCTGGGCTGTATCCAGGCATTACATTAAGTTATACAGAATTACAAGCCCTCATTCCCAAGGTGGGTCTTAATCTTCATACTGGAGTCCTTTTATAAAAGGATAGTGGACACACAGAAAAAGAAAAACAAAAAAACAAAACAGAGAGCTCAGAGAAGCCCCAGAGAAATGGAGAAATGAAATTAAGAGAAGCTCAAAAAGAAAAACCCTGGAGGAGCTAAGAGAGGACCTACAGAAGCTCAGAGAAGAAGCCACTGGAACCAGAAGTTGAAGACAATGAAACCCAGGAGCAAAGGACCTGCAGACACCAGCTATGTGCCTTCCTGTGTGACAGAGGTGTCCAAGATGCCAGCAGCCTGTCTTCAGAGAAGGTATCATCCTGCTGATGCCTTAATTTGGAAAATTTCATGGTCTTAGAATTTAACCTTAGATAAGGTTAAAATTTGTAAGCTAATAAATCCCCATTGTAAAAGCCAGTCCATTTCTGGTCTTGCATTTCGGCAGCTTTAGCAAGCCAAAACACCTGGGATTTATTATAGTAATAGCCACTATTAGTTGAGAATCTAGCATACATCAGAAAGTCCATGATTTACATGAATTATCTCAATCAGTCCTCGCAACAGCCTGGCAGATGGGAGGTCCAGAGTGTGAAATACGTTCCTCGAGGCCTCCTAGCCATGCTCTCTCACCAGGAGCCTATCTGGGGTTCATGTCGTGTCCTCTAGGAGGCATCCCTCTCCCCATCCTCTGGTGCACCGTGGCTCCCAGTCAGATCCTTGCAGTAAAGCCACCTCACAGGTGGGGAAGCTCTATCAGGTAGAAACTTGAACCCAGCATTGAACTCACAGCAGGGGGCTGGTAAATATCTCTGAAATGCACAAATGAATAAAGTGTCAGAGCTGGGCTATGAATATGGGTCCTCCTCTCTGGAGCCCATGCTCTCTCCACAACATACATCTGTCCCCTACACACACACACACAAACACACACACACACACACACACACACACACACAGCAATAGGCAATCCTAGAGGGGTTCACAGCTTTGACATCAGCCTTGGCAGGGGGAGATGCCCCTTGGGTTGGAGGCATCCTTAACCTTTGGGGTGCACCTCTTCCACTGGCCCAAGGAGCTGCCAAGATGTGCTCCTTCCTACCAGGTGGCACCCCTACTGCCTGTCAGTGCTCCCTGGACCATTCACCCATCTTGGAAACCACAGAAGCAGGTGAGCCACTGGGCTCCTGCAGGGACCCAGTTCTGGGGGACAGAGGCAGTGGAGCTTGTTCCTGCAAATAGGAAGGTGACCTTCTCTGGTGTTGCTGTTGGGCCTGGCCCAGCCCTACGTGGCCTGCTGGGCTCCCATAGCCCGGGAAGGGTCACCATGGAGAGGTGGCAGACCCACTTAGTGGGTCTTAGTCCAGGGGCCCCCACACCAGAAGCATGCCAGGAAATCTTCATCACTAATAAACCTTCCCTGGGAGAGGGCAGAGCTGGAGCAGGGAATGCCCAGAGCTGAAGGACTTTGTAGAAATTTGGCTTTGAAGAGAGAGAACAAAGGGTGGTTCAGAAGAAAGTGAAGGAAAATGCAGGAGGGTGAGAACAGCTGGGCCTTCAGGGTTCTGGGGGCACCTCCCAAACCCCCTTCAGGAGGGCCCTCCTTCCCCTAGCTGCCAGGAGTGTCAGCCGCTGATGACTCAGGGCTGGGTCCTTCCCGAGAGTCCCTGGCTGAAGGCAGCTGCCTTGCCCCACACTGCTCGGCCCAGGGGTGACCCGTGCCCAGTGACTGGGCACGGTAAGGGTTACCATCCCGTTCCCTTGCTTTCCCGGTCCTCCTCTGCAGCGTGGGACTGGCTGAGGCATCCGTTGTGCCTCCATCACTCTACACCCTCTCCCTGCCCAATCCTGCTCCCCTCCCGCAGGTCTTGAACCATAGGACACTTGCCAGAGATGTCCTGAGGGTAAATCTGGGTAAATCTCCATCGCAGAGTCTGTTTCCCAGGAATGGAAGAAACCTAGTGGGGGAGAAGCGGGAGCAGGGGTTGCTCACAGCACATGATGGTTCGGCAGCAGGGGTGAGACAGGGGAGCTCCTTCAGGGTAGTGGCAAAGCATGTGGGATCCCGGAGAGGAGGCCGGGCCAGGGAAGTGGGGGAGATGGGGAGAGGCTGCAGCAGCTGGTAAGAAAGGGATATCGAGGGGGAGGAGTTGTTAGGGCTTCCTGGACCTGAGATAGGTCAATTTCCTGAAAGGTGGGATGGGATGCTATGAGTCCAAGTTTATCACCAAGCGGCCTGCTCCTAACGGTGAACAAGGACCGACGCTGTCGAAGCAGGTGCTCACTCAGCCTCGGAAGATTAGCGGCCCACTTTTGGGCCCAGCTGTTGCTTCAACAGATCACCCGCATCCCGACCACACACTTCCCTGCCGAAAGGCTACACGCACCTACCGCCCATTCCCAGCCTTATTTCTGCGCCTGTGAAAGGGAGGCACCAGAATCTGGCTGGATGTGGTTTGGGGATTCCTGGCTCTGCCTGAGCTGTGGGAGAGGACGCCTTCCTCAAGGAGCGCAGGGGGGCCCGAATGGAAGGGTCCGCGCGGGACGCAGCCCGAGCGCGGGACCAGGACCTGGATGCCCACGGGGCGGCCTGGGGGTGTGGGCGTCTACACCAGCCGCACTGAGCAGCCCTGGGGCTGCCCCGAGGGACCGAGGCCTGTGGGTTATCTCTCCTGCTGCCCAGCTGTCCTGGGAGGGCGGCAAGGCCAGGAGTCAGGTAGGTTCTCCCCGGAGGACCCAGGCGCACCCAGCTTGCCCAAGTCCTGCTGTGCAGCCGGCACCAGGATCCAGGCTCCTGCCCCGTCCGTCCAGTCCCGGCCCGGCCGGCCACACAGAGGCACAGCTCGGACTCGGAGCCCTGGAGGACCCTAATAGGATCACGGATCCGCACGCGTGTGGACGCACAGGGGCGCGTGGACACGCCACGCTGCGGGAGAGAGGGCGCCGTGAGGGTGGGAGGGGCGGCCACTCTAGAGGGCTCTCAGCACCACTTTGTCAAAAAATTGAATACCTTAGGATCCAGCAGTCTCGTTCCTGGGCTTACGACCCAAAGAAATTCTCACCCAGTCCGTAAGGGACCAGTACATGGATGTGCACAGCAGGGTCATTTGCGTGTGCGTGTGGTGGGGGAAGGGCGCCATGAGCGGGAGCCGGGCGGGGCCGTGGGGGGCGCGCCGGGCGCAGCAGTTAGCAGGGAGGTGTGCACACCACAGGACGGTAGAGCTTACAGCCGGAGCTGAGGGAAAAGGAAAGGGCTTGAGAATATAAGAGGACTTACCTAAATTAAAACACAGATCCATAAAACAATAATAGCCTTTTGCAAGAACACTATGGTCAAAATGGCATACAGTAAGACTGTCTATCGAGGAGAGGGAATAGGAGACTGTGATGAAGGAAATAAACAAATGAAACAGGAGAGGGCCTTACAGGGAGCACTGGTGGGAATGGCATGAATTGAGGAGCATTAACTCAATCCTCTGTACCTGCAGTTTAAAAACAATGGTGACAATGAAGAGGAAGGAAGAGGTGGAAGGAACTGTTAGGACCCTGTGGCTTTGCACCCCCCCACCCCCCCACCCCCCACTGAACAGCAGAGCAGCCCAAGCTCCCAGGGAATGCCCCATCCCCCTCCCTGCCACCTCTGCCCCTCCCCCAACACACCCTCCCCCATCAAAACTTTCACCAGCGGGGCCTGCTCTGTGCCAGGCCTGAGCTGGCGCTGCAGAAGATACAGAGATGGTGGCGGCAAGGTAGCTGCCTGCAAGGGGCTCACCAGCCAATGCAGAAGGTGAGACATTGTGCAAGTAACCATGTTTCAAAGGAGAAAGTATCAGCTACTGCAAGGAAAGTAGGCAGGAGTTGGGGGGAGACCTCCAGGGGTTGGGGGAGAGCTTACGTCTTACAGGGGGATCAGGTCCTGCATGGGTATCAGGGAGGGTGTCAAAGAAGAGCTGGTAAGGGCATGTCAAGAAGAGAGAACAAACACTGGGAGCAGAAGGAATGGATTTAACAAGGTGTAGGGCTGGGTGTGGAGCTGGAAACGCATAGCTAGGATTTCAACCTTAAGGTGTGAGGCAGGTGGGCACTGGGGGTGGGGTGGGGGTGGCAGGCTGCTTAGCCTGAGAGGCTTCTTTGCAACCTGGTCACATAGCCAAAGGCCAATCGCTGTTAGCTGGCATAGCTGTCAATGAATCATAAGCAGAGGGGCTGGGGTTCCTGGAAAGCTGCTCATTCTCTCTGAATGAAAAAACAAAGTTGGCTAACAATAAATCTTGAGTGAGTTTCAATTTGAATGGTCATAAAAGTTCAGGTTGGTGAATTATAAGTTGAGGTCCTGAGGTTTTCAGGTTGGATTTAGACTCCGTGCCATGTGCATGCAGGAACCCAGACGGACACATTAAAAGGCCCATTTCTCCAAGCAGACCCAGTGCGGGTGGAGGTGGGAGATCTTGTTCAACCCCCTTGCTTTCTACAGATGAAGAAACTGAGGCCCAGAGAAAAGAAGGGGCTCCCTTCCAAAGAATTACCCACGGAGCTGCAGTAGCCCTTGACCCCCTGGCCACCCTCTGGCATCAGTGGTGTGGCTGGTGAAAAATCTACAGCCTACAAGCATCATGGCCATGTACCAGGCTTAGGAAGATGCTGTAAGCAAATGTAATGTGTCCCAGATTGTTGTTCTCCTCATGTAAAAGCGTTCTTGTATTTGTTGTAACTTGTTATTTAGAAAGGATACTTTACTTAATAAAATACCGATTCCTTCCCATCTGTGTAGTCTGTCACAACTTTCTTCTTGAGGAGGTCTGGTCACTATGTGTCTAGAAATGAGGAAAGAGGTGACTTTCCCAAGATTACCCAGGTAGTGAGGGCAGAACACAGGTTCACAGCCAGACCTCGGGCCCAAGGGAGGGCTCTCTCCACTACACCAGCCTGCTTGCTTGGAAATTTATGCTTCAGTCTTAAGCTCCAGATTCAGCCTGACCTCTGAGTATCCCACATTAAGATCAGCCAGGAAGTCTTAAAATTAGCAGCGTATGATGACTTGGAGGCTTTATGGACCCCAGAAAATATTGTTAAAGTTAATCTATTGCTGTGGGTGTGGGCCACTGTCAGTAGGATCTTTGTGATGAGTAGGTGCTTGAGATGTGACCCACCTCATCCAGGGTGGGTCTCAGTCTCCTTACTGGGGGCCTTTATAAGAGATCAAAGTCAGAGAAACACACAGAAGCTCAGAGAAAAAAGCCCAAGAGAAGCTGACAGAGAGAAATATAAAGAAAGCCCACTGATGGAGAAGCCAGAAGCTGTAAGCAAAGAAACTGGGGAAAGAAGGGAGAGACCAGCAGACGTCGCCGGGTGCCTGGACGTGTCACAGAGGAGTTGAGGATCACTGAGAGCCGGTCTTTGGGGACACTGCCTCACCTGTTGATGCCTTGGCTTGGACATTTTCATAGCTTGAGACCTGTAAGCTTGTAAGTTAATAAATCCCTATTGTAAAAGCCAACTCATTTCTGGTATATCGCATTTCGGCAACTTGAACAAACTGAAACACAGAGGTTTGTGTTCAAACCTCTCATCAAAGCAGGTGCCAAGCCACAGCTGCACTTTACTACCTTAACCTATAAATTCCTGGTGTATTCCAGGCTGTGTGCCCACTGAACCAGTACTGATGAAACGTTATTGAAGGGGATGCTATAGTGTTTTTGGGTGACATACATACAAAAATAAATCTTTTCAGTCAGGCTGTGAGCTTTTCAAAGCCCATTATCATTTGTCAGGTGGACTTTTTGTACCCACAAAAGAGGATGGTATCTGAGAGATGAAAGCAGAATCTGGAGCTGCTATTATTAGGATCACTTCTATTTAGAGAACTAGGGCATCAATAGGGAAGGTTGAGGATCCCAGAGCCAATTTTCTTATGGGTGATGTCAGCCATTTCAATGACCAGCCATGAGCTATAAAATGTGCCATACCCGAAATCGGGAGGGTAGGGACTGGTGAATTTTTTATAGAATTTAGTATGTTCATTATAAAAGCAATTACTATACACTATGGAAAATGTGAAAATTGCAGAAATAAAGATGAAGATAAAAATCACTTAAATCCTAAGACGCAGAAATGCTCTCTTTCAGACTTCTGTTCCACTCATATGAACAGGCATATGCTCTGTAGTGAAAGTTTTCAGGAGGCAAATTAAACACAACACAATGACCTATGTTTGCATTGCACTGATTACAACAGGAATCGGTGCTCAAAGATTGCTCATGGAAAAGTGCAGGAGCGCACGGTTGCTTTGTTGGTCTGGCTGTACTTCCTGTGGAGAGTTAATTTGCTGTTCACCATGAAGTTATAAGGTCAAGGCCAGCGGTAAGAAGAACGGGACGCTCCTGAGCGGGTGATCGCAAAAGGAAACAAGGAGATTCTGTTTAGCTTTGGACCAATTTGACCAACCAGTTTATTATTTTTTCCTTGCAATAACAAAACACATTATTGCTATAGGAACATTTTTACTATTGAAATTATTGCAGGGAAAAATACCTTTATTATTGTATAAGTCTAAAATCCTCTAGCCTTTAACCCACTTCTTCCCCATTAAAACAATTGTTTTTGTAATGGAGTGTCTGAAACACATGGTTTCTTAGGAGTTTGAATATTGAAATAGAACAGGACAAGCTCACTGGCCCTCACTACATACACACACCCACATACATACGACTTAAAAAATAAAATGAGGATCATACTGTACATGAGATTTTGTATTTTGCATTATTAATACCACATTATAAGCATTTCTCAAGGTATTACATGTTCTTCAAAAAGGCGATTTTTAATGGTCGCCTAAAGTATTCCATTATATGGATATAACATAATTTACCCACTGCTCTGTTCAGCATTATGAGTTGCTCCCCAATTTTTCCTATTATGAATATGCTGTGATAAACATGTAGTAAATGACTCTCCGTCCACATCTCTCATTATTTTCTTACAATAAATTTTAGAGTTTGAGTGATGTTAGTGAGGTTATGTGAGTAGTACTGATAGTCTACATTCCCTTCCTACCCTCCGTTCAATGTTTGGCACATTGCAGGCACCCAGTAATTGGTAGCTACAAATAGGAAATCAAGTAACTAGGAAAACAGACCAATTCCGTCAGAGCAGAGAGTTAGGAGAGAAACGCTCCACCTGTCCCAGGGATGATAAAACCGGATGGTGTGAGGGAAGGGGGATGAGAAAGGACAGGGTTGATTTGGCTCCCAGGAGCAGTTGGACTTGCCAATACTAGAATGAAATGATTCTCTACTTTGATCCATACACAGCAGTACCACCTGCCTAGCTACTCTCTCAGACATGCTCTCCCTTCGGTCTGAAAGGCTTGCTGTGAGCACACTGAGCTTAACTGTAGGAAGACGAGGGAGAATGTTGGGGGGCACTGATCACACTCCTGAGCCAGAGCCTTCACACAGCTGAGAACTATGTAAAAACGACAAAAATCATTGTGTTCTCGAAGGTTATTTATTAGCTGTTCTCACTCATGGGAAAAGAAATAAAAAAGCAAACAAAACAGAAACAAAGTAAGATGGAAATCCAACAACAATTCTGCCCCAGGAGCCTCAGCTGGAGTACAGAAAATGGACCACCAAGGGTTTCATGTTTGCAGCTTACTCTTGGGAGAACTCACTAAAAGATGGAATAAAGAAATGGCACGCTATTTTCTATTAAGGTATAAGGTTTGCTGTGGTACAATGAGAAAGTAACAAGGGTAATTTTTTTAAACAAAGGGTCTAGAATACTAATAAGCCCCCTTCCAAGGCCACATGGCTACACTGGTGGATGGTGAGTTCCTCTTTGGAATGAGCCTTTCCAGGCCAGAGAATTCGACTGCAGGTCCTCGGGAGTGACCAGCCTTTGTTCTGTGATGGTGATATTGATTCCTGAGCACAGTCTGATCACCTGGACCTGGCCTGAAGAAGGGACAATGGGGTTCTGTGACACAGTTGGAAAAGCAAAGCAAAGCTGTACATTCTAAAATAATGAAACCAGTTTTCTTATGTGGACCACAAGTTGGGCCCTGAAGATCTTATCCAAATGGGTGGTGCCCTTTACACCCACACTGAGCAATGTGAGCTTCGCAGTTAGAAGAGCTCGCAGACTCCCAGGGAGACTGTGAGGATGGACAGCATTCATTTGGCTGTTTAAGTGTGAGGTTGGTCATTAAAAAACTCTACCTGTCTCATTCATTCCGAGATCACAGCACTGCTGTTTGTTCTTTCTCATAAAATGGAAGCCTGTCCATTGAAATTAAGTTTATATTTGGTCCAAGAAAAGATGGGTCTTCAAAGAGTTTCCATTATTTGGGGACTGAAGGAAAGGAGCGCCATTTTCTTTTGTTCCTTTTCTTCAAACACTTAGCATTCTAGTCCAATGAGGGATGTCACCGAAGGCCAGTAACTCTTTGCCCTTCATGATGCCTGGCCCCCTGGAGGAAAACGGTCCCAAGGACAAGTAATCTATTAGATAGTGACCTGTCACTGTCACTGCGACCCGCTGGTGGGATATCTGCAGTACCTGGTCATAAAGAATATCACTGCAATGTCTCTGAAGGAGTTGCCACAGGTTCAGACATTGCCCTGGGGCTCTGGGGCATGTCCCAGGGGCACCTCTTCCTCCCCAGGTTGTGGCCCCGAGGCCATGGCAGTCAAGGATATAGCTAGTCCTCTGGGATAGGGGTATTGCAGTTCCCATGGTAGATCTTGACGTGGCCCTCACACCGGAAGTAGGCCTGAAAGACATCACTGTAGCCATGGTCCCTCCACCAGGTGCAGAGCTGGCGGTTCCAGGTGCAGTCCAGCACGTGGAAGAGCTCAGGGTGCTCCATGCCGATCATGGTAAAGAAGTCCTGGTCCCCGAGGTGGCCACGGAAGTGGTACTTGTTGGCCAGTTGCTGCACCTGAGCCGGCTCCAGCAGGCGGCTGTAGAGCGGGGAATGGCGCATGGCCTCCAGGTTCAGCAGCATCACCCCGCTGTTGAAGCCAGGGAGCCCCTCGGGGGGAGGGCTCCCAACCCGGGTCTTGGGGTTCTCATGGCGGAACTGCCAGAATGTGTGCCTGGGAAAGGGAGAGAGAAGACAGTTAGCCTGGCTTGCAGGGGTGAAGCAGTTTACCAAGTCTGTATTTCATTGGGTCGTCACAGCCATCCCAGAGCAACGGAAAATGACATATTCTAAAACTCAGAATCTACATCATACCGTTAATGAGTAGAAGAGCAGGGACTTGAACCCAGGTCTCCCAACTCCACACTCATGCTCTCATGTTTTTTCCAACATCCTCTGCTTTTGTAGATGGTGATGATGATGATGGTGATGAAAATGATGATGTCATTGTCATAGCTCACATTGTATGGACTTACAGTATACCAGAGAATATACCAGAGCAACTTACTTAATCCTCACGATGCCTTATGAGATGAGAGCCCATTTCACAGATGAGGAAACTTACTCACAGAGAGGTTAAGTTGCTCAAAGTCACACAACAGGTAAGTAGCAGGAGCCGAATGAAACCCAGGCCATCTGGCTACAGAGTCCATTTAAACACCCTGCTATATCTCTGAGGCTTTTCTTGCTTGATATAGCAACAATCTAGGTAGCACTTTCTACCTTTGTCTATTGTTCTAGTTTGCTAGCTGCCAGAATGCAATATACCTGAAACAAAATGGCTTTTAAAAAAGGGAATTTAGTAAGTTGCTAGTTTACAGTTCTAAGGCAGAGATAATGTCCCAATTACAACAAGTCTATAGAAATGTCCAATCAAAGGTATCCAGGGACAGATACCTTGGTTCAAGAAGGACAATGAAGTTCATGGTTTCTCTCTCAAGTGAGAAGGCACATGGCGAACACAGTCACAGTTTCTCTCTATCTGGAAAGGCACGTGGTGAACACGGTCAGGGTTCCTCTCTCATCTGGAAGGGTACATGGTGAACATGGCATCATCTGCTAGCTTTTTCTCCTGGCTTCCTGTTTCATGAAGCTCCCCGGGAGGGATTTTCCTTCTTCATCTCCAAAGGTCGCTGGCTGGTGGACTCTGCTTCTCAAGGCTATGTCATTCTGCTCTGTTGTCTCTGAATCGCTCATTCTCCAAAATGTTTCCTCTTTTACAGGACTCCAGAAACTTATCAAGACCACTCAAATGGGTGGAGACATGTCATCACCTAATCCGGTTTAACAACCACTCTTCATTAAATCACATCTCCAGGGAGACGATCTGATTACAGTTTCAAACATACAGTATTGAGTAGGGATTATTCTACTGTTGTGATATGGGATTTAGATTAAAGCATGGCTCTTCTAGGGGACATATATCCTTTCAAACCAGCATATCTATGATCCTGAAATGGAGAAGAGAGAGAGAGAAGTAGGGGGGGTGTTACTTTGAATGGTGAATTGGTAAAGACAGAGAAAGCTCAACACAGGCTGTGACAAAATCAGGTTCTGCTTTAGAATATGCCTCATTCATTAAGCCCCCCAAGCCTAGCATTTTTGAAAAGCTGGGCAGGGGGAGGAGGCTTGAAACTGCTCAGGAAACACACCTGTGTTTCAAGGTCAGACGTAACTATAGAATAGCCAAATCAACTCATGGCTATTTTAGAGGGAATGTCACCTCCGTTTCAATTTCCATCTAGGCAGATTTGGAAATCCAACCAGGGTTCATGGATAATGAGATGTTGGAGACAAAGGGATCCCCTATTCAAGCGCTTCCCTTTGGAAAGGGGAAAACTGAAATGCAGAAGCCTCCCTGCAAGTGACATGGTTAGCACATAGCTCACTCTTTTTGCCAACTTCCTTGGTATCAAGTTCTTGTATGTGCTGCAAAGGATGGGCAGCAGGAGGGGGCAGAGGGTGCCCCGAGCACCACACCCACAGAGGTGAAGTCATAGCAGACGCAACTGTAGGTTGGACAAAGGAAGGACAGGAGAATCCTCTGCTGCATGCAAGGGGCAGGGTTGGGTGTGAGGGTGTCCACATCAGATTCTGCGTCTCACCCATTTTTACCAGCTTCACTCCTTCCCTAGAGGGTGCTGAGAGTCGGGGAATTCATCAAAGCAAAACCAACTCTGCTTCCCAGCCTGGAAATGCTACCCCTCTGGTCCATCAAAGACTGATTAAAAGCAAGGAAACCAAGATACTGCCCCCCACCCCACCCCAATCACAGGATAGGCTTTGTGTGGTGAAGTGTGGGGCACAGTGGAAATAAAACCAGAGGTCTAGCTCAGGGTGGCCTCAGTGGATCCGTTTTCCAGTGTCTGGGAATGGAGAAACCTTCCTTGAGGTCTTTCTTATCACTGATGGCGCCGAAAGCTTGATCCTGATGGGGAAAAGCATTTTCTTCAGACATTCTTAAGGGTGGAACACACAGCTTCATTGTTTGCAGCTTTGCAATAATTGGGCTATGAGTGGAAAAGAGCTCTGGTACCCTGCGTGGTGATAACAACCTTGGCAAAAATAAGCTTCTAAAGCAAAATGAGATGCTGTAGTCACTGCTAGTCACAAAAACCTGCAGTAACGGGATCACAGTGAGGCTGGAATGCAGTTTGGCAACTGTTTGCTCATTTTACCATATTTCCTCCAAATTGTTGAAGACTGGGTTACAAACCAGCTAAAATTCTACCAAAACAGACTTGGGCCCCACTAGTAGGGATGATCCAACTAAGGGAAGTGGGTGCTGTACCACAAAGGGACTCAGTTTATCTTTCACAGAATGAGAAGAGAAGAATTTTGCAGGAAAGATGAGAGACACAAAGGAAAGGAAGAGAAGAGAAGCCGAGTCAGAGTCATTGCTGCAAAGGTCCAAGACCACCTCCTACTCACTCCATCACGCCTACTGGTCCTTTTGTACTTGCCCCACTTGGGTTCATCCTGCCTTCCCAGCAGACCCAGGGGAGGGCTTGGAAGCATGAGTGTAGGGGGTAGTGGCATGGGCTTTGTGTGTGACAAAGTTTGCCTCCCCCACCATGTGTCAGGTCTCTAAGGGCAGCCCCTCACACAGAGCTGGGCAAAGCAAGGAAAGATTAAGTGACCGAATACAAATGATGGAACGGCAAGTGTGGCTCAGAAATATGTATCTGTCAATATCTGATGGAGGCAGGGAGCATTACATTTATAGCCTCTGAAGATTGGGCTGGGCATGTGCCATCTATTTCCCTCTGTCATTAACCTATTTGAATCTCCAGTTTAAACCTGTCCTCCTCCATGAAGCCTTCTCGATTTTACCATTAAAATCTGCACCTTTTCCTCTGTCCTTTGTATGTGTTTCACCATGTTGTGCCATCCATTGCAACTGCTTGGGCCCGTTTCCATATTCCCTCTCCAGACTGTACAGGCTTAAAGGAAAAGAACTGAGTTTTATTCATTTTTGTAAAAGCCAGTGTTCGGCCAATGCTGACTGAATTCACAAATGGGGAATTTAAAAAAATGTTAAGACACAAAATCATAGTTGCTGACAGAAAGGCTGCTTCCCTGAGCATGCAATCCACCACTGCCAGGTCTATTTTGGGGAAGAGTGAGGAGCAGGGAACCACTGAAAGGATGCTCAGATGTTTTAAAAGGGTTCAAAAAAGGTTTCTTTTCTGCAGCAAGCTGGAGAGCAGACAGACCATCCGTGGCTCTGCAGCAGAAAATTCCCCCCAAATTTTCCCTGTCTGTGGCAAGAGTGACTTAACATGGAACCTACTGGGCTCAGGAGAGGGAGGGCCAGAGGCGGAGAGAGGGGACAGAATATCCTTCCAGGCAGAGACCATAACCCAGATGGCTCTTTGGGAACATTATGCCCAGCACTGCTGCTCAGTCAGGATCAAGAAGTATTTTATATCAAAGAGCCTGGTCTGGACAATTGCACATTATGATTTGTAAGGAGAAGCAAAGGAGGGACAGGAAATTGGAATTGCAGTCTGCTCAACAGAACAGATGGAAAAGGAACTAATGGCTCTCTTGACACAAAATTATTTCTAGGGTGTACATGTTCAAAGCATTTCTACTACTCCAAAATGAACCTGGAACACAGAGCAGCCACTTAGGGGAATGGTGGGTTTCTCGGGCCTCCGTGTCCGCGGGGTCTCATAGAGGACCTGCACCAGCCTTGCGGATGTGGGAGCAACTAGGGCTAAAGCAAGGGCCTCAGATTCACAGTAAAATGGACCACGGAGATGGTGCCACCAATTCCTCACATACTCTACCTCAAGTTCTCTCCCAGACAGCCAGGGCCATTATTACCTCACTGTAAGGGAGGGAACAGGGATCCTTAGCTTGGCACAGGCTTTCCTCTCTGACCACCTCACATCCTATAGGCTCACGCTCTAAAGGGCAGCATTTGGATTTCATTCTTATTTCTGAATTTGTTAGGCACATCCCAGGCCAGAGATCCAGGCGAGTGGACCACGGGATGATGCAGCTGCTGCTGGCGGCTAGGGTCAGATCCCAGCTGCTCTTGGCAGTCCTCACAGGGCCCGAGGCTGACCATATTCACAGGCCAGCCACTGAGAGTGGCATGTGCTGAGGCTGAAGGAAAGCTCCGTATGAATCTGTTTCTGAGTCCAGGGACTTCCAGAAGTTTCTCTGATTAACGTCACATGCCCCAAACCTGGCCATGTTGCCCTAATTGTTAAGACTTAGGTCTGAGGTCTTGTTCATGTGGAGACCCACATTAGAGGGGATAGAGTTCCCCCTTTAGCAACCCAACTGAGAAACAAGCCCGCAAGCAGATGGTCCACTGTAAACACCAGGTCCTTCTAGAAGGCAATGAACACCCACTGGGAAAAGATAAGAATCTTCAAATACATTCTTCCCATCATGGGTGATGAATTTATGTCCCAATTAATAATCACTGAAAAAAAAAAGGCTACTAAAAAACTACATCAGAGGTCCATTTAGTGGAAAGAGATATTTGGAATCATTTTTAGAAACAGTCTAATCGTCCTCTGCGATCATTGCCAAGGTTGCTCCCATAAAGACTCTCAACTGAAGAGACCCTGGCCAGAGAATCTAAAGCCCATGTTCCCTAAAGAAGAATGCATAAATAATCTCTTCTTCCTCCTTCTGCCACCCCAAATCACAGAATTGCCTCCCTGTCTCATTATTTTCACCTGGGTTAGCCCTTCTCGATTCTTGAGGCCCAGAGTTCACCCCCTTCCACTTCTAAGAGTAGAGAAGCAAGGATTGGGAGACACACTGAGCCTAGACAGGCCACCCAAGGCTCCCAAGGAAGGTTCTAGATGCCTGTGCTGACTCAGAGGTTGAGTCTAAGCTGAAGGCTATCAGGCAAAGAAAGTTCCATTTTAGCTCCGAGATTCATAAGGACAACACCACATGCTGCAAGCCTCCTGGCCGCTGGAACCCAAAAATGTTCATCAGAGCTGGGCGCAAAGTCACTAATGAGCAAGCAAGGCTGGGCCTCCTCCAGGAGGAAGCATGCCTCTGGGTACTGTCTAATCAGTGAAAGCCAGAATCAGGAAACATTATTTCCCTTATGCCCATGCTTATGTACCTGGCCCAATTAGCTCTTGTTTGACTTGGAAGGAGCCCTGTTTTCCACCTCCCAAGATCAAAGGCCAGGAGTGAAGAGCAACCCTTGGCAGTGGCCCAGTGTTTTATCCACCCGGGTCCTGTAAGGTGGCCTGGGGACAGGTCTGACAAGGTGACTTGGGGACAAGTCTGGCTCCAAGGGCTCTGATGGACACCCCACTCTCAGGGATGGATGAAGTGGAGCTAATTTCAGACCACTGACACTGTACCTCAGTTCTGTCTAAAGCTGAGGCTGTAGTTCTGGTGGTAGGTGCCATCTCTTCATTCTCTAAGGGAACCAGTGCCTTGTGGTATTAAACTAGAGAGGGCATGGTCTTCCTGAAGTTGCGGGGCCACCCACAAAGCTTCAAAGTGTCCATTCCCTAATGCATTGCTTATTGCCAAGTGTCATAACTGATCATTTTTTAGGAGCTCAAGGCCTGAAGCAGGTTTAGTTCTACAGCTTTGCTGGACAGAGAAGGTAAGACAAGTTTCCAAAGTCACATAGGTTTTTAGTAGTGGGACTGGGAGGGGTTCCTCCTAGAACCCCAGTGAGAAGACATGTTGAAACTATCTGGTTCATGTTCCCATTTTACTTATAGGGAAACCATGGCTCAGAAACTGCCCTGCTCTTAGTCACACCACTGACAGGGTGATGCCACAGTCCCAGACCAATCATTTGTGCTTTTCCACAAATGTCTCTGCTCAGAGGACACAACTGTATCCCCAATAGGTCCCATGGCCCAGGGGATAGCGCTACTCAGACAGTGCTGCCTTCCAGGAGGCAGAGAGCTTGTGCTTTCCAATCTGGCAAGGGCTACCTCCTCCCAGCTCTATTTCTAGCACGTTTGCACCTGGATGGAGCGCTGAGTACCCAAATGACTGTCCAGCCTTGCTTGGGCAACAGGAGGAAAATAAAGCAGGTGGAGAAGGCGTGTGTTTGTCCCTGTTCACAGGCTCTCATACAAAACATGTATTTGTTTTCAAACAGCAGCCCTACTTGCAGGCAGGTAACTGAGTTTTATAAACTGCAATATCCATAGTACTTGGACAGGACGGATTGAGGACAGGTGGGGGTTTGAAGCTGAGCTTAACAGGCTGAGAGGGCACCTGAGGGTGCTGGGAGTGAGGGGTGGGGCAGCTCTGAGTGCCGAAGCCAGGTTGCCTATTGGGAGAGGAGAGGATGCTTCCTCTTCACCCCTCCCTGTCCTCCCATCTCATTCCCACTTGAGCCTCTCCCAGCACTGCAGGCTGCAAATGCTCCTGCTTTGCAAACTCCTGGCATCTCTGCATACCCACTCCAGTCTGAGAGAATGGGTGTGGTGGATTGAATTGTGTACCCCAGTTTGGACATGTCCATGGTCTTGGTCCGCATTCAGGTGGGTGTGGGCCCATTGTAAATAGGATCTCTTCAAGATGCTATTTCAGTTAAGGTGTGCTGCCACCGAATCAGGTTTAATCCAGATTACTGGGGTCCTTTATAAGCAGAATGAAATTCAGACAGAAAACAGAACCACGGTGAGAACCCAGAGGAGAAAGAAGAGATTGCCATGTGCACAGAAAGCCAAGAACCAAAGGGTCACCAGCAGCCAGCCCCAGAAAACCAATCTTTGGGGAAAAAGCATTGCCTTAGTGAAGCCTCGATTTTGGTCTCCTAGCCTCAAAACCATGATAACAGGAGTTCACGGAAGTGAGCTAACCTTGGGGGAAGGTTTGGGAGAGAACTGGAGGGAGAAAAGAGCTAAATCTGCCAAGCTGATGTTTATCTCATTAACAGGACAATATTACCATCCAGCTGGCCCCCACTGGTTCAGAGAGGTGAAGTAACTTACTTGAGGTCACAGAGCAGACTGGGCTTTGAAATCAGCTGCATATGTCCCTGAAAGTCTGTGTCTGTTGAACTATGCCACAATGGGGTCTTCATTTGGGGAAGAGGGGATAACAACAGGGCACTGGGATGGCTATCATATGAGCCAGGTTTTCTAGAGAGCCAACTCTGTACCACTTGTTCATGGGTTCTTCCTTTTTGCCTATAAGACCCACTGAGTTCTCCAAGAATAAAGACAGAGGAGAGTATTATAGCTCATCTTCACCTGCATTCTCTTGCCCACAGGCTCAGAGTCCCTGTGGGGCTCAAAACTGCTCTTGGCAAAGCCCCTACCCCCTGCTGTCCCAGTGGGCCGGGGCTGAATGAGCCAGGATGGGGCAGGGGCCTTTGTCCAGGAGGGTGCCAGAAGAAAAGGGTGTCATGGCTAGGACACACTGGCTGCAGGTAAAGCAGAGAGGCATGGGGTTCAGAAATGTGGGTGTTGGGGAGCCAGAGGTCAGGCAGCGAACATTGCAGTGTCTCTTAGTTCTCTGTGAAAAATGCAGGAACAACAGAAATCACATTGAGTGGGGGGAATAAACTGATCAACAACTACCCAAATATTCAGTAGAGCATCTACTGGGCCTGATAGACCCACAGGCAAGTAGAACACAATTCCTGCCGTCAAAGGACTGGTGCGTAATGGGGATCCCCCATGACTCTGTCATCAGTGGCGGTAGAGACAGGAAGTGGGCCTGCTGTGTGAATCTCAGTTTGTTCAGCTACAAAATGGGGGTAAGGTTGCCCCTCCCCACAGGACTGTAATGAGACCAGGAGCGTGAGAAGGTACAAAAGCCTGCCCAATGTGGTGACCATGACTGTCACCGTGGATGCCCGGCCACAGGGCAGATGCAGCGGATACCTGCTCTCTGTCCAGTTCCTCTCAGAGTGTGGTGGCACCTCCCAGACCAGCCCTCGTCCACCCAGCCAGCTGGATGGAAGTTCTGCTTTGGCACGGCCTCCTGCTTCTGGGAGTCTGCCATGATGAAGGTGCCACATGCTTTCTTGTTCTCAAACTGTACTAGCTACGACCAGTTTATCTCTGTGAAGCTCTAAAACCCAGCACAGTGGTGGAATCGTGGAAGGTGAACATCAGTGCAAACAAGTAGAAAGGAGTCCAGTGCCATAACACCTGCAACCCTGAGGGCAAGGCTTCTGAATCACTGCAAGACACCCAGCCAGTTCAGGAGCCCTGGTCATCCCCAGATCTCCACAGGCCTCATTCTCTCTGGAGCCCTTGGGAAGGGCTGTCAGTCAGCTGGGGGTGGGGGGGCTGCCCCATCACATGGCACATAGAAGGCCCCCGAGGCTGCACATCCTGGCACAAGGCCACAAGGGGTCAGTGACCCTTCTATGGAGCTTCAGGTCCTCCCCCCACCCACATAAGGAGCAGGTAGGTCTACTGCCCTAGGTTTCCCATCCCAGCCCACCTGGGCATCTGTCAGGCCAGATCCCTTATCAGCTGCTGGCCTGGAGCTGTGAAAGCAAGTGGGTGGGGGAGTCATCGTGCTTCAATCCAACCAATAGCTCTAGAGCATGCATGTGCTGGAACTGGGCTAGGCCCTGGGGGTCTGCACGGGGAGGACTGAGGGTGGCAAGGGACAGACAGTGGAGGAGGAGGCATTGGAGGATTTGAACCGGAACACGGTGCTCTGGAGGCTTCGAGCCTGGGCTGCCACAGCAATGAGAAGGCAGGGAGGAGGGGCCTGAGGGGCGAGGAAAGGGGGAGGATCCCTTCTGTCCTGAACAGGTGCCAGCCACAGGAACAGCCAGGAAAAGTCCAGCAGGTGGCCAGAGTCCCAGGTCACAAGCAGAAAGTGCAAAGCAGGGCTGACAGAATTCTGGAGAGTTCCTACATTGAGCGGGGAGAAGAGGAGTTAGGTAAGATGTAGAACCCTGGAGCACCCCAGCCTCCTGTCCGCCCACACACAGCCTGAGTGTAGTACTGACTTAGGGGTGGGGCCCTTCATCTGCTGTGGGAACTGAGGGGCCACACGGGCTTTCTGCTGGACCTGCAGGCCCTGGCCTCACTCCAACCTCTCGTCCCTCCCCGCTCTGTGCTTAGGTGCACCCCAGTAATTTCAAACACCACCAGCCATACGGCCTGCCTCATCAGTCTAGTTCCTCTTCACCCCCTGCTCATCACCACTGCCCCCAATCGTACCCTCTTCCTCCCTGCTCTGCACCTAAGTGTACCCCAATACTTTCAATGGCCATGATGATGATCCTTCCCTCACCTTTGCCTCAGCGTTCCTCGAACCCCACCTCAGTGCCCATTCAGTTTCCCTGTGACTCTGGCCACCACCAGAAGGCACTCTGCTTCAGTGTCGGGGAACTGAAGTCCCTCCCGGAGGCTACCACGGACTGCTCTTCAGTCCCTTGGGAATCTCTGGGTCCCTACCTCTCCCAGTTCTCTAGATCATCACTCTCACTACCCAGTCTTAAAACTGCCCCCACCAGCACCTCGCAGCCTGCTGGAAGCCGCAGAGGGTGAGAGCTTGGCCATGTGAGGGAGGTGAATGACAAAGACTAAGCAACAGGACCTAGGACACCGGGGCGCATATGAACGGGAGGGGACAGAAGCAGGGAAGGCAGATGGCACGTCAGCAAAGAGAGGGCACAGGGAAGAAGGTTTTACAGAGAGGAATTGCTGAGTATGTCAATACACTGAGGGAAAGGAATGTATATGCAGAGAGGGGAGGCTGAGGTGTCACCAAATATGGGAGGAAACGAAAGGGCAGACCCTCTGAAGAAAATAGCTCACGTTTAGTGACTATGAACTATGTGTCAGGCCCTGCTTTAAGTTCTTTAAGTGGATTGACTCATTTAATTTTTGTAACAACAAAAGGACATATCATGATTTCTATTTTGTAGATGGAGAAAGTGTGGTAGAGAGAGGAAAAAAATTTGCCCAAGATCAGGAAGGGGAGAGGAGCCAGGCAGGAGAGTTTTCCAAGAAGAGGGAAACTTTGGGATGTGGCTGAGACCAGAGGAGAGGACGCAGACACCAGCAGGAAGGGAGAAACTGCGCCCAAGCTGGGTCGGGGTAGGGATGCTGACAAAGCTCAATCTTTATGAACTCTCAATTCTTGGGAAGAGAAGAGGTGACGTTATCTATGGAGAAAGAGGAGCTGGGGCACAAAGAAGTCTCTGAGGAAGACAGAAACAGTTTACAAGGGTCCCTGTGGATAAGACAGTAAGAAATCAATAAAAAAAAATCATTAAAGGGACTTGCCAAGGAGTGGTGAAGGCATCGGGATTCATCAGGAAGCCCTGGGACTAACAATCAGGGTGTCTCTTATTTATCTTTATGTCCTGAGGGCCGAACAGGGGCATCAAATTCACAGCAGGCCCTTGAAGATCTGGTTTCAAAAGAATGAATGGATGAACAAGGGAATGATTATAAAATCAGATGGCAGGAATTTGAAAGAGGAGAATGTGGAGTGAGGGTGGTGCATAGTTCAGAAAGGCAGTTGGTGGGCAGGAGAATGGGCACAGGATCTGAGCAGGGGCTGCCGGAGAAGGAGCTCCTCCCGGGGGGGGGGGGGGGTTGTGAAGAAAGGTCTTTTTTGGAAGAAGCCAGGTCTCCCTCCAGGTGAGAACAGAGAAGGCGAGGGAGAAAAGCTGGCCCCACTAGTGAGACATCCACTCCGGTGATGAGATGCTGCTGTGACAAAGGCTAGGCACAAGGAGGCCCAGAGGGACAGTCTGACCCAGGGGAGCCCACAGCCCTCTGACAATGCCCTTCCTGGTGCTGGCCCCTGGAAGACCCCAGCCTCCACGTATAGGGTCTTGAACATCATGTTAGGGAGCAGCTCAGATCTGGAAGGCACCCCAGGACCTAACCTGAAAGATGAGAGCCTGATGCTGGCGGGTGGGCGGGGGAGACCCGCATGCACTTGGCCTGGTCTGGCCCTCAAGCCCCAGCTCAGCTCCATTATCCTGCCGTTCCCTGAATTAAGGATGATGAGGGGACCTTCATCAGGGTGAAGACAAAGCCAGAGAGTCACCTTCAGAATCGGCTCACTGCCCCGCGGTCCCACGGCATCAGAGGACATGGGAAAGGAGATGCGTGAGGGTGTTTTCCAGAACAGTGAGCAGAAAGCAGACATGCGAGGTAAGGGTGGTGGGGGTTGAACTGTGTGGAATTTGACCTTGAGTTAATTTTTCATTGCTCTGCGCATGTCTGTGAATGACCACAAAAGTGCCCTGAGTTTTGGTTTGGGGGCTACAAATAAATTTTAGCAAGTGGGTGAATTTGCAAATATGGAGTACATGCATAATAAGAATCGACTATAATTTATTATTTTTATGAAGTGATAAAAACCACAATGTAACAATGACATTATTCTACTTTGAAAATGGTCATAAAATAGGCCTACATATCCACTTGCAAATTTTATACAAATCATATGCTAAGACTTCCTGTGCCTTCTCCCTCTGCCAACCCTGGTGGTGCCACTATGAAATGCTTCCTGGAGGCAGCAGGATACCTGGGTGCCAGAAGGGAAGGCCCTGCCGCACTACCTTAGATCCCTAGGAATTAGCAATCATTCTGCAAAGCAGAGGAAGGCCAGGCAGGGAAGAATGCATCTATCAGTTTCCCCTGCCCTGAATAAAAGGTATCAGTGCATGTAGGAGTTAGAATACAGGTCTGGGGGTGGGCAGAGAGACCAGAGTTCAAGTCCTGGTCCTCTGCTTACTGCCCTAGAAAAGGTACTAAAAAACTCTCTGTGCTGTAGGTATCTCATCTAGGAACAGGGCTGGTTGAGAGGATTTTAAGAGCTATTGAGAGTAAAATGTTCAGTATATTTAGATGAGATAATGAAAGCCACCGGCACATGTCAAGTTTAATGAGAAGTAGCATGGATTCTCTATGCCAAACACACTCACTTCACTGCCACATAGAATGGCAGGCAGTGAGCCCTGCACCCAGCTCATGGCCTGCACGCCCCAGTTGGAGCCTCAGTTCCTTCATCAGTTAGAGGGATAAATCAGCTCTGAAAGTCCATGGCTCTAAGCCAAGCCTTGGATTTAGAGTCCATGAAACCTTCTTGAGGGAACTGCAAGGCAGAAAGAAAATAAATATCACTAAACTCCAATGATTTATCTCTCTTTAAATGTATCACCAATGTCTGAGTATAACCTGGATTTTTGTTGTTGTTGCCTATTTTTGTTACAAAAACCCATGTCCATGTATCAGCAGACCACTGTTATTTGTCTTTCTGATGCTTTAGAGTCTCCCCCCTAGAGCTGGCCATCTGGCAGTTTTCAATGACAACTACCTGGTGTGTTAGAAGCAGTGCACAGAGCCATCACTGGTACTGTTTCTGCGGAATTGTTCTTAGTTTAGTCCTATTTGGACGCTGTAGAAAAAAGGTTTCAGGAAATAGGCTGTGGACTGCCCTTAGATTTTTGACCCTCTCCCTTCCTTCTGGGTGGTTTCACTGGATGGTTGCTGACACTTGCTCATCCTTTCTCTCTCTGGTGCTGCTCAGAAGACAGCTCCATGCTTCCTGTGCAGGAGCAGGTAAGTTCCCTGCTTCCCTGTACTCCCTCACTCAGTCATTTCAGCATAAAAACACTAGACCTCCGCAGGAGCGGGAGCCAAAGCAGGAAGAAAGAAAAAGAGGGATCCTGAATAAAGTCCTCAGCTGTGGTGCTCACTCGCTCACACAGAATGAGAGCAGAACTGGGGGAGCCTCTCCAACCACGGGGGGCACAGACACCGGTCCTCAGCCGCAGGCAGCTGAGCATGTAGGCCAGGAGTTCAGGTCACCCTCTCCCTTCCCCTGAAATGATCCCTCCGAGGGTTCTATTTAGGTTTCCTCAAGAACTGAGGCCTCTCTCCACATCAACTCCTTCTCAAAAAAGTCTTCAATTAACATTTACTCAAAGCCTATTCTGGATCAAGCACTGTGCTTGAATCAATAAGGAGGAAGAGAATGGCTGCTACCCCTTATTGAGCTCTTTATTCAGCTTTACATTCTTTATCACTATGCCTCACAACCACCATCTGTGGTCAGTATTATTCCCATTTTACAAATAAGGAACTGGAGGCCCAGAGATGAAATAATGTGCTTTTGGCCATACAGCCCTCCTGCTAAGCTAAACCAGAGGTAAGAAAGGTTGCCAGGGACAGGAGGAAGCTTCCTTCCTTACTTGGAGTTTTGCTCCAGAAAGGGCATCTACTGTGAGGGTCTACAGGATTGGATCTTCATCTCCTGTGTTCTCACCAAATTCAGAGTTTGAGCTGAGAAATAACAGCAGAGAATAGACTTATGGGGGATTTGCAGTCTCAGTGTAGGTCTGGCTAGTGTATCAGAAGATGGAATATGGGGATGTCTCGCCCCAAGGTTGGGAAGGTGGGTCCAGTTCATCAGGTCAGCTCCAGTCAAGCAGCAGGCTGAGTGTCAGTGGGGGAGACAGCAGGAGCATGCAGCAGTTCCCCGACCAGCACAGCAGACAGGAAGAGCAGCGAGCATGGAAGCAGGAAGCGTGGGGCAGCCAATGGCCCTAGTCCTAGAAGTGAAATCTTATAGCTGAAACAAACCTATAGGGATTACTCAGGAAAACAGAGAGCAAAAGCAGCATTCCAAGGCCCCCAACTGGGATATAATAACTCATTATTACAGGTGAAGGCACCACAAAAAAATGCCTTGGCCCATCTCACACCAGCAAGATGGCAGCCTTAGCTTATTTTGTCTCATGCTTTCAGATTCTGACTGAGGAAGATCACATTATTCTTAGGTCCCTCACACATCAATTCTTTCCCTAAAGTACTTAAGTTAACCCTTGCTGCCTGTTCTTCACTGGCCCTATTCTACTGAGTTTAACCACCCCAAGGGATGTTCTCTGCATAACTCCTACCACCACATACAATCACAGGACTCAGCTTTTGAAACCAAACCACAGCAATTCATTCCAATTCCTTTGTTCAATTACATTATCAAGGGCCTAGGATGTGCAGGGCATTGGTGATACAAAGGTGAACTGCACAGACCCTTGTCCTGTAGAGCTCATTTTCGATGGGACAGACACTCAGATGGCAAAGCCTTAGGGGCCAGACAGGTCCAAGTTCAAATCCAGGCTCTTTCAGGGACATTAGGAGATTGGACAACTCATTTTATCTTTCTAAGCCTCAGTTTCTTCATACTAGTCACAGGAGTGCTGTGGTCTGATAGATAATATCTATGCAAGTGCTTGCTAACCCTGATGAGCCCTGGTCAGATTTGAGAATATTATTGCAGAATGACTCCCTAACTATAGGAATCTTTGTCATCAACGATTCCTAGAAGTTATGCCAAGGAAAAGTTACCTTCTCCTATATGACTGCCATGTTTGTTTTTAATCATATGAAATCTACAAAAGTCTTCATGTTTCTCAACTTAACCTTGGCTGTTGGAAGCTCAGGGCACATGCAAAGCTCAGTTGTAGAAACCCTCCCGGGACAGTTATCTGTTCCTGGGACAGTTATCTTAGACTTGTTCTATAGTCCTCTCATGTCTTCTTGAATTGAATTTCTGGGTACATAAAAAAAAACAACAAAATCTGAAGTATAACATACATTTGAAAAATGTACAGATAATAAGGATATCATGGATTTTCAAAATGAACACATCTGAGTAAAGCATCACAGATCAAGGAATAGAATGCTACTATCACCTAAGAGTCCCCCTGATGACCCCTACCTGTTACCATGTCCCTGCCCACCAAGAGTGAACTACTATCTTGCCTTCTATCTCCAAAGATTGGTTTTCCTTGCTTTTTATTTGAATAGAATCATATAGTGTATACTCTATTGTTTCAGCCTTATCTTACTCAACAATATGCTGGGGTGAGATTCTTCTACGGTTCTGTATGTGGCATTGAATCATTCCTTCTCATTGCTGTATAGCATTCCATTGTATAAATGTATCACAATTTATTTATCCATTCTATTGTTGATGGACATTTGGGTTGTGTAGCTCCTGACTCTTACAAATAGTGTTCCTATGAATACTCAGTATATGTCTTTTGATGCATATATGCATGCTATTCACTGAACATATACTTAGAAGTAGGCTTGTTCATAGGCTATGTGTAGGTTCATTTTTGGTAGATGTATAGACTCAATATATCGACATATTTAAGTTCCCACACTCCCGCTAGCAATGGGAGTTGCAGCTGCTCTACATCCTTGCCAACATGTGGTACGATACTTCTCAAAAAAAATTCACCTATTCTGATGGATGTACTGGTATTTTATTGTCATTTTAATATACATTTTCCTCATGTATAATAATGGAAAATGTATTTTCAAATTTTTAGTAATCATTTAGATAGCCACGTTTGTTAAATGCCTATTCAAGTTTTTGCTCATTTTTCTACTGGACTGTCTATCTTTTTCTTATGGATTTGTATGAATACTTTATATATTCTAGATACAAATCTTTTATTGAATATGTTCATTATGTTCATTGAATATGCTTCATATTGTCTTTGGGTGAACAGAGTTCTTAAATTTAATGAAGTCCAGTTGCATAATTCTCCTTTATAGAGCGCAAAGAAAAATCATACATAAAATACAGGGTTCCCATGTACCACCCTATTATTAACACCTTGCATTGACGTGATACATTTTTCAAAATTGATGAGAGCACATTCTTATAACTACTATTAATTATAGCCTGGGTTTAATTAAGGGTTCACTGTTTGTGTTGTACAGTTTCATGGATTTTATAAAAAAATTTATTCTACTAACATTTATTCAACTTAAAATGTACCCTTTTAGTCACATTCAATATATAATTCAGTGCTGTTAATTTCATTCACAATATTATGCTACCATCACTACCATCTATTACCAAAACATTTTCATTGTTCCAAACAGGAATGCTGTACATTATAATTAGAAGCCTTAACTTCCCTATTCCTTATCCCCATCTTGTCCTCTGGTAACCTATATGGTAGATCCAGACTCTATACGTTTACCTGTTCTAATTATTTCCTATCAGTGAGCTCATACAGTATTTGTCCTTTTGTGGCTGGCTTATTTCACCCAACTTGATATCATCAAGGATGATCCATGTTGTTGCATGTATCAGAACTTCTTTCCTTTTAACAGCAGAATAATATTACATTGTATGTGCATACCACATTTTGCTTATCTATTCATTGGTTGATGGACATTTGGGTTGCTTCCATCTTTTGGCATTGGGAATAATGCTGCTATGAATATCGGTGTGTAAATAATCCAATTGAGTCCCTGTTTCAGTTATTTCAGGTATAATATGTAGTAGTGGGATTACTGGGTCATATGGGAATACTATAGTTAACTTTCTGAGGAACTTCCAAACTGTCTTCCACAGTGGCTGCACCATTTTATATCACCACCTTTCTCCACATCCTCTCCAACACCTGTAATTTTCTGTTTTTTTAATAGCAGCCATTCTAATGGGCTTGAAATTATATTTCATGGTTCTGATCTGCATTTCCCTAATACCTAGTGATGGTTAGCATTTTTTCATGTGCTTTTTAGCTATTTGTATATCCTGTTTGGAGAAATGTCTAGTAAAGTCTCTTACCTATTTTAAAATTGGGTTATTTGTCTTTTTATTGTTTCTTTAAACATTCTGGATATTAAACCTTTCTCAGGTATGTGGTTTCCAAATATTTTTTCCCATTGAGTAGGTAGTCTTTTCACTGTCATGATAAAGTCCATTGATGTGCATATGTTTTCCATTTGAGGAGGTTCTACTTATCTATTTTTTTGTTTGTGGCTTATGCTTTGGTTATAAAGTCTAAGAAACTGCTGCCTAAATACAAGGTCATGAAGATTCTTTCCTACATATTCTTCTAGGAGTTTTATAGTTCTGGCATTAATATTTAGGTCTTTGATCCATTTCGTGTTGATGTTTGTATATGGTATGAGGTAGGTGTCTACCTCCATTCTTTTGCATAAGGACATCCAGTTTTTCCAGAACCAACTATTTCTTCAATAATGGAAAGAAACTATTCTTTCCCAATTGAGTGGTCTTTGACCTCCTGTCAAAAATAGTTGGCCAAAAATGTCAGGGTTGATTTCTGAACTCTCAATTAGATTCCATCATTCTTTATGTCTATCCTTGTCTTAGTACCATGCTGGCTTGATTACTATGGCTTTGTAATAAGTTTTAAGATTGAGAAGTCTTGAGTCTTTCGACTTCATTCTTCTTTTTCAAGATGGCTTTGGCTATTTGGGGCCCACATAAATTCCATGATTGGCTTTTCCATTTCTACAAGGAAAGTTGTGAGAATTTTGGGTGGGATTGGTTTGAATCTGTAAATCACTTAGGGTAGAACTGACATCTTAACAATATTTAGTCTTGTAATCCATAAACATGAATGTCTTTCCATTTATTTAGGTCTCGTTTGATTTCTTTTAGCAATGTTTCATAGTTTTCTGTGTTCAAGTTCTTTAGGTCCTTGGCTACATTTATTCCTAAATATTTCATTCTTTAATTGTAATTATCAATGGAATTTTCTTCTTGATTTCTCCTTCCGATTGTTCATTTCTAGGACATATAGACACTATTAACTTTTGGCCATTGATCTTATACCCCACCACTTTGCTGAATTCATTTATTTGGCTCTAGGAGGTTTGTGGTGGATCTTTCATTATTTTCTGCATACAGTTTCATGTTATTTGCAAATAGGGAAAGTTTTACTTCTTCCTTTCCAGATTGGATGCCATTTACTTCTTTTTCTTGCCTTATTTTTCTGGCTAGAACTTCCAGTAAAATGCTGAATAACAATGGTGACAGAGGGCATCCTTGTCATGGTCCTGATCTTAGAGGGAAAGCTTTCAGCCTCTTACCATTAAATATGATGTTAGCTGTGGATTCTTCTCCTTTCTTCTGTTCATGTTGTGAACTAGGCTAACTGATTTTCAAAGGTTAAATCCAAACTTGTATTGTTTAAATAAGCCTAAATTGTTCATGATGCATTATCCTTTTTACATGTCACTGATTAAATGGGCTAAGATCTTATTTAGGATTTTTGTGTATATGTCCATGAGAATAATTAACTTAAAAATTCACTTTGTTGTTATGTTGCTGTCAAGGTTCTGCTGTCCCTAGAAAATGGATTGGGATGTGTTCCCTTTTTTTCTATTCTCTGGTTGAATTTGGTACCATTGGGATCATCAGTGAATACATCTGGTTCTGGAGTTTTCTTTGAGGGGAAGTTTATTTTTGATTGCCCTATGCTGAAGATGCTTTCCTTATACAACACCTTGAATCCTTTCTGGAAGCAAGGAAATAAACTATTAAAACTTCTCAGCAGCCCAGGGCTAGTCTGAGTACACAGAAGAGAACAGTTCAAAGAATATCAGTGGAAGTTTTGAGAAGAGAAATCAACACCCGTCCTTGGGTGTAATACATCCCCCTGGTCCAACAGGACACTGGGAATAGCACACCTTGGCTCCTGGCAGGGAAGCTTGTTTGAGGAGTTCCAGGACAGTTCTTCCTGTCAGTCACAGGAGCTGAAGGCAAGAAAAGCACACCACTGCTAAATTCTCTCAAAATACTGAAAACCCTCCACAGTATGTGCTTCATCTGAGTGGCCACAGTCTTTACGTGGATATATGAGGTCAAGCAAGAAAATAAAATATTGTCATTTGGAAGTTCAAATTGGGGACAAAAGGATGCCTCGTTACTTCCCTGCAGAATGGTTCAGAGAAGGAGCGTGGGCTTCAGAGGAGGAATACCTGAGTTTGTCTTTGCTCCTCCCCTTTCTGACCAGGTTTGTTGGGGATGACCCTGACTTCTCTGCACTTTCTCTGGGCCCTGCTGTCCTGGCTCCAAACTATCCAGTAAAGTCAGAGAGAAAGGGGGTTAGAGTCTAACTCCAAGTGCTCCTGCACAGCTGCATAGCCCACACCAGGCTGGGGTAGGCATTTGTGAGTCAGAATCTATATATAATGACAACTCCAGCAGAGCCCAGATTTGTTGCACCAAGCCCACTTCTTTACTCAGGTTCATTCTGACCATTCAACAAGTAGCTGGCAGGGTTTTGTTAAATATTCTCAAGACCCTGATAGCTTCATCACCCATTGGCTGTGGTGGTGGCATAACTGCTACGAACACTAAGTTCATGCTAAACTTTAAAAAAAAGCAGCAACTAAAGGGCTTGGGGGGTTAGCCCCTTGAGACAGCCCCCCCCCCGTCCACCCACCCCATTCATCTCTGCCTGCTGTGCAATACATGCCTTGAGGAGTTCAACCCTCACTCTAACTCTGTGATGCCTGCAAGCAGCAGAAAGTCTCATTCCTGATTTTTTTTTTTAAGCCTCTCCTCATTCCAGGGTTTCCTGTGGCCCTGTGCACAGGGACAACTGCATTAAAAGTCATTTCTATAAATAGAGCACACCTGAGCAAAACAAACCTGGCCTCCAGCCCACCCAAACATCCACCTGCCCAGCACCCCCACACATCTGGCTGCACGGCATGTGCTGCTGTCTCACAGCTTGGCATGACACTGTGTTGTCCTCTTATTTTTTGTTTTCTTTGTAAGAAAAAGAAGAAAATCCACAAAACCTGTCGTCCTGACAGGCTAACTCAGATCACAATTATGTTGGCTAGATCACAGAGCAGCATTACTAGGGCCTTATCAGAACTGTTCGGTTCAGAAAATAAACAACTAATTGAAGGTGGTGAGGTCTGGAATCTCAGCTGCTTCTCCTTTCCCTCATTCTCCATGTCTAAGCATGCCAGTGGGGTTTCAGAAAAGAATACAAACCTGCAGGAGAAAAGTCTCTCCAATTCTATTCAATGATCACAGTGGTTGAGATTTAAACCCTGGGTTTAAATCTTGGAACTTACAGGTAATTCCTTAAACTCTCTGAGTTGTTAACGTCTGTATAACTGAGATAGCTTCTTTTTAGAATTTTATGAGGCTCCTATAAGATAATGTTTACAAAGTGGCTGGGGGAGAGCTTGGCAAATTTATTAATTCAAGAAATACTGAGCACCTACTGTGTACTCGATGCCCTTCTAGGCTCTAGGGAGGCAGCACTAGGTAAGAGACTCATGAGGCTCATCTCCAAGGAGCTCAGCGCCTGGTGGGGGAGGTGGACCTATAAACAGGCCATTACAGTTTGGGGTGTTAAGAATGTGATGAGACAGTAATGGGACCTTTGAGACACCAAAAGAGAGGCTGCTTTCCCAGCCTTGGGGGGTCCACAAAAGCTGCCTGGAGGAGCTGGTGTCTGAGCCTGGACCTGAAGCATGAGTGAAGAGGTGGGATGGTGGGCAGTGAGAGAACCTGGCATGGGGAAACTGCAAACAGTTCAGTTTGCTTGGGGCAGGGTCTGACAGGCAGGGAGTTGAGAGAGATGACATGCGTGAGGGGTGCAGGGGTCAGACTAGGAAGGACCCTGTAAGGAATGTCAAGGAGGCTGGCCTTGATGCTGACGGTAACAAGGGGGTTTACAGCAAGGCAGAGGGGTGACCTACCTTGTGTTTGAGGAAGGTTACTTGGGCTGGGGTGAGGGGATGGCCTGGAGGAGGCAGGACTGGAAGTGGCAAAACCAGCCAGGAGCCTGTTGCAATGATCTAGGGAAGGTTGGGGGGTGGGGAGGGGTTGTCAAGGAGACACAGCAGATACTGGATCTGAGGACTGATGGACATAGGGGATGAAGGAGAACAAGGAACTTGATGTCCGGGTGTCACCTGGTTTATCCTGCTCTCTACCAGTCCAGGATAAATGTGAGTAGCTATTTTAAATCTTATCACTGACTTGCACAGTGAAAATGACCAGGTCATGCTGCCATTCTGGGCCTCATCCTCCCACCTGTACTACCGGGAGGCCGGACAGGAGTTCCTCTGGCCTTCCCACTCATGTAAGCTGTGACTCTGTGGCTCTTTACGTTGGGTCACCCTTAACCCCAGTCCTGCTGCAGTAACAGTACCATGCTCAGCAATTCCTGCCTCTCTGCATTTTCTCTAACCATAAGACCAGGTGGGCAGATGGGGATGAGAGCAGCTATGAGAGGCTGGCACCGTGCAGCCCATCTACATGCCACCTTCTTTCCAGGTGACTTGGATCTTGGAGCAAGTCGGCTCTTCCCCTACTCCTTCTGGACCTCAGCCAACCTCACACCCTCTGCCAGGCTGCTCAGGACTCTCCTGTGGGAGACGGTGGGAGATGGAGATGGCAGGAGACAGTACCCCCAGAGCTCTTTCTTTGCCTCCCTTCCCTACTGCCCAGTTTCATGAGGAAATTGTTTTCCCCTCATCAAATCTGAAATGTTAACCCTTAGCCTCTCTTTGAAACCTCTTTGTTCAAATCTCTTCTTGATGCCTTCTAGACTGTTCCCTTGAGTCTCTGCTGTGCCTGGGTGCACTCTATAAATGCAGAAAAGAATCTGAATCACCCTCTGTCCTGGATGGTGCTGGGGCCTGGGCTTTCCTGGAACTGCCAACTGGGATTTGAATGAGTGTGAAGAATGGAATTTAAAAAGAAGAAAAAGAAAAACAAAGACCAAAGTTGGCATTAAAGTTAGATCTTGGTTTAACACTACCTGAGAAAATAATTAGAATCCCCTAAACACAACAGCAGGTTGCTCGTCACTAACCCTGTAGCTTTTCTTCTTCTGGAATCCTCCTCGTCTCCTCTGGGGCTCCTAGCACCCTCTCTTTGCCTTCCTTTCCATGGCAGGTCAGGCTGCCGGACTTGAATTGGGGGAAAAGTGTCCTGACCCAAACCACACTGGACTAATGAGGCTCTTATCTTCATCACACCCACACCCTGCAGAGGGCTGGGGCCAGTCTGAGCTGCTCTCCTATAGGGCAGCAGCCCCTCCCTTCCCCGTGTCCTGTTGGAGAGGCCACAGAACTGGAAGGGTGGAGTTCCTAACACTGGCCTCTCCTCCTAGGTTTCAGCTGGAGCATGGTGAAACCTGGGCTTTGGACACACCTTGGAAAGCAGGCAATGGAGGAAAGAAAGAAACCCGCCAGGCAGAGCAGGGCCGGGCTGCTGGGAGCCGCTCGCCACCAGCTGGCCCCGCACGCCACCAGCTGGCCCTGCCTGCCTGTCTTCACCCTGCTGGAAGGCACCTCGATGCCCATGCCAGCCAGGTGTCCTCTGCACGTCCCTCCCGTCTGTGCCTCCTTCCTCAGTCACCGGGCCCTGTGCCCGGCCCAAGCATGCCACCTTGCCTCTCATTTGGTCCAGACACAGGTTCCCCAGAGTCGCTGACCCCAGGAGCGAGACTGTGTCTGACACATGCCCACAGCCGGAACGGAGGTGGACACACAGAGGGGTCTCAGGAAACCTGTGCTGAGCTGAACCCCAAGACCACATTCATGTCCTCAGAAGGGCTCCCCCATAGTAACAATCACACCTGAGAAGACTGGGGTGAGGATTATGTGAGGTAATGCCAGGCTTGACTGTCCCTAAATCACAGCGGGTGCTCACAAGTGCAGTTTCTCTTCCTTTTCTTTCCATTTTCTCACTGTAGAGGCCACAATGCCTCAGAGGAACATCAGGAGAAGGAAGTGAAATGATAATGAGGACACCCTGTGCGCAGTAGGTGAACCATGCGGTGGGTTTTCTTCCTTCTTTCCACTGCCTACGACTCGGTCTAGCTAAAGGATGAAGGAAGGGGTGCAGGGAGGGGGTGGGGCGGGGCCCAAGGGCCTGCCTCTTATAGCAGGAGTCTCCACATCTCATTCTGAGTGCTTGTGAGAATGCTGTTGAGGAAAGGCGCTGTTCCAACCACAAAGACAGTCAATTCCTCCAGTGATTCTGTTATTTGTGTGCTTACGCATGAGCCAGAATGGCCAATAAAGCTCGGGAGAAGCCACAGCGGAGAGAGGGCCTGGAGGTAGCAGCCAGTGTGGCAGTCCTAGGAAAGCCCCAAGATCTGCTGCCTCCTGCCGACCAGTGGGTTGGGGTGGCCTTTTAGAGTTAACACCAGCCGGGGCTAAAAGGCCAAAGCGGAGGACTCTGCGGACATAGTGAGTCTGATTCTCACAGCAGGTCAGCAGAAGGGCGGTCAGGCTGGGAAAGAATCATTTAGCAAAACCCCTCCCTCCCTGTCCCCTTCTCTGGTCTATAGAAACTCAAGCAGCTTTCACAGAGGGTCTTGCTTTCTTCCAGGGGCTCAGGGAATCCATCCAGTTCAACAAGCAATATATAGCAGTGTTGCTTTTAGGGTCTAAAGCAAAGGCAGGAGGAGAAAACTGGCTGACGGACAATCCCTCGTTGGCAACCATTTACTGATGTCCAGTCTTCCTTCTGACCTTCCCGCACACACGCATACAAAACTAAACCCCTCTGAGCTTAACCAGAAAATTAAGCTGTTCTTTCAACCTACATTTAGAAGCTACTTGCTGACGCTGGGACATCAGGGGAAACTGGGGGGTGTGGGGGAGGACGTGTGGCTGGAAGAGGGAGCCCCGTAAGTGATGCTGTGCAGACAGGGCACTCGGAAGTCTGTGTGTGGAGAAAAGGTGTGTGATCCCCGAGAGTGCCCCCTGCCCCCAACACACACATTTCCTCTGCCTTTGGAAGACCAAAGTTCAACTTCTCATCTAGTGCTGAGTCTTCGTTTCTGAGGTGAAATTTGTAAGGACCCCATCCCTTCAGCTCCCCCCGCCCCCGCCGTGCCCGACTGTTGAGTTCTGTCAGTGTTAACATTTCACGTAGCTGTTTAACAAACAGGCTTGAGGTTTCTTTCAACTGGCAATTAAGACCAGAGCACGGAAACAAGTTTTGTAGAGCTTGTTTTCCTGCAGGATAACTTTTCTTCCAGGGTTTAAAAAAAATGAGTGTCTTGATTGAAACTGTAGGTACCCACATGAACAGTGAAGCCCACTCAATCTCCCAAACTGAGAGGGAGTGTAAGGATCCTTTGCCAAAGGCTGTGAAGAATTAAAATTTCCATGATTTGTTTCCAATTTTGTTTTTAAAAAGGTGAAAATGCTAATACTATGAACTCACAGGAGACCTCAAAAGGCAGGCTGCCCTGACATTTACCTCAGCAGACCCTGAGAAGAGTTCCCTGTGGCATTTGTTCTAGTTTGCTAGCTGCCAGAATGCAATATACCAGAAACGGAATGGCTTTTAAAACGGGGAATTTAATCAGATGCTAGTTTACAGTTCTAAGGCTGAGAAAATGTCCCAATTAAAACAAGTCTATAGAAATGTCCAATCTAAAGCATCCAGATAAAGATACCTTGGTACAAGAAGGCCGATGAAGTTCAGGGTTTCTCTCTCAAGTGGAAGGACACATGACGAACACAGGGTTCCTCTCTCATCTGGAAGGGCACATGGTGAGTACGGCATCATCTGCTAGTTTCTTCTCTCCAGGCTTCTGGTTTCATGAAGCTCCCCGGGAAGCGGTTTCCTTCATCTCCAAAGGTCACTGGCTCGTGGACTCTCTGCTTCATGGTGCTGCAGCATTCTCTGCTCTCTCCGAATCTCTCATTCCCCAAAATGTTTCCCTCTTTTATAGGACTCCAGAAACTTATCAAAGAAACTTATCAAATGGGTGGAGACATGTTGTCACCTAATCCAGCTTAACAATCACTCTTGATTAAATCACATCTCAAGGGAGATGATCTAATTACAGTTTCAAACATACAGTATTGAGTAGGGATTAGTCTGCCTTTATGAAATGGGATTTGGATTAAAATATGGCTTTTCTAGGGGGCATACATCCTTTCAAACCAGCACAGCATCCATTTGTGCAACTTCCTACTTCTCTGTTCTTTTCTCCATAAGAGTAGGAAATGCAGGCAGTTCAGTTTTGATCTACCACTGGGGTGACCCAATACCCTATTACAGACCAGTGAGTTCAACCTGAAGACAGCCTGTGATACCGGGCTCAGTGCAGAGCTGGTCTGAGGTAATCTCACACACACACACACACACACACACACACACTAGTAGCTAGCATTTACTAAGCACTTCGTACATGCCAGTTAAAATATCTGTGAATATTTATATGAATTACATTTAATCTTCACAAAAATTTTGTGAAGCAGGTTACAATAATGACAGCAACAGCCAACATGTGCCTTGCACAGTCCAAATGGTTTATACTCATGAACTCATTTACTCTTCATGACATGTTTGTGAGGTAGGCACTACTGCTATCCCCATTTTACAGATGAACAAACTGAGGCTTTCGGGTTAAGGAATTTAGCCACAGCCACCCAGCTATGAAGTGGTGGGGCCCAGATTCATACCCAGGCACCCTGGCCCCAGAACCTCCTCTCATATACGGTGCTCAGCTGCCTCAGTGCATAGAGAGGGCCCTGGGAAGAGGCTGCTAACAGAAATCACATCCCTCAGCATCTGCTCTGTGTTGTGGTCCTGGTGCCCTCTCCCGTGGCTCCTGACACAGCAGGGGCATGTGGGTGGAGAAAGGGCCCTCTCATCCAAATAACATCCTTCAGAGCAGTGAGGGTGGGCAGACAGCAGGCTTCAAACCAATACTCTGACAGAGACGGGTCCTGCTAGTTGAGGGGAATCAACACAAGCACATGGACAGCCAGACCTTCGTGACGAACCAGGAAGAAAGACCCACAGAGTTGCCAATGCCCAGGAACGGCCAAGTGAGGGAAGGGAAAATGTGCTCGAGGGCCTGGAGGCAGCAGAGAGACCCCACTGGACCCAGGCGCTGGCAAGGTCCCCAGGGAACCCTGATCACTGCACTGGATGGTCCCTGCTGCAGAATTGTGGGCTGGGAGTGAGTGATTTGTTTCCCTTCAGTTCTGAGAGTTAAAGCAAAGCCGTTGTGCCTCTACATAGGATCAGATATACCAGAAAGAGGGGCTCTCTGCACACCAAAAGGCGCCTGCTCCTGGGGTCCTGCTCGGGCCTCGTCATCCCCAGGTGCTCTCCAAGCCACCCCGAGGCTGGCAGTCCCCAGCAAGCCCGAGTCCTGGGCAGCCCTGTTGACGAGCTTGGAAGGGCTGCTGCTTTCCCTTTTCAGTCACACCACTTCGAGCACAGACTGTTCTGCCATCACAGTGTTTCTGTTTTCCAAAGCTGTGGATGCCGAAGGAAAAACTGTGGTAGGAGCGTACTATATAATTAACGTGGAATGTTCACTCTGTGTTGAAGAGGGTCTGCTGTTTCTGACTCTCCCTTTCCCTTCCTGAGAGATTAAAATAAACTGAGAGAGAACAAAAATAAACATGTTTGCCTTCACATTTACCAAAAGACCCTAGTGTTGCTGCATGGACTCATGTCTGGAGTAACAGCTGGACAGACTTTGGTCTACATCCATCTGCACCTCCCAGGTGTGGAGGCGACAGAGGCACAGCTGGCAGACCCCACCACTGTGCCGGCACTGTCAGTCTAGACTCAATCAAGTCTGCTGAAAGGGAAATCCACTATTTATAATAAACATGTTTATAAGCCCCTTTCCCTGCAGCAAGTAATTTGGCAAAGATAGAACCATTTGATGAAGAATTAAATGCAGTAACTGTTATTTGAAATCTCATTCAATGTAGAGGCTCTTAAGAAAAATTTATCTTTTTTTTTTTTTTTAAGTCTAGCTTTGGTGATATTTGGAATCTGTTTCTTACTGGGTACAAATGGGAGAGGGAGGAGAAAAGTTCTTCCTGTCTATATTTTAAATTTAAAAACAGACTAAATAAAGTAGAATAAATAACTTCACAGAAGAAAGTAAAGGAAGTTTGGGGGATCTGGCATTTCCAGCTCCTACACAAAGCCTTCTGAGATCTTGCATTTGAAGTTAGTCTTCCCCTCACCCTGTTCTCACTGCTTCATACAACAGGCCATCAGAGCACTCCTTGCAATAAGTGGGGGTATTCTATTTCCCCTACTCTGTGGTCCTCTGATGGACAGGGTTGGTTCCCTATTTATCTCTGAATCTCCTGGCCACACACTTTGCATGGGGTCTTGTCTCAGGAAATGTGGTCTGTGGGAGATGGAATAGAATTCTGACTGCCAAGGTGTGTTAGCTAGGGTTCTCTGGAGAAACAGAATCAGCAGGAAAAATCTGTAGACATAAAATTTATAAAAGGGTCTTACATAACCGTGGGAACATAGAGTCCAAGGTGTGCAGGGCAGGCTGTAAGCTGGTAACTCTGATGAAGGTCCTCAACAAACTCTCAGAAGAGGCTGGCTGGACAACCATAAGAATGGAAGAGTCCTAAATCCGTAGGGTAGGCTGTGAAGCTGGCAACTCTGATGAAGGGTCTAGACGAACTCCACAGGAGAGGCTCACTGGTTTGATGCAGGAAGGAGCTGTTCCTTCTGAATCCTCCTTAAAAGCCTTTCAGTGATTAGATTAAGTATCACTCATTGCAGGAGACACTCCCTTTAGTTGATTACAAATGCAATCAGCCATGGAGGCAGCTGATGTAATCATGATTTAAGACCATGAAATGTCCTCATAGCAACAGACAGGCCACCACTGCCTGACCAGATAAACAGGAATCACCACCTGGCCAAGTTGACACATGAATCTGACCATGAAAGCCCACTCCTTCTCAACTTTGCAGCTATACACATCACCTTAAATCATACTTAATTTCTAAACAGAAAACAGTAACAGACACATTTCTTTCCTCGCCTAATGATACTCAACTGCCCTGCATACAACCAGTAATGCATTAACTCTCCCCAGAACAGAGTGCAAGTCCTTGGGTAATATTCATTCTTAAACTTGATATCTTACAACTTAAATACTATAATATGGACAAAACAGCATTACAGTCCTTATTTCTGTAACTGATCATGTACTCGTAGTTCATATTTATCACTACCTTCTTCCATGACCCATTCCATGTTCCCTTTATCCTCAGCAAGCACTTCAGCTGGCCATGATTCTTTGACTGGTGGGGTGACCCAAACTTTCATTCCTGAAGTTTCAGAACCATTGGTAGTCCTGCCTGGATTGAGTTTTTGCAGTTTTCCATTGATTTTAATCACAGGGCATGGTAGTACTAAAAGATGCCTGAGGGGGAATATTCCAAGAAATTATATTCCAGGAAAACTCTTCTTTACCTCCATTGCATAGTTGCAGTCCTATTTCCCCTGATAGTCAGAGTCAATCACCCCAGCCAGTAAAGTAATCCCGTTCTTGGCTTCTTGTTCCAGCAGCGTCAGTAGCCCAAAGTGACCAGGTGGCAGTCTTAGATTTCAGTTTAATGAAATCATTGTTGTTTCTCCTGGTGGAAGCACTCCCCCTTCTGGAACTAAAACCTATAGACCAGCAGAGCTCAAGGTCACAGGGACAAGAAGCAAACATTTTTCTAGTGGATCGCTAGGGCTAATAGTGAGGGTATCACTCCTATTCCTACCCCTTGGTTCCTGGACCCATGGATCCTGGCTATGGGAGAAACAGCACCGTACAGTGGATACTGATTCAGAGCATACACAGCCTCCTGGAGAACATCACCCCAGCCCTGCAAGGTATTGCAACCTAGTTGGTGCCAAAATTGAGTTTTCAAAAGGCCATTCCACTATTCTATCAATCCAGCTGCCTCTGGATAATGGGGAACAAGGTAAGATCAGAAAATTCCTGGCCCCTGCCTCCCATCTAGCCTCAGCTGCCTATGCTCCCTAGCACCCTCCTCTGCTCTCTAGTAGCCTCCTCTTGTGGTCTTTCCAGACCAAAGTATCTGAAGTCCCTGCATATGCCACCCTCTTCGAGGCTCCTGTGCCTGCTGTTCCTTCTGGCTTGGGTGCCCTTCTCCCTCCTTGTCCACCAGACAACTTCTCGTCATTTATACCAGCTCAGAGCTCACATCCTTTGCGAAGCCTGCTTCCTCCTTCCTCCTTCCTCCTTCCTCCTTTCTCTGGGCCTTGGAGCACTCGGGCTGTGGTGTGCATAAGACCCGATATGTGTCTCTGTCCTGTTAAGCTACCAGTTCTTTGAGGAAAGGAACTGGATCTTTTTATAGCTGAATCCCCATCATCTATCCCAGTACTTGGCACAAAGCAGGGACTGAGTACCTACTGACTGACGTGAACTCTTCTAGACAGGTATATGCTCACTGTCAAAGAGCAAGGATAAAACCTGCTTTTCCAAGATAGCTAGGTGCCACATTGTGGCCAAAAGGCCACCACGAGTCCCTGTGAAGGGGTTTAGGAACAATTGCAGCAGCACCCCAGCCTCAGTGCTATAACCTACAAAGCATCTTAAAGCATATGACAAAAGGCTACAACTAATAATACATTACTTTCAGAGCCTGCCCTCAGCCACTTGCCCATGCCATGCCATCCTTTGAAACTCTGACCATGTGTAACCAGACTGAACATAATCTACTTAATTAATTTACATCATATTAAAAAAACAACATAACTTCACTGCCACTTTCACAAAAACCTCTAAAACCACATTGGGAAAAAACACACAGAATCTTCCTGACAGACTAGAATTTATACTCTCAGGACACTGCCATGGTGGAATTGGCAAAAACATCTACTTTTACAAAACCAAATGTATATAACTTCTGTCTACTTTCAGTAAATATTTTAAAACACATATTGGCCCCAGGGATACTTCTTTCACACATTCTATATCTCAATAAGATTTGGGGTAAAATATGACAGCTATACATATACTTCCGATTAATCTATTTTCTGAATGAAAATGAGTACACCTGGCCCTTCATTAAGTTGAACATATGAAATTGGGATAGGACAGAAAAAATCTAGCATGTCCGATTCTCTACATTTTTCCAGCACTTGGTATAGAATGGATGTTTTCCGATTTTGCCTCCTCCTTTTTGTCTCTAAGGAATTAAAAAGGTATCACTTTAATCAAAGCCTGCACCAGATGGGGAGAAGTTGAAACTATTGCTAATGACTGTCATAGTGTTGGAGTAAGACAGAGGGCGGGACTGGGAATCCTATATGGAAATGGTGATTTGCTCAGTATGGGAGACTGGGATTCTGGGCCACAGGGCTGGACCTAGTTTACTCAATGCTGGCCGCCTGAAGTTCTCGTCACTAAGAAAAAGGGGAGTGCAGAAACTTGCCTCCCCCCCTCCCCCCCGGCAGGCTGTCCTTGGCAATTTTGAATTGAGATCTCCTGGGTCCAACTCACACGTGCCCAGAGCTCAGAAGGAATTGGGCCAGATAAGGCAAGCAAGGAGTTAAGCTTAAAAAGGAAAATGCTCTTTGGTTTTTTAAAGGTTACTGATACCTACTATCTCTTGCTCTTACCTGGACTTGGATAAATGAGGAAAGAGTCTGTGTTCTGTGAATCCATCAAGGGAAAGCTACTAGGCAAGAGAACTGTGACTCAGGCCTTGGGTAACCCAGGGAAAAAAAACAGAAATAATGCAATCCTGCCAAAGTGACCAATAGAAATGGCATCCTCTGACCTCGCAAGAATAAAAAAAGAGTCCCTGAAATATCTCAGAAGAAAACAGGAGCCAGGGTCATGCTTCTGGTTACTGAGCAAGGCCAGCAGAGGCTGACAGTACCTCGTGTTCCTGCCAAGCCACGTGTTCCTATACAGCCTCCCGAACAGGCGATAAAAGTTTAGTGCTCCAAAGATTCATTGCTTTGAGCCTGTTGTTTGGAATTCTGAACACATTATCCTATAAAAACTATGTCCTGGTAGAGCTCAGGCTCCTTTCTACATATTAAACACAGATGGACCTAGAGGAAAATGAGAACTCAGCAGGGCACTCTGGGACCACACTCCCACTGAGATGGCTGAGAGGGATCCATGTGTGCACATGCACAGCTGAGCATTTCACAGGAGGGCAGGTGCCATGAAAGAAAAATGGGGCCCTAGAAACAGAAACAGAGGTGTAAGGAAATGATACAAAGACAAGGAGAAGTACTAAGCAGAGGAGATGATCCTAAGTCCCAAAAACTCCTTACATTTTTATCATATTAAGTCCGTCTCTCCAAGACAGTTCGCTTCCCAGGTAGGAACAAAGGTGAGCTGCTCCCTTGAGGCACGAAAGGGGAACTGGGGACAGCAACCGGGTAGAAGCAGATTCCTGCTGCCTGCAGGAAAAGGATATTTGTAAGCCAGCTGCTCAGGTTATGATTGGAGAACATTATGCATGACCACGTGTGCACTGAATACAGATCATGGAAACCTCAGATACACAGAGGACCAAGCCCAGTGCTGTGAATGAGTGAAGGGCCAGGCAGTGCTGTGAATGAGTGAAGGGCCAGGTAGTGCTGTGAATGAGTGAGGGGCCAGGCAGTGCTGTGAATGAGTGAGGGGCCAGGCAGTGCTGTGAATGAGTGAGGGGCCAGGCAGTGCTGTGAATGAGTGAAGGGCCAGGTAGTGCTGTGAATGAGTGAGGGGCCAGGCAGTGCTGTGAATGAGTGAGGGGCCAGGCAGTGCTGTGAATGAGTGAGGGGCCAGGCAGTGCTGTGAATGAGTGAGGGGCCAGGCAGTGCTGTGAATGAGTGAGGGGCCAGGTAGTGCTGTGAATGAGTGAAGGGCCAGGTAGTGCTGTGAATGAGTGAAGGGCCAGGCAGTGCTGTGAATGAGTGAAGGGCCAGGCAGTGCTGTGAATGAGTGAAGGGCCAGGTAGTGCTGTGAATGAGTGAAGGGCCAGGCAGTGCTGTGAATGAGTGAAGGGCCAGGCAGTGCTGTGAATGAGTGAAGGGCCAGGCAGTGCTGTGAATGAGTGAAGGGCCAGGTAGTGCTGTGAATGAGTGAGGGGCCAGGCAGTGCTGTGAATGAGTGAGGGGCCAGGCAGTGCTGTGAATGAGTGAGGGGCCAGGCAGTGCTGTGAATGAGTGAGGGGCCAGGCAGTGCTGTGAATGAGTGAAGGGCCAGGCAGTGCTGTGAATGAGTGAAGGGCCAGGTAGTGCTGTGAATGAGTGAGGGGCCAGGCAGTGCTGTGAATGAGTGAGGGGCCAGGCAGTGCTGTGAATGAGTGAGGGGCCAGGCAGTGCTGTGAATGAGTGAGGGGCCAGGCAGTGCTGTGAATGAGTGAAGGGCCAGGTAGTGCTGTGAATGAGTGAAGGGCCAGGCAGTGCTGTGAATAAGTGAAGCTGGCTGGGGACCTTGGAGACCTGGACAGCATGTGCCAAGGGGCAACCATTGCTTAGCTCCAAGCCAAGGTCTCTGGACAGAAGGCAGACTGAATATTGTCATAACTTCTCAGTTTTATAGACCTGATTTTAAATGTTGGAGACTAATATACTTAAAAAATGCTACAGGTCAAAAACCAAGGCAAACAAAAAAACCTTCATTGTCCATTGGATACTCCTTTCCCATATTTGTAGCTCCAAGGAGTTCAGTTCTTGGGTTCCCAAGTCTAATTAAAGACCAGAATCACTTTGGGTGCATGTTCAAAGTGCAGATTTGCACTTTGGGTGCATGTTCAAAGTGCAGATTTGCAGGTCCACCCTAAGTCAATGGATTCAGAATCTACCAGCAGGAGGTCTAGGAAACTTTTTTTTTAACTGGCTCCCTGGTGACTATGATGTGGTCATACTGATTTTTGGGACACCCTGGCTAGTTTATATTTTTACTTTCCTTGTATTCATAGGAATAACCAAACATCTACTTTTTCTTATACCTCTAGGTCATAATGATAAAATGATGATATTACAGTAAACATCAACCAGGGACTCCCAAACTTCTCCTCGGGGAAAGGGCAGAGAAGAATGTCCAGGAAACCTGTGGACCCATCTAGTACCTAGTATGTGAAATTGTATCTTACATAAAAGATTTATAAAATTTTAATATTCTACTCTATAAAATACCCATATATTTTTTAATACACCAATTTCCCCCTACCAAATCTTTGCATAAAACTGACTCTTCAGGAAGATGCAATGTCTATCCTAAGATTTGTAGAGACCCACGTACTCCCCAAGTACAAGTATCCCAGGATATTTATACCTGAATTTGAGAGGCACAGACTTATGCCTATAGACCATGTTAGTTCATTCGATCTTAAGCTAATGGCAAAATGCCACATAAGTCCACAGTAGGGAGTCCGTGTTCTAAAAAATGTATGTATGTGTTAGAAATGTGTTAGATGTGGGAAAAAACAAGGACTTAAGAAACTATCCTTTAACAACACCCAGTTTCAAAGATTAATGGCTTAAGAATGGCTTGTTTACGTTTTTCATAAAAATAAGCAGTCAGCTGAAATTTAAGCACTTAAACTGCTCTAAGGCCCTGCTAATCTGGGCAGTGAGGGGCTGCTTTTGGAAGATTCTTTATTGTACTTTGTCATGTGAGTAGATCACACTCCTTCAGAGACCACAGCCCATCCCCGGGTCTGCCTCTGTGTCACCACACAGGGTGGCAGAGCAGTGACTTGGGGCCTGGTTCAACCATCACTGGGCAAAGGGTCAGCTCCTGCTGCAGACACTGTCAATGCGCCCTGCTGGCCACCCTGCTGTTGTCCATAAAATTATGAGGGAGACCAAGGAGCTCCCAGCCTACCTGCTTACCCTTGCTCTTCTTGGTGACATGCCCAACTGCCCCCAGCATTTAATGTCATATCCTTGATTCCCCACCTTCCCTTACACCAATATCACTTCTTAGTAAGCTTAAAGCCTTACTTTTTCCTGGAGTATTTACGTTTTCGTAATTGTGAGGCCACTGGTTCATTTTAGGCCGCAGTCCCTGATATGTAGCGTTTAACTATTGAAATACCATAGGTGCCCATTCTTATGGAAAGGGAATATTTATATTAAACCTTTTTATCCTTCATTCATCATTCATTAATGTTCCTGATGGAGAAATGTTCTTGTTTTATTCTGTTCCACTTTCCCGGAAGGTTCCAGCCCTGGCTTGGCCCCAGATCCACCATCTCTCATGAGGTTAGCCACTTTCTCTCCCTGCACCTCAGAGTGCTGCCCAAGTCCCCTTAGGCTGGAATGTTCCAGAGCTCTAGTGGAGCTGTGGCATGGGGGAGCCCAGAGCAGGTTCTTGGGCCTGTGCATGGGCTCAGGTGTGACAGAGGTGAGGCCCCTGCTGATATAAGATGAGACGCTACACTCACGCTGGAGGAGGAGGGCTGCCCCAGCCGGGAGGGGCTGGGGGCACGGTGGGTACTGACGCTGGGAGGTGACAGGAGCCAAGTCCTCCTCCTTCCTTTGCACCGCTGTCTGCCTGCTGCTACCACTGCCTGAGGATATAATCCATTATCCCGCAGTAATGGACAAGGCGGACTGGCTCCATCCCAAAACAGAATTTACCCCTCCTGGGCCAAGACGGAAATCTCCAGAGCCATCCCCAAGAGGGAAGGGGGCTGGGAGAGGCAAAGAGAAGACTCTTGGGGCACTGGGCATCTGGGCAGGGATCCCACAGACGACAGATAAGCTGCTCTCGGAGGCTAATAAAATCAGAGGCTCCTGAGAGTCTTTTTCTGCTAGTAACAGGATTAGAAAATAAAAATAAATGCCAAATACACTCAGAGGCACCACCCCTTTGCCTGCTGGAGCAGAGTTTTGTTTGGTTTTGCCAAGGCTGGCTGACCTTCCATTTTCAGCTTCGCTTTAGCAAAGACCCAAAAGCTGCCTCCAAGCACATTTCAGAAAGAAGAAAAAGAGCCATGAAGTGCCATGGGGCAAAATTAACAATAGCAATCAGTAGTTCCATCAGCACCACCATTCACCCCTTCTCTGAGCCTCCCACTTCAATTGAATCAAGCCCTGTCACCCCTTTTAAGTCCCATGTGGTGGAGAAAGTCACCACTGATTTTTTTATGGGAGGAAAATAGAAACTCAGGCATGGAAAAATTACTTCTCACAGCTTCCCACGGAGCAGGACCCTTCCTCCACTGTGGGCTGCCGGCCAGCGCTGGGGAGTGCTGGGGCGGGTCCCTGCACGCCTCACCGGAAGGACCCTTCTATCGGGGTGGCAGGACTCTAATCCCACTGTCCTCTGGCAGCCGCTGAACTCAAGGTAAGGCTGAAGACATCCGCACCCAACTAGTCGATTTTCAGCAGCCTCCCCAGGAAGAGCTGGTTCGAGGCATCTAGTGCTTTGCAGAGGTAGCTGGGTTGCAAGCACTCTGAGCCCCTGTTCTGGGCTTTATCCACCACCTTATATCGCTCTATCTCTTCCCATTTTTCTTTAATAAACATAACTCTATATGAAAACCAGCCAGACATAACATTAATTAGCAAACCACAACATTCCTAAAGTATGTGATCTGAGCAAGCTATAAAGAAATCCTAAGAACTAGATATTTGGGGAAGCTTTCTCAACAATGTTCAATTGTTATCAATCTGCAGAATCTCTAGTTTTACTCATGTGAAACTTAGTAAAATATATATTTTTATGTGAGAATCTGTTTGTAAAACACCTATGTTCAAAACAGCACTTACATATAATCCTATCACCAAGAAAGAGCACTTTTAACTTATCTTGAAACAACCTCAATATTGTTCTTTCACTCCCCCCACCTTCCCCTCTGTTCTCTCTCTCTCTCTCTCTCTCTCTCTCTCTTTCTCTCTCTCTCTCTCTCAGCCTAGGGAGGCAAATCTAAGGACTGTCCTCAACAACCCATTATTGCTTAAGTCGTTTCCCTCCAAGCATTTATCAATAATAATAATTAAGGCAGCTGTCATTTTGTGAGTTAAGCACTATGCTTAGTAGTTTACCTATATTTTCTTTAGTTCTCACAATAACCCCAAAGGTATTATCATTATTTGCAATACATCAATAAAGTAGTAAAGTCTCAGGAAAGTGAAGTAAGCAAGTGGCAGAGTCAGAATTTTAAATCAACCCAGTCTATCTGCAGCCCAAACTCACACTGTCTGCATGACATCAGATCCTTTCTCTTCATTTCCTGCAGCTCTCCCTTCTCAAACGGGAGCATAATTATAAAAAGGAAAACATAAGCATGCTTCTTCCACACCAGAGGCCACATCCCAGAGCCACTTTCATTACAGTTACAAAGTCCCTGTTATCCGACCACCATAAGGAGCAGGCTGGGGAAGGTGGTAATAACCAGAGCCAGGGGTGAGTGTGTGTGCAAGTGTGTGAATGTATGTGTGTGTGTGTGAGAGAGAGAGAGTGTGTGTGAAGGCAGGGCAGGGAGGGACTGGGCTGGGCTGACTTGCCGGTACACTTGTGTGGTTTCCACCTGGCCAGGACAGCTCTCGAAGGAGGCTGGCAGGTGTGCCATGGGGCCCATGTTTCTTATGAAGAGGATACACCTGTGCTTGTGAACAGCTGTAAGCTGTAGAGGGACATGCTAATAGTGACCAAGTCTGAACACCTGGGCCACCTCTGGCCCGCCCATCTACAACCCCTGGTGCTGACTCTCAAATCACACATTTTCTTTCAGAGTTCTACTACCTTTGAGCTGGTAAGGTTGACAAATAGGCTTCTAATATATGTTGTCCTCAGAGAGCCTTAGGGCTGGCTGTCTTATCTCAGTTACGGCAGAACTGAATTTTCAACAATATAATCTAAATGAAAAGATTTACAGTAGAGACAAAGTGGCCCTACTATGTCCCTGGGAAAAAAATATGTAAATATAGGACATCACCCTGCCTCCAATGGTGGAAACTTGGTTCAAATAGAGCATGCATGCTGTACACACAAAGTGTAAAAGATAGGCTGCAAATGTCTTAGGAACTCAATTCTACCACAGTTTACTTGGTATTACTGCTGCTGCATAAATGATGTTAAGATCAGTAAACTGGTATACCAAATCAGACGGAGTAAAGAAAAGACAGTTCTAATTATTCTTAAAACAATAGACCATTTCCAATCAATAATTGAATCCATGAACTAGAAAACAGAAAAAGGCCTGCTAACAATAATACCTTGACTACTTCTTGGTAAAGGCCTACAGAAATCTAGGTTGGGGGTCTGTGAACCATTACAACTGCACACTGAGCAGCTGATAAACATGGGTTGAGCTGAATGCTTTTGGCTTTTCCAGTACCAGAAGAAAGACCTGCCTATGCTGATCTGCTCTGCTCACTCCTGATCCCTGTACTGTTAACACAGGAGGCCACACAGGATAGGGCCACCACTTTCCAAGCCCCCTCACCCACCATCTGCCAGGACCACACAGCCCCTCATCTCTGAGCCCCAGATGGTGGGAGAAGCTGCATGACGCAGTCCAGGGAACATGAGTTTTGGAGTCTGGTCTGGGTTTGAATTGCAGGGGGGCCATTCACAAGCTGTGTGAATCAGGGCAAGTTGTTGGTCCTTTTGAGCTCAAGTTTCCTGTAGGATGGGAATATTAATACAAAATCTAGAGGTTCTGGTGAAGAGTAAATGGCATTTTGTATGAACAGCCTTCGCACAGAGCTTGGCCAGAGCCAGTTCTTAGTGGAAGTTTCTGTCCTTACTCCTTCCCATGGTGAGAACTGAGTCCTCTCAGGGAAAAATCTCCACCCAAATTGACAGTTTAATATGGCAGCAATTGTGAGATATAAAACAGAGGAAGAGATGCGCTCATCGGTATATCAGAAAATCACCAACTTCTGGCAGTATCTCCTGACAAGCAAGTAAGAAAGTTCTGAAAGTGTATTTGGGGAGAGGGTTTAATATATGGAATTTTGTTATGTGCCAGACACTGTTTTAAGAACTCTGTGTATCTTAACATATTTTAACTCTCACAACAGTTCTGAGGCGTAGGTAGAATCCTTATCCCTACTTACCAGAAGACGAAGCTGGGGTTAAATGACTGACCCAAGGTCACAGGGCTAATAAGGGGAAGCCCAGGACCCAGACCCAGTCATTGCAGACCCAGCACCAAGGCCTTAGCCACACTGCCCTGTGGCACTTTTGGCTGGAATCCCTGCCTTCTTCCTTGGTTTGAGATTCCTACTCTGTTTCATGAACTTTTCCTGACCTTTGCCTTCATTTCACTTTTTAATCATTCGCTCAACAAACATTTCTTGACAGTAACTCCGAGCCAGGCCCTGGGAATACAGAGCGAGGCTGTGAGGACAAGCTGCACAGCACCCCTGGAACTAAGTAAGGAGGCAGGAAGGGGTGAGGGCCAGGAGGGCAGGTAAAAATGCTCTGAGCATTCAGAGAGGGCAAGAGGAAGCACCTGTGGAATGCCATGAAGAAGGCATGATGAGCTGCCCTGAAGGACAGAAAAGATTTCTCAATGTGAAGATGGGTGAGGAGAAGCCAGTCCAGGTGGCAGGGACAGCACAAGTAAGGAAACGGAGGTGAGACCTTGGCCCACTACGAGGGAGCAGCCTCCAATTTGGCTGGAGGTCCTGAGTCAGTGCCAGATCACAGAGGCCTTGAATGCCTGGCCCCAGGGATTAACAATCTGAACACATTCCAGGATTCAATTAAGGATGCAGGGTGAAGACCTGCCATAGAATCATCACCGGATTCTAGTCCTAACTGGCACCTCATAATCCTGCCAAAACTGTGCCCTTGTTTGAATGCTCCCCAGAGAAGCTACTTTGGGAGGGGGGTGGTAGAATTCTCTTTTCTCCACATGGAGCCCTGAATACAGCTGAGCCAATCTGGTTTTTCCAAAGTCAGATCCTTTGGAAATCTGGGGGACTGGAGAGCTGGGAGGCACTCTGAGTCACTAGTTTCCTGACTTCCAGCACATTTAATTTCCATTCATTTCATTCTAGGTAACAAATAAATCATTTTTGAGCATCTACTCTGCATAGGGTGCTGTGCCAGGATCTGAGAAGGAAACAAAGGACTCAGACCTGGATAGGGCACCTCGAAGTGTGCACCCAGAAGTATACGCCCAGGGCATCTGAGGTGTGATTTTCATGTCCTTCCCTATTAATCAATCTTTGCCTCCTAGGAACTAAACACCTGGGCCAGTTCTGTAGCCATAAGCCAAATCATGCCAGCCTGCTGAACACTCTTCTATACCACCAAACTGAAACCCCTCCTACAGGCCCCAAGAGATACAAACTGCTGTAATTTCCCTAGCTACTTAAACATATTTCTCCCTCAAGCCAGTCATGTGTTACAACCATGTCATGATCAAGAAAAAGCTCTTGCTCATTACAGTGCTGGGACAGTACTCCTTTATGTGTGTAACAGTGAAGGCCAGGATGGACACAAAATCCTAATGATCCAAAACAAACACCACTTGATGCTGAAGCCAGCACAAATTAGCAGTCAAATTTCCTGCACATCTATCAAGTTTGTCACTCTGAAACCAGGTAAAACAAAGTAAAATTAGGAAGTGCTTGAAGACCTCAGGAAAATAGCAATATCTTAAGTGGATTCAAAAGCAGAAAGAAACAGGGAAACACTGTGGTTTCTTTGTTGGTTCACTGGGACCATGTTTGCTGAGAAGGAGAAACTCACTCCTGGGAGGGGGCTGCCACCTATAGAAGGCCCTGAGGCCAGCTGAGTATGGGAAGAAACAGGTCTAGCCTCGGTGCAGCCAGTCCCTTGGGCTGAGTGGAGGCTGGATTTAGTAGTGTGACTGCAGACCCCATCCATTTCCAGCATCAAAATCCTACCTATCTGAGAAAGAGGTTCGGACTGGCTCCCCTCCAACCTCCTTTTCATCCTCCTTTCGAGAGACTGGAGTGGGAAAACTATATTTCTTCAGCTCTGCTATAGCCAGAATTTTGGATATGAATTCGATTTTGCAGCTGAAGATATTTGCATGAGACGTGGAAGGTGGGAATGCAGCTTTTGGCTGCCACTGCTGGCTAAGAAGGCCACAGTCACTCCAGACCAGAAGACATGTTGCAGCTTCCTGGGTGTCAAAAACACCCAGGGTGGTGGTAGTGGTGGCTTCTTATCCTAACTCTGTAATCCTTGGACCTCAGTTTAGGGTATCCATTTTTCAGCCTCCTGTAGAGTTCAGAAATGGCTGGTTCTATACATTTTTGGAGTCATTCAAGAGGTTCAGCCTGCAACCTGCCTCTTCAGTATGTCCTGCAATTTTGTAAGCACCCACCTCATTCCCAATATTAATCCCCTTCTGGGTAAAATACCTGGAGTGGTTTCTGTTTCCTGTATTGATCCCCAGCTGGTAAACCATGCCTCAGCCTAAGTTCAAATGCTAAAAGAGCCAGAGCAGAAATGCTGCTGGGAGCACAAGAGTACCAACGCGACTCATTTTGCCAAGTGTGGAAGAGAAGTTTGGAGGAAGGCTGTGTGTGCTCTCAGACAGTGGCATGTGGGGGACATGTCTGAGTGGAGGCAGAGGTTCTGCAAGGGTTGGGGTGGATGAAGGCCAGTGGGTCAATGCCTAAAAGTGGGCTCAGTTACTTAGTGGATCACCAGGCTGAAAGTAGAAGGGCTGAAGACAGGTGAGAGTGCCGGTGGTAAGGGGCTAGACACACAGGAACTAGGCTGGGGGCCATGAACCAAGGAGGTGGAGCATCAGGGATCTGCTACAAAGGGAACATGGGAGGTTGAAGCAGGTTGTTTATCGATATGGGCTTGGTGTGACTGGAAGGTTCAAGGACAAGGAGAACCAGATGAATTTGAGACTATTGGGCTTCCCTGTCATCCATGGGAGAGAGGTACTATCTCCTGTTAGGTGATGCACACTAAAAGATTTCAAGATTAAGAGACAAGAACCTGTGCTACTGTGAGCTGTCTGATCTATATCAGGTTGGATTTATTGATGCACTAAAAAAAAAATTCTGCTATTTCTGGGCAAGTAATTTCTACTAAATATATTTTTTCTCACAACTCTAATCAGAATGCTTTAAGCCTATGTTCTCAAACTTTGATGTGCATACAAATCAGCAGGGGATCTTGTGAATGCCAATTCTGATTCAGTAGGTCTGGGTGGGGTCTGGGATTCTGCATTTCTAAAAGGCTCCCTAGAGATGCTGATGTTTCTGGTCCACCGACCCCACGTGGAGTAGAAAGGCTTTAAGCTTCGTAAACATCAGTCAAGAGCTGGGCTACTTTTTATGAGCAGACAACTCTGTCCAGTGTTGGTTTCCTATTTTACAGATGCAGATTTCACATTGCAAGAAGTTAAGGAACTAACCCAAGGGCCAGGCTACAGGTTTTTACCTGCTTGTAATTTAATTTCCTGCTCCCTCTCAGCGTCCTCACCCTCCACCCCTACCTCCCACTCTCCCCACCCTCCATGACCCCACAGCTATACCCTGGAACTCTCAGGAGAAAGTGATTAATTTATCTGTTCTATATACTCAGAGATTTGCCATTTAAAAAATAGCAATGAAAAATGAATTATGAGATCTGATAGTCACCAGGATCAGGTGAAGTCTCTTATGAAAACACACTCTTGCTTCCCTGGCTGACCCAGAAAGCCTTATTGGCCCCCGCCTCTGCGGAACCTTGGGAGAAAAATAGACAAAGGATATGAGCAGAAAATTCATGAAAGACAAATTCAAATGGCAACTAATCATATGAAAGAACGCTCAGACTCACCAGGAGTGAGAGAAATGAAAATCAAAGTAACAATGAGATATTCCCAGCTACCCACCAGACAGGCTAGCTAGCACTAACAAGGAAATAAGCAATACTGCTAGGATGGGAGACACTGGTACTCGCACGCATTGCTAATGGAAATAAGAACTATTGGTTTTTGGGAAAAGAATCTGAAAACATTTATTCAAAATAAACATACATGTACCCTTCAGCTCAGCACTCCTACTCTTAGGAATCCATCCCTTGGAAATTAAAGCACTACATAAGAATACACACACTCACCTACAAAGGTGTTTATGGAAATTTGATAAGTTAAAAAAAAGCAAACTGGAGACAAAGTCAATGCAATCAGTACAATAACAGTTGATTAAATATGGATAGTTTATACTAAGAAATAAATAAAATGAATGAAGTAAGAGATATAGTAGCTAACTTGGAGGGATTTCTCTATGAAGTACTGAGCGAGAAACAGTATGTAATAAATGTGACTAATATCCCATTTTTGTAAAAAAAAACATACTTTTAAAACCCTCTCACATATATACAAATATGTGTATTTATGTATGTATATACTTAGCCATGATTTTTATAAATATAGATAAAATTATGAAGATTCCTGGTTATTAAAATTAATCATTTGATGTGGAGCTCAGATTGGGGTTAGCATGAAAACAAAGAAAAAAACCCATACATATCTCTCTCTCTCTCTCACATACACACACACACACACACACACACACACACACACACACACATTTGCATGAACAAGGAGAAAAGCTATTCACCTGGCTATTTACACTGGATACTAACAATAGCTGTCCAAGGGTAGATTCTGGGGGAGAGATGATTAGCTTTTTTAAAAATTGTATCTCTGTATTTCACAGGTTTCATAACCATATCTTCGTTGACTATATTTGGAAAAATGCAAAAAAAGTTTCTATTTTTAAAGGAGAGGAGGAAGTGAATGCATATTTGAATACATGTTATATGCCATCACTACCAGGTACTTTAGGTTATGTATTTCTCCATTTAACAGTAATAAGGCTCTGTAAGGTCGCTGCTGTTTTCCCTCTTTACTGAAGTGGAAACGGAGTCACAGACATATCAAGGAACTTGCCCAAGGCCATAGCTATGAGGATGGCACAGTTAGGATTTAGAACTGACTCCCCCAAATGTGACTTTCCCATTTTCTTCATTTCTCCTTAGCCAAGGAGGCAGCCAGGCTGGGTGCAAGAGAAGGGAAAAGGAAGAGAGCAAGGCTGCAAAGCAGACCCGATCTGTTTACAAAGAGGCATCCCAGAGCTGCCTCTGAGGACAGGACATGTCCTAGAGCTCCGACCCCAGTCCCTCACTCCCTTCTCCTTGGAGGCAGAATGGCCAGGCCTGGTCTGCCACTCTGAAGGAGGGGTCACGGCTCACCCTGGCTGCCTGTGGTTCTGCCTGCTTCGTGCTGCTGTACATGTTCCCTGAAAACCCTGCACCAGAACATCCAACACACACACTTATCAGTACAAATGCCAAAGGATTGCAGAATATCCTATGTAGATTTAGGCTAGAGAAAAGAAACTTTTTTTTTATTACCTATCCTAGCATTAGTTGTGACCCAAAAGACAAAAGCAAGAATAATAATAATAAGCTAGGAAAAGAAGTATACGAGACCATTAAACACCAGCCCCTCAAGTTTCTTGATTTTCACAAAGCAGCTCTGAGACCTACCCTGAAAGCCAGCTTTACCATATTATCTCAATCAACAGGTTGGCACCTCAAAACCAGGCTCAAGATTGGCCAAAATCGCCATTAGGATGCTGAAGGGATTTTGGTCTACTATTTCATGTGCTTCCTGTCAGAGGCTTAAAAGTGGACCCCCTAGACATTTCATAGCACCATTGTGAGGTTAAACAGTGTGTTCGCGGGTGTGCAAGTGGGGTGTCTTCTGCTTTTGTGGTATGAATTGTTTCTAGAAGCCACAACATTTCTGCACTGATGAATGATGAGTGATGAAAATGGAAAGGTCATAGTTGTAGAAGTCAGTTTTTGAATCCCAACTCTGCCATTTAGTAGGTATGGCTTTGAACAAGTTCCTTCATCTAGCTGAGACTCAGTTTCCACCTCTGAAGTAAAGAGAAAAGAGGGCAAAATGTTAACAGTCTTGTGTGCTCCCAAAATCCTCCACATAAGCTCATTCCACATCATTAATGAGAACAACAGAATGAGCAGGTGAAGGAGAAAAACCACAACATACAAGAGTTCTTATTACACGATGTAGAAAAACCCAGCATAGGAAAACACGAAAACTCAGGAGCCCTGTACTACTTAGAAATCCCTTTGAGTGCAGCAGAAAAGAGCTTAAACACTGACAGTGCCAATGATGATTCTTTATACATTTACAGAATTTCAAAGTTACAAAGGTCTTGCGTTATATGTTATTCAGTTTGATTCCATCACTGACCTTGTGAGAACACATCTTATCTTTGCTTAATTAGAGTACAGGGGATACACACACACACACACACACACACACACACACACACACACACGTATCTCATCTCTAACCCTTATAAGAACCTGAAGGTCGGGGATTTTATCCCATATCACAAGGGAGGAAATTGAGGTTCAAAGAGGCAAAATGACTTGCCCCAGAGGCCTGGCACATGGCAGAGCAGCAGCGGGAATCCAAGCCTGGAGCTCCCTCTGCCCTCTGCCTCCACCCCGACGGCCAGGGCTCCCCTGAGTACTCCCTTTCTTCAGTAGCTACGAGTCTCCTTGGATACTCATTAGATCCGCATACCGCTGGACCAGGGGCTCTTCCAAAGTAACAACATTTCCCCAAGTAATTTAGCAAGATTTTTGATAACAGGAGGCACGCACAAAGTGAGGGAGAGATGCATGCCATTTATTTGGAAACCACTGGTTTAGAGGAAGAAGACTATGCCAGGTACTGTGCCTCCTCTCCTAGGGGCTGCCTCTTCACCAATAGGAGGGCTGTTCGATGTGGGTGAAGAGAAACCCTCCGCTCCAGACACTGAACCTACTTTGTCTCACTGCATCTATGGCCTTGTGAGGTAGCTCCTACAAAGGTGGACATGGGTCCCGAGGGGTCAGAAACTTGCTGGATGCCTTCCATCAGATAATGGATATGAGGCTCTAAGGGATACAAGAGCTAGAGGGCTGGGCTGCTGGGACTAGAACCCAGTTAGTCTGGCTCTGTGTCCTTGGTTCCCCCAGTCCATGCTGCCAACTCACAGGGCTGCTCGAAGGAAGACTTGGCACTCTACCACGCTGCTGTCTTCAGCAAATGTCTCCCACTGTCTGCAAGGTGTGAATCCAGAAATGAGATATCATAATTCTCTCCTCTCTCAAGAATCCATATGAAAAGCTACCACTCACAAGCCAGGCTGTGCTTACCCAGCTCTTATTCTCTACAGAAAATCCTGATAAGCCCTGTTGCTACATCACCAGCATCACATAGAGAAATTAAGGCTGATGTCAAAAGCACAGACCTCACCTGATTCGAGGGCATAGGTTATCAGGTGAAGGCCTATTGTAAAGGTTCCTAGATTGTAAGCTCTTACAGCAATCACATCTATTCCAGAGTCCTAACTGTTATTTCTAAATTCTGAGATGCCAGACTCTTTATGTATAACCTGGTTGTTCTCTGGAACTACGAGTATTTGTGAGACATCTGAGACTCAGAGCTAGAGTTCTGCAGTTATGAAAGTCAGCACTACCCTGTATAGCTATTGTTAAACACACTGAAAAAGTTATCAGACTTCAATTAGAGATATGAATGAAGTGATCAAGGTAGGATAAAGGTAAAGTAGACTAAAGGGTAAAGAATGATATCGATATATTTTAAAACTTCAGCTTCTGTGTGAGACCAAAGGAAGAAATGTTTATTTGGTACAAAATTTATATTTTTGGTAGCACACTATCTAACTTGTATGGTTAACTTATTCAAACACCATTATTACATGGAACCTTGACTGGGGAGTGAGATGTTGTTGGTTTGTACAGGTTGGTGTGATGCCCTGATACATCCCAGAGTCATCTGGGCAGAAGATTAAAAAGTATTTGCACAGCCTCCTTAAGGGACTGAGGAAAAAGGTGGAAATATTAAACTTCCCCACCTGGGGAAGACCTGAAATTCTCACTATCATTGGAGACTGCCAATTTGATGGGCCAGGCCCTCGATCTTGGAACTTGCCCTTATGAAACTTACACCTGCACAGGAGAAGCTAAGCCTACTTATAATTATGCCTAAGTCACCCCCAGAGAACCTCTTTTGATGCTTAGACATGGCCTCTCTCTTTAAGTCAACTTGGCAGGAGAACTCACTGCCCTCCCCCATACATGGGACATGACTCCCAGGGGTATAAATCTCCCTGGCAATGTGGGGCATGACTCTCAGGAATGAGCCTGGTCCTGGCATCATGGGATTGAGGAAGACTTCTTGATCAAAATGGGAAAGTGAAATGAAAGAAAATAAAGTTTCAGTGGCTGAGACATTTCAAATAGAGTTGAGAGGTCATTCTGGAGGTTACTATGCAGTGTATAGATATCCTCTTTCAGTTTTTGGTATATTAGAGTAGCTAGAGGGAAATACCTGAAACTGCTGAACTGTAATCCAGTAGCCTTAATTCTTGAAGGTGATTGAATAAACTAAGAGCTTTTAAGGTGTGAGTATGCAATTGTGAAGACCTTGTGATTGGCATTCCCTTTATCCAGTGTATGGACAGATGAGTAAGAAAAAAAAAAACAAAAATAAAAAACTATAGTGGGGAGGGAAGGTATGGGATGTTTGGGTGTTCTTTTTTACTTTTATTTTTACTTTAATTTTTTTTTTTTGGTGTAATAGAAATATTCAAAAATTGAGTGTGATGCATGCACAGCTATATGATGATACTATGAATCAGGTTGTACAATTTAGATGATTATATGGTATGTGAATATATATCTCCATAAAACTGCTCTATGGAAAAAACAAAGCATGGGTCTTGCCTAAAAGAGGAGTTCACGGTCTCCTCTTTCCCTGTTTCTCTTCATCTCTGGGGAACCTACCTGGGGCCCTGTTCTGGGCTGACTCAGTTCTCATGGATAGTGTGATGGTCAAATTCTGGTGTCAACTTGGCCAAGTGATGATGGTCCAAGCAAGCACTGGCCTGACTGTTGCTGCAAGGATATTTTGTGACTGGTTGATAAACCAAAAGGCTGGAATATTAAATCATCAATCAGTTGATTGTGTCTGTGGCTGATTAAATCTGGATCAACTAAGGAGCATCTCCCACCAATGAGATAACGCAATCAGTTGTAGGCTTTTAAGGGAGAAGAGAAACTGCTTCACTACTTCTTCAGCCAGCGAATCTTTCCTCTGGAGTTCATCCAGACCTTTCATCAGAGCTTCCAGCTTCACAGTCTGCCCTACGGATTTTGGACTCTTCCATTCCCATGGTTGTGAGACACCTTTATAAATCTTGTATTTACAGAACTCTCCTGTTGGTTCTGTATCCCTAGAGACCCCTGACTAACACAGGTAATCTTCCTTAAAGGACACTAGGGAGAGTGTCAATATGGATAAAAGGTGGGCAGTCATCTCATTGCTCACCCAGGGTTAGCCTCCCTATTCACAGTAGAGCTTGCAGATTTCCAGGGATAGAAACTTCACTCTGTTCAGGATGACATATCCTGTTTTCTGAAAACTAGTTTTTAGCGAGTTGTTTCTTACACTGAGCTGAATTTTGCTCCCTGGAAGCTCCCACATGAAGACAGTAATAATGCCCCCATGAGTTTTCTCTTATCTTGACTAAACATCCCCAGTTCCTTCCACTGGGGCTCAGCATTACTTTATGGCATTTCCTGAAGACAGGTCAAGTTGTTACTCCTCTGGTGAAACACAGGAATTTTGATAGGATACAGACAAAGACCCCAAATCTCCAAAGCCTCCAAAGGAACAAATCTGTACTATCTCTATCGGAAGAATTTTAGGAGGAGATAAGGAGGAGGATGGGGAGGAAGGAACTTCCAAAGTCCCTTCCAATTTCCTCATGACACCCTCTCTGAAGAATGTGAAAGAAACCCAACACTGCCGACCACTGGTATTGCAATACAAATGGCTAGAGCCCCTGGCTTCAGAAACAGATAAATCCAGCTCCAGATATATCTCACTGGCCAGGACTCATACAAGAGAAGGCTGCACAAAGTAAACCAGACATGGAAATGGCAGGAAGGCTATGCAATTGAGCCGCGTCCTCAAGAAGGCAAGTGAACGTCTTGGCTTCCTGACAATCACCCTTTAAAGCCTGTGGGCTGTGTGGAACGCCGGCATGCCAAGTTGCTGAGGAACAGCAGCCTTTACAAGACTGCTGTGGGCACCTGGGCCTGGGCTACTGGGGCCCACTGAGGGGGCTGCAAAGGGAGAGATGAACATTAGGGCAAAACTCTGCCATTTCAGGACTAGAAAGACCTGGGGCTGGAGTTTTAGAGTCCCAATCCTAAAAATAGCTTTCAAAGATAAATACCATACTGGAGTCACAATGTTTTACAATTTCCAAGGAAGCTGAGATAGTAAGCTTTCAAAATTTAGTTCCTTGACAGAGGAATCTTCAGTACAGTTCTCTTTCAGTTTGCTAAAGCTGCCAGAATGTAACAGTCTAGAAATGGACTGGCGTTTTACAAAAGGGATTTATTAGGTTACAAATTTACGGTTCTAAAGCCATGAAAATGTCCAAATTAAGGCATTGAGAGGGAGATACCTTCTCTGAGGAAAGGCTGCTGGTATCCGGGGTTCCATGGAAAGGCACATGGCGACATCTGCTGGTCCTTCTCTGTGGGGCTGTGATTTCAAAAATACCTCTCTCAATTTCTGTGGGTCCTTCTTACTTTTCCTGGGGGTGTTTTCTTTCACTCTTAGCTTCTCTAAACATCTCTGGGTTCTCTTGGCTTTTACTGTCTTTTTATCCTCTCATAAAAGACTCCAGTAAAAAGGATTAAGACCCACCTTGAATGGGTGGGTCATGTCTCCATGGAAACTACCTAATCAAAAGGTCCTGCCCACAACAGGTCTATACTCACAAGAATGGATTAGAAGAACATTGCTTTTTTGGGGGTATATAACAGTTTCAAACCAGCACAAGTTCTAAGAGTACTTTGTTCAATTCAGGCTCTGTTAGTTATTAGCTGTGTAATGTCAGGCAGGTCACCTCCCTGCTTTGAGCCTCAGTTTGTCTCTGATAAAATGGAGACGATAACACCTACATAATGAGAAAAAGATCCAATATGGAAAATCACATGAATTATTCTACCAAACTATGAATTGCTATCATACCTGAATATGGCTTTGTTATGCCTGCTGAGGATAGGTGATTGAAGGTACCCAGTAAGAGACTTGGGTAGCTAGGAATCTGTATGAAAATACTGTAACAGGGTGATACTACTGAGCCACTTCTCCCAATAAGATGAAAACGAGTGAGGATTAAAGGCAATTATAAGTGTGAATCCATCCCTAGCCGAGACCCTGCACAGAGCGGGTGCCTGACACTGGGGAGAGGACTCCAACTATATTCCAGGAGGCTCGGCTGGATGCCCCCTGAAGGAACCGTTTCATCCCTGCTTCTCCGGAACAATGCTGAGTCTCCGAATGCCTTTTTTGTTGCATACAGCCTGAAAATCACAAACATTTTTAAACTACCCCATGTTTTTTCTAGCTGTTTGTTCTTTTCTCAAAGGTCCCAAGATCACAGAAATGCTTCCAAGAACAATAGCGGGTAAACCCGCTCTGTGCAGTTGAAACAACAAGGCCGAGGGGTGGCTGGCTGAGAGGCAAGGAGGGCAGCAGGGTTAGGGGGTTGGGCCGGCGGGGTGCAGGCTCTGTGCCCACACTCCCTATCCGGCTGCCCCGGGGACAGGAAGCTCCCACTGAGTCTGGAGGATTCCTGCTGGATGACTGGGGCACTGGCTGCACTTCCCCAGGATCAGATTGCAGTCAAAACTCACATGGTCTTGACCTCACATTCTTTTCTCTCTGAAAACGAAAAGTTTAGACTTCTACCCTGCCCTCTGCCTAAGGTCTAAATCAAGGCTCCAAGGAGGGGATGACCTGCTTAAAGAAGGGCAGTCCCCGGAAAGGGTCTTGGTCCCTTCCACTCTGACACTGCCGCCGCCCCCTGCTCCCAGGAGCATTCCCCCAGCTCCCAGCTCCACTGCTGCCCCTCTGATGCCTAGTATGGCCTCACATGGACTACAGAGGGAAGGAAGGTGGGGTGAGGAGACTCAGACCGCGTGTGTGCTGGGGCCACCACTTCCTGGCTCTGAGGCTGACCTTGGGCCAGCACATATCTGTTCCTTAGTTATCTCATCTGGAAAGTGGGGATAATATTAATTGCTCTGTGGAACCGTTGTGAGGATTAAATGATACTCCGTATAAAGTGGATAAAAGTTAACTAATCTTATTTTTCCCATCAGTGGGAGCAACAAAAGGACCAGTATATCTGTACTGGTATTATTGTCCTTAGCACTACTATTGTCCCTTCAATGTTCTCCTCAGATGAGCTGGGTCCATGAAAAGCATTTAGTAACTGTTAAAGCTTACTTAGCTTAGCACCTGTTTTCATCATTCTAATTTCACTCAGGGCCTCCCTTCTCTGTGGCTCAGTTACTGAGCCCTTACCTTGTGGGGTCCTGCAGGGGAGAACAAGACAAGGCGTATCCCGGCCCTCGGGATGCTCACAGTGCTGGAGGCACACGGAGGGGGAGGCCTGGCCTGGCCCGGCTCTCTCTCTCTCTCTCTCTCTCTCTCTCTCTCTCACACACACACACACACACACACATACACACACACTCCTCACCTGCCTGCTCTTCCATAGATTCTGGACTCCCAGGACTTAACCTCTCAGGCCCCCTACAGCCTCAATCTGCCCTCAGCAGTGCTCTCAGACAGGACTCTCTTAGGACATTTGGCATGAGTTACAGATTAGGGAGTGGCTCAGATTAAAGCTGGGGGACCTGTTACGCTAAGTCTGTCCAGGGGCTACCTCCCACTTGTGTCCTCCCCTGTGGTCTAAACATCTGGACCCATGGTCCCCTCCGGTCAGGCTATACTCTGTCCTTAGAAATTGTTCCCTTATTAAATGCCCCCCGAGAGCCTCGGAGAGCATCAGAGTAGAAGCTGCCAAGCCAGTGTATGACGTCTGTCTTTTCTGCCTGGCTCCTGTCTGGTTTCATCTCCCTAAGCCTTTCTGGGCAAGCCCTGCCCCAGTTTGAAAGTCAAATAAAAAGAAAGCTTGTGAGAGAAGTGCTCCCTTTAGTGGAGAGAGGAAGTGAAGAAAGCCAGGATCCCTGTCTGGACTGGATGGAGAACCGCACCCATCATCCTGACTCCTACCTCTGCTCCTTCACTTACCACTCGTCCTCATACTCTCCAGATCGATCTCCAAGGAGCTCCACTCCTCTGGGCATTCCATTCCTCTGCTGAAAGCCTCTGAAGGCTCCTCTTTGCTTCTTGGCCCCGGTGAACTTTTCCATCTTATCTGTCCCCTCACCCTACTGTAAAACTCCCATCAGCCACACCAGCGTTCCCTGCTCTCTAAACCTATTCTGTATTTCCTAGTCATTGGTTTTCGGGGTTATGAGACCCGTTTGTCTTATACTGGAGAATGACATCCCCAACGGAAAGGCTGAAAGCCTATAGCTGAGACTCTGCAGGAAAAACTCTGAACGGGAGTCAGGCAGCCTGTGCTTCAGGCCTGGCTCTGCCAACAACTGGCCCTGGGACTCTGGGCAGGCGTCTGGGCCCTGATGTCCTCATCTATAAATGTGGCCACTGGACCAAGTCAAATCTAAAAGTGTTTCTAGCATTAAGACCCCACGAGAAAAATGACGATTGGTCTGCAGTCTCCAGTGCACCCATTTGTCATTCCCTCCTCCTCATAATCTAAGAGTCAGTATTTAAAATTCAGGTGGGGAGGGGTAAGATTCTGATTTCTCCCACGTCCAATTCTCTCCAGGGGAAAGTGGAAAACCAAGCTCAGGCCTGAGCACCCCGTAGTCAGGGACCAGCTGAGCCTACAGCAAATGAGAAGGGCTGATTTCCAATCTATTTCCCCGAGACAGCTAGGCTGGACTCCATGGCAAGGGGGGAAGAGATGTGAAGAAGTGACTGCCAGCACCAATCACCACAAATCATGAGGGAACCTGGGAGAAGGAAGGAGGAGTCTCCAGCCCTTTTTAACTTCCACATTATTTATGGCACTTAACAAAGGAGCCTCACAGCCCCATCAGTGTGACAGCTTAAGACCAATGAGGTATTCTGGGCATCATGACCTCAGAGAAGGAAACCAGCATCTGGGACTGTATACAGCACTCCAAGAAGGACCCTGCGCTCAGAGGCAGGGTGTGACGGACTGGAAAGGACACATGGCTACGAGCCTGGAGGCCTGGGCAAGGCCCAGTTCTGCAACCAACCAGCTGGGTGACCCTGAGCAAGCCCCTTTGCTCTGGTCTCTTTTTCCTACACTGAAAAATGAAGGAGCTGAATGAGATGATTTCTATGTTCCCAATCAGCTGTGATATTTTATAATTCTACTAAATGAGAATGACAGCCAGCTCTAATCAGCTAGAACTAATTCAGCCAATATTTTTAGGTGCCTTAGTGTGCAAGCCTATAACTTGCAAAAAAAAACCCAAAGCTCTTTTTTTTTTTCCAAATGACTGAATGCTACAGACAGAGGAAGCAGCGGAGGGGGCCCATTCACCCATCAGATTGGATAAGCTCTCCCCACCCTATCCCAGCACAAGAGCACCCCCTCCAAAGTGGCTGATAAAATTAGAGTGGGATTAACCTGTATCAGTCTTCCCTCTTCCAACTGATGAGGCTTTCGGGATGCTGGGAGAGCACAGAGGTACTACTGCTGGAGTCATTAACATCTGTAATATATCAGAAAATTCTCCCTGAAATGTCTTTGGAGGCAAAAGACAAGTGAGTCCTGAGGGCTGGAAGACCTGCATCTGAAGGAGCTCATCAGCTGAATTATTAATGGGACTCTGAATACTGCTCAAGTTTCCCATGACAGATGGTTGTGCAAGCTGATGGTTCTGAAGCCAATTATGAATGACTGTGGATTCTGACAGTGCCACTACCAGTGAGTATTTTAAATTGTCTCCAGTACCCGTTGGAAATTCACAATCAGCCATCTCCTTCGATACAGCCCCAATAACTAGCAAGGAGGAAGGGATGCCTGATGCCACAGGGAGTCTGGGGCCATTGCCCCACAATGACTGCTGACCCCAGCCCAGAGCCCCTACCTCCATTTACTCTATACTCAGCATGGTGCACCAGAACCCCAGTTACAGATGGCTAGAGCAGAAAGGGCCTTCAAAGGTTTCTAGTTCAGCAGGCTCTGAATATGTGTGTATATATATATATTTATTATATATTTATTATATAATATTTATATAAATATGCATTATATATACTTATATATATATATATGTTCAGAGTTTCTTGAATTTATCTGATAAGGAAACATCTCCTGGGATACGTGTAACATGGAACTCACCTCGGGAGGTGCAGCTGTAGACCACAACCCTCATTTAACAGATGAAGCAACAGAGGCCCAGAGTGGGGAAGGGTCCTGCCTACGATCAAGAGGAAGCCAAAGCCCAGGAGGAGTAACTAGAACTACAGAATTTTGTTCAAGGTGCTTGGCAGCTGCTTCAGGGCAGACTCCAAGGCTTCCTCCAGGAACTGCCAAGATGGCCTGGGGATGAAATGCTTCTGGGAAAACCATAGGTATAAAGTTGGGCCCTAAGATCTGCCTAAAGGGTCTTTTTTTGTTGTTTGTGATAACAGCATGAGAGGTCTCTGAGACCTTCTGGCCTAGCACAGAATAACACTTTTTTTCCTGATAATGATATTGCTTAATGCTTCTCTGTCTCCCCTGTTAGACCATGAGCTCCACATGGCAAGGACCATGCATGTTTTGCTCATGAATGCATCTCAGCACCTGGCCCAGTGCCTGGCAAGTAGACAGTGTTCTGTCAATACTTGCTCAGTGACTGATATAATACATACCTCAATATATCTGCTTCCAAGAAGTCTCCCAACCTACCCCAGACACCTTGAAAATGACATGCAAGAGCCCATGGAGAAATGTACACTGAGCCATCCTTCAGCCAGCGCTGGCAGGCTGCCCTTGCTGATTGAAGATGTGATCATTCAGGGTCCAGGGCCATAGCTCCCACAAGAGCCTACCAGAGTATGGAAAAGGGCTGGCTCCAGACAGGCTGGAGTCTGAGGAAACATGTGAGCCATTTTTCAGGGATGCAAGACATATCTGTATTTTCTATCAGTGATGCTAAATATGAGAGGCAGCAGTGAGTTACAGTGGTTCAAATAAATGGCACCCCAGCTTCTTTTGAGCCAACCCAGTATCCTTTCATCTACATGTACAAAAGGAAAGAGGAAAGAAGAAAAGCTTGGTGTATCCACCCTCTCCCTGCAAAAAGGCCGGTCAACACCAAAGACAAGAGGGATATATGCAGATGTGACTACCCAGCAGGAAACACACTGACATCAGAGAAACAAGGGCTAAGCCTGGCTTTGACAGGAAGATGCACTGATATTAAATTTGGGGGCTGAAAACGAGGCTCAGAGCTCCTACGCCTCCCACCCTTTGACCAGAACCATCCCAGATGGCTAAGGCGTAAGGTAAAGGTGGGGGAAGCCTGGATCTGGTTCCTCTCATTCCCATCCCTTCCTCTTTGGCTCAGGAGTTAGAAAAGGAGTCAGGGCAGGCCCTCCTTGGGAAGATCCACCAAGCATTAGGGCGATTCTCACCAGGACAGGAGGGATGCAGAGAGGAGCTGGGGCCGGGAAATGGGCACAGGAGCTGAGAAGGGGAACAGGGGGCTGTGACAGCCAATCTCTCAGCCTCCTGATTCAGCCGCCCTTAATTCTAGCCTAAACTGGAAGGATGGGGGAGGGGATCCCCTGTTAGAATCTAAACTCATCAATTCCCCTGACACTGCCAGCCAGCCCCCAGGCTTCCAAATGTAAATTACCCCAAGGAAGGAAGAAACCATGTTCATTCAGTTCTTGACTGAAATAAGTCAAAATTTCCACGGTAAGAACAAAAGATAAGATCAGGCTGGAAGACCCCAATGGTGCCCATCTGGTAAGAGGGGCTTCAGTCTATGTGTATGGGAACCCACAACATTTGGGAGCCAGAACCAGACAACAGCACCCACCAACAGGGAAAGTGAGGGCTGGGTCAGGCCTAAGAAAGACAGACAAAGGCATAAGCCCGAGCCAGGAGCCCTTTGGTCCAATACAAAACAGTCTCCTTCCTAAAAAGTGACTGTGAAAACAGGATAGGGGTTTCTTCCCACTTGGAAGAATGTCTGAAGGTAGAAATGGAAATATGAGGCCTGCTGGACAAAATGGGGGGCGGGGGCTTTCATATGCAAATGTGTACTGAGTACCCTCAATTTCAAAGGACAAGGAAGGAAACCATGTCGGCCCAGGAACTGGGGCAGCTGAGCCTGAGAGGGGCCAGGTGGGCAAGGGGCACCAGGGAATTGTTTCTCAAGAACTGAACGTACTTTACTGGCTGAGGTGGACACGAAGTCAGGCACAGTGAAAAAGAAGGCCTCTTTCTAGGACAAAAGTGTTCCTAAGGAGGGGCATCCAAGGCTCCTTCCAGCCCTGCGATGGGGGAACTATCAGACTCACCATCATTTTTTTTTGTTTCCTGCCTATATCCTGACCAAGGTACTATAGGATGTCAGGGGTGGGGTAGGAGTCAGTTCCTGAGACAGGAGCTTGTGTACAGATAGTTCCATTATGAGGTGATCCTGAGAAGCAGAAGTGAGTGAGAAGGGAGAAAGGAGGAAGAGCAAACATGGGGGGCTATTAAGATCACTGCTGTAGGCAATGGACCCGAGTGGGTGTACAGAATGTCCCCCAGAACTGTCCTCCAAAAGGACAGGAGGTGGAGCATTTATCCATCAGTTCCCACGCCCCTCAGGAGCGCTTGCCCCCCCCCCCCACTTCTGTGCGCGAGTGGACGCCCCCGATGTGCAAGAAGTCCTTGAGGACGAAGGGGAAAGATTGGCAGCCACCTGAGGTGGGATGCAGTTGGAGTGGGGGAGCCTGAGCTCTCCAGCTCTTCCCCGAGGCTGGAGCTGAACTCAGAGGTGGGACAAGGGCATCTGACTTGGGGATACCAAGATGTATCACATATTTCATCATACATAATTTTTTCTTGGCCTCCAAGAAGCTAAGTGCAAAACCAAATCCTTAGTCGAAGAAATTAAAATATCTTACTTTTTACTTCCTCTTTTTTACATGGTTTTTAAAAATCTTTCATTTTTATTTTAGCATGGCCTTTATCTCCTTTATCAGACACCACCTTAAAATCCTTGCACATACAAGCGGCCTAAAGTAGTAATAATTTTTTTTTGTAATGTGTGAATTGAAATTTTGATTTGAGTAACTTTTTGGCAAGCTCATGACATCCCTTGTGATGCCTGAGAAGGATGCCAGGGAGTACCACAAAACCACACACAGGAACTACTACTCTATAGTCAGCAAGTGAAAAACGTCAACAGTGACAAATGACCCCATCATGCACATGCTGTAAGGTTATTTTTAAATTTCTCTCCATCACAGACTTTCCTTGAGCAAGCTGATGCAGTTTTTTCTTTCTTTTCTTTTTTGTTTGTATGAGTTGAGTTTCCCTCCTAATTCACAGAGATGAGGTGGGGGAAGCTACTCACTCTTCCGAGCCTGGAGAGAGCAAGGCCCTGGAAGAAGGGCTTCTGGGCCCAGGCCTGAAGAGGCCACACGAGCACCACAGCAAAGGGGCCTGAGGTATTTATTCTTCTACCTCCAGGATACTGGCATGGCTAAGACCCCTGCCTGAGCCTGTAGGAACTCCAGGTCTGATGGGCAGTCCCAGAACAAGAGTACTCCCTGGTGAAGGCAGGTCAGAGGTCACCTCCTCACTGGCAGACGAGGACAACACTCGGGGGCTCATGATTTCGCGGAGCAAATACTCAAGACCACTACTGTGTGCCAAGCACAGGACCAGGCAGCAGGGATAAAAAGACGATGGAGTCCCAATTCCTGCACTCTAAGGGGGAGCTCAAGGACTTGGACTGGACCCTTCAACTCTGATTTTCCTCAGTTCTATTACAGTCTTAGCAAAGACCCAACAGGACAAAGCAACTTACAGGGGAAGAAAGCATGCAGGCACAGAATGTCCTTCCTTGAGAAAGAGGAGATACAGAAAAACAAACAGCCTTGAAGAGTGTCGCCTTCTTCCCTCAATCTGAGAGAAAAGAGACTGTTCAACAACAACGCCACACTGTCTCAGATGCCTTCCATTCGGCCCCGGTCACCTCAGTGGAAAAACACTGTAAATCTGGTGGGAAGAGGTTTGATTTTCTTGCCTTGGTTGTGATGCAATTATGATGCTATAAAGCAGAAGGACCAAAATAACTCTCATAGGGAAGCAGACAGAGTCCTTTCATCTTAACACGTACCATTTTGCTACCCAATTCTAGCAACCAACACCTGGGTCCATTTAACAGAATGTTCTCCATGTGGATTTTCAGAACTAGGCTATGAAATTAAAAGAAGAGGTCACAGGGAGAGTAGGGGTGGAAGGAACCAGAAGTATCTGGTGCGGGCATCTGTATTCAGAAGCAGTCTTGGTGTTGGGAGAGGCCTTTACCAACACAGCTCCCCGATAAATCTGAATCCTTCAAGATCTGCGTTGGGAAGAGAAGCCTTGGCAAGGTAGGGCAAAACTGAAAGCTAAGCTTTTGGAATTAACTAAATTCTGAGTAGACAGCCAATCAGAAATGAAAGTTTTGAAGTGCCTCTGCAATGATTATGTAAATTATTAAAAGAAGTGATTGTGCAAATCTGTAATCTGCCATCATATAGAATGACAGGATATCAGGGCTGGAAGAGAGCTTGGAGATCAATAACTCCATCTCCTCCTTGTACAGACAGATAATGAACCCCGGCCCAGGAGGCAAAGGACCTGGTGTGCTGGGAGCCCAGGGCCCATGAGGCCTGCAGCCTGTGCCAGGGCTGCCAGGGCAGGCTGCCCATGGCCACCTCACCGTTTGGGTCCATTCAGAACACACTGCCATATTTAAGCAGATGGACCAGCCTCAACACAGCTCCCTAGGAGAAAGCCAAGTTTAAAAGACTACATATCCCCCAGTTCCTCCTACCTCACAGATGACCATCATCACCCACAAGGATGTCCATCTCAGAGCCCCAGGCAGTGTCCTTGACCCCACAGCACTGTCCCCTCCTAACCAATTTCCTCTCCTTAAATCTTATCCCCACTCCAGGCATTTATGACTGAACCCAGTCACAACTAGTCTTCTATCTCACTGTCCTCCAATCTAACCCTTTGCAACACAGTTAGCCTGCCCTTTCTAAAATGAAAATGGAACCAGGACTCCTGACCCACTATAGAATAAGGTCCAAAGGCCTTTGCATGGTTCATGGGGGCCTCCAGGTATGGCTCCTCTGACCGTATCTTTTCCCTGCCCATCCTGGACCAAACTCTCATATGTCCCTGAAATACCTAAAATGTCCCTTCTCCCTGACCAACTCTTACTTATCTTCCAGTGAGTCACCTCCTTCTGATGCTTTCTCTCATTATTTCCAGCTCAGTTCAAGGGCCTCTCCATGTGTTTGCAGAGCACCCAAAGCATGTCTCTATTACAGCACATCTATTTTTGGCTTACTTAGAGACTTTTAACTCTATCTCTTCAGATCTTAAAACACTGGTACGTAATAAATCTTTGCTGTGAAAGAATGGCTGAATGAACGAATGAATGAATGAAAGAATACAAGCACCAAAACTGAAGATTAGTATAACTGTCTTGTCCTGGAGGACAACAAAGAAATACAAATACAAGCTGAGTTACTTTAATTCTCTTGGAAAGTAAAAGGACAGCTAAATAATAGAAATGAAATAAAATTTTCCATCTTTTAAAAATGACTGTATACTGGTCTGTCAATAGCTATGCTTGTCCAACCCTGGAAAACATATTGTGGGATTGAAGAGGATGGACAGGCAGACAGGGAATGTATTAAAAAATGTCTCCTTCTGTGAAAAACAGAGTTTAAGATACACATTAAGTCTACACTTATATTGCAGCAATGAAGATTCTCTTGCCTTTTTTTTTTTTGGTAACAGCTTTACTGACATATAATTCACATACCATATAATACACCCATTTAAAGTATATGATTCCATGGTTTTTAGTATATAGAGAGTTGTGCAACTATCACCACCATCAATTTTAGGACATTTTTGTCACCTCAAAAAGAAACCCCATACTCTTTAGTTTTCACCATTCAATCTCCCCATCCTACCTAAGCAATCACTAATTCACTTTTCACCTCTACATATTTGTTATTCTGGACATTTCATATAAATGGAAACATATAATATGTGGTCTTTGGTATATGTTTAGTATAATGTTTTCAAGGGTCATCTATGTTATAGCATGTATCAGTACACATTCCTTCTTATGGCTGAGTAATATTCTATTGTATGAATATATCATGTTTTATTTATCCAGTCATCATTTGATAGACATTTGAGTTGTTTCTACCTTTCAGCTATTGGGGAAAATGTTACTCTGAGCATTCATGTACAAGTTTTTATGTCGACATATGTGTTTGTTACTCTTGGGAAATGAAAGGAGTGGGGTTGCTGGATCATATGTTTAATCATCCAAGGAACTACTAGACTGTTTTCCAAAGTGGTTACACTGTTGTACACATATTATATACCAGTGGTGTATTACGGTCCTGATTTCTCCACATTCTCGCCAACACTTGTTATTATCAGACTTTTTATTCTAGCCATCCTAATGGGTATGAGGTGTATCTTATTGTGGTTTTGATTTGAATTTCCCTTATGATTAATTACATTGAATATCTTTTCATATACTTATTGGCCATATCTGTATCACTCCTGCCTTTTTGCCAGTCTTAGTAAATATTCAGTATACCCAGTTCCCAGGATTTCCTGGTAGATCTCTGGGTCCCTCTGGGTGGGAGTCACTGACTAGCATCTTTACAGGTGACTCTGGAACTGACTTTGAAGTGATACTGATACAGCCCAATAAATAGTAACTGTATAGCTTGCTGCCTTCTAGAGACTGTGCCAAGTGGAGCTAGTTAGGGGGAAGGGATCCAGAGATGAGAGAGGGTTGACCTTGCCCTAAAGGACCATCTGGGCATAGAGATATCAGGTAAAATGAAATAAATGCTTTAACAGTTATAAGAAAAGAGCTCTAGGAAGACAGGGAACAGGACAAGTGATTGCAACATGGGAATGGAGTGTGGATCAGAATGGAGTTCAAGGAAACGGTTATATTTGAGCTCAGCTTACTAAATAAGTAGGAGCTCAATAGATAGAGTTGGGGGAAGGGCATGCCAAGCCAAGGAATCAGCATGAGCAAGGCCTTGGAGGCGGGGAAAGAAGAACCAAAGCAGTAGGCAATCTGGGGAGGCTGGGATTAGGGTTGGCATCATTGAGAATATGAACAAATGCACCCATGCCCACACAAAGTCCACTGCAAACAATTTCATGATGTGGGAGAGAGGGGAGTGGAGGGGATGAGGTTGAAAGGACAGTTAAGGCCAGATCAAAAGGAGCCTCCATGCCATGCCAAATGTGGTTGTGTTCCACAGGCCATAAGGAAGGAGGGCGAGAAGGGCTCAAAGATGACAGGATCCCCAAGGGTCTGCACTCCCCAGGACCTGCAAATACAGTTGCTCATAGGTTCTATAACCGAGGGCTATGAGTTCTTCAGGCAGAACAGCCTGGTGCTTCCCTCAGTGTATGCCATCTAGCTACCTTCCCCTGTGGCTCCCTCAGAAACGGACCACAAAAAGTGTCCTCCCTTATGCTGGCTTTCATCAGCTTCTCTCCGTCCGATCAGCCTAAATACCAAAGATCTGACCCCACACTGCTCAATCACCCAAGAATCAGAACCTGAACCTGCTGGAGAAGGTTTCTTCCACCCCTCCTTCACCATCACCAATCATTTCCAAACATACTTGATCCTGTTCTGTGAAAGGGACATGCAGGCCACTGTCAGCAGGACATATGCTCTGACTCTGTTCCCTGTAAGGCAGGTAGACTTTTCTGTCCCAGCTCTGCATTCTCACCAGAACCTCATAAGTACAGTCAGGTCTTGGCTTTTTGCAGACCCCATATCTAGGAAAAAACATACATAGAGCATTTGACCAGCTACAAGCCTGGCTATTTCTGCAACCGCAAAAAAAATTACACAAATATAGTCACAAAGTATGGCCTGGATCACATAGTCACAAAGTATGGCTGCACCAGAAAAACACATCTCCAGGAATCCCTACTGTATATGTGAGGCACTTTTCCCACTCTTACCCCACTCAGTTTATAAGTCAACAATGCAAGAGACAGTTCAAATTGAGAACTAAGAACTTCCTTCTGAGAAGACTGGTCTCTGGGCATGTGCTGGGGCAGGGTTGGGGCAGCAGAACAGGAAGTGGGTGATGAAATTCTATAGCAAGTGTTTATCAGTAGCCAGCACATTTGCTACAATATGTAAAAAGAATACTGGGAAACAACAATGAGATACCACTACACATCAATTAGAATGGCTAAATTCCCAAAACTGACAGTAGCAATTACTAGTGAGGACATGGAGCCCTGGGAACTCTCATTCATTGCTGGTGAGAATGCAAAACAGCATAGACCCCCCTTTGGAAGGCAATCTGGCAGTTTCTCACAAAGCTACTTAAATCCAGCAATCATGCTCCTAGATATTTACCTAAAGGACTTGAAAACTTATATCCACACAAATACATGCATAGGAATGTGCATAGCAGCTTTACGCATAGCTTCCAAAAAACTGAAAGCAACAAGAAGTCCTTTAACGGATACACAAGCCGTGGTACATCCATACAGTGGAATATTAGTCTGTGCTAAAAAGAAATGAGCTATCAAGCCATGAAAAGACACAGAGGAACCTTATATGCATATTGCTGAGTGAAAGAAGCCAGTCTGAAAACGCTATATATAGTATGTCTGGTTTCCAGGGGATTGAAGGTGTGTGTGTGTGGGGGGGGGGGGGGGGTCAGGGAGGAAAGACGGAATGAAAAGATGAAGCAAAGGGGATATTTAGGATGATGAGACTCTTTCTTTTGTATGATACTATAATGTAATGGTGGAAACGTGATTATGCATTTGTCAAAATTCACAGATTTGTACACAGAGTGAACCCTAATGTAAACTATGGACTTTAGTTAATTTAAGTAAAAAAGAAAGAACAACAATACTGGGTTATGCTTGAGGGCTGGTTCCTCTATTCTCTAGTTTTGACACATTGGGCAAATTCTGTAAACTGGGAATACTATCTCCCCTACCTATCCTCCAAGGTCCTCAGTGGGTAGATCTGGAAACAAAGAAAAAAAGAAATCCAGGCAGGTAGTCAGCATCTGGGAAAGTCAACAGGAAGATGGTGGAAGTGAGCTAGTGAGACTGGGGACCTTGTGCCTAAGGCACTAAGGAACTAAATGGAGCTGAGGCAGGGCAGGAAGCCAGACACGGGACAAGGCTGGAGCCTGGCTGTCAGGCCGAGAGTGGAGGTGGAGCAGGACAGCAGAAGGCCAGAGGGTGAGGAACTGCTTGGCACTGTTGGGGGGACAAGGCTGCAAGGCTTAGGGTCAAACAGGGTCAGAGACAACTGGAAAGGGCTAAGCCACCACATCACATGACCCCTGGATTATGAGTCAGCCCACAGAATGAGGCTGAACACAGGTATAAGCACAAGGACTTCTAAAAATGGGATGGTCTCAACTTCCCTCTCCAGACTTACTTTCCACTTCATGCAATAATTTGTGCATAAATTATACCCCAGTTTATTCACACCCTATGCTCTAGACACACTGTTCCTTCCCTGGTCCTTGAACTCAACCTTACCTCTTCTTTACTTGGCCCTCATTCCTGCTGTACCTTCTGCAGAGAATGGCCTTTCTGCAATTTTGGCCTCAAGGAAATACTGGTGTCTCTCACTGCACCTCTTCAGGGCCCTCTAACTTAATATCCTTTCTGCCCCTAAGGCTTCCCCAGGCCTCATCCTTACCCAGGAAAGTCACAGACGCAGTGTCCTGCCCTTCTTGCAGAGGACTGGTGGCTCCTGTGTCTCTGGCCAGACCACCACTCCCCACCCCTGAGGGCAGCAGAGCCTGTGTTTGACTTCTTTCTGTCCCCCAGTGCTTGGCAGCTACCTTCACAGAATAAGTCCCAACCAGGATTTGCTAAGTTCTGAAAACCAGCAGTGAGCTTAATTTTTGAAATTTCAACTGTAAGGAAATGGCATTAAATGAACCACATGAGTCCTTGGCACCTGCCGTGTGATCACACACTCTGGGTCAGAGTCAGCTCTGAGTGCTCAGCATTGACACTCCAGGGAATGAGGCGACTGTCCCTACAGGCATGTGAAAGAAGATTGTGCAAAACAAGAAATGTCAAAGAGCTGATTCCTAGGGGTATGCCAAACAGACCCACAGTCAGCCCAACACAAACCTTCCTCCTCATCCTCAGAAACGAAGACACCCAAGGAAACCACCAGAGGGACAGACTGAGGCTCTCTCTGTGGTTAAGCAAATCAAGGCACTTTCTGGAGAGCATGTCTACTCTAGGAACTGGACAACCACAAAGGGGAGGCACCAGCCAGGGTCCGTCACCTGATACACCCGGGCCGAGGGCAGAGCCTTGATCCACAGCAGGACTCTGCGGGCGGCCTGCCAAGGTGTGCGCCGCGGCTCCACCCACCTGCACAGGCTGGGACCCTGGGGTGTGGGGAAGCCCTCAGTTTTCTGGGCCCCACTTTCCTCATCTGTAAAATGGGGATATAAATAGCCAGGACCACATGCTGTTGCGTTGATCAAACATCCAAGCACCTAGCCCTGGGCCTTGCACATGAGACTCAGTCACTGAGTCTCTGAGTCAGTATGTGAGCCAAGGAGCAGTGCCACGTTTTTACTCTTTACAGCTGATACCCACCATCCAGAAGACCCCGATGAAGTAAAAATGCTTAAAGATTAATAACAACAAAAGTAATAATTTTTCATAGATGTAACATTTTAAGGTTTACACAGATCTTCAAACAGCTGTGTGATTCTCATTTTACCAATGAAGAAAGTGAAGTGATGGAGAAATCATAAAAATTGCCAACATGTCTGCCGTGGCTGATGCAAGGCAACACAAAATGGCCTAGTCCGCGACCGGCTTTCTTCCCGGAACTGGCGGTGGTTCGCGCCAAAAGCGCTAACCTTAAATCTGCCCTCCACCCTAGCAACAACGGTGACCAATCCCAGAAATCTGCCCTCCACCCTAGCAACAACGGTGACCAATCCCAGAAATTTGCCCTCCGCCCTAGCAACAACAGTGACCAATCCCAGAAATCTGCCCTCCACCCTAGCAACAACGGTGACCAATCCCAGAAATCTGCCCTCCGCCCTAGCAACAACGGCCACCAATCCCAGCCTGACACGTGTCCCTGCATGCTCCCAGCCTATATAAGCCTGTGCACTTCCTCAATAAAGTGGACTCCTTCCACTCACCCCTGAGGGTTGTCTCCTGAGTCGTGTGCTGTGTGCTGTGTGTTTGTGTGACTGACTCAGTACGGCCGCTTACCCCCAGCCATCAGCTACCCAACAGTGAAGCAAGATTTGAGTTCCATTTGCCTAATTCCATATAGAACTCTCTATCAAACTGTATATTCTGAGGAACAGGATTTTCCAGTTAACAAGGGGCAGTAATAGCTACTGTCTGGCTACTGGAATCTTCCAGTTACTTGAGTTCTAATGAAATGAAATTTTATGGCATCTTATCCACAAAGACCTACATGGGGCAGAGGTGAGGGCAGACAGATGTCAATACCAGCATGGCTTTAGGAGTCTGATGGACCGAGGGGGATGTGACAGGGAATCAATTGGAGTAAGGAGCATGAAATATGAAGAAGGAGGCAGCTGATGCTTGAGCTGCCCCTCCTGCTGAACAGACAGATGGCTGCTGGGCTGTGAAGCTCTGATGAAGAGTAGAAAATTAATTTTTACTGAACGTCACTGGAGCAGCCAGCATCTGCAAGTGAATGGCTCTGCCAGCTCTGTGGCAGGAAGAAAAAGGGTGAGGGTGTGTCTCATAAAGCAGAAAGAAGAAAAATATCCAAATGCTCCCAAGAGTTCTGGAAGTACCATATGCAAACCTCTTACCAAAGACCTTCAGGAGAAACTGTCCCATAAATGACAGCATATTTCAGACTCTAAAAAACGTGTCTGCACCAGGAACGTTAGATTTACTGCCTCTAGCCTGATTACGTTTCAGGTTTTCATCACTTCTACTATTAATAACCACCATCGTCAGAAAGCTCTGGGATGCATATTTCTGGCAAACAGTTATACAGGCTGTATTGTAGATTTCAGCACAACTCTTTTGCTTTTTCCACAAATACTCATCTAGCACTTGTGCCAGCACTGTTCTAAAGCACTTGGCAAATGTTAACTTATTTAATTCTCCAGATGATGATCCGAGGCACAGTGAGGTTAAGTGACCTGTCCAAGGTCATGCAGGCAGTGCCCTCTGTACAGGCTCTGGGGTCTATGTTTTCTTCTCTTCTCTTCATAGAGGACTCCAGTAAAAGGATTAAGACCCACCTTAAATTGGGTGGGTTACACCTCCATGGAAACCATTTAATCCAAAGGTCCTACCCACAACAGGTCTGCATCCACAGGAATGGATTAGAATAACATGGTTTTTCTGGGGTATCTAACAGCTTAGAACCAATGCAGTCCCCGAGCTCAGCTTTTTCAAAACTTGTGGAGATTAGCCCAGAGACATCTAGGGTTTTAGTTTCTTTCTATTTCAATATAAAATTCAGGGTAATTCTTGGTAGAGACAATGTGGTATGAAGGCAGCCACGGAGAATGCTCTCCAAAGCCATGTCACCTACCCCATGGCCATGAGTCCAGTGGTCAGGAAGCTCCAGGCCCCTGAGATAAAGCTGGGAAAATGCACAGCCCAGCATGTGGTGGGAAACCCAGAAAGTACAGGCCTCTACCCAGAGGGCAGGAAGAATTGATAGCCACTCTGTAAAGCACTACGATTTGGAGAAGACCCACAGAACTTGTGAGTCTGCCTGAGGGCGGCGCTAGCATCCATCTCACCTGGCTTCAGTGATCTGGGATGACCACGCCTGTCTGTTAGCCAGGAGAAAAGACACAACCACAGATAATCTCTTATTTCTTCCTTACAACTGAGATGGGGCATGTAAACTGAGGCGGGAAAGCAAGTCAGTGTGGTCTATGTGGCCAATTCTTGGGAAGTCCTACAGGCCCTGCTTTTAGGGAACCTCCAATTGGCTCCCAACAAACACCAATATCTCTCTCTTCCAGAAGCTGGTTGTCCCTAAGCTCTAGCACTTTTTCTTCTAATGACCCCAGGCATCCAAACCCTTTGCTTGCTTGTCCCTGTACCCAGAACAAGAGCATAATCCTGGCGGATCATTATGCACTGAGGCATTTGCAAAAGGCAAGCGCTCAGGCAAGGCTCTGGGTCTCCTGGGTCCTCGCTGCGGCTCCACCATTCATTTTGTTCCCAGCAACTGGCAAAGTTAGCCCTCAGGATGCAGGGGTGGGACTCAGAGAAAATGACAAGTTCCTAATTTCCCATGTAGGAACTTGGAGTCTGTAGAGCCTTGGCTCCAGAGAGGCCTCTTTCCTGCCTCCTAGAACTTGTGCCAAGAGGAGAGGCTCTCCATCCATATTTCCAACTTGCTGGTGTTTAGAAGTGGAATGCCCTTTTCTGGGGTGGGATGGGGGTGCAATGTTAGCCCAGAGAAGAGCTGACTCAGGAGAAATGAAAGCTTCTCTGCAAATCTGAATATCTGAAGGGCCTTTGTAGGGAAGAGCGTGCAGGATCTGTGGCCTCAGAGTGTACAAGTGGGGACAATGGGTAGGAATCATAGAAAAACATTCCAATCCACGTGCCCAGTCACAAAATCACAGGCTCTGCATTACGGGAGGATCATGCTGTCAAGTAAGGGATGCTGTAGAGGAAATTCAAACATAAGAGGAGATGCCTTCCAAGGCCCCCACCCGCACCCCGTTCTGAGGTTCTAGAATTCCATTAATAGAATCAACAAATTTTGTTAGTTAGGAATGACATTTTAACCCATCCTTCTCATTTTATAAATGAGGAAAACAAGACAGACAGAGAGGAACTGTCTTGGCCCGAGCCACCCAGGTTTATCTTTCCATTCCCTCATCAAACAAAGTCATTCAGCAGGAGCAGGAATGTTCCTGAAACGTTTCACTGAGAGGAAAGTGGCAGCACGGAGATGGAAGAGAGGGAGGAATACAGCGGGTGGTCTCAGTTCCCGAGGGCTGATGACATGGTGAGCGCTGCTCCTCGCCTCCCTGGAGAGTCCAGGCTTGCTCTCTACGGGGCCCAGCCTCAGCACTACGCGCTGAGACCCTTGGGAGACACAGTGCAGGAGAAGTGGCTGCTTTCACAATAAATACCAGAGCGGGAGTTCTGTGAGTTAAAGAGCAGAAATGGAAACTCATTCAGCTTAAAGAATCTCCCACCCAAAGTAAATCCTTCCTCTCCCACTAGATATATTTCTGAAGGAAGGAAAGAAAGAAAGGAGGGAGGGATTGCACCAATGCTCCTATACTAACAAGGGAAGTTTTAATCCAGGTCAGGCTGCAGATATGTCTGAAAAAGGCAGCCACTGCCCTCTAATAACTAAAAACATACCCCTTGGATATAGAAGTGAAGTGGTTTGACTAGACACAATTCACACCTGGATGTATACCACTGAGATTTATACTCAATGAACTTAAACCCCAGTGATCAAAAAGCCCAAGAAACAGTCTGAAACCAGTCATCAACAATTCCCTTTAATTGCATGTTGATCACAAAATCATCAGGGACATCAGTGTGCTGTAAGGAAAAGTAATAACCCTTTCGGCTGGATCAACGGGCATATGTTGGAGACAAAGTCCAGCCTTTGCCAAATGTGACTGTGGATGAGGTTGGGAGGGCAGTTTGTATGGGGTGCAAATGCCAAGAGAGGAATTGAACGTTTTTAAATGCTTTAATGGAAAGACCGTGATTGTCTTTCAGATGTAAGTACATGCTCTATAAACCCCAGAATCACAGACTCAGTGACCCAGGCTGGGGATGAGGCTATGAAACCTGTCAAGATCTGCTGTTTCCTAATTCAGTAAACAGAGGTCTAGGAAGCATCTGCCTGGCACCTTGGGTGCACAGCGTACAGGCAGGGGGCCGAGGGCAAAGACCAGCTTCTAGTACTGACCGAGCAACTCAGGGCAAATCTAACCTGCTCAAAACAGTCTCCCCTTCTGCAAAATGAGAAGAAAACTTCCTATTTTCCTATTTTACTGAATTACTCTAAGGAGCAAACAGTTTGTCTTAGTTTTCCAGTGATGCTGTAACAAAGTACCACAGACTACTTGGCTTCATTTACAGAAGTGATCTCACAGTTCTGGCAGCTAGAAGTCCAAAATCAAAGCATTGGCAGGGCCATGCTTTCTCTTAAAGGGTCATGTTTTTTCTTATCCTTCCTCTGCCTCTCTCTTGGTTTCCAGTGGGTGGTTGGCAATCTCCAATTTCCACCTCCATCACATGGCTGTCTCTTTCTGTCTCTGTCTCTGTGCAAATTTCCTCTCCTCAAAAGCACAACTGTTGTACTGCATTAGGACCCACCCTAATCCAGTTTGACCTTATCTTAATTAAAAACATCTTCAAAGACCCTATTTATAGATCAGTTCACATTCACAGAACCAGGGGTTAGGACTTGAGCATGTCTCTTGGGGGACACAATCCAATCCACAGCACAGCTGAGCACCATGCAAGCCTAAGGAACTGCAGCACTGCTATAGCCCTTGGTAGGAGCTAAGGGACTGAAATGGAAGACTTACCCATTCAATATGTATACTTGTTTGCTGGTCAGGTGGATGGCATCTCTGTAAGAGGGCACAGGGAGTGGTGACTTGAGCAAAAAAGGGCCAAGAGAAAGTCCAAGGAAGTAAATAACTTATTCTTTGCTTCTGGAATGGAAGTGGCATAGGCTGGCAGCACACTGACCCCAAGGATCTGAGCCCAAAAGATAGGTTCCCAAACAGAGAAATGGCCATGACCATGTGGAGTAAGTACTTAGAACGAAGTGGCTAAACTTCAACATGGTCAAGGAAAGTGAGGCCGACCTGCTCACGCTCCACTGCAGGCAGGCCTGGAATCACCTGCACCATTAGATCATGTCACAGTGCCCACATGCTACAGGGGTAATGTGTCCTCCTCAGCAGATGCACAAGCCAGGGCAGAGAAGGGGCCCTGAAGGGAAGGAGAAATTGGGGTGAGAGGAAAGTGATGTGTGAAGCTTTCTTCTGGGGCATGGGGGCAGGGGGTGGCATGCAGAGATGGGCATGCTGAAATGCCTGAATACTGGTGCTGCAAAAAGCCTTGACACCACATTGTTAGATGCTGTTTTCAGTTTGTAATTTACAATTGAAATTGTAATTTCACCTTTAGCTCCAAACTGGCCACAATTTCTGGATCTTTGCCATTGGGCTTTACACACTGACCTCTGCACTATGGAACAGAAAAGCAAAATCAAGTTTTTCATCATGGCCAAGGGCACGCAACCGGCTCAAAGACCTCAAAGACCATGAAAAGAAAATGGCCAGTGGCGGCTTTATACGAGGCAGGATGCAGCCCCTTCCTGCACGGCACGTTCCCATTCCAAGCTGGAACAAATTCCTTCTGGCTTCAAAGGTGTCCCTAACTCACCCTCTACAGTAACCTTGTCATGTTCTGTAAATATCATCCAAGATTGACAAGCCCTCAGGGTCAGTTATAGACCATGTAAGGTGGGGATGGAGGGAGAGGGCGACTTAACTCTCACCAAGCTCCTCTGTACCTACTGCCATGATGGGTGAATATGATGCCACTTCATTCCCAACTATTTATTGAGCACCTATAATGATCTAGGCCAGTGATTCTCAAAGCAGGGCAAGGGCAAGAGCACAAATTCCAGCATCTCAGAACCACCAGGCAGGCCTTTTCAAACAAGGCATCTTCCCTGCTTGAACTACAAGTGACATGCTTGTCATAAATCTCAAATATGCCAGGGGGTGGAGACAGAAGAGGCTATGAAATAATTTTATGCTGGGTGCATCCCCATTTTACAAACCGAGGCTCATATAGGCTTAAGTTTATCATACAGAGTCATATGACTTAGAAAGTGGTGGAACTAGGAATCAACCCAGCTCTGCCTGATATCAAGGTTGGACACATTCCCAGCATCTTCCCAGAAAATATAAATGATTTTATTTTATAGCTAGAGAGTTGAAACTAGAGAGTTCAGTTCCTCTGCTTTCTCTTGACCCTTCATGCCATAACTGGAATATATAGTCAAGCCTTTTAACTCCAAGTAAGATGTAGTTGGAGAACCAAAGCTGGATATAATGCCTGGTAGAATGGTCTCAACTGAAGACCCCTGTGCTGGTTTGAAAGTATTATGTACCCCAGAAAAGCCATGTTTTAATTCTGATTTAAACTTGTGGGGAGAGCCGTTCCTTGTATCCTGATTCAATACTGCAGGTGAGAAACATTTTATTAGACTATCTCCACAGAGATGTGACATACCCAACTGTGGGTGCGGCGTATTATTAGATGGAGACATGACTCCATACATTCCAGATGGGTCTTGATCAGTTTACTGGAATAGTTTAAAGAGGAAACATTTTGGAGAAAAGAGCAGAGCTGACACAGATGCCGATAGCTGGAGAACAGAGACACAGATGTTTGGAGATGCCTGGAGCCCAGCAGATGTCACCAGGAGATGTTAAGCAAGCCAGAATCTGGAGAGAGCCAAGGGAAGCCAAGAGATGAAAGCCAGCCCAAGAGAAGTAAAGTGAGGAACCCCCACAGGAACAGAGGCTGAAAGCAACAGAGCCCAGGAGCAAGGGACCAGCAGATGCCAGCCACATGATTTCCCAGATGACAGAGGTATCCCTGACCCGTTGGCCTTCCTTGAATTAAGGTATCTTTTACTGGATGCTTTAGTTTGGACATTTTCATAGGTTTAGAAATGTAAACTTGTAGCTTATTAAGTTCCCTTTTTAAAAGTCTTTCAATTTCTGGTATATCATATTTCAGCAGCTTGCAAACTAATATAGCCCCTATATTGGATTCATGAGACCAGGAGGAGAAAGGGTGGGCAATGATTAGTTTTCCTAACCAAGGCCCCATCTTCCAAGGATTCATTGCTGTGTAGAGAGTGACACACATGACCCATGAATGATCTAAGCACAATACAAAGCGCTGAGGAATGGGAACTACAGCTGGACACAAGGAGGCCCTTGGGGAGCACCAGTGGCATCTCATCTGGGCCTTGAAGGATCAATCAGCAAAGGGAACAAGAGGATGGAATAAAAGGACTCCAGGCAGGGCGGGCCACGGTGGCTCAGCAGGTAAGAATGCTTGCCTGCCATGCCCGAGGACCCAGGTTCGATTCCTGGTGCCTGCCCATGTTTAAAAAGAAAAAAAAAAAAAAAAAAGGACTCCAGGCAGAGAGGACCACATATAAAGCCTATAAATATGGATAAGCACCTGTTTGGGAAATAACAAGGGTTCAGAACCTCTAAGTTACAGGAGTGTGGTCACAGACATCTCACTGCAAGGAGCTTGGCATATGGTAGGCAAAGACCTGTGGAATTCTTAGTGAATGAATGCTGAGCTATTCAAGTCATCCAGTTAGCTTGGATAAACTCAGATGTGCTGAGATGAGAGAACTAGAACCACCTCCCACAAAATGCTCCCACATGATGTCCAGCTCACATTAATTTCCTGAGGTCTTCTGTATCTTAGGGAATTCCAGGGCCAGGCCACATGGGTCTAATCTGCAGTGGAAATGTTGAGTTTCCATGCAGGTCCCCTTTTAGAGTGGGGCTAGCCTGGGCTGGGCAGCCTTTGCCCTCAGGCTCCTGCTGATTCTGCCAAATGAGGGACCTTCCCAGCTTATGGAGATTCTGCTCCAGACATACAAACTGATTCAGAAGGCATAAGGTGATGTTTTCTGAGCCCTCCACTCTAGTCTGGAGAGAGAAGCCCTCTCTGCCAGATATCTTCAGGCCCTCTGGAGTGCATGAGAACATGCAAGTCATGCTTTTACATGAAAGCTTCCAGTCCTGGTGAAATTCTGATGTGTAGCTAATGCACACTAAAAGCAGCTCTTGGGAATTTTTGAGATCAGCCAAAAAGCAACAGTGAAAAGAAAACATTTACACTTTTGTGAAGCAGCTGCCACACCTCCACTTCTTTCCTTTCTACATGGAATTATGGCCAAATCCTAGCAGTTAATTCTCAAAATTAGCAAATTTGTCTGCAGGCAGTGTTAGCACCACACAATATGGAAAGCCTAATAATCCTATTCCAGCCACCCAGGACCAATTTACAGCTCATCCGTGGGGATGCATGAGAGGTAGCCTTGGTAAGATTTATTTATAGAGACAGAGTATTTCTACCCTTTCTCTGAGGTAAAAAACAAACAAACAAAAACACTAAAATCCTGCCTAAGAATAGCTCTACTCTGTTCTCCTGGCCCTCTGGTCCATTAGCAGGAACTACCTCAGCGGTATTTCTAACCCTAAGCATCTCAGCCTCTCATAGCTTCCCTCCCTGCTGGCTTTCTCCACCAATTCTGCTCTACCACATTAATCTTAGGGTGATCGTACATTTTCAGTTTGCCCAGGATGGCCCTGGTTTACATTTGTTCTATCAGTGTAATTATTAATAGTACACACACACATACTACCCTACCTTTCACTCTCAAAAGTATTCTAGCTTAAATAATAAATTAATGGTTAAATTAAGTGCTTACCCCACCCATGCCACACTCCCATCTTTTCTCATGGTGGTTAGTTTTATTTATCCTAGGCAGGCGATCTAGAAAATGAAGTCTAAGCAGGTGGGACCTAATTCAGAATACGTACTTTCCTTCCTTCCCTTTCTCAAATTTTAATCCCCTATTTTGTTCCAGAAAGAATATTCTCAGATAGCAAAGCAACCAAAATACATCCTATGAAGAGTCACAAGCTTGCCACAGGTATACTACAAATCTAGCTCTAAGTTGTCTCTTAGTTATCTGAAAAAAGACTTTAATTGGTTGGTCAGAAGAAAAAACAAATTAACCATCCAGGAGAAAGAAATACAACTACTCCTGACTCGAAGACCAGGAAGAAAAGTGTTCTGAAGGGTCATCAAGAGGAACCTCTGCAATGTCATTACCAGCGTCCTTGACAGCACCCCCAGGCAGCAGCAGGTTTGGCGCTGGCGTCTGTGCCCACGCTGGGCCCCCACCTGTCCAGCACTGCTCCAGCCTGTTCATCAGGCAGCGCTGAATGGGCAGGACAATGAAATGAGAAGCACTGAACCCACACCTCCTGCCTCACTCACGGGCCTCTCCCTTTTCTCCTTCCCTCTCTTGGCTTTGGAGCTCTCTCCCTCCTTTCTTCCCTGTCGTAGCCTTCAACCTCCCCAAATCATCTACAGATACTGAGAGTAATTTAAAGATGTTCTTGTACATAATGTTAAAGTAACTGCAGGCTATGATGAATGGTGGATTTGGGGAGAGAACTTTTGTTTTTTTCCAAAATTATATTGCTGGACAAGAATTACGTTTGGCCTGTGCATTTTGTTATTTGGTAAGGCTGGGGTTAGAAAACATTTCATGGTATTTTAAGTTACCACTAAAAAACAGTGATTTCAAGTTAAATGAGAAAAACAATGTCTGAGTGCCCCAGAAAACCACCGGCATCAGCGGATGCATCCTAAGACCAGCCAACCAAAGCCTCCTGCGTATCCAGGCTGGCTGGAGGAAGCATTATCCATTCTTTGGTCTCCGCAAACCTTTAAACAAAGGTCTCAGACTGGCAGTTCTTGGACTGAATGTGGTGCACAAATGTGTTGTGTTTGTTTGCCCTGCAGTCCGTCTGCTTAATTGTCAATATTTAAAAAGCAGGAGATTTGCATTAAAAACACAGATTTTTGGCTTCTCTTTAAAAAAGAAAAATCAGAAGGTCTGGCAACACTGTGCCCATAATCACACATTATAAACAAGAACCAGGCCTAGAGAGGGGGGTGTTAATCAATTACTTTCCTTCCCCCTCTTTCACAGCCCATTTTTAAATCTTAAAAAACTTCTATTACTTTCTGGAGGCATCTATGTGAAATTAAACTGCTACAGGCTGTATCCTGAGTTTCTGAATCACATCTGGTCTCTTCTTGTACTTGTTACAATATGTTACAGTCATTGGATGATCCCTTTTTCTTTTGAGAACCTAATCAGGTGTTCTCTCATTTTACAATTTAAAAAAACATCCACCCACCTCCATCCCATCTTTAATATGATATGGTGTGTATCTGGGGACCAGGGCTCCTCAGGCCTGTTCAGTGGGGGTGGCTGGTAGACAATGACTTACAGTTAACCACATGCAATCTGTGTACTGCATCTCATTCACGAATCTATCCCAGGTCTGGCCTCTGGAATTCTCTCTACTCTCTTTCTATAGTAATGTATTGCTTGCTCTTCTGAAGGATATGCTTAACCTTTGACAACTGTCAAAAGCCTGTGAAGTATGAATAGAGAGGTGATCTGCAGAGCCAAAGAGGCCAGCGTCTGTCCTCCTCCCAATCCCCACCTATATGACTAAGACTGAGAAGGCAGAAGAAATGGAGGTGCCTTCCCTCTGCTCTAGTTCTTCCTTCTAAAGAATATGATTCCTCTTTATGTCTTCATCTAGTTTAGACACTCTCTCCCAGACTGACTCTGAAAGCTGAATGCCAATGAGCAGCAATTACATTACGAGGAACATGAAAATCATGTTCACTGCAGGGCCACATTGAGTGCTAAGATTATATTGCCTGCTCTACAGTTATAAGTCTTGATCCCTGGGCCAATCGAGATAAGATAGTTCTAGCTGTAAGGGTGAAGGTGTCACTTTCTAATACTCCATGAAGACTCTGGGCTTCATTTTATTAAGGGAGGCAGTGTTTCCTTAGAGAGCCCACAGGGATCAAGTGGAACCAGGGAGTCAGCCGAATGCTGACGGAGAATAACGAGGCCCTGGGAGCATTTCTAAGACTTCACATTTCTGAAAGTCCACCAGGATAAGCAACCTCATAATGAGTGCTTGTTAAAAACAGGCAGGCACACAGCAAATGTCCAGGCAAACCATTACATACTAAGCAATTCTGTTTCTCAAATATGCTTCCTCTTTTATAAATAGTGATAGAAATGTCCTCAAGTCAGGGATAAGACCAAGGGATTCTCTGTGTGCAACAGTCAATAGCTCACTTAAAGAACTCACCCAATGCAGGAAAAGAAGGTAAGGCACTCAGTTTCAAACCCATGTCCAGCTTAAAGGCTTGATATTTCTGCAATAACCAATTCTGTTGCTAACCTGGAGGCAGAGGGCCTGGGGACTGAATATCCATTTCATTTGGTCACTTGCAGAAATGCAGCCAGGTGGCTGAAATGTGTGCCCAAGGTGGCCATGCAGCCATACTGGAAGTCCCCTCACATGGAACTGATTACACTTAACTCCTTCCCACAAGCTGTTTGTCATAGAAGGTCCCCCCTGTGCAAATGCCACTGGGATTTGACTATGTTATTTTGCTTCTATTTGCCAGGAAGATGCTGACAGGTATGTCTTTTTTTTGCTGCCTGGACTGCAAATGAGGTCCTCTCCATGAGATTTCTATTTGGCAAAAGAAACAGGTTGCAATAAGGCAGGAAAAAAGGACAATTGTCCTGGGCCTGTCATCTTTTGTCATGCCTCAGCTGAGCACGTGCCCAAACCTACCTCCCAGTGGAGCGATTCAAGGACTTGGTCCTACCCGCTAGGCTGCAAGCTTATGCAGGAAGGAGCCAGATCTAATTCCTTCCCACCGGACAGCCAGGCCTCAGCAAAGGCTGGTTTCCTGATTTGGACAAAGAGCTAGGCCTACACGAAGTACACCTCCTAGAGGCTACACCTGCACAGCAAATATCACCACTCTTCCAAGAAACCCTTCAGGACGGGAACGTCGCAGACACCTGTTTGCTTCATATTCTGTCTTTGGAATTCTGAAGAATTCTGCCTTTAGCATTCATATTCTGCCTTTAGAATTCTTAAGAATTATGAAACTGAGGGTGAGATGGGCCACACAGGGAAGTTTAGAGTTCACGCAGCAAAGTGCCTTTAGGGACATCTCTAAGCAGCAGCACTGGCTTGGCATTTCTGTCTTTGACATTTGCGTCCTTATTGAATTTTATCTGCCCCATCTCCCTTACATTATAACCCCCTTGAAAGTAGCAACCAGGTCTTCTACCTCATAATACCTCAAATCACCTAATCCTGTGGTTCACCCATGTGAAAATCCCAATAAAAATTTGAGAATAAGAATATTTCCCTTGGACTATCTTTAAAAAGAAAAAAATGAAAGTGAGCGCAAATTTCTCTAAGTACACCAGTAATGGGACCGTGATCCCTTTCTTAATGCCTTACTGTCATATTGTTGAAGAAGTATCCCTGATTATACATCTGTTCCTTCATTTATTCAGCAAGCATCTACTATATGTCTGGAATTCGGTCTGCATTGTTTGGAGAGAACATGCAACCCGGCCCCACCTCATCTACTCATTCATTCCTTCACTCATTCTTTCAATAGACACCTGCATCAGGCATTATACGTTAGATAATTTTTTTACTAATTCAGCAGTACCAAAGCACTCATAATGGGCAGGAAGACAGAACTGAAATGAGCTGTGTTTCCAGAGAAGGGGAGCCCCCTTTCAGGCCTTCAGCGGTTTCCAGATGCTCCGAGCTGACCGTGGCAGAAGCAGCCACCATATCCACAATAACTCACCTGCGTTCTTTTGCATACAGCTTTTTCTTTCTTAAATGCATTTTATCACTGATGTCGCTAAAAAATAACTTCATAGACATTTTTTATCTCTACCACAAGGCAGGTATTTCCCTCCACTTTTATTAGTAATTCCCAGAAGAGCTGCATTATTGTCCCAAGGCTCTATGGACTATGCAAAACTGTTAGTCCAATCTTATGAACCCAGAGAGTGAAGAAACCCTGGGCTTCTTTGCCAATCCCTATTTTAAAAGGTGGCAGGCTTTTCCCTCTTTCACTCAGATTTAACTCTAATAGAAACTGACAGGTTCAATCTTGGTTAATTTAAAACACACACACAAAGAACAAGACCTGAGAAATTCATTCTCAGGTGTCACGGGAAAGATGAGAATCTAATACCTTTGATCGTCAAGTTGGACATTTACTCATCCTGAAATGATGGCAGTAATAGGGTTCCCTTCTGACGCTTCATGCCTACTGAACAATAGAGCTGAATTTCTTTCTGCCATAAAGCCTTCCAGATGTGACTGCTACATTAACATTCTGACACTAGACAATCTGGAGACAGAGAGAAGATGCTGACTGGCTGGATGTTAGAGTGGGATTGTCTTTTTCCTCCCTCACACCCACTGGCTTCAGATTGGGGAACTTGAAGACAAAACAACACATTGAGTTCACACAACTGTCCTCAGGTCCAAACCCAGCAACAGCAGATAGTATGTTTTCAAAAAATATTAGATTAAAAATAACAAAGGGGGTTAAAGATGCATGGTAAAGTATTTACAGATGAAATGGTATGATGTCTGGGATTTGCTTCAAAAAATAATCAGGGAGGAGAGAAGAAGAAAAGTGGATGAGAGTAGAGATAAAACAAGATTGGCTAGGGTGCATAGGTAGTTCCGTGGTTAGAATGCCTGCCTTCCATGTAGGAGACCCGGGTTCGATTCCCAGACCATGCACCCCAAACAAACAAACAAACAAAAAACAACCAAGATTGGCTAAGAATTGAAAATTACTGAAGCTCCATGTATATGTTGGAAATTTTCCATGATAAAAGTTTTAAAAGTATATTTGGAGATTAAGTAAAGTTAAAGGAAGACTGAATTAAGCATAAGGATATACTGTTATGAGATATACTTGTTAGGTCGGGGAAATGGGAAGGCACTGCAACTGGAGCTGCGGAGGCTCTGTCGCCCCTCCCAACATGGCTTCTGGAACCGCCCCTTCTGGACACCTGATTTCCGGAACTAATGAACCACCCCCTCCGGACACCTGACTTCTGGAAAACTGTCCCTTCCGGATACCTGACTTCGGAGAACCGCCCCTTCCAGACGTCACCTTGACCCCCTTTAAAAACTGCCCACACCATCACCCAGGCACTAACTTCCCTCCATCTTGGATTTGGTGAGCTCAGCCCGGGAGCACAGAAATAAACCTGTCCGCTTTAAATTTCCCAGTCTACCTTCCTTCTTTCTCACCCTTTCACCTCCTAAACCATTCAATACTGTTACATGTCTAAGGGTGAAAGTCTCCCTGGCAACATGGCACATGACTTCCAGGAATGAGCCTAGCCCTGGCACCATGGGATCAACAATATCTTCCTGATCAAAAGGGAGAAAAGAAATCTATAAAATAAAGTATCACCGGCTAAGAGAATTCAAATAGAGTTGATAGGCTATTCTTGAGGCTACTCTTAAGCAAGCTTCAGCTAGATATTGCTAATTACCATAGTTTGCCAAACCCCAACCAAAACCATTCCAGTTAACCCTACAGAACACCTAGGGCTCTATCTGAGACTCTACAAAAGTTTCATGCACTGAGATTACTTTCCAGAAACCTAAAACCTCCAGGTGGTTCACAGGCCAGATAAGTCCTGAAACTCAGAGGGCCCAGCCTCTCCAAGAACATCAAGTAGTTCCTTCCCCCATCCCGTATTGTTGACACCCCTTTCCAACATGAAAAAGTTAGAATGGGCATAGCTCAAATATCCCTAAAGACTGGGAGAAGGATCAAAGGAGAAGGAGGAGTTATGACATGGAAGATAGGATTTAACAAATGAGTATGACTGCTGAATCATTACATTGATATTTCTTTTGGTCCCTAGTGTCTTGGAGAAACGAAAAAAGAAAAAGAAAAAAAACTAAAATTGTGGAACTGTAACCATACCAAGCTCTGAAATCTGTCCTACAAATACTTGTTAAAATGTACTTTGAAATTTATTGCTTTTTTGTATATGTTAAATTTCACAATAAAAATGTTTTCAAAAATATGCACACGGATATAAAGTATGAGTCCATCTACATACACACACACTGCTAAATTTGTAGAAGATTACTGTAAATATAGTGGGAAACCATTAGCAGTTAATTCTGAGGAGTGAGGTTGCATATAATAGAGGAAGGAGGGCTTTTATTTTATGTAATACTTTTGTATACTATTTGAAATTTTAATAAAATTTATTACTTTTAATAATTACTTTTATATTTTTTTAATCCAAGGGGTCAGGACATAGTAAGGCACAAAATTGAGATACATTTTTATTACTTGCACACTTCACTTACATTGTATTGAGAATAGTATGCCAAAGTCTCTTATAACCAGTATGTTATTTTTATCTATTTTTCTTTCATCTCCTGTAATTTCTATTTTATGAACAGAAATGGTTCTGTTCATTTTGTGCACAGATATTCATAATTGTTATATCTTCATCATGGTATGTTAAAAAATATTTTTGTCCTGTTTTACATTGATTTCTATGATGCACTTTGAGTTAACTTTTATAAACAAGTAAATTATGACTCAAATATCATTACTTTGCATGTGGATATCAATTTTTCCAGCACCATTTGTTAAAAAGACCATGCTTTCCACAGTTAACTGCCTTGGTACCATAGCCAAAAAATCAGTTGTTCATAAAAGTGTGGGTCTATTTCTAGACTCTAATGCTCTGTTGATCTTTTTGTCTATCTTTACAATATCATGTGGTCTTGATTACTGAAACTTTAAAATAAGCCCTCAAATAAGAGTGTTAGTCCAATACCATTCTTTGTTTAAAATTTTTGGCAATTCTAGGTCTTTTTTATTTCTAAGGGACTATCAGAATTTGCTTGTCAATTTCTAGAACAATTTCTGGGATTTTGTAGGGATTGCGTTGAATCTGCAGATCTGGGGAAAACTGACATCTTGATAATGCTGAGTCTTTTAGCCCACAAACACAGTATAACTCCCTACTTATTTAGGTCTTCTTTAATTTTTCTCAGCAATGTTTTATAGAATTTAGTGTACAGGTCTTGCAGATATTTTATTATATTTATCTCTAAAAATGTCTTATTTTTTGATGTTACTGTAAATAGTATTGTCTTTTTGTTTTAATTTCTGATTTCTTGTTGCTACAGAATAGGAAGACAAGTGATATTTTATGTTGATTTTATAACTTGCAATCTTGCTTAACTCACTTACTATTACTAGTAGATATTTTTTTTTACAATCCCCAGGATTGTCTACATAGAGAATCATGTCATCTGCAAATAATGGCAGTTTTACTTCTTTCTTTCAAATTTAAATAGACTTCATTTCTTTTTTTATCATTTTATTTTATTTGCTATGTCCTCCACTAACATGTTGAATTAAAAAAAAAATTTAAGATAAACATCTCCACGGACCAGAAGTGGAACAGAAACCATATCAGTGACCAGAGCTAGGGCCATGGGCAGGAGTTCACAGGAGGCAGAGTGGACAGACAGTCACACTCTGGAAGGTAACAGGGACTGAGATACCCCATGCTTGGGCAGAAAGAAAAAGCCAGGCTCAGAGTGTGTGCTTTAGCTTCCTGGGCTGCTCAAACAAACATCATGAAATGGTTCAGCTTAATCAATGGGAATTTATTTACTCACAGTTTTGAGGCAAATCAAGGCATCATCAAGGTGATGCTTTCTCCCCAAAGACTAGCATTCTGGGGCTGGCTGCCTGCGATCTTTGGCTCCTGTCATGTGGCAAGACACATGGGGGCACCTTCTGGTCTTTTCCTTCTCTTCAAGGTTCTGTTTCAACTTCTCAGTTCCTGTGGCTTTCTCTCTGCATTTCATTTCCCTTATAAAGGACTTATTTCCCTTATCAGGATGGAATAACACCCATCCTGATGGAGGTGGGACACACCTTAACTGAGTAACCTACTCAAAAGGGCCTACTTACAGTGGGTTCACATCCACTGGAGGGGATTAGATTTAAGAACATGCTTTTCTGAAATGGATACAGCACAGAGAATGGGGTGCCTGCCTCAGGCACTGTGAGCCCTTCTCTTGCCTCTCCCCTTCTCCTTTTTCCTTCCCCCTCTGCTGTAACTGTATTGCAAACTTCTATTACATACCTCCCCTCATTTTGATCTCTTGGTTTCTTATAGATGTATATTAAAATTTCCCTCTATTATTATGGACTCATTTTCTCCGCGTAATACCGTCAGTTTCTGATTTGCAAATATCTTACATGGTTTAAGATATATATATAAAAAAAGTATAAAACTGGCCTGGATAGATAAAAATTCATGATGGTGGTTTCCTCAGAGGAACACAGTATCAACACCACTGCTGAAAGGAGGTTGGAAAATAAAGTATCCAGCCTTTTTGTGTTCCACGATGGGAGACAGGCCTACATGGCAAAGAATTATTCAAACATAGGAAGGGGGTTCAGAAGTAAAAAAAATCAGCTCTAATCATATTAAGTTATCAGAAGCATCAATTTTTTTTTAATATTTTATTTGAGATGTCCTCACACACATACAGTCCATTAAAAGTATACAATCACTGGCTCACAATATCATCACATAGTTGTGCATTTATCACCATGAACAATTTCAGAACATTTGCATCACTCCAGAAAAAGAAATCAAAAGAAAAAGGAAACAACTCATACATACCATATCCCTTATCCCTCCTTCTCAATGACCACTAGTATTTGAATCTACTCAATTTTTTAAATCCCTTATTCCTCTCGCTAATTATTTATTTTTTATCCTTATTTTTTTACTCATCTGTCCATACCCTGGATACAGAAGCATTAATTTTACATACAAGAAAACTGAGGCTCAGAAGTTAAATGACTTCCCTGGGGTCACCAAACTAATAAGTGGCAGAGCTGGGGCTTTGGATAAAACTTTGCTGCCACCACCACCACTGAGTACTGCTCTGTGCCAGGCATTGTAAATACATTGTATAATTTAATTCTCCCATCAATTCTGCCACTATGATATTATAACATCCATTAGTCAGCTAAAGAAACCAAAAGCTCAGAGAGGTCAAGTTAATTGCCCAAGGTCACACAGCTATTGAGTGGCAGTGGCTGTCCATCCACATCCTCTCCTCCCACCTCTTCACTTTCTCCCCTACATAGCCCCTAAGAGCCTTTCTCCAGTCCTAGGAATGGGATAAGGTAGCCAGCAGATGAGCTGGAATTTTTCATGCCAAGCAGCTGGAAGGAAGCTGGGCTGGCACAAGAGCTGTCAATAAAAAACCCAAGTGACTAAAATGGTGAAAGAGTGGACACTATTTAATATATCACAAAAAGCAAATCCCTGCCTAGTGGCATGTTATCAGCAGCTGACAGGATTGCCTGCTGCTTCCGCCTCATGGTGGGTCCAGGCTCAAAACAGCACACAGCTGGCCTGTGGAGCCAAAGAGAATGAAACCGGAAGCCCTGGGCCTGGCCCACAAAGCTCCCATTCAGAGGCTCCTCAGGAGGCCAGTTCTGGGACAAACTAACTAGAGCCAAGGGCTGCAAGCAGCACAGTACATACACACACTCAGCACTGACTCCAGGTTCAGCAGAGGCCCTGGGCCTGAGGCTAAGCCATCAACGGGCCCTCTGGCCCCACTGGACTCCCAGAGCCAAGGACCTAGGATGCATTCGGGCCCCCCAGCACCCAGATGGTGGTTCTCAGGCTAGGCGCCCACAGAGGCTTTGAGGACAGCCTCGAACAGCCTCCCACTGCCTCTCTCTCGCTCCTTTTTCCCTCACAAGCTTCACTTCGGTATCCTTTGTTCCTGTTCACCCAAGGATCTTGCAGAAAAGCCAGATCACTTGCTTCTGTTAAAAAAGAAAGCTTTAAAATCTAGGGTAGGGCTAGGACAGCGGGATTTATAGGGAAAAAAAAAAGAAACAAAAAAACTAGGATGCCAGCTAAATTTAAATTTCAGATAAATTACAAATAATTGTTTCGTATAAGTATGCAATATTTGGGAAATACGTTAACCAGTTATTTGTAGTGTATCTAAAATTCAACTTAATTAGGTGTACTGTATTTTAACTGGTAGCCTATATGGTGGGGAGTTGGGGGCAGGGGGGATAGGAGGTATCCAGAGAAACAAATCATCAGGAAAAGAAAACACCAAATGGAGTTGTAAGGATTAAAGCAGGGGGTGAGGACACACATTTTACAGAGGGCCTCTCTCAAACCAAAAACTTTCAGGTGCATTATTTCATTTGAATTGTCCAGCAATTCTGTCATGAAGTATATTTAACCCAACTTGTAACCAAGAAATTAGGATTTAAGGGATCATTTTGATCACTGAATCATTATATAGATATTACTTTTTTAAAGCTTTTTATACTGTATAATATAACATACTGGAAAGAAAAAAGCAATAGTTTTCAAAGCACTCTTCAACAAGTAGCTACAGGGCAGATCCCAGAGTTTGTCATGGGCTACCATATCATCCTCTCAGATTTTTTCTTCTAGCTGCTCCAGAACATTGGAAGAATATATATATTTTATCATCACTTTTTTTTTCTTTTTTGTGAGAAACAACATATATAGAAAAAAAAAACCAATAAATTTCAAAGCACAGCACAAGAATTAGTCATAGAACAGATTTCAGAGTTTGGTATGGGTTATAATTCCACAATTTTAGGTTTTTATTCCTACCTGCTCTAAGACACTGGAAACTAAAAGAAATATCAATATAATGATTCAGCAGTCATACTCATTTGTTAAACCCTACCTTCTCTGTATAATTTCACTATCACCTTTGATCTTTCTCCCAATTTTTAGGGGTATTTGGGCTACGCCCATTCTAACTTTTTCATATTGGAAGGGTCTGTCAATAATAAGGGGTCAGGAAATGGAACTAGATGATGCTCTGGAGAGGCTGGGCCCTCTAGGTTTCAGGACTTATCTGATCCAGGGACCCATCTGGAGGTTGTAGGTTTCTGGAAAGTTACCCTAGTGCATAGGAAGCTTTGTAGAATCTTATATATTGCCCTAGGTGTTCTTTAGGATTGGCTGGAATGGTTTTGATTGGGGTTTGGCAAATAGGTAGAAATGTCTAAGTAAAGTTTGTGTAAGAGTGACATCCAGATATCCTCTTGACTCTATCTGAACTCTCTCAGCCACTGATACCTTATTTGTTCCACTTCTTTTCCCCCTTTTGGTCAGGATGGCATTATTGATCTTACAGTACCAGGGCCAGACTCATCCCTGGGAGTCATCTCCCATGCTGCCAGGGAGACTTTCATCCCTGGATGTCATGTCCCTGTAGGGGGGAGGGCAATGGTTTCACTTGCAGAGTTGGGCTTAGAGAGAGTGGGGCCACAACTGAGCAACAAAAGAGATCCTAAGGAGGTGACTCTTAGGCACACATATAGGCAGGCTATGCTTTTCTGCTATATATATCAGCGTCACAACAGCAAGCCTTGATCTTGAAGATCAAGGGCTTGGCCTATTAATTTGGGTGTCCCTAATACGTGACACAGCATCAGGGGTTTCCCTGGTGGTAAAGTTTAATAGTTCCATATTTTCTCTCCCATCCCTTAAGGAACTTTGCCAATACTTTTGATCATCTGCTTAATATTTTCTGGGATATATCCAGGTGTTATATTAAGCTATACAGGATTATAGTCCCTCATCTTTATTCTGGGTTCCCTGTGTTTCAGTTATTTAAATGAACTACCTAGACGGGTTGAGTTAGATTATGTGCTACAGAAAATTTAGGTTCTGGACAAAATAAACCTTTCTTCCTTTGGTCTCATGGAGTAGGTGAGGTTCTAATATACAATGTCTTCTTTACCCCTGTGTTCTGAATTACCTTAACCCTGACCTGACTGGCTTCATTCTTAGCTCTAAGTACCAGTTGTACAAACGTAAAACAGCCTCTAAAAATACAGAAATAATAATCACCACTCCAGACAAAATGTGACTGCAACAAGAGCCCACAATCTAGGCCCCTGTTTCCTTATAAGCATTTTCTAAAGGAGAATATACAATAAATGCTCTTTTGTTTCTGGCTTATTTTTTTGTTTGTTTTTGTCTTTTTTGCATGAGCAGGTTCCAATCTCTGTCGTAGAGATTGAACCCAGGTCTCTGTCACAGCAGGCGAGAACCCTGCCTGCTGAGCCTCCATGGTCCACCCGTTTCTGGCTTATGTTGCCTCACCAAATGTCCCACAAGTTTGTTCACAATGTTGCATGTCTTACAACTTTGCTCCTTTTTGGAGCAGCACAATATTTGATCATACGTATATACCATTTGTCATATAGATATTCCTTTTTGCTTTCTGGTATATTGGAGTAGACAGAGGGAAATACCTGAAATCTCTGAATTGTAATCCAGCTGTCTTGATCTCTGATAATGGTTGGACAGCCTTTATCTTCTGCCTCTATGATTGTAAAAACCTTGTCACTAACCTTCATCTGTAACCAATTATCCAGTTTTTCAACTTTAGAGTCTTGTACTCAGTAAAGACAGCCCCTAATGTTTATTAATGAAGGGTCTTGGGTCAGCCCAGAACTAACCTACCACAAGGCCAAAGTTACCTTGATGACCAAGACAGGATCTAACCAAACTGGGCCCACCTGACATGTGCAGTAGCTTCGACTTTAACCTGTAAGTCACTTACACCTCACTCCACCGTTTTCTTACACACTTTCTGTGACTAAGCATGTAATCAATCTGCGCATGCTCAATAATCAGATCCCCGCTAATTACATCATCTGGGGCCATGGTGCTCATTACCCTAAACCCTGCCCATCTTTTCTCTAATAAAACCATGAAAATTATTTCAGTTCGGAGAGACAGATTTTGAGATTATAGGCCATCTGTTCTCCTACTATGCGCCTAATAAAAAATTCTTTGTCTCTTTGAAACCCCAGTGTTTCTGGAATTGGTTATTGAGTATGTCAGGCAAAAGAATCCACAGCCTTTGTCTGGTAACAAACTTACAGACGAAGAAACAGGGTAAAAGAAGCAAGTGAATTAATTGTAGAGTCTCGTGGATAATTTCTGGAAGGCAGGGCTTCTGAGTACAACCTGAGGGCTATTTCTTCTGTGTTGCACAACCTTACTTGCTGTGACACCTTTATAACTTTACAGGCTGCCTTAAGAGGAGCCAACGTTTTTTGCCTATTTTTCCAAAACATTTGTAAGGACAAAAACTCAAAATGGCATCCTGGAAAAACACGAATTTGCAAAAATAGTTGTCTATTTACAGAGACCATTCTGGTTTTTAGAGTAGGCACTAGATGCTTCTTTCCTTTTGGCCACTGGTACCAAGTAAACACATCACTAATAAGGACCTGTCCAGGGGTCTAGTTCCCTGCTAAAAAGGCAGAGAAAAGGTTAAAGAAGAAAGGGCAGTGCTCTACCTCTGTAGAGCACTGCTCAACATTTTTCATATGAAAAAGATCAAATAATGCTTGACTCTTAACACAGACCCCAGAGGGAAAGTTTCTTCTATCACTATGCTAATGCCCAGAAACACCCTCAGTTCTGGGCACATTTAGGGGAGGGAATTGTGGGAAAAAAAACAACTATTTGTCAAATGGACAGTAGGAAATTCCTTCTCCCCCCCCTTTCCCTCCGAGCTTCTAACATTTGTGGCACACAATAGAAGGGAAACAGTCATAAAAATGACTCAGTATTTGTGCCCTTTTGAAGTGCAGTAACTGTCGGACAAGCGACTATAAAAATAACACAGCTGGGGAGATCAAAATTTATTCCTGCTTAGTGATCTTCCAGATCACAATGTACTCAGTTAACCAGTCAGGTTTTCCTTTTGTGCTTTTATTTTATTATCTTTTATTTTTGCCCTCTTTTCATGGATGCCAGCAGATTCCACTCACAATAAAAGCTCGCATGCCTCACACTTCACCACTTGGGGAGACCCCTTGGCTGTGGGAACCCAGCTGCCAGCTCTTTGGGACTCTCATGGAGCTCCCCCTGCAGGCAGCTGTCAGAGCGGGTCTCTGAGCTGGGGATCCCCCATAAAGCAGGCTCTCTCCTCACCAAGGCTAAGGAGAAAGGGGCTGAGACAACCTGCCCAAGAAAGGGGCGGGCTATGCCTCTTAACTTGGGCGGCATGGTCTCATACCCCTTTAATTCTCACCCTCTTTCTACTCTCACCACATCCACCTCCTCATTTCTTCCTTAAGCGCAAACTCCAAAACTGCAGACAACTCAAACTTGATCAGTCAGGCCTCTGGAGCCTCCAGTTTTCTTGTGGAAGAAGGAAAAAAGCCATTCCATTCCTGGCCTGCCACCAGCCAGCACCAAACTACTCCCAGGCCCAGCAAGAGACTGCAAATATTAAAAGGCAATTACCCAGGGCCAGTAGGTGCATATTAGTGCAAGGCAGTCATTTGCAAATAATTACCAGAGGCCTTTAGAAACATTTCGATTGGAAGGAGAGATGGAGGGCAGACAGAGCTTGAAAAGGAGCTTCAATCTCTGTTGACTCTGAGTGCCCAAGCTCTACAAACAGGACATTTTCTGCACTCTACCAGCGGCCCTGGGGCAGAGGTCTTATTTTTCTCACGATGCTTCATGGCATTTAAAGACTCTGAAGGTGAGAAAAAGTCAATTTCATTTTGAATTTAAAATCTCTAATAGATTTCTTTTGAGAAGTCCAGACAATTAAATTATTTATAAAATCCTAGATCCATGGAAAGTATAAATTCCAGCCAATGCTGTTTAATTAAGTACCATTAGGTTTCTAGATTTCCATTTATATGTCATGAGATTTCTAACCAGGGTTTGAGGGCTTTAATGCTCTAATAGCATTTAATAATCAGCCTGGTTTCCCTATCCCAGAGACAGCAGGCCTTAGGAAGCAATAAGGAGCTTACCAGCAGACAGTGACTTCAGTACAAAGGAAAGAAAATGAGGAAATGGTGAGGGTCAGAAGAGCTTATGATCACAAAACACCAGAGCTGGGGGAAGGAGGTCTAAGAGCGCACCTGCTCCATTCTCAGATGGGGAAGCCAAGGTCCCAAGGATGGTGGCATATGGGACTAGCACCCAGACTTCCGACTCTCAATTCCATATTCCTTCAGTCACCCCCCTTTGTTAAATCAAGGGCCCCAAATATAAGCAAAACCTTGGATGAAAGTGGGAGTGTCTAATCCCCTTAATACCCCTTGCACCCACCCCCATTCCTCCTAACTCTGGGACAAACTGGGAGAGGATTGTGACAGGGAGAACAGTCCACAAGGCCCCAGGAGTTATCAGCTCATTCAGAGACTTGTATGATCATGGGCTTTTGCAAATAGCCAGAACCAAGCTGCTGGCTATCACTTTTTCCCCTCCCTCTTAGAGGAAATGTATGCCCTTGAATCACCAGCTGCTGGTGTCCAGCAGCTCTCAAAAGACTGGGCCTGGCTCCAAGAAGGTCCACAGGGAGTCAGCATTAGGCCTCTGCATGGAGAACAAAGAGTGGGCAAGCTCAGGGGCTGATGAAATCCCCGTTCTTTCCAAGTACACTTGTGCAGCTCTGGCTTTGACCCAGAGGAGGGAGAATCAACAACACGGCACTCTGGACCCACGGCTGTGCATCTGATTTTTAACAAAAACCTGTAGGTGCTTTTGTGTTTCCTTTTTTTTGGTTTTTGATTTTTAAAAAAACTGTAAGATCTACTACATATAAAAGAGTACATGCAAATATGTACCTATTTCTTGCCCCAAGTCAAGAAATATAGCATTACAGCAGTCCAGAGACAACCCCATCCCTTGTAGCTCTCCCCATCACATTCTCTCCCCACCCTCCAGGGGTAACCACCAATGCTGACTTTGGGGAGAATTTCTTTGCTTTTCCTTATAATTTTACCACCTGTGTATACATCTCTAAAAATTACAGTTTCATTTTGCTTTTTATTACATGTAGCTATAGTCTGCTCATTTTAGTTGTTGTATAATAACCCATTGATGAATATAGCACCATTTGTTTATTCATTCTGCCTTTTATGGACATTTAGGTTGTTTTCAGTTTGGCCTACTGCTGACAATGCTTCAGTGAATATTCTTGAACATGTCTCCTGGTTTGCAAGTACTCGAGTTTCTCTATGACACACATTTGACAATGAAATGCTGTCTAATGTGCTTGTTCACCTTGGTCAGGTAATACCAATCTGTGTTCCAAAGTTGTGCTGCCTTCGTCCTTACAAATCCACTGATAAACCCATCCCACGTATACAGATTAGAGGTCCCACTAGTGACCTGGAGGCCAAGGAAACTTAGTTTATCACTAGAATGGATATTACCTCTTCTGTAAGACAAAGATCAAGGTTTTAAAATTCTGAGTTTATTCAGAACCAACAACCAAAACAGATGGGCTTTCCAGAAGAAAAACATCACACAATCCCCCAAAATAGTGACGTAACATCCATGGCTTGGGAGCAGACCCACCTGCTCATACAAATGGGTACAAATTTGTTCCTAAGATATTAAGTACAAAAAGACTGCATGTCAGTAAATCACCATCTGCCCTGAATAGAAGAAAGGAGAGGGTAAAGGGATGCAAAGGAGAACTGGGGGCCACTCCATCCTAACTCCAACATACCTGTACACAGGCTGCATCTCTCTGGCTATGCCAATGACGGCACTTGGCAGGAAATTGTCAAACTCCTCAAACAACTCCCGGATGTTCGTCTTAAACTTTAGGTCTAGGTCCAGCTGAATTATCTGCAGAATCTCTGGAGGAAAGAAGAAGACCACAGTAAGACAAGGACATACATCCTGGAAGCTTCAGCTACTGACAAAAAAATGAAGTGGGGAACGCAGAAAAGGGTACAGGATTATTACTGCTGTCACCGGATAGTGTTAGTTATGGCCAGATACAAAGGCTATTCATCCATCAACTCCCTCTGCATTCAGAGTCTTCATGAACAACTGCCCCCTATATTACTTTCCAATTGCAGTCATATATATTTTTTTAAACTACATATGTTTCAGTTTAGTTTTGTTGTCCTAGTGCACCATTTCATTCTTAAAAGGATCCGGCCTAGAGGATACGTTATATAGACACTCTTCTTAAAACTCATGGCATCCTGGTGTTTCTCTTTGGGCACAAGGGGCAAATGATCCACAGGAGAGAACAGGGGAAAAAATCATTTTCTTAGGCCCTTATTAGTTCTGCAAACCCAGTTATATGTCAAGTTAAGACACTTACTCAGAGGGAAAGAGCTGGAAGACCTCAGATACTGTCTAAAGGACAAACTGAGCCATAACAATTCAGTCTCACAGTGATCTGACATGTAAGAGCTATTTGCTTTCTGCCTTGCCTCCAGATGATTCAGGGGTAAGAAAAATAGAGGAGGCAGAGTTTAGACCGGCAGAGGGAGTGAAGCTCTGGCCAAGTTCATTAGCTCATCCATTCACCCAACCAAGCCTGACTGAGGTCCTCCAGTGGCAGGGCCAGAAGGGGTCCAGAGACCAGACTGGTGGGACCCCTGCCCTCAAGGAGAGGCATACAGGTGACCATAAACAGACAAGGAGAAACTAATGTTGAGACATGACATAGAAGAAGGACTATGGAGCTCCAAAGAAGGGGCCTTAGGGTTAAATGATGAACTAGACAGAATAAGTACTTGATGCTGAAAGAAGGCCTGACCTGAGAATCAGAAAATAAAAGTGCAAGTTACAGTTTTGCTGGTGATTAATCCTATGACCCGGGAAAAGTTATTTACTTCTCAGAAACTTAGTTGTTTTGTTGGTTAAAATGGGGAAGATACTACCTATCTTATGAAGCTGTGATGTTGAGATGAGATAAATAGGAATATCCTGAAGCTGGAGAGTGCTACAAGAATCAAGAGTTTGGAAAGCAGGGAACTTGTTAAGGCTTGAAGACTTCATGGAAGAGGGGGCATGTGGACCTTAAAGTGTTGGGCAGGTATAGCGAGGAGAAGGGTCTGATTATGTGTCAAAGTATCACTAACACCAACTCTAGAACACTGGGGCTCTCCCTTTTGCTCTTCGCCAGCATTTTCACACCTTCACATGACAGAGTATTACAGCTCTCTAAGGACTGTCCACCCATAGTAGTGAGAGGAGAACCACATCTTACACATTTCAGCCTCCACCTGCTCAGGTGTGCAGCTTGGCATACAGGAAATACCCAGGAATGTTTATGAATTCAACAGCCATTCTCTTAACTAGTTTATGAAGAAATCACAGCTTACAGTTCAAGAAAAACTGATTCATTTGTTCCTTGTTCTATTTTCCTTTGTGATGCGGAAACAAAACATTGCTTGGCATTCTACATGAGTTTTCTGAAAAAAAAAATAAATAAATGGCAGCAGAGGAGACTCCAGCTGCTCAGGCCAGAGAAAACTGAGAGGGCACCAGGACCTGGCTTCGCTGGCCCATGTGGGAAGGAGTTATCGAAAAATGGGCTCCGCCCAGGCAGATGTGGGCACTGCTGTCTGCCTGACTTCACACAATGATGAGTAAAATTACTGCTTTCCTTCCTACACCTAAGAACCACCACCACCACCTAGAAATCGAGAAAGCTGATTATCCAGAGCCCGGATCTTAGAGAAGACTTAATAGCGACCTTTCCTGGTCTCCTGGAAACCTGTCCCAACCTAAGAAGTAGAGAACAGAGACAGGTCACAGGGCAGAGCTTCCAGGCACCCGCAGCTATCAGAGGCGGGCAGGGGGCAAAGGGAAGGAAACCGATGGTGACCCTAGGGAAGGACACTGTGTCCCAAGAAAGAACATACAGGAATGAAAGTTGCTGCCTTAGGGGAGTCATGATGGAGTGGTGAAAAGTTGGCCGCCACGGGCTGGGGAAGCCCCACTCCACATAAGCCTCTCAAGCCATTTCTCTTATTGCTCTTGGCTCATCTCCTGTACCCCGAGCTTCCATGTTCAGGGTCTCAGGCAGCTCTTAGGGGAAGTGGAGCAGAGCCCTAATGAGACAGGGATTGGCTGGTACTATCATCCCAAGCACAGAAACCAGGTCATCACAAGGTCTGTCGATGAAGGAGGGAGGGGGACAAGAGGGTTTGGCCTGGAGATAGGGCAGCCTTCAGTTTGCTTGGTGAGAGTTTTGCGGCACTGATATGGCTGTGAAAAAGAAGGGGAGCTCTCATCCTCGTGGCCCCAGGGAGCATGTCCAATGACGGCCACACAGGAACACCCGTTTTTCAAATTGTTTTTCAAGTATCCAGCATTGCATACACACTGGTTTATTTCTAATCCTCATAACTATCCAACAGGTTAAGTAGATTCATTCCCATGTTTATATAAAGAAACAGAGGCTTAGAAAGGTTAGAAACACTATCCCAAAGTCAGACAGCAAATAAGTGGTGGAGCCAGGCTTTGAGTCCCGTTGACTTGAAAGTCTTGCAATCTCTTTCCAGTATACCTTATTCCCCTTGTGATGGGAGAGGGACACTAGGGAGGCAGATTTGAGCTCCACTCCTGGCCCCACAGGGGCTCCAGAAGCACTGAAGTACAAGAGACCCTGACAGACAAATAAGAGTTCTGGGGCAGAGCAACAAGTTGGCCAAATACAGGGTTCAAGGGAAGCCCTCTACCTGCAAATGGTAATTTCACTATAATGAAAGAAACTCCTGCGGCAGATTTGTCAAGATCAGGTTCTTCCTTTGTTCCTAAATGCTGCCTCCCCTCACCGCACCCACCCCCCTTCAGGATGATGCTCTCACCTCTAGGAAAAATTCTAGAGACTCACCAGGGTCTCTGGCATTTCCATGTATGCTGGCAAGTTAACAATGAAGAGATCCAAGTGTGGAGCTGGAAGTTTGGGATACAGGAAAAGAAAGGAACACACACAAACACACATAAGTACGGGGGTGGCAGGGAGGTAGGCTCTTCCTGTTGAGTTGCGTCTTCCTCTATACTCACAGCTCTTTACAGGGCCAGCTGCAGCTGTCAAATGGCTTTTCAGCAGGGATGGTGCGAGGGGCCAATCATTCATTCATTCATTCAGTCAGTCAGTCATTCTTCATTGAAAGCCTACCATGTGCTGTGTTTACTCTCTGATGTTTCAAGGTCATTTACACTATCACTGGTCCCTGTGTACCTGTCTTCCTGCGTGTCTTTGCCAGAGTGAACACTCTTTGAGGACAGGAATGTGCTGGGAGGGTGGAGCTCAAGGACAGCAGTTGTTTCCTAAAAAGACCCAGCTCCCTCATTGCAGCAGAGTCCTAGCCTTGCCTTAACAAACCCCTCAATAAACCTGAGCACCTTCCCCGCCCTTTAGCGACTGACTGGGAGTGAACTGGAAAAGGTCATGCAAAGGTCACATAGAGCCCTAAGACAGAATTTCAGATGCTTAATATTATTTACACCACTTCATTTGTAAAGCACCTTTCAGGAAGGGTATGCTCAATGTGGCTAACATTTCTTTCCAGAGGGACTTCACCAAATGAGGTTAGATTACCAGGAACAGGCAGCAGCTCCAGCCTGAAGGAACTTCTTCACACTGATGTCAAACCCAAGGGACCGGCCTCACCTTTCAGCTAGGGCAGAGCCAATACTCCCTTCCAGCCAGGGAGGCCACAGCCCCCACTGCAGCCTGTGGGCATCTGTCCAAACAATTATCCTTTTATGTAATTACACAGTTAGATGCCAAGCTGTAAATGTCACTGCTGAAAAGAGGAATATGCTAACTAGGAACTCTGGGATTCATTAAGATTTCTTTTAAGGGACCTGTTCCTCTGGCCTCTGACCCTCAATGGGAAGAACTGAGTCTAGGGGCTTTCATAGACAATGCTGAAAGGCTGTTCTGGAGATGAAATTGATTATCCCCAGAGACTGATATATAGAAATGACAATCACAGTGATAGCAAAGCAGATGCTGGTTGGAGGACAGCTGAAATGACAGCAGTAGGACCACTGGAATTTAAGGAATAAATGAATAAACTAATTGCCCCCCAAGCAAGGAGGAAATGAAATCCGCAAAACATAGGGAAATGTGTATGTGTCTGAGGAACAGAAGGGCTAGACGTCTGCAAAACTCAAAAAGTGGCCGACTCTTTCTCTCTAAGCCCAAATCTGCAAGTGAAATCATTGTCCTGCCCCTATGTAGGACATGACATCCAGGGGTGAAAGTTGCCCTGGCGGCATGGAAGATGATTCCCAGGAATGAGTCTGGCCCTGGCACTGTGGGATCAACAATTCCATCCTGACCAAAAGGGGGGAAAGAAGCATAACTAATTAAAGTACCAGTAGCTGAGAGAGTTCGAATAGAGTCAAGAGGCTACTCTGGAGGTCACTCTTACATAAGCTTCAGTTAGAGACCTTGCTACCAGTCATAGCTTGCCAAATCCTAACCAAAACCATTCCAGCTAATCCTAAAGAACACCTAGGGCAATATATAAGATACTACAAAGGTCCAATGTACTAGGGTAACTTTCCAGAAACCTACAACCTCCAGATAGATCCCTGGACCAGATAAGCCCTGAAATGCAGAGGGGCCAGCCTCTCTAGAACATCAACTAGTTTCATCTCTCTACCCATGTTATCAACAGCCCTCTCCATCATGAAAAAGTTAGAATGGGCATAGCCCAAATACCCCTAAAGAATGGGAAAAAGATCAAAGGTGATGGTGGAGTTATTCAAAGAAGGTAGGGTTTAACAAATGAGTATGATTACTGAATCATTATATTGATACTTCTTTTAGTCACCAGTATCCTAGAGCAGGTAGGAGTAAAAATCTAAAATTGAGGAAGTGTAACCCATAACAAACACTGAAATCTGTTCTACAACTAATTGTTGTGATGTGCTTTGAAATTTATTGCTTTTGTTGTATATATGTTATTTTTCACAAAAAAGAAAAAAAGTTTTTTGTGATGATAAATGCACAGCTAGCATTTATTGTGAACTATATGATGATATTGTGAACTAGTGATTGAACACTTTGGATAATTATATAGTATGTAAATATATAATACATGTCAATAAAATATAAAAATAAAAAAAGAGTGGCCAACATCCAAGGCTGGTTTGTATGTCTACTATGTCAGAATTCTCTGGCAAGACAACAGAAAACAGAGGACAGAATAATCTAAATGATCAGATCTGAAAATAGAGGCTGGTAATAACCGAGGCCAGTCTACCCATTTTACAAACATGGAAACTGAGGACCAGAGAAGAAAAGGGACTTGTTGGGGCACATAGTCAAACTAAGTGGCAAAACTCAGGGGTTCTGACTTCCTAGTTAACATGCTTGTGTTAATTAGCAACTCCTCCAACCTTCCGCCCCCTAACTGGGGCCACAAACTCTCAGAAAGCAGAAACCATGTGTAATGGCCCTCAGAGCAGTGCACAGGACTTGGCAGCTACCCAACACAACTAGCTAATGGTGTATCTGCATACCATCCCATGAAAATACAAACCTGAAGAGTAGTAAGTAGTCAAAGAAAAGACATGAAACCTCCATAATCTTAAAACCTATAGCCAGCATTTGGAAAGAGAATGTTGCTCTCCATAATCTCACACTAACATCAGGCAGAGATTTTAAAACAAAGAACATACCTTGAACTGTGCTAAATTTGAAGAGAGACAGAAACCAGACTTAACATTCAGGACACAGAGACACTTGTGGAGACCCAAACTCAATGCCTAGCGAGAGGCCCTCAACCAGTTGCAAAATACCAACTGTCTACCTCAGTGCCCAGCCCTCTGTTCAGATTAGACCTGTTGCTTCCTAGAAAGGTATTTGCTGCTGCATCCAATCAGTTGAGCCTTCCAAACAGTTCCTTGTACTTATAAATCTTTGGAGTTGTCTAAATCACAAAAACAAGACCAGGAGTATGAATGTACAGCCTGTGGCATTTTCCTAGGCAGAGGAAAATCTGCCTGTGTCAGGAGCAGTCCTATGAAGGCACCTGGTAGCTGGGAACCCACGTGTGCCCAGCAACCTTCTTAGACTTGCTCACCTGCCTGATGCTGGATAATCAGGCCTCCTGGCAGAAGACAGGACCTCAGAGAGCCTCCAGCATTCCCAACTCATGGGTCAGCAGCTGGAGCTCTAAACACTGGTTTCCATGAGGGATGACAGTTTGGCAAGAGGGGAGGCTGACCTGGGCTATTTCAGGAAATGGAAGAAGTGCTGCCTCAAGGGCATGTAAGGTGGTTCAGGATCTTAGCTGAAGTCTCCAAATACAGAACTCATGAATGCTTGACCAGAAGACAGGACTCACTGAACTCTACGGCAAGCTAAAGTGAGGGAAGACACTAAGGATCTAGGTGGGCTTTCTGATCTGAGAACATATTTCCACTTGAACTTCAACTCAAGGAAAAGAGTAAAAAATGTGGGACCCTCTTCACTGGAGCATGTGTATGCTTACCTACATCTTCTCACATTCAAGTTTCAGGCTAAATAAATAGTGCCACCTGGCTGAACAAGGTGGAAGATGAAGGACAAGATAAAAAATGCTGGCTAGAGATGTAGCTTTCAAGACCCTCGGGACCCCATCAGCATCATCACCCCAAGGGCCTGGACAGCACTGAGGGGGTTGGGGTAGGCAGGGGCTGCCCAGGCAATTGTTTTCAGGCTTGAAGGAAGCCTACACTTGTCTATAGGCCTGAGCACCAGCCCTGGGTGGGCTGGAGGGGCAATTCCTCTATAAAAGTGGGCCATAGAAGGCAACGTTCACTGCCAGAGGACCAGCTAGGAGAGTCCCATATCAACATTTCCCTCACAAATCAACATTCCTCCATGGAAACAGGCTTGAGACAACTCATCATCGGCTTCCAATTAAACTAGCCACAAGGCATGTCATCTGACTATGGATGGAATTACAACCCAGAATGAGTAATTCATTATACCCAAAAATGAACAACAAAAGAAAAAAGAAAATCCAAGAATGTTTAAAAAAAAAAAAAAAGGCCTCCTTTCCTCAACCCTCCCTACTCCTATCCCCAGAAACAATTCCTGGCAGACACCTCTTACGCACAAAACAACACGCAGCAAAATAGATCAGGAAATTATGAAAAGAAGAGACGTGCTTAGGGAGGCCCTGAGACGATTATCCTGGGAAACAGGCTTTCTGGGAGGGGTAGGTTCGCCATGCAAGCGCTGTCTCTCTCTTTCTGTTGTGAAACAGCTTCAGACTTTCCCTGAGAAAAATATTTACAACACATCAGAGGGCTTTCACCTCAGTAAATCAGCCCAAGCTTTCCACTGAGCGGGAGACGGTCGGGGGAGAAGGGGAAATTATGACAATGCCGAGTTGTATGGCTCCATCACGAGGCTGAGGACCTCGGAAACAGCTGCTTGGAAAGAGAGCTCGTGTTCTCATTGTCATCTTTGAAATATTGTGGCCATCTGCCACCTGCTTCATCATCACTCTGGTGCTCTTTAATTGCTTCTCAGCAGCACCTCTGGCCTGCGGGAAACAGAGGGCACCTGAAAAGGGGTGGAGACTTCCTCAAAAGGTGAAAGGCTCCTGACCCCAGAGGAGCTGTTTTGAAGCCTGGGGTTAGGGACAGTTCTGCTGTGTCAGACTGGCTGGTCAGAGCAGTGACGTTCTCCAGTCATGATGGTGGGCTCGCCACTGCCTGCTCAGACCCGGTGGTGTTCCTGAGGGGATTCGTGGCTGGAATTGGCTGTGGAGTTCTCACAGTCAACAGGAAGCTTGGGTTGCTTCCCCTTCAGCATCCCCTTCGAAGCCTGAGGCCCCACGGCAGGACAGCTGGCTGGCTATGGGAATAGCTGCCACAAAGGAACAGTGCAGAGCATGCTGGGGCCTGGGACACAGATGCCCAGGGCTCCTGCAGGCTGGTCAGACAACCCCCACGTCTCCAGGAGGAAGGAGAGGGTGTGTGTGTACAGGCCCATGTGGAGGGCTTTAGGCTTTCTGACTCAACCCCCACTAAGGTTCTGTGAGGTGAGGGTTAGTACCTCCCATTTTCTGATGAAGAACCTGAGGTTCAGAGAGTTTTGGCAACTTGTGTAAGGCTACCAGCAAGGAGGCATCAGATTTGAAAGTGGATCTGCCTCACTCAGTTTCTTTGATCATTACAAAGAAATGAACATTACAATTTTCTGAGAAAAATGTTTAGACATCTCTGATGTCCCTTCTTAAATCCTGCTATCTTCAAAGAAAAAAACAAGAAACACCTCCACATCAAGGGTGAAAGTATCAGACAGTTTCCAGGCATCTTGGTACAATAACTGGGACCTCTATGGACAAAATAGAGGTTCTCCGTGTCCCTCTATCACCTGCCTCAAGACCCTCACCCCCAAGGAATCTGAAGGCTATTGGGTTTCTTATCATTGGGTGGTGACGAATGGAGAAACTCCTGGAAAAAAAAAACGGTATAAGGCCACATAAGCAAATTGAAAGGAAGTCTTTAATGGCAATAGCCAACATGTATAAATACATGATTCTCATTTAATCATGAACACTCTCAATGAGATTACCATCGTTTCCATTTGACGGATGAGGAAATAGAGACATTAAGTACAGCAATCAAGAACCCATGGCTGGTGAGTGCAGGACTGGGAATCACATGCAAATGTGTTGGGCTCTAAAAAGCCCCAAGTCCTTGCTCCTGATGCCATGTTACCCCGGGCTCAGGGTAGGATGTGGCAAGGATGGCCAGGATACAACCAGCATCAGGTCTGTGGGCTCCGCTCAGCCCGCAAGTCCCTGTCTCTCACCAGTATGAATGCATGTTTTCCATATTAGCAGCCTGCCCCCGCCTCTGAGACAGGAAGGGAAGAAAAAGGAAATGGAGTCCAAAAGAGTTATTTATGCAACCTAGTAGGAACTCTGGTAAAAGATTTGAGGGCCAGGAGGTTGAAATTAATGACCATGGTCAGTTTTATATATTAGTTCTAAAATAATTTTTTTCTTCTAGCCCTACCCACTGCCTCCCAAAATTAAACATGGAAAACTGAGGATTGGTTAGGGCTTAGCCATGACATTTTAAAAAACAATGACTATCAGCTCCTGTTTGGTGGACAAAACAAAACACATTATGAAAGGACATGGCTTCTGCTTCAGCGACAGTGTATCATGAGCTCCTTTCTCACCCTTAGCACCTTCTGTGACTAGTTGTAAATCATATCCTTTAAGATGGGACAGAATTTAGTTTGAACTTGGCTGAAAAACTTTAGGGACCATTTTAAATAATTCAACATGTATAGCACCTGGTCTCAATTTGCCTCTCGCTTCTAGTGCCAGTACGAAATCATAGCTCACATATTTCCTTATGAGGTCAACACACAGGGGAAATGGAATTTGAGATCTGAAAGGGGGACTATCCCATTTTTCCATTTCTATGGTACAGAGGTATGTCCTCGGTCCCTTTTGACCTCTCCACAGCTTATACATCTCCTGGAGTCTGCTACAGACTTTTTTTTTGTCTCTAAAAGTTTAAGCAGAGTTCTCTGTATTTTTTTGGAGGACATTGGTTTGCTAACATTTATGCTGATGCCTGGTCTTTGCTCTCCACCAAAAGGCTTTCTTCCTAGACCCCTGGAAGCCACACAAAACTATCCTCTGAGGCTGATTTAACAGGTGTTTTTGAAAATAATAATATAGCCACCACTGGTCTGCCCAAACTGACACAGTTCAACTTTCAGAACAGCCCACTTTGTGGTTTTTATATGGGGACTCATTTCTAATCTTATGTGCCCCCTCTCTCTCTACATCTTTTAGCTGCTCCTTCCCTCTTTCCTGACAAATGAACCAATGCTATACTGATGGATTCAGTGTAAAATTAGGAAAACTAGGAAGGTTTCCTCCTACTCCCTACAGCATCTCATCTCCACGCTCTACCCTGGCATGTATCCTGACCCTGGACCCAATGCAGCCCTGTCCTTTGGTTTATTAATGGAGATATCAGTAACAGCACTAATTCCTTCTATTTTACAGCACTTCATAATGTTCAAAGTGCATCCCAAGCTCATAAAACTCATTCCCATGCCCATTTAATCCTTGCAACAACTCTAGGGGACAGGTGCTTCTATGCAGATTAGGTTTGACTGCACATAACAGAAGACCTAAAGTTACAGTGGCTTAAACACATATAAGACCACAGCTAGGCCATCCAGGGATGGTATGGCTGGCTACTCCACGAAGTCATCAAGAGTCCAGGCTCTATCTACCTTTCTGTTCTGCTATCCTAGATCTGGTTTCCATCCTCAAGATCACTCATGGTTCAAGACAGCTACTGGGGCTCCAGCCAACTTGGCTGCATTCCAGGCAACAGAAAGGAGGAAGGGGAAAGGATACCCATCTCTGCCCCCCTCCACCGTACCCCTCCCCCCCCACACACTCACACAATGAGTCAGACTCTTTTAAGCAACTTTCCTAGAAGTCCTTCACATTTCTTCTTATATCTCACATGGAAAATTTAGCTGCAAGGGAAGCTATGAAGTGCATTCTTTTATAGAATGTAATGCCACTCCCCCAAAATGGGGTTCAGTTTTAAATGGAAAAGGAGAAAATGAATATAGGGCAGCAACTAGCAGTCTTGTCTGCAGCAGACAGTATTAATTTTATCCTTTGTACGGATGAAGAACTATAGACCCAAAAACATTAGGTTTTGCTAAGGTCAAATGTCCACTAACGGCAAAATGGAAACTAAATCCATTTCATCTGACTCATGTCCTTATCTTTATTCACGGACTCCCCTCACCGCAGTGGAGCTTCTGGTGTGTTCCTCTCTCCTTACCTTCCTGACCTCCACTCAGCCCCCACCTCTTCCAAGTCAGTCAGGATCTGCCTTCCTGAAGAGCTTCCTGCCTGAGTCCATATACCATGTCCCACTTGTGTCTTGGAATCCAGGCATGGTCACTAGTGGTGGACCAAGCCAGAGATGGCCACACCCTAGAGAGCCTGCAGATCCAGAGGGAGGAATACAACCTCCGAACTCTCTGAGATTTACATGGGAAGAACTACCCATTCCCTTACCTTTTATAGCAAGAGAAAAAAAGATATGATTTTAATCTTTTCAGTAGCAGCATCTGTTGCCCTGTGATAGTTTGCAAACTGACAGGCCAACAGTCAATTGGCTTTTCAGGTTTCCTGTCTCCTGAGCCAAGGCCCTTGCCAAAATGTCATGTATTTGTAGTAATTTTTGTGCTACATTTAAAAAATGAAAGAAAGAAAGATGAACTATCTAATGTATGCCAGGTACTAGGCTAGGTCTTTTTACATATTTTACTTAATTTAATTCACATAAGAATATAGTTTTCTCCTCCCCAACCTCCAGACTAAGTTTCATTGCTTTCATTCCTGTTTACTGCTGCTGAGGGAGCCCTCCTACTAAGAGTCTTTGATAAGAACTACACAAGGATGTGGAGAAGTCAAAAGACTGTTCCTATGCTACCAGAGCACATTCCAATTTCCATATGAAAGACAAATCTAGCCTTCTATGGAACAGGGTCCCCAAACTTTTTACCACCAAGAAACTCCCTTCATAACTTTTTCCCATTATAGACTCTAAGACTGAAAAGATATAGACTTTTCTCTCTACCAAAATACAGTTAAGCATTAATCTATTTCTCCATTTTAATTAAAATTTTATTTACTTAATTTAGTTTTTATTTTATTTTAATTAAATAACATTTGCCATTTATTTTCATTTTAATTAAGGACATAAAATACTGGCTGAATGAATGCAATTGCAGCTAAAAGCAAAAAAAAAAAAGTTTTAACCTCTAAATACTTCAGTGTGCACTTCTTAAGAAACAAGGATACTCTCTTACAAAATGACAGTAGAAGCATAAAAATCAGAAATTAACATTAATATATCACTACCATCTAATCTTCAGTCCCATTCAAAATTTGTCAATTGTCCCAGAAGCAAAACCAAAATTTCTAATCCAGGATTGCATTTAGTTGTCAAGCCTCTTAATCTGAAACAGTTCCTCAGTCCTTACTTGTCTTTCATGACCTTGAGCATTTTAAGGAGTACAGGCCAATTATTTAGTTAAATGCCCTTCAATTTGGATTTATCTAACATTTCCCATGATTAGATTGAGGTTCTAGAAGCAATGCTATGTTCTTCTCACTGTATCATATTTAGGAGGCACATCATGCCAGTTTGTCTCAAATATTTGTGATACTACTTTGATCACTATTAAATTGGTATTTTTTCTTTGTAACTGAAGTATTTTATGGAGAAATACTTTGGGATTATTCCCAAAATTTTACCTGCTCACTTTAGCATGCATTGATGATTCTTGACTGAATAAACTGTTACTAAGACAGCTGCCAAATGGTAATAACTTTCTAATACTTCCTACCAAAAATTAGGAGATATTCTATTCTAAAGAAGAGCTTTCTTTCAACCCCTACCTGCTTATTTACTCATGTATTTATATCAGAGTGGATCCATGGAGCTCTATTTTATTCAATGGGTTACAATCACAAATAAGCATTATTTATTTTGACGCCCGTTTTAGGCCATGAGAGTCCCTTCAAACTGATTGCTGTGTTCTTTTAACAAGTACCTGATTTTTTTATTTATTTATTTTTTAGCACTTACTTACTTTCTGGTACGTTTTAGACTCATTTTCTACTTTCCCTTCTTCAGCCCTGGAACCAGCCATTTCTCCAGGAAGCCCTGATTTCTTTCAGTGGACAACGGTATTTAGAAACTAAGAGATGGATAGTAGGTACTCATTGCTACTGAGATACTGTTTCTAGACCATCAGCAGAGTTATCATGCACACACACACCTTTATCTATTCCATATCTATCTGTCTGTCTGTCTATCTGTCTAAAACTGTAGGTTCATACCTGTACCTTCAATTTCGATCTGGACCACAGGGTTAATTCTACCTTTTACCACTTTCATACCTGTAATTCCCTTTTTTGACATTAAGAAACTTGGCTCCCATTATCCTCAATATATGTAATTATCTGTTCATCCCTTCTGCATGTAAGCAGTCTCCCAACCCTGAGACTGGGGCTTGTCATTCCCAGCCCCACATGCCCTTCCAGCCCCTTCTTCCTCAAGGGAAGGGAAGGAAAAGGAAGGAAAGAAAATTAATAAATACTTGAAAATAAGAGAAGAGAAAAAGAGAGAGAATGGAGAAAAGGAAGAGTGAAGCAAAGAATTTTGATGTTCTAAGTTCTCCTAGATAATCATATCGGGTAAGTGTTTAGTTTCTGCAAAATTTTTGAAACGTTGAAATTAACTCATTTAGCCCCATTACTGTCTTCTACAACTCTTATGGTTCAGAGACCGTGCAGGGGACCACAGCTTCTAAGCACACTGCAGTGAAGGCCCAAATGATGCCCAACATATATCCATTCTCCTCTCCTCATAGTGACTCCATTAAATTCCTGAGCTGGGAGACGAACAAAATTCAACACAGCTTCACACATATAACTCACAAAAATGACCCTCCAGCGTTTTCATTAACATGGTCTGCTCCAGGAATAACAAAGCTGTGAACACTTGGCTTTCCAGGGCTTCCTGGCCCATGAGAGAAAATGGGTCCCTAGCCTCATGCTGCTGGAGATTTTCCAGAGGATCAATGTGACCCCCAAATTTCAGATGAGGGGCCCAAAGCCACAACGACAGCAACTCTGGCACGTCCTCTTCATCTAGTTCTCCTGCAGCAGGTAACCCCAGAGTCTTTCATTCAGGGAAGGATTTGCTTGTTACAATTTACTGAAGCAGATTTATAGAAACTAAGCCTATTATGTTTTACTTTGGTCAACTGGGCAGCATTCTGAAAAGGTGATTTCCTTAGCAAGAAGGGGAAGCCTGCATGTCAGAGGCACTTCTACTAGGCAACACCAGACTACCTTTTCCTTCTCTCTTTTTTTTTAAACAAGTAATCCATGTTCTCTACCTTATTTAATGAAAATGTAGTCTTGGAGATCTTAGGCAAGTATGAGTGAAGAGGGCACTGGTCTGAGCCCTGGCTTGAGAACCTGACTCTACCATTACCTGCCTCTGGGCATTAGTTTTTCCAGGCTGCAAAGAATAGATTTGGAATAGAGGGTCTCCTAGACTCCCAGTCTGCCACTCTGCCCCTCATCCACAACCCACAGATAAATACTGGGAACAGAAATAGAGCCCACTGTGCTGATCTCGTCTATGCCAAGTCAAGATAGCCATGAAGTCTCAACCATGGGCCAAGTACAGAGTCTATATCAAATACAGAGGAGACTCATAAAGGAATGACACATTGTTCTTAGCCACAAGTACAATAAGATTTTCATCATATATGCACTGCTGCTACCACTGCTGCTGCTGTTTCCCTTGTTTCCTTATCATCATTACTCATGATGATTAAATATCACCGTATGGAAATTACATGTATTTAGTAACTCCTGTGTGCCAAACAGTGGAATACTTTTCAGCTTCCCAATTTCCACTTCACAAATGAAAGTTCATGGTAGCCAGGTGCGGTGGGTTGAATATGTTCCCCCCAAATTCATGTGCCTCTGGGAATCTCAGAATGTGACCTCATTTGGAAATAAGGTCCTTGCAGATATAATTAGTTAAGGATGTGGAGAGGAACTCATCCTAGTTTCCTTATAAGGAGAGAGGATCCAGGGACACACAGAGAGACGCAGGGAGGAAGACCGTATGTAGATGGAGGCAGGGACTGAGACTGGAGTTATGCTGCCACAAGCAAGGGCCCTGGAGCCACCAGGAGCTGCAGAAGAGGCAAGAGAGGAGCCTGCCTTGGAGCCACGGCCATGCTGACACCTTGATTTTCGACTTCTGGCCTCCAGAATTGTGAGGGAAAATTTTCCTGTTGTTTTAAGCCACCTAGTTTGTGGTAATTTGTTATGGCAACCCTAAGAAATTAATACACCAATAACTTGCCAGCAGTCACGTGGCTTGTGAGTGATAGAAGAGGAAGTCAAACCAGGTCTGTCTGGCTGCAAAGTCTGAGGTCTTTTGCCTTAACATGCTCCCTTTAAATGGGGTTTATTTTTAAATTAGCCTATGCCCTGTGCCAGTTACCTGTTGCTATGCAACAAACTATCTCAAAATGTAGTACCTTAAAACAACAAGGTACTATTATCCTTCATAGTTCTGTGGATCAACTAGGCTTAGCTGGCAGTTCTCATGGAGGGTCTCTCACATGGATGCAGTAAAACGGTGGCTGGGGTTCAGGTTATCTAGAGGCCCCAGCAGGCTGGTCACCCTAGATGACTTGACACACTCCTCGCCATCAATGCTGACTATTGGCAAAGGGCTCCACCGGGGCTGTCAACGAGAGCACCTTCGGGGAGCCATGCCAGGGGCTTGGGCTTTGTACAGCATGGCAGCTGGTCCCAAGAGGGATTGCACCAAGAGCAAGTGCTTCAAGACATCCAAGCTGAAACTGCAAGGCTTCACAACATCACTTCTACTCTCTTTGTCCAAAGCAAGTCACAGGGTCAGCCCAAATTTAAGGAGAAGGGACTGCACACAGTGTAACTACTGGAAGGAGTGGTTCATTAGGGGGCCGTCTTTGGGGACCGCTTAATACACACCCTCACTCCATAGTGCAATGACAGATTATTTTAAATTTCTTCTTTATGCTTCATTCAAGTCTTCTCCAATGTATATGTATTCTTTTATAACTATAAAAATATTAATATTTTAGAATATATTATATTGCATATATAATATAGAAGAGTATAAGAACATTTATGATGATTAGTCAGTCAAATTCATATATGTATATACGTGTATACGCATATGAAAGTATGTGTGTATATCTGTATACTTATACATAGATATATATAGCTAGAAGAAACTGTGCTAAAATTTCACTGTGGTAAATTGCGCAGTTATTTTTAAAATACTTTCTCATCTTTTCAAAATGGACATGTATTGATTTTAAATTTAAAACATTTTTAAAGGAATTCATTAACAACCTCAGAGAACATACCCATTCTGAGGCCATGTATATCAGATTTAAGGCATTTTGCCATGACCTGAAGTTTCTTTAGGATCACTCTAAAGGCGGCCAGAGGGACCCATTTTTTTATAATCTTTCTTCTAAGTCAAGTCCATCTAGAAACTTCTGCCTTTCTCTCGCTTACCACAAGGTGGTTTACTGGAGTCCCAAATGTATTTTTCAAAGAAAAAGCAAACATTGAACAGGAAGTTATTCTCATCTGGCTTCATTTCCATGTCACTTATTTAATTATATTTGTGCTACATTCTCCCCATCTCCTCTTGCCAAGTGCCTCTCGGAAGTACAAACCAAAGACCCTTTGTGTATCTGCGCCACTTAGAAAACCCCCAAGTCTAGTTGAAGAGTCTTTCTCCCAGAGGACAATTTGCATTCTTGGAAGCTCCAGGCTTAGAGGAATCCAACAAACAGAGAGAGCAGCCTTAGAAACCCAAGAGGCGCGAGAATGAGAACTGGGAAGTCCAGTTGCCCCTCCACGGCAAGGAAGGGAACACAAGGCAAAGCAATTCCCTTCCTGTCAGGCTTACATGACTGTAAATTTCATGACTGACAATGACAGTTGAAGGTGATGATCAAAGTTACCACGGCTTATAGATGAAAGGACCATCCACACCCAACACCTAAAGCAGTAGGGGGGTTTCCCTGTGAGTCACATCTACCACAGGAGACGGGGTGGGCCTAGACCGGAGACTCAGCCATATTCTCCTGGAGGAGGGCAGGGTACCAGGGCAGGGAGATGCCACATATGGCACTGAGCTCTCCTAGCAGCTCACACCCTTCCCAAAGAGAGCTGATTCTGAACAGAGAGCCTGAGAAGACAGATTTGGTGAGTCAGTCAGTGCTATTTTTACACTTTCCAACGATAAACCCACACTTCAAATTTCACTGTTTGGGGTAGATTAAGAAATCCGACTGCCTTTCTTGTGGTTTAATTTCCTGCGTGCCTATATGAGGGGAAATCTTCTGCATTCTTATGGAAACATACAACATTTTAACCTTTTCTTGGCGGGACGCTGTCCAAATTACTGGTGCCTTGACTCTGAACCTATGTCTCTCTGATTAGCAAGCAGGGATGCCATCAGCTGCACTGCTCTGCTCTACCATGACAGGTAGATTTGTGCAGGTCTGAATTTGTAGTCTGGCTAGTAAGGTGCCAGGTCTGGACAGGTCTGCCTTACGGCTATTGCCATCCAATGCCAAGAGATGAAGTTGCTTCTGTGCGATTCATTTAACAGATATTTGTAACTTTATTAAAGTCATTAGTGATAAACATCCAGGCACTGAGTTTAATATCTGCCAGTGATAGAAGGCTTGAACAATATAAATATTATTCCCAAATGGTTTCAATTATAAAGCCAGGCATGACAGTATGCTTGTAAAAACTTCAATACACGTGGAATTAAAGAAAAAAAAAGAATGCTCCTTTTTCATGGAAACCAGTAAGAGTTTTGTTTTCATTTTAAAACACTTTACCCCCACTCGTATCTTAAGTACAGTCATAATGTTGGTGACTTAAATTTCCTTAACATAGACAAAGTCTCTAAAACTCCAGGATGTTTCTGACTGGCAAGAACACTCAGGCAGAGCTATGATTTTCTGCAAAAGGACGAAGCCCTTCTCCTTTTCAAAAGAAAAACCTGGAAAACTTACATCACATTCTCCTTCTGTACCTAATGAGAAGCTTGAGATGCCATAATAAAAATAGAAATGCTGCTAGAAGAAGCGATCTGCTCAGGAGGAGAAAACAGCCCCCAGGTTGCCGACTGTCTCCCAGCCCAGGGAAGGCACCAAGCCAGGCCCTCTAGGCGACAGCACCAACAGTACAGCAGGCCAGCAACGCACTGCAGAGTTCCAAGATGCAGTTCTAAGTCTCTGATAACCAACAACTCTTCATTCTTTCAGTCAGTCAACAACTATATTGCACACGTACTGTGCACCAGGCACTCTTCTAGTTCTAGCAAATACAGCAGCGAAAAGACAGACAAGGGCTGAGCTCTAACATAACTTACAGTCAGTAAGCAAGTGAGCAAAGAAAATGACTTCAGATAGCAGTAAGCACTGTGCAGAAAATAAAAGAGAGTGATGGGATGGAACAGGGCATGGTGAGGGCGACTGAAGTCAGGCGGTCACAGGAGGTCTCTTTGAATTGGCAACGTGAGCTAGACCTGAAAGATGAGGAAACAGACATGCATCAGGAGGAAGATGGGGCAAAGGGAGCAACTAGCGCAAAGGCCCTAAATTAAAACCAGGGGATGCGTTTGGCACATTCATGTCAAAAAAAAAAAAAAAAAGGCCAATTGGGTAGGAGCCTAACTGAGTGAAGGGAGCGAGGTGTGACCATCAGAGGCCAGATCCCACAGGGCCTTTTTGAGGCCAGCCAGGGGCAAAAAGTGACCTGAAGTGGCAAGCTTCCTAGGCCCTGCAACACCCCCAGTCTGTGGACCTGGCATGTCTCCGAGTCTCCACCACGTCCAACTAGCCTGACACATAATTTGGCATGCCCTCTGGGCAGCCCAGTTCTCTTGATTTTGCTTCCAAACAGTGAAAATGCTCAACTTGAAAGACATAATAGGGCTCTTCCACTTAGGGAACTGCTTCTCTCCTGTGCTTTGTGTCCATTATTAACGTCTGTGAGGTGGGATGCAAAGACAGAGGGTGTGGCCACTGCTGTTTGAGGGAACAAAGTGTCAGGAAGGCTTAGGGAATCGTGCTCTCCCCTTCCCCAACATCTCCCTTTGACAGTATGGCCCCGTTCTGGTTGTGCTTTGGTTCTCCTTTGTGCTATTACCAAAGCAATACATTTCTTTTTAACCAACCCAGATAGGAAGAGCTACACATTCAGGCAAACCGGGGCAAAATGAGAGTAGAAAAATAACACGGGGGGGGGGGGGGGGGCAGTCTTCCTACATTCCTACCTCTGCCCCTTCCTCTGCCCATGAGTCCAGGTGAAATCAGGTAAAATGATCATCAAGAGCAGTGATAACAGAACAGTGGCCCTGAGAAGACTCTACATGGCCTAGCTCTCTGCAAAGGTGTGGACTAGGGGTGAGGAGGTGAGGGGGTATGTGCCTGTACATTTAATTCATTCAATCATAAGCTGTATTAACATATAATTTCTGCCACTCTGATGCTAGGAGTTGAAGAGAAAGGGATGAGCAAAACAAGGTTCCTGCCCTCAAGAAATTTAAAGACTAGAAGTAGAGATTAAATAATAACAACAGTAATCCAAGGAAGCATGTGATAAGTGTTCAGAGAGGAAAAGACAGTACTGAGTGCAGAGAGATAGAGGGGACTTTGGAGAAGAGATGCTATGTAACTTGGGCCTTGAGAAACAGATATGATCCAGGGTATTTATAGATAGGAATGGATATTCCAGAAGGAAAGCCTGGGGACAGCAAAGATAGGAGCATGGGAGCCTAGAAGACTTGTTCAAAGAGCAGAAATCCAGTTAGCCTGGCTGAGTAGACATGTGAAGGGCACAAGAGGGAGACAAGGCTGGAGAGGCATTGTGGGAGCAAGTTGTGAAGGATTCCAGTGCCATGCTTTGGCAAAAGCCAAACAATTTATTAGTCATAAGACTGACGGGCTCAGGTATGTACATTGTAAAGACCTCTCATGGTGAAGTGTGCAGGCTGGACTGAGCAGGGGCGAGTGGCTAAAGGCCGCTGCAATAGTCAAAGTGAAGACAGGGCTCTAATTAAAGCTATGCCTCAGAAGGGTGTCTTACAACAGACAGACGAGCATGAGCCTTTCTGGGACTAATTCTTTAGAGTGCACCCTGGGCAGCAGGTGGACAAAACTGAGCTCCTTACATCCAGGGATGCTTAGCAAAACTCCTCTCTGTACGAGAATGACTACCAAAAATCTGTCCAGGCACCATGGACAAAAATACTTCCCCATCTCATGCCCCCAGCCAGGGGGCCACACACCCTCCAAAGGGAGTATTCACCAGTAGAAGGCATGGGTTCCTCTCCAGCTAGGCTGAAGTCAATTGCTTCTTATTGGATCAAGTACTTCCCTAGACCTCAACCGTGCTCACGCTGACTCCTACGATGGGGAAACCACAAAAACCAGAACTAATGCTTATACCAAGCTACCCTCCCAGATCCTTCTCCCCAGAGTGACCCTAAAGCTTCCCTCAAGACAGAAAGGAAGGCAGATCCCTTGCTACTCTTGAATGGGAAGGCAAGGGGGGCATCCAAAGGTTCCAGAGAGCAGGACCTGTCCCTACGACCCAGAGGGCAGCATTCCTGACAGCAGAGACCAGAGCAGCCACCATGGTTTTCTGGTAAGGACAGAAAGTGGGCTTTGCTCAGTGGGGTCCTAGTCCCACACCATCTGACTACCATGGCTTCTGCACCCACTTCTCAGCTGCAAAATAAGGAGGCAGCCTGGATGACTCTCAGACCTTTCCAGTTCTAACTCCTAAGCTAACACAGTGCATACACCAGGGAGGCAACTGACCTCAGCTGTGCTTAACACCAAATATCATTCTGATGAATAAGGGTTGACAGGCGAACACCTAACAGGGCAACCTCAAGATGTGCCTAAAATTCTGTATAAAATGACTCTGGATCAAACCATTTGTCAGCATCATAGGAGCCTTACTGTTGGTAGCCAGGAAGCCCTCGCACTCCCCATTCCCATCTTTGCTCTAAGACCTCCCCAAAGGGGATGAGCCTTTCACTCTCCTTCCACAGAGGGAGCACCCAGGACCACAGTGACCAAGGCTAGGCACCTGCTCAGACCCTTATGCGCACAGCACCCCATTCCTCTTCTTCTCAGGACTTTACATTTACATTTTTTGTGTAATTATTTGTGGTCTGCCTCTCCCGTGAGACTGCAAGCTCCAAGAAGACGTGTGATGTTAGGAACTAGCAGTGCTTGGCGTATTCAACAACTGTTGTTTAGAAAGGGAAGGAAACGCAAGACCCTCTCCAGGAACCAGATTCACCTGGTAAGGAGATCCCCTCTTAAGAAATGTAGTGTCTCGTGGGGTAAACTATAAGAAACAGTCAGGGCTGTGTGCTGGACCTTACCGGCCACAGAGGCAGAGCATCAAACTCTGTTGGGCAGGGCAGTCAGAGAAGCTCAGGAAGGGAGTAAGGCTTGACAGAAGTCTTCAGAAAGCAAATGGCAGGACCTCACAGGTAACAGGCTCGCAGGGAGGCAGAGCTCAAGGCAAGCCACTGGCAGGGAGGCCACCTGGAACGTGGAGCAGGTCCTGCAGCCCTGCCGGGCCAGTAGATAGCAGGGGGTATAGGAACAACGTCAACTTACCAACCAATATGGGAGCATTTCACTATTTGAACAACTAGGGTGGCCATGCGGTGTGCAGGGGCCAAGCACCAGCCCCATGGACAGGAGCAGAAAACTGAAGCTACCAAGAGATTGGTGAGAGGGAAGTTTGGTAAGACTCAGTGACATCTATAGGAGGAAGGAGGAAGAAAGGGAAGTCTAAGATGATTCCTTTGTTTTGGGTTCAGACAATCTATGCTTCGTCAAAATAAGGAAAGGGGAAATTTGAGGAGAGGAAGACAATCAGTTCTGTGTTGCATATGTTAACTTTAACAGATTTGTGGGATATTCAGATGGAGATTTCCAGGGAGAGTTAAGATCTGGGTCTGGACTTTATTAAAAACGGGCCTGATGCGGAGAAGGCTGTAGCAAACATCACTAGCGATCACTCGCATCCTGTACTTCTGGCCAACTGCTATTAGATGGGGCCATGTGACCAGTTCCTGGCTAATGGACTGTGAGTGGAAGTGAAATGTCACTGCACAACCTCATCCACTCCCCCCAGGAAGCCATGTATTCCAGATGCTTCCAGGATGGAAGCAGCACGGATTCCTGAGTTGCTGCTTAGAAGGAAGCTGCCCTTGAGAGCCAAGGCAGCCTGAGTGAAATTTGCTTGGGGAAAATATCCTTTTCTGTATTAAGCCATAAGATTTCAGGATATGTCTGTTAATGCAATCCAGTCTAGCCTAGTCTTTCCTGTATAGAAATCATCAGCAGTTCAGGTGTGTTCTAGTTTACAAGCTGCCAGAATGCAATATACCAGAAATGGAATGGCTTTTAAAAATGGGAATTTATTACATTGCAAGCTTACATGTTCTAAGGCCATGAAAATGTCCAATTAAAGCAAAGCTATAGAAATGTTCAATCTAAGGCATCCAGGGAAAGATACTTTGGTTCAAGAAGGTCAATGACATTCAGGGTTTCTCTCTCAACTAGAAAGGCACATGGCAAACATAGTGACATCTGCTAGCTTCCTCTCCAAGCTTCTTATTTCATGAAGCTCCCCTGGGGGAATTTTCCTTCTTCATCTCCAAAGATTTCTGGCTGTGTGGGCTCTTGTGGCTCTAAAGCTATCTCCAGAATGGTTTCTTCTTAAAGGGCTCCAGTAAGTAAATCCATTTGAATGGGTGGGGACACATCTCCACAGAAACCACCTAATCAAAAGTTACCACCCACAATTGGGTGGTCACATCTCCATGGAAACAATCAAAATCTCCTACCCAACCATACTGAATGAGGATTAAAGGACATAGCTTTTCTGGGATTCACAACAGATTCAAACCAACACAGTGGTAACTGAAATCAAGGCATGGATGATATAAGCACACATAATAATACCTCATCTACCCACACACCTAAAAGACATTTTTTTTTTTTTTTTCTTGCATAGGCAGGCACCAGCAATCGCACCCAGATCTCTGGCATGGCAGGAGAGAACTCTGCCTGCTGAGCCACCATGGCCTGCCCTAAAAGACACTTTTAAGGATGCTTCCACACTGAAGTAATGGCTGTTAGGGGAAAAGTGTACCCTTTGCCCACTCTGGAATGTGCATCATAAGCTTGAGTGAAGGGGATTATATAGATTTTTTTCAAAATCATCAAATAATTCTGACACCTTTGTGTCGCTCTTCCACCTCTACAATCTGAGAAAGAGAAGAAATGCCATTCAGTCTGCCATTCAGTCTCAAACACAACAATCCGCACTTGTGAACCATCCATATGCACCACCTCTCTGGCACTCAAGTATTACTTGATTAATTTTTCATGTCTATTAAACTTCCTTAGATTCTGCAATTCATTATATTCAAGGATATATTGATGTTGATGAGGCTGGGAACTCAAGTAGAGTTCACTTGTACCTCACACTGCAGTCTGCATACGATCACATCCTAATGCTTAAGGCATCATGCAAAAGGCAGAAGTTTGGGATTGGAACTGACAATAAGAACAGCTCAGTAAAAAGATGCAAAAGTCACTGTTTCTATAGCAACACTCCTTACCTCACAGAGCACATGCCTACAGGGTCTGCTGGAAATGTGATTTTATTTGTAGGACATAGCCAACTACTTAGAACCAATGGGAACTCTCAAATACCTGTCTAGGAACTAAATCTCCAGGTCTGCTGACACAGCCCATATCTCCTTTCCAGCATGTCAAGGACCATGTACCACCTTTCTATCTGGGGCTTCACATCAGCACATCCAGCCAGGCACTCGTCCTCTGGGAGAGAGCAGGACACTGCTTACAAAAGCTGGGTCTCTTCCTCTGGCTTCAGCAGGTGCCCTCCTGCCAAACTCCTTCTCACACTTCAAGACCTAGTACGAATCTCATCTCCTTTTTGTTGACTTTCCTGACTGCCTATGCGGAATTATTTGCTCCCTAGCAGTATTTCTTTTACATAATTCTATTATATGCATATGGTAGTATGCATACTAGTCTGTGTGTCTGTGATACCCATCAGACAAAATAGGGACTGTATCTTACTCATCCTTTTATCCCACACCCTGGGGGCAGGATCTGAGGCAGGAACTCAATTCCAAGATAACCTCAAATGAATTAATTCAGGTCTCTCTTTACCTTATTCTGTTAAACATTTTCATTAAAGACCAGGTTTGCCAAACACACAGGATGATAAACTGGAAAGTCCAAGGGGTATGATGCTGATCTGGAGAGGCAGAATCAATGGGCCAAACCAAACTCAGGAAAGGCTAATCGAATAAAAATGCAGACCCCACACTGACATGGTGCTAACTAGCCACACAAGTTTATGGCCAAGAGACCTGCTTTAGCAGTAGCCTAAAAAAATGGAGAAAAAGAAATTGCTGTGCATCTTCACTCGGGTATTGGTTACAAGGATGTACACATGTGTCAAAACTAACTGAACTATACACTTACGATCTGTATATTTCATTGTATGTAAAAACTTTCCCCAATAGAAAAACTGAAAAAGGAATGTAATACAGAATACAAGGTAAAGGATGATACTGCCCATATTTTCAAACTTCAACCTCTGTGTGAGATCAAAGGGAGAAATGTTTATTTGGTACAAAATGTATATTTTGGACAGCACATTATCTGATTTAACTTGCATGGTCAGTTTAGTTGAACACCATAAGTCCAGGGAATCTTGAATAGGGTGTGAGATCTTGTTGGTTTGTACAGGTTAGTGTGATGCCCCAATATATCCAAAAGTAATTTGGACAGAGAGTAGAAAACTATTTGCAAAGTTCTCTCGGTGAACTGGGGAGAAAGGAGGAAATATTAAACTTCCCCATGTGGGGAATTACTGATATTCTTGCAAGCAGTGGGGACAACTGATTCATTAGGCTGAGCCCTCAATCTTGGAGCTTGCCCTTATGAAACTTATTCCTGCAAAGGAGAGGCTAAACTTACTGATAATTATGCCTAAGAGTCACCCCCAGAGAGCCTCTATTATTGCTCAGATGTGGCCTCTCCCTCTAAGCCAACTTGGCAGGTGAACTCACTGCCCTCCCCCCTACATAAGACATGACTCCCAAGGGCATAAATCTCCCTGGCAACATGGGACAGGACTCCTAGGGATGAACCAGGACTGGCATCATCAGAATGAGAAAGACTTCTTGATGAAAAGGGGGAAGAGAGAAATGAGACAAAATAAAGTCTCAATAAACTTGTGCGGCTGAGAGATTTCAAACAGAGTTGAGGTTATCCTGGAGATTATTCTTATATTGTATATATATCCCTTTTTAGTTTATAGTGTATTGGAGTGGTTAGAGGGAAGTACCTGAAACTGTTGAGCTGTGTTCCCGCAGCCTTGATTCTTGAAGACGATTGTATAACTACATAGCTTTTACAATGTGACTGTGTGATTGTGAACATCTTGTGTCTGATGCTCCTTTTATCCAGTGTATGGACAAATGAGTTAAAAAAAAAAAAGGATAAAAATAAATAAATAATAGGGAGAGATAAAGGGTAAAAATTGGGTAGCTTGAAATACTGTGTGTCAATGAGAGGGAGGAGTAAGGGGTATGGGATATATGAGCTCTTTTTTTTAATTTCTTTTTCCAGAGTGATGCAAACGTTCTAAAAATGATCATGGTGAAGAATATGCAAACAACTATGCGATGATATTGTGAGTCATTGATTGTATAATATGATTAGACTTATACCGTGTGTAGATATTTCTCAATAAAAATATTTTTAACATAAAATAAAATAAAAAACATTATGTTACAAGCCAGAAACAAAAGACTGCACATTGATGATCCTATTTATGAAACATTCTAGAAAAGGCAAAATTATAGAGGCAAAAACCAGATCAGAAGAGACTGACTTTAATAAGGCATGAGGAGAATTTTTTGGGGGGTGATGGAACTACAGTCAATTATCTATAATCAATTAAACTATAAACAGTTAATTATAATTAATTAATGTAATGTTCTATATATTAATTGTGGCTGCAATCACATGACTACATATTTGTCAAAACTCATTGGACTGTACACTTAAAAATGGTATATTTTATCAAATGCAAATTATACCTCAATAAATTTTATTTTCCTCTTTAAAAAAAAAAGGGAACGTAATAATCTGATTCCATTTTCGACATCTGACTGCTAAAGCTTTTAAGCTCACTCTTCCCTCTTGTCCTCTGCCACACATCTGGGCAAGCCGATAAGAAAATCCGGTGCTCCCTCCTTTGACGCCAGTGGGAAGTTCATGTAATATAAGCCCAGGTCCTCAAGAATGAGAACTCTCACCCGAGCCCTATACCCTAACCAGCCTAAAAACCCCAAATTTGTCTCCTTTCCTCACTGTCTCAAGCTATTTTTGGACCATCTTGGGAAGCCCACCCTGTTCTACCCAGAAAGCCTCATTATATAAGTGATAAAAACCCTTCCTATCTTCTCAGTGTGTGTGTGGCATCATCAGTCTCAACATCCAAACTGAATTTGGGGTGAGAGTTCATCCCAGTACTGCAGGAGCAAAGGGGTCACAATAAGAGGGATGGAGAGGGATTGATGGAACTGTACATCCAGCAGCACGTAGCCATCAAATTAGAGCAGAGGTACAGCAATGTCAACAGAGGTACAGTGATGCAAATATTCTAAAAAATGATCATGGTGATGAATATACTACTATGTGATATTGTAAGCCATTGATTATACGCCATACACAGAATGTCTGTATATTAAGAATGTTCATGTTTGTATGTTGTTTTGGTTTGATAATATAAAATAAATTAAAAAACAAAACAAAACAGAGGTATAGTCGTTCATACAAGAGAAGTAAGAATGCCACTTCACTCTGTGCTCTGGTTTATGTCTGTCACTCTTATAGTGCCCACATCGGAAGTATTGTGTTTCAAATCTGGGCCCCATATTTTAAGAGAAGCAGAGACCAACTGTAGTGTGTCCAGAAGCAGGTATCCAGATAGCGAGTAGTGTAGAAATATTTCCTGTGGGGAACACATAAGGAAATGGGCTGTTTCCCCTGATTTAGAAAGCTGCCTTTGAATTTCTGAAAGAAACTAGGTTTCTTCAGTGAGGTCAAGAGTTGGTTTAAGCATTTGTATGAGTTTCCCAGCTGCTAACACAAATACTTACAATGGGTTGGCTTAAACAACAGGAATTTATTGGCTCACAGTTTTAAGGCTAGGAGAAGTACAAAATCTAGGCATCAGCAAAGCAATGCTCTCTCCCTGAAGACTGGCATTCTGGGGCTGGCTAAAGCAATTCCTGGTGCTTGATTTTCCCATCACATGGCAGTGTAGATGGCAGTGTCTGCTCCTTTCTCTTCTGGGTTTCACTGACTTCCAGCTACTGGCTGCTCCCCACGGCTTCTCATTCCATGTCCAATTCCCTTCGCGTATAAGGACTTCAGCCGTATTGGATTGAGGCCCACCCTCCTTCGGTTTGGGCACCTTACCAACAATATCTCTAAAGGCCCTCTTTACAAATGGGCTCACATTCACAGGACCAGGGGTTGGGACCCAAACATGCCTTCTGTAGGGGACATGATTCAGTCCCCGAAAGCATCAACAGATGAGAGCAGTTTCTGGACAACACAAGAAAGAACTTTCTAAAGTCAAAACTTTCATGTCTGTAGGTGAAAGAGGCTGCCTCTGGTGGTAGCAGTTCCCTGGTATTAGAAGCAGTTTGCATTGGACAATCCCTCTTTCTGGGAAGGTCATGGAAGAAATCCAAGAGCCAACTATGGGATCGTTTCCTTAGAGTTTTTCTAACCCTGAAATTCTCTGACCCAATTCAACAACTTCCTTATCTCTGCTAAAAATTGCAGTGTTCAATACTCAGACCAGACAAGGATGCAGAAGTTCAAGCACTGGTTTTCAGTCACGTCTTATTTAAACTCAACCTGAATCCCAACCAAAAAAGCAGTAAGCTGAAGAGATCTACGTGTTCGTGGGTGTATATACACATCTGAATGGTTGGGGGGTGGAGATGGTGATAAGATTCAAACCCAGGGAGAATATTTTTAGATTACAAACTCGAAATCAACCCCAAGGAGGAAAACCCATGAAACAGAAACAACCCTATGTATACCCAAAGCTAAGCAGTTTCTAACTGAGGACTCGATTTCATCCTTCCTGTGAGGGAGGCACTAAAAAAGTGATTTCCCAAATTTCACTCGTAAGTGGTAAAATGTGACACAAATTTTAAAAGTAAGCCACAACTGTGACATGATCTTGTGGTGCGGCTTTGTTCCAGGAAACCCGTGTCTACATCCCTTCCATGCTGTGCCTGACGCACCCGCCTCTGTGCGCACCTCTGTGTTCCCCATTCTCCACCAATCTCTTGCCTCTTTATTTCCTCCTCTCCATCCTGCTTTGTCTCACACAGGCAGGCAGGCTCCAGGCCAGGACTCCAGGCTGTGGACAGGGTAGTACTGGGTGAAGGTGAGTGAGGGAGCCCCCAGTGAGGGGCAGAAGAATCTCTGAGCAGTGCCAGGAGTGACTTGGGGCCCTAACGGGGCCCTGGGAGAGCACTCCTGTACTCACAGTGGAAGGAGGGGAGCAGAGGAAGCAGCACAGGAAAGAGAGGTGGCCACACAGCACACCAGAGACTCATTTCTGACTCCAGGTCCCAACATCTGCACTGAAGCCAAAGGCGGGATATGGCCCAGAAGGCCTCAGTACCAGGAGGGGTCACTGGAGGCCCGGCTGGTCAGTGCCAGTGAAAAAGGAGTCCCAAAGGTTTGGGGATGATTTGCATCTCTGGCCTGCCTGCCCCTGCAAACTTAATTCCTTTGCACAGCCTTCTCTGATTCTCAAGCTGCTTATTGTAGGTTTTCTCATTTCATCATCCCCTTTTGAACAATTTCCTGTTCATTTTCTTTCCATGGGGGTTGCACTCCTCTTCCTGGCTCTGTAGCCCTTGGAAATAAGCAAACAAACAGATAAGTGTCAGCTTCTGGGGCCGGTCCCCGTAGTCCTTCCCGGCCCTCACCAGAGCACGACGTGGCCGCGCCTGGCCAAGAGCAGCAGACGGCGGCGGCATTGACCCGAGCAGAGCAGCAGGCACCACTGCAGACGTGACCAGGCTCACAGGCCCAACGGCAAGACACCAGACATGGATGGAAAGGTTCCCGCTGCTTCCTCAACCCGGCGACTCGCCAGAGCAACAGCAGTGCGGGGGCTCTTAGGAGAAACCATGGGGACCCTGTTCCTGCTGCAGGATTTTGCTCCTAAGGGATCTTCAGATCTGAAGTCATTAAAGACATTTACCCATAAAAAAGGAAGCGACACGGTTCACCCCTGCTTGGCTGAGGGTCGACTACATGCCCAAAGAGAAAATTTCCAAGTGATTTCAAAGAACTAAGTTTAGACAACAGACTGGGGTTAAGCAATGGTAGATGCCTCCCCCGCCAGACGACCGCGCAGTGAACAAAAGCCTGTCTGTGGTCCGGGTGTGAGAATGCAGAGCACATTTTCTCTAAAAAGAGAGAAATAAAGGTGTTCATTACTTTCCGAAGTCAGTGCTTGGGGAAGTTTTGCTTCCCCTGGGGATTTGATTTGCTTTCTCCTCTCTGATGAGGATGGCAATGTAAATTATGAGAATTTCCCGCTGTGCACAGGCAGCAAGGAACCAAACATGAGGATTTTCTTTTGCAATTATGCACGTCTTTACATCTTTTTTTAATGAGGTCTATATTTTCATCTTCGCTATATTTAGCCCTTGGCCCTGAGTTTCTATTTGTTTCTATTTTTGTTTTTTGAATTTTGGGTTATTTTAGAGAGCACCTCAAATTCTCCAAGGAATATGACAGAGGATTAAGTAGATAGGCAATAATAATATCAACAATACTAGCATGAGAAGTAAGCTTTTCTTTCTTTTTTGAGTGCTTGCCACACACCAGGTACTGCTTTAAGCTCTTCTTGTGTGTATGCTCATTTGGTTGTCACAACCCTTGAGGGAGATAAATTATTATTATCCTCATTTCACGGACGAGGAAACTTCAGTTCAGAGTTGTTAAGTAACTTGCCCACAGGTGGTATTCGGAAGGGCTCGGGTTTAGACCAGTCCAGTTTTCTTCCCCAGCCCTACTCTTAACCACGTGGAAACAGCACAGGTACATAAATGAACTGTCAGTTAACTAACTCACAGTGGTCAGGCTCCCAGGCTAAATTCTGAGGTTAATTCCTAATGTATTTAGTATTCTGCTTGTAGCCCTGGTTCCCCAAGGTCCCCCAAGAAATATACTACTCCAAACACATTTCCTATCTGTCTCAAGAGATACTCCACTTCTTCAGTCCAATTCCAGAACAATATGAGTAAAAACGGCCATTTGTTGAGTTTCTCCCTTGCGCTAGATATTCTCACCTTTAAGATGGGAATACCAACAGTCTGTACTTATCTACCTACCTCTTAGAGTGTGTGGGGATTCGGAGTCGGCACATGTAAAGCATTTAGTGGCTAGCTAACAGTAATTGCTCCACAGACGGCAGTTATTACTGCTGCTGCTCCAGCAGCTGTTATTATCAGACAATGTCAACTACATAAGGCAACCTGTTTATCTAACGAGAGCAATAATTGTAGGTTTTACTATACAGAGGACTAGAATGTAGCATTTCCATCCTAAAGGTTCTAAGTAAGTCTCAAATCACTCTCTAAATAAGTTAATGAGCCCCATGTTCAACTGGTCAAGATTCAGGGCTGCAGCGTCTGACTCAAACGATCACTAGGGTATGTTACTTCCACTGCCAAGAACTTATGACCAGCTCTGCAAAGGAGAAAACATCCTGCCTATTTTTCATTCTTTTTCACCCTGGAAACCTAGAAATAAGCCAAGATCTGCTTTCACCATCAAGAGAGTGAAGATCTTAATGCAAAAAGTCCTTGGTGGAAGGAAGGAAATTTAAAACAAGGCCTTACATTTTTCATCCCTTCCTGTGAAATCTATTTTTTCTTTCAACAATAACAACAACTACCTCCCCATAGAGGTCAGAATTAAAACTTTTTTCGGGTAGGCCTGCCAAAACAACTCCCTGAACCCAAAAAAGATTCACTGAGAACCTTCTAATGTCCCGGGTGCTAAAGAACGTACCAAGGATAGAGGAAAAGTTATTAAAATCTCAACTCCCCTCACTGACCGTCACCATACCCTCAGACCACTATAGTAAAGGGTTTTCTAATCCTGGAAGTTCTGGAAAAACCTCAAAATGATTTAAAACAACTCTTTCATCCACCCACCCACCCCCAAAGATTTGATGAGTCTGTCTGATCTAAGTCTTCTTACCCAAGAAACAGGGTCACTTCCTCTTGGGGTCTCACTGGGCAATCAACAAAACCCTCTCACGATCCCTATACATAGCTTGTAAAATTTCCAATATTTGAATCTAGTATAGACAATGCATCCGGGAAAATATTCTGGGAAATTTACTAATTCTGAAAGAAGTGCCTACTTCAGTTAAGAAAAAAATTTGAAGGTTTCCATGTTAAATCATCCTTATCTTTACCAATAAATGGTCAATATTTTGAAAAAAAGTATAGTTTATCTCTTGAGTCTTGAACAAGTCTTTCAGTTTCATTCTCCCAAATGCTGGGTATTTTATATGGCTTCTTTTACAGACTGTACAAATCAGAAGTTGTATGCAAGGAGAGCTTAGCATTCCTTTACTTCTACCTGTATAGGGCAGAAGCACCTCTGCAAATGATCTCTAGCTACCTGGAAAAGGAAAAGGAAAAGGGGAAGGGTAAAGGAAAGGAAAGGAAAGGAAAGGATGATGCATTGGGAGTATTAGGCATAAAGGTTTGCTCTGGAAAACAGAGAACAATCAGGTTTGGGAATGCTCAGTGTCTTTGAACCAAGAAGAATAACGAATGGAAAAAGCCGCTCAGCTAGGGAATGTTCCATTACAATAATTTGATTAGTGGAACATGAAACTTTGAGCACATCTGTGGTGAAGTGGGGGAGGAACGGAGACACTGGAGGGACAGTCCCCACCACCCGCACATGAGGACAAACAGACTAGGGCAAACAACAGACCTCTGATACCTTTGGGTCCCACCTTGGAAGTAAAGCTCAGGGAGGGGTCTTTTGTGTATTTTTGTTTTTTGACTTTGATCTTTGAGTTCTCTGTGTGACAAGGGTAATGAGGTCAGTTTGTGTGGATTTAAAAGAATCAGCTTTCTGATTTGAGAGCAGTGGCACAATTTTATTAGCCCTCCACTCTGCATCTGTGTAATTTATTACTGGAGCTAGGCTGACTTGGTCTGAGTGGCATGTCAATCCACCGTCTGGATGCCGAGGGATGAAATGGGGACAGCATAGTCACTTCACTTTTTCCTTCAGGCCCTTCTTGAGTGCTTGCAAGAGAGATTTAACTCATTTCCCTAAAGGGAGGGGTGGGGGCAGGAGGGAGGAATCATATACCCATCTCCACACCTGGATATTGCTCTCTCTTGTCACAAATCTCCAGCTTCTTCTCATTCACTTTCACTCAGATGTGCAACCTCTTTGTTTTTCTTAAAGCATCTCCTACTCTCTCAGCACTCAAACTTTGGAGGCTTTAGACTACAGCTTTCCCACGTCCTCTGACACCCGCCACAAGTGCGAAACCTCTCACTTTAGGATTTCCAAGCCCCTTCTCTTCTCATTGCCTGGACTGGCTCTCTCAGCTGCCGTCTGGTACACAGTATGTTTGCTCAGCACTTGAAAGCCACCGCAGAGCTACTGCCTGGACTATGCCGTTCACCTCTTCAAAACCTTCCAATGCCAGTTCCCTGACCACAATCCCACAAAGAGAATGCTTTGCTGGGCTTCGGTGTGCTCCATGGAGGTCCTCCAATCCATCCCTCAAGAAGGACTCTTTCAGGCCCATCTTATAGAAGAATGCATTAAAAAGCACTCAAGTCAGTTGATGGAAATACAAACCATGTCACCCCTTTGCTTAAAACTCTTCCGGGGCTTGCAAAACCCCACTGTCCCCAGGATAAATCCCCAGGCCTCAGCAAGGCTCTCCAGGCCTGACCATGCCCTCTGTTTAGCTCTGGTCTGCAGCTCAGTGGGCATTAGCCACACTGGCTATGCTTAGGTTTCTGGGGTGTATCAAGCTCCTTTCACTGAAAAAACCTTTTGCTGGACTCTCTACCTGTGTCTCTCTACTCTTCTGCCCCCTAGCCCAGCTGAGTCCCAACCACCTGTCAGTCTCATCTTAATGTCACTCTCTCAAGCCTTTCCTAACATTTCTCACCACCACCATGTCCCCGCTGGATCCCGAGGTGACACACACAGCACCTGTAGTTCTCCTTTACTGTCCTTATCACAGCTGCAATTAACTCCTTGTTTATCTGCAATTAACTTCAGTGTTTAACTGTATCTTCCATGAGGACAGAGACCACATCTGTTTTTCCAACTCCTGGGTCCCTAGCATAGGATTTGGCTCACAGTTGGAACTCAGTAAATCTTTGCTGAATGAATGAGCGAGTGAAGTCCTGGTGATAACTTCTCCATCTACCTGAGTCCTCTCACTGGCCAAGATTGGCTGATGCTCTGCCCCAACTTTCTCTTTTGTGTCCTTTCTCTTGATTTCTGCCTCTACTACTTAATCTTCATTTAATTTTTTCAGGAAACTAAAAAAAAATTATCCATGTAGCACTATGCAGAGCCATAAAAATATACTAGGGTAGGAACTGGGATTGGGAGTCCTCCAGAAGGAAGAGGAGTGAATTGGGGCTGGGGGTAGGGGTGGTTTGTGGCAGCGGGGCTGACAATGAGCTTTCTTGAGACTTTTTTTTTTTTTGGTCCCATTTGTGAGACCGGCGTTGACCTTAATGATGGGGAAACCAGGAAAATAGAAGAAACAAAAACTGAAGATGGAAAAGTAAAATAAAAAACACTGTCTAGTCTATGACAGAAAATCTGTTTCAGGGAAGGTAAATCAGCCTTTAAGCAACATGGAAGCTTGAGCACCAAGGAATTGGAATTGAACTTGTAGGTCAAACTGAACTTTTCACAGTGACAAGAGTAATACCCATGAATTTGTAAACCCAGTGAAAGAACTGGCCTTTTAGGAGAACTGAGTCAAGGCAGAAGTTATGACTTTGAACTCATGTAAGCTGAAAAAGCTATATGAATCTTACACTGGTGCCCATGTCCACTTGAGGTATTTTCTAAAAGTGGCAAAAGTAAGAAGACGGATGGACTTGGTAAAAGAGTCTGATCTTACTGCCACCTAACCTGATGTCAACAATCATTAAAATGGAAGTGGGCACTGATGACTGTCCACACATAGAACTTGAATATAGTAAATCAAAGTATCATTTAAAGGATGCGCTTGTTGGAAAAATTTATTTATTAATAAGGATAAAAATCTAACATATGGAATTACAACTGATCAAAAAAGAGATCATGGGAATTGGACCCAGTGCCATAACAGAAACAGAAAATATGAACTAATGGATGGTGCACCAATAAAAGGTGAATTAATTCCAATAAGGCTATTTTTAGCAAGTTCTGATCCAACTCCACCAATGAGAGACATGAACATAAATTTTTTAGTAGGCTGCATTTTGGACCTAGTCCTTGTTGATGAGAAAGGCAGAAAATCCTTCAAGCAGCAGCAGATCATTTTATGGAGAAAAGCACCTGAAAAACTGAAGAAACCAAGAACAAACAAATGTTCATCAGTGAATTGAATCTCCAGAATCACAGCCATCTGCAGAACATCCTGAAATGTGAACTGAATAGGAGAAAAAAGAAAAACAGAAAACTCCTATAACTGTTGAGATTAAGGTCAGCAGGTAAAAAATGGTTGCAGCAAAGTGAGGTGAGGGTGGGGTGGGGAGGCCCAAACTCCACTTTGGAATTAGTCTTCCTTTATCTAACAGTGCTGCATATAAACTAAATGTTCTTTATGTATACACACGTTTGAAAGTGATTTCTTTTAAGCTGCTTTTTTTTTTTTTTTACTGCATTTTTATTTGATGATAAACATGAAAGATTTCCCTGAGTAGCCTGGTATCTATAAGCTTTCTATCTGCATGGTGTTGATTATAAATCTTTTTTTTTATGCCTCTTCATGCTAATGATTACTTCTTTTTCCCTGTATGCAAAAATTAAATATTTTATGTTCAAATAAAATTAGAAAATCTGAGTAGCCCTTATATCATGCAAAGATTTTAAAAGAGCATCTCAATTAATTTTTTAAAAATGAATTTGTTTTTACATAAGTTTGAGAAAGGCATTGAAGTGTTTAACTGTAGGTGCTTCTGCATCTACCACTCCATAGCTTCTGGAATTTGTAATCCCTTTGAAATCTTTTGTCATATGAATATTAAAATTTTTTTCAAGGGATTATGTTGCATGTTATTGTGGCTTCTTTTTTTTTGCCATATTAAATAACCATTCTGCTACTTCCCAGCAATATCATTGTATGTTTTCTGCAATGTGGAACTGACCCTATGTTGATATTTAAACATTTGTCAAACTGTATAATTTTTCCATAAATACTGTGAAAACATGAAAAATACAAGAAAAAAAAAGGAATATACTAAATCAATCAGAGAGGCAATCTCCTCCTAACATTTGTCCTAAAGTTTAATGAAATCACTTAACTGAAGAGCTGCAATATGCAAAAGGGGAAAGGAGTGGGTTCCAACCTCTGGAAATGATTTCTCTAAACTTCTTTGATTTTTATTGTCTTGTGTGCAAACTAAGCTAGAGTCCCAGTTTCTTCCATTTGTATCCAGAAGTGAATGCTATGGGCTGCATTCCAGTGAACATGTTCTTAATATTATGGGAAGATTCAGGGCTGAGGATATGCTTGAATATGATTAACAAAGTCATGAACTTGTGAATTAGATGAATGCCAAAGAAATATTTTAAAGTTTCCGTTTTAACTAAACACTTCAAAGAGAAACAAAAAACTTTTGTTTTCTCAAACTTTTGCCCCCAATTAAAAAAAAAAAAGCAAATTCCCTTCTGACTGGCAAAGGCCTTACCAAAGAAATTCATTGTCATGTGAAATGTGTCCCAAGGACATGAGTCTAAGCATAAACACCTGGCTCTGAGAAAGGTCCAATACCAGAGATACCACTTTCAAAAAGGAAAAAAGTCTAGGGGATAGAATTAAATTAGTATAGCTCAAAGGTACAGTTAATAGAATTAGTCTCTAGCCACCTAAGCAGAAATATGGGACTTGGCCTTTACTCCTTGGGGAAGGAAATTCAGAAAACAAGGCTGAAACAGTTCTCTGTTCTGGCCAGAGAAGACTGTAGAGTAGCAGAGACAATAGAGGCTATGCATTCCAGTGATCACTCCATCTAATCTTCAAACTCTCTTCTACAGTTTCCTCTCGTTTTCTGAGCTGGGTAGACAGTGACATAAGGTACTCCAGCCCCCAGGGAACCTTTCAGAAATCCAAACTCATGCAAAGGCTGGGGTGAGCTTGGCTCTGCGAGGTGCTTTTTGGATTCAAAGCTGAAGATGCCTCTGGGGTGTATGTGGTCTCTCCCTGTTAGGTCCTCACAAATCTGAGGCTCTAATCGCTGATGTTATGTGATCAAAGGGTCCCCTGCCTGCTTGAGGTTCAATAGCTAAAACTACTTGCTCCCATATCTGTCCATTGTGCACTCTCTTAGAATCATAGAATCTGGGATTGAAAAGGTGAAATTTCTTCCACTGCCCACTCCAATGTTTGATTTCCTTTCACAGGCAAGCTTCTGTAAACATCAAGTATTTACTCAAACATTCTGTGACTTAACCTGATAGTGATATATCAAGACAAGGAGGCATAACCAGCTGGCCTGGGGACAACTGATGCTCTAGCTCTTCCTAGATATGTGATGCTTAGTAAGTCACTACATCTCTCTGATTTTCTTGTTCCTCACTCAATAATTATAGTAAATAATAATAAAACAAGGCAAAAAAGATACTGGACAGAGACATCAGAGGCCACTCATTACAGTTAAGGCAGATTTCACAGATTTTTCCCAGGCAAGTTAGTAAACAAATAAACAAGAAAAAAAACACAACAGAAACAATAACAACTGTCATGAGGGAAATATCAGAAACCCAACTTGCTATAATATATTATCAAAATGTCCAGTTTTCAACAAAAAAATATAAGTATGACCCATACTCAGGAAATAGAAACTACCTTTGGTTGTGTACTTAGACATCCAACTCAGCAGACAAAAATTTAAAGCAGCTACAATAAATATGCCCAAAGAACTAAAGGAAACCATATGTGGTAGTTAGACTCAGTTGTCAACTTGGCCAGGTGAAGGTGCCTAGTTCTGTGGCTGCGGACATGAGCCAATGGTACATGAACCTCATCTGTTGCTGATTACATCTGCAGTCGGCTAGGAGGCGTGCCTGCTGCAATGAATGATGTCTGATTTAGTTGGCTGGTGCTTCAATGAGAAAGGTCAATGTAGCACAGTCCAAGCAGCTCAACATTCCTCATCTCAGCACTCACAGCTCAGCCCAGGCCTTTGGAGATGCAGAAAGAAAACACCCCAGGGAAAGTTGTTGGAACTCAGAGGCCTGGAGAGAAGGCCAGCAGAGACCACCCTGAGCCTTCCCACATAAGAAAGAACCTCAGATGAAAGTTAGCTTCCTTTCCTCTGAAGAACTAATGAAATAAATCTCCTTTTATTAAAAGTCAATGCATCACGGTATGTTGCATTCCGGCAGCTAGCAAACTAGAACACCATATTTAAAGAATTAAAGTATGGTAATGATGAATCAACAAGTAAAGATTCTCAATAAAGATGCAGAAATCTTTTAAAATACTCAAATGGAAATTCTGGAGTTAAAGAGAGGGACTAAATGGAAGACTCTAGATGGCAAAAGAAAGAATCAGAGAACACAAATATAGACAAATAGAAATTATCCCATCTGAACACCAGAGAGAAGAAAAATTAAAGGAAATGAACAGAGCCTCAGAGACCTATAGGACAACATTAGATATATCCATATACACATAACTGGAGTCCCAGACAAAAAACTGTCAATCAAGAATTCCTTATCTGGGTGGGCAACAGTAGCTCAACGGCGAGTTCATACCTGCCATGCTGGAGACCCAGATTTGGTTCCCAGTGCCTGCCCATGTAAAAAAAAAAAAAAAAAAAAATCCTCATCTACCAAAACAATGCAAAAAAGAAACAAAATAAAGATATTAGTGAAGAGCACCAGAAATGTTAAATACATGTGTTAATATAAAAAATTCTATAAGTATATTTTTCTCACATCTCTTTTTTTTAAAGACATAAAACTGTGTAAAGCAAACATCATAACAGTGTGTTAGGAGTTTATAGTATATAGATGTAATAAATATGACAATAATAGCACAAATGTAGGGCAATACAATGGAACTATACCAGAGCAAAATTTCTATATTTCATGTTAATTAAGTTTCTAAAGTAGATGGTGATAAGTTAAAATGCACATTGCAAAAAAAAAAAAAAAAAATTTAAGAGAAAAAATATGCTTTCATCAATTGAAACAAATGTTCTACACAATACAAGGTATTAATAATAGGGTGGTACATGGGCATCCTGTACCTTATGCATGATTGTTCTGTAACCACGTTACTTCTCTGTGATGGTTAGGTTCAGGTATCAATTTGGGCAGCTGATAGTGCCCAATTGTTTGGTCAGGTAAGTACTGACCTAACCATTACTGCAAGAATATTTTGTGGCTGGTTGATAAACCAGAACACTGGTTTATTAAATCATCTGTCAGTTGACTGCAGCTATGCCTGATTATATCTATGATCAACTAAGGGCACATCACCTACAAACAAGATAATCCAACTAGGTGGAGACTTTTAAGGGAGAAGAATTTTCACTGTTTCTTCAGGTAGTGAGTCACTCCTGTGGAGTTTGCTGATGCCCTTCATCAGAGTGGTCAGCCTCATGGCCTGCACTATGGATTGGGGACTCTTGCATTCACATGGTTGTGTGAGACACCTCTACAAATCTCAATTTTCAGATACCTTTTGTTGGTTCTATTTCTCCAGAGAACCCTGACTAATACATTCTCTAATAAAGAAAAAAAGATCCAAAGGCATATTGCCATTCCTAGAGCAACCACAATGAAAATGGCAAAAAATACAGTGAAAAAACCAACAAAAGAATTAAAATGGTACTAAAAAATATTTAACATAAAAGGAGACAATCAAGAAGGAATAGAGGTACAAAGCCCACAGATATATACGGAAAACACATAGCTAGTTGGCAAATATAAATCCAATCATATGGACAATTATAGGAAACATGGATGGCCTAAACACCCTAATCAAAAGGCAGAGATTAAAAAAAAAAAAAAGGTGGGCCAAGTGGCTCAGTGGCACAGTTCTCACCTGCCATGGAAGAAACCCGGGTATGATTCCCGGTGTCCGCCCATGAAAAAAAAAAAGAAAAGAAAAAGGCAGAGATTGTCAGATCAGATACAAAAGCAAGATTCAAACTATATGCTATCTATAAGATTAGATTCAAAGGTATAAATACGTTGAAAATAAAGGAATGGAGAAAGATACACCATGCAAAGAGTGACCATATGTGAACCAGAGTGGCTATATGAATAAGAGACAAAATAGACTTTCAGACAAAAAAATATTATTAGAGAGAACGTTATTAGAGACAAAAAGGGATATTTCAAATTAAGAAAAGGGTCAATACATCAAGAATATATAACAATTACACATACATATGCACCTAACAACAGACCCCCAAAATATATGAAGTGATAACCATCAGAACTGAAAGTAGAAGTGGTGGCTACAATTCAAGAGTTGTAGATGTCAATATCCCATTCTTGATAATTGATAAAATAACTACACAGAAGATGAGCAAGGATATAGAAGACTGGAACAATACAATCAGCCAACTTGACCTAAATGATATATATATATAAAACACTCCACCAAGATTGCAAAATACTATTCTTTTCAAGTGTACATGGAACACTTCCAGTAGGTCATTGTGCTGGTTTGAAAGTATTATGTACCCCAGAAAAGCCAAGTTTTAATCTTGATCCAATCTTGTGGGAGCAGCTGTTTCCTTCAATCTCGATTCAATACTATAAGTTAGAAACTTTTGATTAGATTATTTCCACAGAGATGGGACACACTCAATTGTGGCTGTAATGGATGATTAGGTGGAGATGTAACTCTACCCAATCCAGGTAGGTCTTGATTCTTTAAAAGAGGAAACATTTTGGAGAGAGTCAGAAATGACAGAATCCTGAGAGCTGACAAAAACTTCAGAGCAGAGTTGACAGTCAGAGAACAGAGACACGGATCTCTGGAGATGCACGGAGCCCAGCAGACACTGCTAAGCAAGCCAGAACCTGGAGAAAGCCAAGGGAAGTCAGGAGATAAAAGCCAGCCCTGGAGAAGGAAAATGAGTAACCTCCACAGGAAGAGGCTAAAAACAACAGAGCTCAGGAGCAAAAAGGTACCAACAGACTACCCAACTGGCAGAAGTATTCCTGACCCCTCAGCCTTCCTTGATTTAAGGTATCTTTCCTTGGATGTCTTAGTTTGGACATTCTTATAGGCTTAAAACTATAAACTTGTAACTTATCAAATTCCCCTTTTTAAAAGCCGTTCCAGTTCTGGTATTTTGCATTCTGGCAGCTAGCAAACTAACACAGCCATACACGAGGCCATAAAATAAGTCACAATAAATTTAAAAGTTTTGGAATCATATCAAGTATGTTCTCTGTTTAAAGTTAGAAATCAACAAGAGAAAGAAAGCTGGGAGATCTTCTCATACTCAGAAATCAGACTCTATACTTCTGATCTAGTCAAAAAAGAAATCACAAAGGGAATTATTAAATATTTTGAATGCCACAAAAATGAAAACACAGCATATCAAAATTTGTGAGATACCTCTATAGAAGTTCTTTAGAGGGAACTTTATAGCTATAAAAGCCTATATCAGGTAAGAATATTTTCAAATAATTAGATTAATCTTTACCCTAAAGAAAACTGGAAAGAGAAAAGCAAACTAAAATCAAGCAATCAGAAGAAAGGAAAGAATAAAGATTAGAGAAGTCAATGAAATAGAAAACAGAAAAACAATGGAGAAAATCAGTGAAACCAAAAGTTGATTCTCTGAAAAGATCATCAAAATTGACAAATACTTAGCTAAATTGAGAGAAGAGACACAAATTACAAAGTGATGAATGAAAAAAAGGGACACCATTACTAACCCTACTGAACAATTTTGTGCTAACAAGTTAGACAACTTAGATGAAATGAAATTTTTAGAAGTACATAAATTACCAAAACTGACTCAGGAAAAAAATAACCTGAAAAGATCTATAACAAGTTAAGAGACTGAATTCATAATTTAAAATCTTCCCATAAAGAAAAGCCCAGGCCAGGTGGCTTCACTGGTAAATTCCATCAAATTTTTAAGGAAGATACAATATCAATCCTTCACAAAATGTTTCAGAAAATAAGAAGAGGGAACACTATTCAAATCATTCTATGAGGCCAAAGACATCACAAGAAAATAAAACTATAATTCTTAACAAAATGCTAGCAAACTATACCACTTAATTATGATATATAATTCTTTTTATTTTAGATTATATAAAAAAATTGATTTCTGATAACGGTTGTATAGCCCTTATCTTCTGCCCCTATGAATGTAAAAATTTCGTGGCTAACCTTCATTTGTACCCAATTATCCAGGTTTTCAACTTTAGAGTCTTATACTCACTAAAGACAGCCTGTAATGTTTATTAATGAAGGGTCTTGGGTCAGCCCAGAACTAACCCATCCCAAGCTCCAAGTTATCATGATAACTGAGACAGGATCTAACCAGTGGGCCAACCTGACTTGCACAGTAGCTTAGATTTTAACCTACAAGTCAACTGTACCTCATTCTGCCATTTTCTAACACACATTCTCTGACTAAGCATGTAATCAAGCTGAGCATGCTTTATAATCAGATCACCTCTAATTAAATCATCTGGGGCCACTGTGCTCATTATCCTAAACCCTGCCCAGGTTTTCTCTAATAAAACTATCAGAATTACTTCAGTTCAGGGAGACAGATTTTGGGCCAAAAGGCCATCTGCTTTCCGGTGACATGCCTAGTAATAAACTTTTTCTCTCTTTGAAACCACAGTGTCTCAGGAAATAGTCATTGAGTGGATCAGGCAAAAGATTCCACTTTCTTTCTCTGGTAACAGTGCCAGGGTGATTCTCATTACTTATCACTACTGTAATTGAATGGGGAAAGGCTAGGCCACTTAAATATTCACACGCAAAAATAAATAAATAACCTAAACGCTTACCTCACACCATACACGAAATTAACTCAGAATGAATCATAGGCTTAAATGTAAGTGCTAAAATTACAAAACTTCTAGGAAAAAAAACACAGGGAAAAATCTCCATGATCTTAGTTTGTGCAAAAAAATTTTAAATATGGGCCATGGTGGCTCAGCAGGCAGAATTCTCACCTGCCATGCTGGAGATGCAGGTTCATTCCCCGGTGCCTGCTCAAGTAAAAATAAAGAAATAAATAAAAATAAAAAGTTGTTTAATATGCTACCAAAGTCACTAACCATAGAAGAAAATACTGATAAACTGGACTTCATCAACATTAAAAACTATTGTGCTTCAAAAGACACCAGCAAGAAGACAAAAAGACAAGTCACAAAATGGGAGAAAACTGTTTGCAAATAATATGCCTGGCAAAGGACTTATATCCAGAATATACGAAGAACTCTTACAACTCAATAATAAGAAAATAAACAACCCAATTAAAATATGGGCAAAACATAACAAACTCTGAAATCTGTTCTCTAACTACTTGTTGAAGCATACTTTGAAAATCATTGCTTTTTCTTATTATTTTTCTTTGTATATATGTTATAGCTCACAATAAAAACTGTTTTTAAAAAAGAAACAGAAGGGATAATCTACATAATGGAAGAAACTTTTTGTAAATCACATATTTGATAAGGGAGTTATATCTAGAATATATGAAGTACTCCTACAACTAAAAACAAAAAGACAAACAATCCAATTTAAAATATATACATATGGTTAAAACACTTGAGTAGATATTTCACCAAACAAGAAATACGAACAGCTAACAAGCCCATAAAAAGATAGTTAACATCATTAATCATTTGGGAAATGTAAATTAAATAAGAAACCTGTATAGGGCCACTACAGTGACTATAACCAAAAAGATGGTAGCAAGCGTTGATAAGGATGTGGAGAAACTGGAACCCTCATGCATTGCTGGAGGTGATGTAAAAAATTGCACAACCACTTGGGAAAAGAGTTTGGCATTTTCCTAAAACACTAAACATGAACTTTCCATACAACCTAGCAATTCAACTCCTATGAATTTACTCAAGAAATACGAAACCATATGCTCTCACAAAGACATGCACATGCATGTTCATGGCAGCATTATTCATAATAGCCACAAACTGAACTGATCCACATGTCCCAAGAACTCATGAATGAATGAACAAAATGTCATATATCCACACAATGGAATATTACTCAAAAATGAAAAAGAATGAACTTCTTATTCATGCTATAACATGGATAAAGCTGAAAGCCATTATGCTATATGAAAAAAAAAACAAATGCAAAAGATTACACATTATATGAATCTATTTATATGAAATTTCTAGAAAAGGCAAATTGTTGAGAGTCAGAAAGTAGATCAATGCTTATCTAGGGCTGGGGTAGGAGCACAAGGGCACTTTTTGGAGTTATGGAAAAGGTTCTAAAACTGGATTGTGCTGCTGGCTGCACAACTCCATAAATTTACTAAAATCACTGAGCACTTACAATGGGTAAATTTTATTGTACACAGATTGTTTCTCAATGAAATGTTTTAAATAAATCAATTAAATGTTTTAAATAAATTTCTCAATTAGTTTTTTTAAAACAGACAATGCATGCGAAGGTTCTCTGTAAACCATAAAACACAGCAGCTACTATTACCTTCATTGGCAGGCTGCTGCATGCGTGGCCCCAGGCCTTTCCCACTGGGAGCCTCTAGGGATAAACTGCTCTCACTATTCTCATAAATGTCCTTTTAAATGAATTAATACATGTAAAGCACTTAGAACAGTGCCTGGCTCTTAGTAAGCATTGTAAATATTAGCTATTGTTATTATCAGCATCATCCTCTCTGCCATTATTATTATTAATGTGTACAGGCAGGCCTTTAAGTGTCCTGAGAAGGGGGTTCCTGAACCCCCCAAGAGTGGCCATTGTGATTGTTTCAGGACAGTTCCATAACTCTTTGAGAGTTAGCCACATTTCTTCCACTGGATTGACCCTTTCAATTTGAAAATTTTTAAAAAGTCACCTTCATCTTATTTGTTCCTTTGTTCTTAGAACCATGCAGATGCCCGGGGAATAGACACTCCTTGTGTCTATACAGATGAAGGAGATTCATGAATGAATAGCCTTTTGCGCCCTGGTCCTTCAACTCTCCCCTAAGTTTCCTCCTTCTGCCCATCCCACCAAATTTACTCACATCACTCTGTGGGATAGCGCTGAAGGTAGAGCAGTGCTGTCCTGGGAACCCTGCCTTCCCTACACCCCAAATAGGGCCCCACCCACCATGCGAGGGTCTAGACTCAGCTTGCTGCCACAGGTACCCCAGGGTGCTACAGTGACCGCGCACCTCTTTCTGACCTCCAAGCTGCAGTCCCCTCGTCCTCGCAGGGCTGACCCAGTGTGTGCTGGGTTTCTGCCTCCGCTGCCTTGCCTGGCACTGCGCTCCCTCCAGAAATGGAGGCCAGCCCTCGTCCCCAGCCTGCCTGTCCAGCCCACCTGCCTAGATCTGCTACTTTTCTTTTTCAGGAAGCTGAACTCCATTCCCTATAAAAAGGATCTGGACGGAAACTGCTGTGAACAAACACCCTAAATACTGGCCTCTCCAACCACCCAGGGGCTGCCAAGCCCTCTGGAACAATGCTGTGTAACAGGACTTCCTGCAGCGATGGTAATGTTCTCTATTGGTGCTGTCCACTGCATTAGGACTGGTCACATGTGACTACCGAGCACTTGGAATACGGCTAATGCAACTGAGGAGATGAATCTTTTGTTTACTCATAATTAAATTAAATTTAAACAGCTTCATGTGCCTGGTAGCTATTGGACAGTGCAGCTCCCTGACCTCCACCCTTCACCCCACCCCAGGACAGCACAGAAGGGCCCTGGCTTCCTCTCCTCTAGCCAGTACCACAGGACCCACACAACATAGATAAACAGGTCTGCTCACAGGGTGAGGACTGCTCCTTCAATCTTTCTGCAACACATCTTAGGAAAAAGAAAAAAATAATAATGCAACAGAAGTGGGGTGGAATGAGGAAGAGGACACAGAGATGCCAGCCTTGTGATGGAAACCCGAGGGGCAGAGGAGGCCTCGGCTTTGCTTTTCTAAATTGGAATAAATAACTTGCTTGGAATTTTTTCATAATTTCATCACTGCATTAACAGTTGGGAGCCAACTGTGTAAAACAAAATTTCAGAGTCTTATAAACAGGGAAAAAACGGGATTGGTATAAGGTGTTTATACTAAAGTGTCAAAGTATTGAGGAATATTGGATAAGATGAGACTAAGCTGGCTATAATTTCAAGTCGTTAATTGTCACTTCATAGAAATTAAAAACAAGTAGTACATTTGAAGCCAGGCCGAGGAGTTAGCAGAAAGAAAATGCTTTATGTTGGAACTACTATATATTTTTTTAAAAAGCTGCTGTGGGTCAATTATCCCACAGCATAATCTCCTCGGGCTGAAAAATCAATGTGCACCAAGGCAATTATTTTCTGTACCTCCTGCTACTGAACTGGCAATGAGTTTTCACAGCTCAATTAGCTTATAACTTAAAAAGCAGCAACTAGTCTCTATTTTCATCTGGCATAGTTATTTAGATCAAAAATACAATGCTAGTTCAAGGTGATTTAGGGAATCCGCAAAGGACAGACTGAGTGCCAAATGTTAGAGGTATAATATTAAAATGTTTTAATTCTTTGATCTAGTAATTTTATTCTTATCCTTGGAAAATAACACTCTGAAAGAAAAATGATGTACTGAAAATGCTCACAAACATCATAATCTATAATGACAAAACACTGAAACAATCTAAACAAAGTAAGTGTCTAAACAATCATATATCCACTCCATTCAAGCTATACTTCTCACTGCCCCTGCGAAGCTCCACCTCCAGGCTGCTAAATTCAGTCCTCCTCTTCCTTAGCCATCACCAACACTTGGTGTGGTGGATCTTTCTCCCTCTCAAGAAACACTCTGTTCTCTTGGCCTTGCATACTCCCCCAATGTAGATGACTAGTACTTGTAGAAGAAAAACAAACCAGGCTTCCCCCGACAGCCCTGTAGGCAGCAGGCTAGAGAGCAGCCCACACTGGTCCCAGTTACCAGTTACCTTCTACATAGGTCAGGGAGAGGAGCTAAACGGAACCATGCCCGGCTCACCTACTAACCACAGGCTTCACTCTCAACTTTCCATTATCCACAAAATCACACTAACAGAAGTGTGACTAATTCATAAAAGACACTCCAATAACCATTAAGCTGGAGGGGTTGTGGATTCACAGAGTATATTAAGCTCACTCAATTCTGTTTCACATGGATTATGTAAATTAAGCTACACTTCTAACTGCGAAGCAATTGTGGAAGGAAATATCCCAGAAGTATGCTTGAGAAAGGAGGGAAGCAAACTCAGGAGGCATTAATTAACATGAGTGATTCGTAAAAGGATGCGTAACTCTAAATAGGAAAAAAACTCGGAGAGAAGAGCCATGCAAAAGAGAACTTCTCAAAATGGGGGCCAAGAGGGCGGCTTAGCGAGGTGTGGGTTTGTCCCCCAGAACAGCTACTAAATAACCAAGAACAGTACAGAACTACTGCTGGGCCCACGTCAGTGACCAGACCACACAGCATACCCCAGACTAGACCAACTGGACCAAATGCAAGCCCACCCAGAACCGTGACTGCCCCAAGCCATAGTGGCGGGCAGCTGGCGCCCCTCCCCCACAGACTGCTTCCCAGAGGGGAAAGGAAAGAGACTTTACCAGCAGCAGGGGCTGAGCGCAACCAAACTCCAATTGTGGAATTAATTCACAAATTCTGACTACTAAAAATAGGCCCCAGCTCAGCTGAACCTCCAGTAAAAGCAGAGGTTGCTGGTTTTTACCCTGGCGCAGAGGGGGCAGGGCTGACAGAAAAAGAAAAAAAAAAAAACCAGGTTTTTTTTGGATCTGAAAAGGTCTGGGCCCTGAAGGAAAGGAGGGGGCACATAAGACCTGGAGATACACAGAGCAATGTACCAACTTAAGCTCCTGACTGGCAAACCCAAGGGACGGGGTCCTGCTCTGAAAAGAATTTTTCTCTTTCATTTTGGTGGCTGTGTTTCTATGGCATGACTGCTCTTTGGATACAGATGCAAGGCTTCTCGGGCTCCACTGCTCCAGGCATAGGCAGAATTAAGCTTATTTGAGTGTTTGTCTGGAGGCTGTACCTTCCCCAGGAGAGGGGTGGGACCCAGCTCAGGGGGAATCCTCTCTCAAGGAATTCAGACCCCAGGGTCTGGAAAAGCGAATTCAGACCCCAGGGTCTGCAGGCAGACAAACACACATACTGGGCAGGATAGGAAAATCAGAGAGTCCAGAGACTTCATAGGAAAGCCTTTCAATCTGCTGGGTCTCACCCTTAAGGAAAACTGATGCAGGTGACTCTTTCCTCCTGACACGAGGCCAGTTTGGTCTGGGAAAATCTGATCGGGGTCTATAGTACCTAAGTAGACAGTCCTAAGGTGGGGAAAAAAGGAACCATATATGCAGGGTAAGAAACAAGAAAATAAGAACTGAAAAATTCTCATCTGTTAAACAAAACCAGAGCTAGAGGTCCAGAAAAAGCTGAACTGAATGTCAAAGAACAGATAGACAACAAAGTCATCCAGGAAGAAAATCTGAGCTAAAAAAAGTGAAAACAATCTCCAGAATAAACTAATTAAGGTAATTAAATGCCTAGACACCAGCAAAAAGTAACGAATCATATTAAGAAAATTGAAGATATGGACCAGTCTAAGCAACAAATCAAAAATTCAAATGAGATACAGGAGTTGAAACAATTAATTCAGAACGTTCAAACAGACATGGAAAACCTCAACAAAAATCAAATCAGTGAATTGAGGGAAGATAATAAAGAAGGCAAGCAAAGAATAAAAAGAAGAAATCGACACTCTAAAAAAAAACAAATCATAGAACGTATGAGAATGGAAGTCACAGTAGAAGAGATGAAAAAAAAAATGGAAACCTGCAATGTCAGATTCCAAGGGGCAGAAGATAGGATTAGTGAACTGGAAGGTAGGACATCTGAAATCTGACAAGGAAAAGAAAATATAGGGAAAAGAATGGAAAAATATGAGTAGGGACTCAGGGAATTAAATGACAACATGAAGCACATGAGTATACATGTTGTAGGTGTCCCAGAAGGAGAAGAGAAGGGAAAAGGAAGAGAAAAACTAATGAAGGAAATTATCACTGAAAATTTCCCAACCCTTATGAAAGACTTAAAATTACAGATCCAAGAAGTGCAGCATACCCTAAACAAAATAGATCCAAACAGACATACTACAAGACACTTACTAATCAGAATGTCAGATGTCAAAGAGAAAGAGAGAATCTTGAAAGCAGCAAGAGAAAAGCAATCCATCACATACAAGGGAAGCCCAACAAGACTATGAGTAGATTTCTCAGCAGAAACCATGGAGGCGAGAAGACAGTGGGATGATATATTTAAATTACTAAAAGAGAAAAACTTCCAACCAAGAATTTGATATCCAGCAAAACTACCCTGCAAAAATGAGGGAGAAATTAAAACATTTTCAGACAAAAAAAAATCACTGAGATATTTGTGACCAAGAGACCAGCTCTGCAAGAAATACTAAAGGGAGCACTAGAGACAGATATGAAAAGACAGGAGAGAGAGGTGTGGTAAAGAGGGTAGAAAGGAAGACTATCAGTAAAGGTAAAAAGAAGGAAAATCAGATATGATATATAAAATCCAAAAGGCAAAATGATAGAAGAAAGTACTGCACATACAGTAATAATACTAAATGTTAATGGATTAAACTCCCCAATCAAAATACATAGACTAGCAGAATGGATTAAAAAACAGGACCCATCTATATGCTGCCTGCAGGAAATGCATCTTAGACCCAAGGATAAACACAGGTTGAAAGTGAAAGGTTGGGAAAAGATATTTCATGCAAATGACAATCAGAAAACAGCAGGAGTAGCTATAGTAATACCCAACAAGTTAGACTTCAAATGTAAAACAATTAAAAGAGAAAAGAAGTACACTATGTATTAATAAAAGGAACAATTCAACAAGAAGACATAAAAATCATAAATATTTATGCATAGAGTCAGAATGCTCCAAAATACATAAGGCAAACACTGAAAAGAGAAATAGACACCTCTACCATAATACCTGGAGACTTCAATTCCCCAATCTCATCAACGGACACAACATCTAGACAGAAGATCAATAAAGAAACACAGAATTTGAATAATACAATAATTGAGCTAGATAACACACATTTATAGAACATTACTCCCCACAACATCAGGCTGTACCTTTTTCTCAAGTGCTCATGGATCATTCTCAAGGACAGACCATATGCTGGGTCACAAAGCAAGTATCAATAAATTTAAAAGGATTGAAATCATATAAAGCACTTCCTCAGATCATAAAGGAATGAAGTTGGAAATCAATAATAGACAGAGTGCCAGAAAATTCACAAATATATGAAGGCTCAACAACACACTTTTACACAACCAGTGGGTCAAGAAAGAAATTACAAGAAAAATCAGTAAATATCTTGAGGAAAATGAAAATGAAAACACAACATTTCAAAATTTATGGGATGAAAGGAGGGGGCACAAATGAAATCAGAAAGATAGACGATAAAGACTGAGATGGTATAATCTAAGAATGCCTAGAGTGTATAATGATAGTGACTAAATGTACAAAATTTAAAAATGTTTTTGCATGAGGAAGAACAATGGAACGTCATTATTGCAAGGTGCTGAAAATAGATGGGAATTATTATTTAAAAATTTTACCTTATGTGTAAGACTAAAGCAAAAGATGTTTATTTGGTACAAAATTTATATTTTGACTAGTGCATCTCCTAATATAACTTATGTAGACAGCTTAACTGAATACCATAAGTACATGGAACCTTGAGTAAGACATGAGATTTTGTTGGATTGTCGAGAGTGATGCCCCGATAAATTGCAGAGTGATTTGAACAGTGAATAAAAAAGTATTTGCAAAGTCCCCTTCGGGGAATGATGAGAATGGGGGAAAATTCAACTTCCCCAAGTTGAATTGTTGATATTCTCACAAGCACTGTGGACAATCAAAGCTATAGGCTGAGCCCCCAGTTTTGGGGTTTGTTCAAATGAAACTTAACCCCACAAAGGATAGGTCAAGCCTACTTAAAATTAGGCCTAAGAGTAACCCCCAAGAGAACCTCTTTTGTGGTTCAAATATGGCCTCTCTCTCCAGCCAACACAACAAGCAAACTCACCACATTACTGCTGTCCACATGGGACATGACATCCAGGGGTGTGGACCTTCCTGGCAACTTGGGACGGAAATCCTGGAATGAGCTGAGACTTACCATCAAGGGATTGAGAAAACCTTCTCCACCAAAAGGCGAAAGAGCAAAATGAGACAAAATAAAGTGTCAATGGCTGAGAGATTCCAAACAGAGTCAAGAGGTTATCCTGGAGGTTATTCTTACGCATTAAATAGATATCACCTTTTTAGTTAAGGTGTAACAGAGAGGCTGGAGGGAACTGCCTGAAAATGTAGAGTTGTGTTCCACTAGTCATGTTTCTTGAAAATGATTGTATAATGATATAGCTTTCACAATGTGACTATGTAATTGTGCAAACCTTGTGTCTGATGCTCCTTTTATCTACCTTATCAACAGATGAGTAAAACATATGGAATAAAAATGAATAATAGGGGGAACAAATGTTAAAATAAATTTAGAGTGAAATGCAGGTGATCAGTGAGGGGGAGGCTTGGGGAGTATGGTATGTATGAATTTTTTTCGGTTTTTTTAAATTTCTTTTTCTGAATAGATGCAAATGTTCCAAGAAATGATCATGATGATGAATATGCAACTATGTGATGGTACTGTGAATTATGATTATATATGTAGAATGGAATGCTCAAAAGTTATGAATGTTTGCATTTGGTGTTTTTTGGTATTTAAAAAAATTAAAAATTAAAAAAAAGTAAGTCCTTAATATAGTATAACAGAGAAGCAGGATTTAACAAATGGATATGACTGCTGAAACATTATGTTGATATTTCTGTTGGTCTCCAGTGTCTTGTAGCAGCTAGAAGAAAAAAACGAAAACTCATGGAACTGCAACCTATACCAAACTTTAAAATCTGTTCCATAACTGCGTGTTAAAATGTACTTGGAAATTTATTGGGTTTTTTTGGTATATCTGTTATATTTTGCAATAAAAAAGATTTTAAAAAATAAAAAAAACTTTACAGGATGCAGCAAAGGCAGTGCTAAAAGGGAAATTTATTGCCCTAAATGTCTATATCAAAAAAGAAGAAAGAGCAAAATTCGAGGAATTAACTGTCCACTTGGAAGAACTAGAGAAAAAACAGCAAACTAACCCCAAAGCAAGCAAAAGGAAAGAAATAATGAAGATTAGAGCAAAAATAAATGAAATTGAGAACATGAAAACAATCGAGAAAATAAACAAAACCAGAAGTTGGTTCTATGACAAAATCAATCAGAAAGACAGATCTTTAGCTGTCTAAAGGGAGTATGCAAATAAATAAAATCAGAAATGGAAGAGGAGACATAACCACTGACCCCATAGAAATAATGGAAGTAATGAAAGGATACTATGAACAATTTTATGCTAATAAACTTGACAATGTAGATGAAATGGACAACTTCCTAGAAAGGCATGAACAACCAATATTGACTCCAGAAGAAATAGATGACCTCAACAAAACAGTCACAAGAAATGAAATTGAATCAGTCATTAAGAAGCTCCCCAAAAAGAAAAATTCAGGACCAGGTGGCTTCACATGTGAATTCTACCAAACATTCCAGAAAAAATTAGTACCAATCATGCTCAAACTCTTCAAAAAAATTGAAGAGGAGGGAAAGCTACCTAACTCATTCTACGAAGCCAACATCACCCTCATACCAATGCCAGACAAAGATATTACAAAAAAAAAGAAGACTACAGACAAATCTCTCTTATGAATATAGATGCAAAAATCCTCAATAAAATTCTTGCAAATCTAATCCAGCAGCATATTAAAAGAATTATACACCATGACCAAGCAGGATTCATCCCAAGTATGAAAGGATGGTTCTACATAAGAAAATCAATTAATGTAGTACACCATATCAACAAATCAAAGCAGAAAAACCACACGATCATCTTGATTTATGCAGAAAATGCATTTGACAAAATTCAACATCCTTTCCTGTTGCAAACACTTCAAAGAATAGGAATAAAAGGGAACTTCCTCAACATGATAAAGGGAATATCTGAAAACCCCACAGCTATCATCCTCAATGGGGAAAACTGAAAACTTTCCCCCTAAGATCAGGAACAAGACAAGGATGTCCACTATCACCACTGTTATCCAACAATGCGTTGGAAGTTCTAGCCAGAGCAATTAGACGAGAAAAAGAAATACAAGGCATCAAAATTGGAAAGGAAGAAGTAAAACTCTCACTGTTTGCAGATATGATACTATATATCGAAAACCCCGAAAAATCCACAGCAAAACTACTAGAGCTAATAAATGAGTACAGCAAAGTGGCAGATTACAAGATCAACACTCAAAAATCTGTAGTGTTTCTGTACGCTCATAATGAACAATCTGAGGGGGAAATCAAGAAAAGAATTCCATCTACAATTTCAACCAAAAGAATAAAATATTTAGGAATAAATTTAACTAAAGAGACAAAAAATCTGTACAAAGTAAACTACAAGAAATTGTTAAAAGAAATCACAGACGACCTAAATAGATGGAAGGGCATACTGTGTTCTTGGATTGGAAGACTAAATATAGTTACGATGTCAATTCTACCTAAACTGATTTACAGATTCAATGCAACACCAATTAAAATCCCAACAACTTACTTTTCAGAAACAGAAAAACCAATAACCAAATTTATCTGGAAAGGCAGGGTGCCCCGAATAGCTAAAAGAATCCTGAGGAATAAAAACAAAGTCGGAGGTCTCACGCTGCCTGACTTTAAGGCATATTATGAAGTTACAGTGTTCAAAAGAGCATGGTACTGTCATAAAGATAGATACACTGATCAATGGAATAGAATAGAATGATCAAATATAGACCCACTCATCTATGGACAATTGATCTTTGATAAGGCAGTCAAGCCAACTCACCTGGAACAGAACAGTCTCTTCAATAAATGGAGATCCATATGCAAAAGATGGATATCCATATGCAAAAGAATGAAAGAGGATCCATATCTCACACCCTGCACAAAAATTAACTCGAAATGGATCAAAGACCTAAACATTAGATCTAAGACCATAAAAATGTTAGAAGAAAATGTAGGGAAATATCTTATAAATCTTAACATAGGAGGAGGTTTCATAGACCTAACACTCAAAGCATGAGCACTGAAGAAAGAAAGAAAGAAATCGGAACTCCTCAAAAGTAAACACTTTTGTGCATCAAAGAACATCGTCAAGGAAGTAAAAAGACAGCCTACACAATGGGAGACAATATTTGGAAATGATATATCAGATAAAGGTCTAGTATCCAGAATATATAAAGAGATTGTTCAACTCAACAACAAAAAGACAGACAACCCAATTACAAAATGGGCAAAAGACTTGAACAGACACTTCCCAGAAGAGGAAATACAAATGGCCAAAAGGCACATGAAAAGATGCTCAACTTCCCTGGCTATTAGGGAAATGCAAGTCAAAACCACAATGAAGATATCATCTCATACCCACCAGAATGGCCATTATCAATAAAACAGAAAACGACAAGTGCTGGAGAGGATATGGAGAAAGAGGCACACTTATCCACTATTGGTGGGTATGTCAAATGGTATAACTGCTATGGAAGGCAGTATGATGGTTCCTCAGGAAGCTAAGTATAGAATTGCCATATGACCCGGCAATACCATTGCTAGGTATCTACACAGAGGATGTAAGGGCAAAGACACAAATGGACATTTGCACATCAATGTTTATAGCAGCATTATTTACAATTGCCAAGAGATGGAAACAGCCAAAATGTCCATCAACAGAGGAGTGGCTAAACAAGCTGTGGTATATGCATACGATGGAATATTATGCAGCCCTAAGACAGAATAAAGTTATGAAGTATGTAACAACATGGATGGACCTTCAGGACGTTACGCCGTGAGATTAGCCAGAAACAAAAGGACAAATACTGTATGGTCTCACTGATACGAACTAACATTAATGAATGAACTTGGAGAATTTCAGTTAAGAACAGAGGTCATCAGGAGATAGAAATAGGGTAGATATTGCATAATTGGAACTGTAAGGATACAGATTGTGCAACAGGACTTATTGTAAAAACTCAGAAATGGATAGCACAATACTACCTAACTGTAATACAATATTGTTAGCACACTGAATGAAGCTGAATGTGAGAATGATAGAGGGAGGAGGCCTGGAGGCACAAATGAAATCAGAAGGTAAGATATATGATAAAGACTGAGATGGGATAATCTAGGAATGCCTAGAGTGTATAATGATAGTGACTAACTGTACAAATTTTAGAACGTTTTGCATGAGGAAGAACAAAGGAATGTCAATTAGTGTTGAAAATACATGATAATTCATATTTTAAAACTTTAACTTATATGTGAGACTAAAGCAAAAAATATTTATTTGGTACAAAATTTATATTTTGATTTGTGCATTTCCTAATATAACTTATGTGGACAGCTTAATTGAACATCATAATTACATGGAACCTTGAGTAGGGCATGAAATTTTATAAGTTCGTCTAGAGTGATGCCTTGATAAATCCCAGGCGGATTTGAACAGTGAATAAAAACGTATTTGCAAAGTCCCCTTAGGGGAATGGTGCGAAAGGGGGAAAATTCAACTTCCCCAAGCGGAGATTTCTTGATATTCTCACAAGCAGTGGGGACAACCAGAGCAATAGGCTGAGCCCCCAATCCTGAGGTTTGTTCATATGAAACTTAACCCCAACAAGGATAGGCTAAGCCTACTTAAAATTAGGCCTAAGAGTCACCCCCAAGAGAACCTCTTTTGTTGCTCAGATGTGGCCTCTCTCTCAGCCAACATGACAAGCAAACTCATGGCCCTCCTCCTCCTCGCTATATGGGACATGATTCCTTGGGGTGTGGACCTTCCTGGCAACGTGGGACAGAAATCCTAGAATGAACTGGCACTCAGCATCAAGGGATTGAGAAAACTTTCTTGAATAAAAGGGGGAACAGTGAAATGAGACAAAATAAAGTTTTAATGGCTGAGAGATTCCAGAGTCAAGAGGTTACCCTGGAGGTTATTCTTACACATTAAATAGATATCACTTTGTTAGTCAAGATGTAGCGGAGAGGCTGGGGGGAACTGCCTGAAAATGTGGAGCTGTGTTCCAGTAGCCATGTTTCTAGAAGATGATTGTATAATGATATAGCTTTCACAATGCGACTGTGTGATTGTGAAAATTTTGTATCTGATGCTCCTTTTTTCTAACTTGTCAACAGACAAGTAGACCACATGGAATAAAAATAAATAATAGGGGGAACAAATGTTAAAATAAATTTAGTTTGAAATGCTAGTGATCAATGAAAGGGAGGGCTAAGGGGTATGGTATATATGAATTTTTTTTGGTTTTCTTTTTATTTCTTTTTCTGAATAGATGCAAATGTTCCAGAAACGATCATGATGATGAATATGCAACTATGTGATGATATTGTGAATTGCTGATTATATATGTAGAATGGAATGATCAGAAGTTAAGAATGTTTGCATTTGGTGTTTTTTAGTATTTTTTTAAAAATTAAAAAATATAAAAATAATAATAATTTAAAAAAAAGAATTATACTTAAAAAAAAGAACTCTGGTTCTATTCTGACTTTATCAGTGACTCAGTAGTCTAAGGATGGTGCAGTCATTTGGTGGCAAGAGCCCTGGAATATAAGAGAGAAACCTGAATTCAGGTCCAGGGCCCAATACAAGTTCCAGTGTCCAATGTGCTTTTCTACTCCACCACTAATCATGTCTCTGGGCCTCAGTTTCCTCTATCAGTAAAATCAGAAAAATCTTTTTTAAAATGAAGATTCTCAATTGGAGATATATATCAGTTTTATTCAGAGAATTTTGGGGGGATAGCCCTGTCCAGACACAACCCAGATCCAGTGAGTCTAAAACCTCTACTTTTACTTAATATAAATTTGACCCTAATTAAAAGAAAAACCTCTGCATGCTGGAACCCAGGCAAGCATTCTGAAAAGACTCCAGGACTCTAATCCATCCTCTTACTGAGGCCCACGGGCCTGGACGGACAGAAGCATCCCTTCGAAATCTTACACGAAACCATAAAACTTCTGGGTTCATTTGTAAAGAAGGCATGAAATTTAATGCCCCTTCAAATCATTTGGGTTGATGAAGTCAGGATTTCCCAAATGTTCTAGTCTACTAGCTACTGGAATGTGATATACCAGAAACAAAACAGCTTTAAAAAGGGGGAAATTATTAAGTTGCAAGCTGACAGTTCTAAGACCTTGAAAATGTCCCAATTAAAGCAAGTTTACAAAAATGTCCAAATGAAGGCACCCACAAGAGGTTACCGTCACTCAAGAAAGGCCAGTGCAGTTCAGGGTTTCTCTCTCTACCAGAAAGGCAGATGGCAAACATGGGGATGTCTGCCAGCTTTCTCTCCAGGCTTCTTGTTTCGTGAAACTTCCCCAGAGGTGTTTTCCTTCTTCATCTCCAAAGGTCTCTGGCTGTGTGGGCTCTCATGGTTCTCATGGCTCTCTCCAAAATGCTTCCTCTTTTAAAGGACTCCAGTAAACTAATCAAGGCCCACCTGGAATAGGTAATGTCACATCTCTTTCTAATCAAAGTTTAATACCCACAACTGGGTGTGTCACATCTCTGTGGAAATAATCTAATCAAGTTTCCAACCCATAGTACTGAATAGGGATTTAAAGAAAAGGATGCCTCCATAAGATGGGTCAGGATTAAGACATGGCTTTTCAGGGAACATAATCCTTTTAAGCTGGCACACGAAGGATGTATGTTAGGAAGAGTCCTCAGTCCATACACAGAAAGGTGATCTATACATATTGGATGTCTCCAGCATACATTTTTAACCCATTTGCTTCTGGAACATTCCTTACAGCTGTCTCTCTCTGGGAGTCCATCTCAACCCTCTACCTTTAAGCCATCCTAACACACTCTCAAACCATGTAACCACAAAAGCAAGAGCCAACAGTCCCAGATCCTCCTTTCTAATTCTATACTCACTTTACCCAAGTCCTATCAAAATGCTATTCCTTGTTGATAATGCCATTTCTACCTCTCTGGACTTGGAAATAGTGCTAGAGTCTCAGACTTTCCTTTGACAAGTTACCCTGTCCTGGGTGTGCCCCACTGGATTTTCACACTTTGGTGTATCTCAGGTGTGCTGGTTTGAAAGGATGTGTGTCTCCTAGAAAAGCCATGTTTTAATCCTAATCCCATTTTGTAAAGGCAGCCATTTCTTCTAATCCCTATTCAGCATTTTATGTTTGAAACTGTAATTAGATCATCTCCCTGGAGATGTGATGTAATTGAAAGTGGTTGTTAAACTGGATTAGGTGATGACATGTCTCCACCCATTTGGGTGGGTCTTGATTAGTTTCTAAAGTCCTATAAAAGAGGAAACATTTTGGAGAATAAGAGATTCGGAGAGAGCAGAGCAGAACGACATAACCACGAGAAGCAGACTCCACCAGCCAGTGACCTTTGGAGATGAAGAAGGAACATGCCTCCTGGGGAGCTTCATGAAACAGGAAGCCAGGAGAAGAAGCTAGCAGATGACACTATGCTCACCATGTGCCCTTCCAGATGAGACAGGAACCCTGACTGTGTTCATCATTTGCCTTTCCAGATGAGAGAGAAACTCTGTGTTCGCCATGTGCCCTTCCACTTGAGATATATGATCAAAAATAAGACAACAACAATGAAAAACAATTAAAATGAGCTTCATCAATGTAGTTGTTTTAGTTTGTTAAGCTGCCAGAATGCAATATACCAGAAATGAAATTGCTTTTAAAAAGGGAATTTAATAAGTTACAAGTTTTCAGTTCTGAGGAAGTAAGTGTCCAAATTAAGGCACCAACAAGAGGTTACCTTTACTCAAGAAAGGGTGATGCCATCTGGAACACCTCTGTCAGCTCAGAAGGCACATGGCTGGCATCTGCTGGTCCTCGTTCCTGGTTCATTGCTTCCAGCTTCTGATGGCAGTAGTTTCCTCTCTAAGCATGTGTGGGCTTTCACTCAGTTCTTCTGGGACCCAACTCTGGGTTCAGGCTTGCTTAGCTTCTCAAGGGAAGGTACATGGCGACGTCTGCTGGTCTCTGCCCATGTCTAGGCATATTCTCTCTCCGTGGGCACGTCATGCATCTCCAAAACATCCATGTCTCTGAAGTAACCGTTTTCCAAGCATCTGCATCTGCTCTGTTCTGAGCTCTCTCCAAAATGTTTCCTCCACTAAACTTAACAAATGGGTGTAGTCACACCCACAGTTGGGCATGCCACATCTCCATGGAGATAATCTAATCAAAAGTTTCTGCCCTACAATGTTGAATCAGAATTTTAAAGAAAAGCTGCCCCCGACCCCCAAGACTGGATCAGGATTAAAACGTGGCTTTTTTGCGGTATATTATAAATTCAAACTGGCACAGTAGTATATCTATCTTTACTGATATTGATATTTTCTTTCATGTTATCAAGTGAAAAAAAGGAAAAGCAAGTTGCAGGTCAATACGTAGACCTTAATTCCATCTATATTTTTTAAAAATTTCACTGTCTATTGGCATATGTGTGTTTATAAATACAGAGAGAAAGATCTATGATGAAACACACCAATCTATTTACAATGCTTACTTTTGAACCATGGGGAATTGAGGGCAGGAAAAAAGAAATAAAGGAATTCATGCACTGGTTTCCTTTACAAATCTACGGTTTTTTAGATTTTCTTAAAAATTGACCATCCAAAGCTTTTAATTTTGATTACTGTATTCTTTATTTCTTCAGTTCTATTTGGTTCTTTTTTATGTTAGGTCTTTTTTTATGATTTCCTGATTCCTTACAGATATTTTCAAGCTTGTCTTCTGTTTCTTTAAACATGGTTAGCATACGTCTTTTATAACTTTGAATATCTCCATTCCAGCGTCTCAAGCTTTTTAGGGTCTACTTTTGCTTCACTTGTTTTTTCTGGTTTTTACTCCCTGCATGTTGTTTTCTTTGTGCTTGGTTATTGTGGGTTGTGCATGGCTAACTGTCTTTGAAAGTTATTTGTGAGAATGAATGTACCCAGGACAACTTTTGACTAAATCCCACTGAGGTTTGTGAATCACCCAGCTCTCCTTTTATTGCTAGAGAGCACAGGTGCTGGAGTCAGGAAGTCCAATTCCAGTCCAGCTACTGTGTCTTGAAGCAATTTACCTGATCCCTCTAAACTTAATGTTCCTCATCTATGCAGTAGGAAGTTGCACCTCTCTCATGCTTATGGGGAATAAAATAAGAAAATACACATAATAAGGCACTCATCATATGTCTGTCCTCTGCAAACAATGGCATTTATTATTACCTACTGGGGACCTGATCCAAACAGACAGCAGCAAGAATGGAGGGGAAAGGGCAGCTAGAGACAATAACTGGAAATGGGGTCTGTGCCAGTTTGAATCTGCTGAATACCCCAGAAAAGCAATGTCCTTTAATCCTCATTCAATATTGCCAGGTAGGATCATTTTTATTGTTTCCATGGAGATGTGACCCACCCAATTGTGGGTGGGAACTTTTGATTAGGTGGTTTCCATGGAGATGTGTCTCTACCCATTCAAGGTGGGGTTGCTTACTGGAGCCCTTTAAGGGGAATCATTTTGGAAAAAGCTTTAGAGCCATCAGAACCGACAGAGCCAACAGAACAGACAGAGCCCTGGGGAAGCCACTGAAGAAGCCTGGAGAGAAAGCTAGCAAATGTTGCCATGTGCCTTTCAGCTGAGAGAGAAACCCTGAATGTCATCTGCTTTCTTGAACCAAAGTATCTTTCCCTGGATGCTTTAATTTGGATATTTTTATCGCCTTGCCTTAACTTGGACATTTTCATGGCCTTGGAACTGTAAACTTATAACTTATTAACTTCCCCCTTTTAAAAGCCATTCCAGTTCTGGTATATGGCATTCTGGCAGCTTTTACTAACTAAAACAGGGTTTCTCTCTGACTGACCTACAAGCTCTGCAGGAACAACAGGTGGTGGAGGGTGCATCTTAGCATTCCTCACAGAGCCGCCTATCTCCTTGGCAGGCATAAAACAGTGCCAAAGAAATCAAGAAACAAAAGAATGGGATTGTGTGCTAAAGAATCTTCCTCACCCTCCCTCCCCTCAGGCTTCTCAGAGACTGCACTGGCTGCCCTAAAACTGACTGCCCTCAAAAAGGCTGCTGCTAAGTCACAAAGCCACAAAGAGGACGTGCTCCCCACAGAACAGCCCCTGAACATGCTACTAATTGCCCTTTGGCTACAATTCTTGCTCACATCTCAGTCCTACATTAATATGAGCACTTCTGCCAGAGTACCAACACTCCTGAGGCTTGAATAGCCCAGTATTTGTTTAACTGAGTGGCTTGTACCCACCTTTCCACTTCACTGAAAACCTTTTTGGGGTCCATGTATCCTTCAAGAGAGCAGAGATATTGAGAAGAATTGACATCTTGTGAATATTGCATCTTCTAATCTGCAGACACACCATATCACTACTAAATCTTCCTTGATTTCTTACAATGATGTTTTGTTTCTAATTGTTTGCTGCTGGTATATAGAAATGCAATTGATTTTTGCATATTGACTTTATTTCCTATGACCTTGCTAAATTCACTTATTTGTTCTAGAAGATTTTTGTGTGTTTGTGGATTTAGGATTTTCCATGTACATGATCACATTGTCTGGTAACGAATAAAGTTTTACCTTAAAGACAGAGAGAGAGAGAGAGAGAGAGAGAGAGAAAGAGCAGTGAAGCAATCCCAACCCCAGGCCTGGGATTGATAGTGATGCAGAAGAGGGTATTGCCAGTACTAAAGTAGACCCACCAAAAAAGGGAATCTAACAAAATAAAAAACTCATTTTCTAAAATACAAGAACAGAGATCTAGCAATCATTCAGGCCTTTAAAATAAAGTGCAAGAGGCTTAACAGATGCATTCTCTCTGCTGTAACAGTATCTTTTCAATATGATTCATCAGCATCATGTTTTGTTTTGTTTTTTCCCCATCAGCCTATTATTTACTCCTCACAACCCACCTCCGCAGTATGCTGGTACCATTACCTTGGATGCTGATGGAGCTGGTCAAGCTAGGTAGCTGCTGGGCTTCAAGGAATTTGGGGACACATTAGTCAGGTCAGCCACTGGTGCAGAGGCTGACACTAACCTTAGGGGTATCAGTCAACAGCTCTGTAAGGGAGAGGAAAGGATGACGAGGAAATTATAGTTGTGTTAGACACAGCATAAAGGAGGAGACAAGTGAAGTGCTTTTAAAAGCTCCAAGTTTTTGCTTCTAATAGAGCCTGGTATTTGCCACACACAAGTGTTGGAGAAAATTGTCATCTTAAGCAAATCTGGCACAGATATGTGGCGGAAAGGTCAACTTTCACACCCCGGCCCCCCTCTGCGCAACACACATGTTGGCACCTCTGTGCCAGCCAGACAGGGTGAGTAAGAGGCCGACCTGCAGCACCATTTCCAGCAGCCAGACTGGTCATGTCAGAAACCAGACTGCGTCTAGCCTGTCAGCCAGGACCACAGTCTTCAGAGGCTGCTCAGGGAACTCGAGTGTCTCACTCTTGCCCATCATTTAAAGGCCAAGCTACACTTAACATGCTTGACCTACAGGCACCCTCATGCCCCAACTGCCCTGCAGAATCCAGCCAGGCTAGGAAATGCAGGAGCGGACAGCTAATAAATGTCTACATCACTTGAGATTCTATGACACCATTTTCAGATACACACATAAAAGTCCTTGACATCCCTGGTTAGGGTTATTCCTAGATACCTAATTCTTCTGGTTGCTCTACTGAATGGAAGTTCTTCCTTAGTTGTCACCTTAGATAGGTCATTGCTTGTGTATAAAAACATTGCTGATTTTTTTTACATTACTCTTGTATCCTGTCACTTTGCTGAAATTATTTTGTTTGCTCAAATGTTTTACTGTAGATTTCTCCAGGTTTTCTAAGTATAGGATCATGTCATCTGCAATAATGAAAGCTTTACTTCTTCCCTTCCTATGCGAATGACTTTTATTTCTTTCTCCTGTCTAATTGCTCCAGCTAGTACTTCTAATACGATGTTGAATTATAGTGGTGACAATGGGCATTCTTGTTTCATCCCTTATTGCAAGAGGAATGCTTTCAATTTCTCACTGTTAAGTATGATGCTGGCTATGGGTTTTTCATATATGCCCTTTATGATATTGAGAAAGTTTCCTTTGATGCCTAAATTTTTCCTTTGACATGCGCAGCCACCAGGAATTAAACCCGGGTCTTCAGCATGGCAGGTGAGAACTCTCCCACTGAGTCACTGTTGCCAGTCCCAGTTAGGAACAATTTATAAAACAGTTTTATGTGAATCACCTGAATTGCGCAAGATAATCAGAGACCAAGATTTTATCCCCAGTTGGCAGATCAGAAGAGAGCAGATCTATAGATTAAAGAGACTCAAGTTTCCATTCATATGAAATATCCAAAGCAATAAATCCATAAAGACAGAACACAGACTGTTCAGGGTAGGGGGTTGGAGAGCACTGCTTAATCAGGTTTGCTTTTGGGGTAATGAAATGTTTTACAACTAGATAGAGGCAGCATTTGCACAACACTGTGAATATACCAAATGCCACTGAACAGTTCACTTTAAAATAGCCAATTTTATGTTACTTGAATTCCACCTCAGTAAAAACTTAAGAGAATAAAATAAAAGAGACTTAGGAAACACTCACACCTTGCTGGTGGAATGTAAAATGGTATAGTCACTCTGGAAAACACTTGGGCATTCTCTTATAAAACTAAACATGCTATTACCATAGACCCAGCAATTTATCCCAGGGAAACAATAACTTACGTTCACACAAAAACCTGTATACAAATGTACATAGCAGTTTTATTCATGCTAGCCAGAACCTGGAAACAGACAAGATGTCCTTAAACTGACTGCGGTACATCCACACAAATTACTCAGCAATAAAAAGGAATGAGCTATTACGGCACACAACACCTTGAATGAATCTCCAGGGAATTGTGCTGAGTGAAAATGCCTATCCCAAAAGATTACACAATTTACAATTCCATGTATCTAACGTTCTTGAAATGACAAAATCATTAAAATGGAGCGCAGATCCATTTTGGCCAGGGTTTAGGGCCAGGCGGCAGGGAAGGAGGCGACTGTGGCTAGTGAAGGACAGGAGCGATCCTTGTGAGGGAACGTTCCAGCACCTTGGCCATAGCAATGTCAACCTGCTGGCTGTGACAATGAACTACACTTCTGCAAGACGGAACCACTGCAAGAAACTGCATAAAGGATCTCTCTGTCTTATTTCCTAACAACTACATGTGAGCTTTCAATTCTCCTAAAATACAAAGTCTGATTAAAGAAAGAGAGAGAGAGAGACTCGAGTCTGCCAAACAAATGCGTCTGTATTCTGATTTGAAGAAACCTATAAAAACACATTTCTGAAACAAGTGAAAAATTTGAACACTGCTTGGATATTACATGACAATAAGGAATTACTGTTAATTTCATTAAATGGGATAAAGATACTATGTTTAAGTAAAGTACTTAGCTTGTCAGAGATCAAAGTATTGAAGAATAAAATAATAGTATGACATCTAGTACTTGCATCAAAATAATCAGAGTTGGGTAGCAGTAGACATGCAATCAGACTGGCCATGAATTGATAACTATTGAGGCTGGGTGACAGGTACATAGAGGTTCGTTATATTTTTCTCTCTACTTTAGTATATAATTAAAATTTTCCATATTCAAATTAGAGAGGGAAAAAAAGTTTCAGAGAAGACTTAATAAGGCCATGCCTAGGTCTTCAAACTCGTCTACTCTCCTGGAATATGAGTCATGAGGGTGAGGCCCATGTCAGAGCTGGTAAGAAACTGCCCAGGGAGCCCTCAGTAGGCACACAGGTCCAAGGAGCACAGCGGGTAGGAGGCCTGTGGGTTCCCAGATGTCACCTCTAGTCAGCATTCAGTGTGCCAAGCAACCTCACACATGGATGGTGGCACCACAAATGGAGGCCCCCAGGGCCTAGAAGACCTATCCTTCATCAAAGATGCCACGCTCACACTGGGCAGGCAGGATCGAGGTAACAGCACATCTTACCCTTCCCAATAGAAGATGTGGGGGTCCTCAGAGGCCAGACTTTAGAAAAACAGCTTGTCCTCTAATCACCTTGGAAAACAGGACTACCTGATGGGCCTCTGTCAGGCACAATGGTTCACCTTATAGGGGACACACTCTATGTGGGAGAAGATGCCACTCTATGGAAAAAATAGGGTAGGCCTTGCTCAAATGCCACACACTTCCAATGCCTTCCCAAATTCCTTAGCCAGAGGTGAGCTTCTTTTACAATCCTGCCGCTCTGCATTATATCATATCCCCAAATTAGTTATCTATTGCTACATAACAAATTAACCCAAAACTTAATGACTTAAAAAAACAAGCATTTATTATCTTCGTCAATCTTCCAAGGTATATGGGTCCCCATCTTTCTTGCATGATAGGTGTTTGCATATTTATGACAATGTCTAATTCCTCCACTAAAAAATGAAGTCATGAGGATAGGCCCTGCATCTGATCCCCTCTGCCTGGCGGAGCGTCCAGCATGCGATGGCTGCTCAGTGCATGAGAGCAAGCAACTGCATGGCCTGCCCGCCCCCCACACCCATGCTGAAGAAACAAGCCTAGGAGGCAGGGTGCAGGAGCATTGCACGAAAGAGTTTACCTGAGGTTAGCCACAAAATCAGCTCAAATCAGAAGTTCACTCCTATTGTGGGTATTTATTTATTCTCCAAATTCCATAGCTCTGTGATTAATGACTGCAATGGACAACCTTATTATGTGATAGATGATACCTTAAAAAAATCAATATTGCACCTTGTATTAGTCAGGGCTCCCCAGGGAAACATAACCGATAGAAGATATAAATGTAAATATTAAGAGATTTATAATGGGAACTGGCTCATGCAACTGTGGGAATTGGCAAGTCTGAATTCCACAGGGTAGGCCTCAAGTTGAAAACTTGATGAAGATGCAGCTGAATTCCCCAGGAGGAGCCACAAGGTGGGAATGCTAATGACAATGATGAATTCTCCAGGAGAGGCTGCCTGACTGAAATGCAGACAAAAATTATTCCCACTACTGAAATCCTCAGTTCTCCTTTTAAGGCCTCCAACTGATTGGATGAGGAGATGCCTCTCATTGCTGAAAGCTATTGTTGACTGTAGATGTAATCAGTCTTAGATGCAACCAACTGACTAGTGATTTAGAACCATGAAATACCCCCACAGTTAACAATATGACCAGTGCTTGCCTGACCAAACAACTGGACACCATAATCTAGCCAAGTTTCACATGAACGTAACCATCACATACCTTATTAGCCCAACTCAATGCAGCAGAGAAACCCTCATCTACCTCACCTCACATGGCTTGCTCACTTCTCAGGAGGAAGTTTAGGTCCCAGAGCTTAAGATGTAAGAGAGATTAGGACAGGCACAGATTAGGACTGGTTAAGAAACCAGTCTTGAATTAAGGTAAGAAGCCAAAAAGCCAAGGTTTAACGCAAATAAGATCTACAATAGCTTCCTGGGAGATAGCTCTAAACAGTGTTTCATTAGCACAACTCCAAACCCATTTACTAGACTCTTACTCACATAGTAGAAATGCTTGGCTGCCTAGGAATCATTCTCGCCCCTCCAAGGGTTTTCAGATATTATAAAAAAAAAAAGTTAAAGTTCACATCATTTGGCCTGACTCAGGGCTCCAAAGGTCAAGGCAGAAGCAGCCTGCTGCTCAGAGAGGCTGCCCTGTGGGGACACTTCCCCATAGGCAGTGCCTTGGGAGTGGGGCATGAGGTGGGGAGGGAGAAACTTTCAGGTCAAAAGAACAAATGGGAAATGGGAGCTGGGAAATGGGAACGCAGAGTGTATGTTCAATCAAGAAAAATTTAAGGCAGCCCCTTTGTCTGGAGCACAGGATGGAAGTGGGAGAACAGCAAGAAACAATACTGAAGGGGAAAGTGGGCCAGACAAGGGAAGCCAAGGGCAGCAAGTCCTTGCAGCTCTCTCTGGGGGGCCAGGTAAATCCAGGAACATCCCAAAGGCCATCTAGAAGCCAGCACGAGTGGTGGGGAAAAGAAAAGAAAAGTCGGTCTGAGATTGAACCCAAGATGGTTAACCAACAGCACCAAGTCACGAGCAATTATGCATACATGGCTTGTATAGAGAAACTGAGTCCTCTCCTGGCAGTGGATGATGTGGGAGGGACAAAGAGAAGACACATAATAATGTCAGAGGTGCATGCTGGCCCGACACATTTGGGATTTAAGGCCATCTGACTGAAGGTCTGTGGCCGCACGCTGGCTGAAACCCAGGCTGCCCAGCATATCCCTCGGTCAGAATGTCTGCTCTGCCACTCCCCATCCTAATTGCTTAGGCTTCAAAGTCACACACAAAGCCCACCTCATCCTCTTCGAAACTTCCCTCTGAACTCTGACAGAACTGGCAGACCAAATAATCCTTCGTAATCCCCCTGAGGTCCTGGCACGGCGCCCAGGCTGCCATGCTGTCCTCAAGCCTCGTGCTCTGACCATCCCATCGCTTGCGTTCTCTCTCCCCAACCAGAGGATGAGCTCCCCGAGGACCGCTGCAGCACCCACCCCAGCGCCCTGCATGTGGCAGAGGAGAGCAAACCCTCCAATGGTGAAGAGGTGCCTAGAATAAAAGCTGGCTGGTGTCTTGACAACAATAAAAGCTGATTGATGCCTCTGACTGAGAGCCAAGAGTTTACAAGAGGCCCTTGAAAAGTTAAAAGGCAAAAATTAACCGAAGGGATCAAAATGGAATATGCCATTGTGTGACCAGTTTGGCAACTATTTTCGTGTAGTTTAGAAAAAGCTTCTGGCGCTGAGTTAGTGGTCCCCATTGCATTACTATTTTTAGCATCTTTGGACAAATTTGTTCAGCTGTCCCTCTTCAGAGTAAGAATCAAATGCCTCAAATTTGCTCCACTGGGAGCTGCCAGAAAATAGTTTTCACTGGACACATGTTTATAACCTTTTTTCAGTATTTATTCAGATGTTTTCACTCAGGCAAGTTCCTGAATATCATTTTTTCCCCTTGCTTTCTTCCACACGAGAACTCCTGCACCTCACGCCACGCTAAACCCTGGCTGTGAGAAGCCTCATCTTCTGTACCAGGAAATCAGCTGATGTGTGCCCCAAGGTTCAGGGAACCCATGGAGACGCGGATGTTCAAAAAATTTAAGTTCTTGGGTTTTTTTTAATCTTATTTTATTTTATTTTTTTTCTTTTTACATGAGCAGGCACCAGGAATCGAACCTGGGTCCTCTGGCATGGCAGGCAAGCATTCTTGCCTGCTGAGCTACCATGGCCCAAGTCCCCAGTTTTGACTAAATCTCAACTCACAGGAACATTTACCTTCCTCAGGAATTTGTACAATGGACTTACAAAGAGGTGCTGAGGCAGTAGCATATGTCGATTCTGACTGACTTCCAAAATAAGGTAGCTCAAGATAAAAACCTAATGAAAATTCATTCAGTCAAATCATTTGACAAATATTTACTGAATGCCTACTACATACCTGGTATTGTTCTAGGCATAAGGAATATAACACTAAACAAACAGACAAAACATCCTGTCCTCATGGAACTTATATTTGGGTGGGAAGGACATGATTTTTAAAAAGAAAAGGGCAGGAGTGCCAGGGTAGTTCAGTGGTGGAATTCTCGCTCGCCATGCGGGAGACCTGTGTTCAATTCCCGGTCCACGCACTTCCCCAAAAAACAAACAAAAATTCAACAAATGGTGCTGCAATAATGGGATATTCACATGGAAAAAGAATAAAATATGACCCCTGCCATACAGCATACAAAAAAATAAGCATTCCAGATGGGTGCAATTATAAATAGGCTGGTAGGGACAGCCTCGTTGAAAACAGGGCATCTGAACAGAGATGAGACGGAGGTCAGGAGCAAGCCGTAGGGCTAGCTGCCGGAATGGTATAACAGGCAGAGGGAGCAGGGAGCTAGTATGGTTGCAGTGGAGGGAACAAGAGAGGCCAGAGAAGGAGTTGAAGGCAGAGCAGCTAGCATGATAGCATGTAAAGAAGCCTCAGAGGGCTCCTTGTCCATGGGTCACCTGCAGGTAATGGAAAGACATGAAACCAAGATCTGAGACTAGACAAGGCACTCCACCTACCCAGGTACAGAGTTGCTTAAACCACCCACCCCCCGCCCCCTAAGGATAATGAAACAGCCAAAAAGAACAGAGTCTATCGCCATAGTCAGCCAGTCTGCATCCCTGTATCTTAACCAACACCTGGACTGAAAGGTGAGGACCTACCACCTAGACAGGGAGGGGCACTGTCCATGTGCCCACAGGGAGGTAGTGGCAGAATTTTTGTTTGTTTTCGTGTGTTTGTTTGTTTTGGGGGGAAGTCCTTGGGCCAGCACTTCTCTCAGCTACAACTCATGTGGCCTTTTGATGCCACACAGAACAAGTCTGCTTCTTCTTTCCCAGGACAAGGCTTTTAAGGGTCACCAAGCAACAGGTTTTAGACCCAGTTCCTTCAAGAGTCAATTTCAAACCCCCTCAGTCACCGAGACCCCTCCAGCTTATCAAAGCCACAAATGTGCTCTACCTACTGAGTGACACCAGATATACATTCCTCCTTTAAACCTCCTATGGCCCTGATGTCCCCATCATGATCCATGAACCAAAGAGAGTCTTCTTGGAGCTTCTGGGTCATGAAAACTTCAGGCATATCCAAAGCTACTTCAAATCCATCCAGGAAGTTGTTATGGTTTAAATAACAATGCAAGTAAATAATTAAAACGTCACACCCATGTTCTATTGGCTATTAAAATGTCACACCCATGTTCTACTGGCTGTGCTGCAGGAAAGAAAAGACAAACTTTATGCAGTGCCTTTGTCTGAAGGTTGAGGCTTTCCTGCTCCCCATTCCCACCCCAACAGAGAGGGTTACACAAGTGTTAAAAAAAAAAAAAAACAGCTGTTATTTTAGAGCAGGAATGCTTAAAGTGAGTTCCGTGAAACAATTCTATTTCCAGAAGTGAACAGGTATTCCTCAAAAAGGAGTTTGGTGGTAAATTATGTTTGAGAAATGTTGGGTTAAACAAAGTCAAACTTTTTTTTTTAACTGCAGCACTTATCAGAGCCTTTGATTTGCTGACAGGTACTTGGCCTTCAGAGAAGGCAAGTTATATCTGACACATACTGTTTTAGTTGCTAAAGCTGCCAGAAAAGAATATACCAGAAATGGATCAGCTTTTATAAAGGAGATTTATTAAGTTACAAGTTTACAGTCCTAAGGCCAGAAAACTGTCCAAACTAGAGAATTTAGATAAAGATACCTTGACTCTAAAGAAAGGCTGAATGGCATCTGGGTTTCCTTTGTCACATGGGGAGGCAGGCATGTGGCCTGTGACTTCTGGTCCTTCCTTAGCTTCTCTAGGGTAACTCTGGATTTCTTCTTTTAGCTTCCCTTGGCTCTCTCAAGGTTCTGGATTGCTTAGCATCTCAAGGAAAGGCACATGGTAATGTCTGCTAGGCTCTGGTTCCTGTCTAGATCCCAACTCCTGGTGCCTCCTGGGGATTCTGCATTTCCAAATGTCTGCTTCTCAGCTTTCTCAGTATTGGCTATCCAAGCATTTCTGTCAGCACTCCAAGGAACTCTAAATGCCTGCATCTATGTTGGCTCTGAACCCGTTCCCTCTCTGTGAGCTCTCTTAAGGAGTCCAGTAAACTAATTAAGACCACCTGTCACATTTCCATCTAATCAAAAGGTCACACCCACAATTGGGTGGATTACATCTCCATGGAAACAATCTAATCAAAAGGTTCCACCCTAAACAACATCTGGCCCCACAAGATTGGATCAGGGTTGAAAGAACATGGCTTTTCTGGGGAGTGTAACAATTTCAAACAAGGCGCACCTACTAAGCCAGGCTCTACACAGCTATCTCAATCAATTCTCATCACAACCCTACAAGTTCTATACACTCATCATCCCCATTTTACAGAGTCTACAGCTCAGAGAAGTTAGCTTGTTCACCCTCAGTCTCTGTTAGGAACTGAGAGGGACGTAGGAAATACTAGAAGATATCCTGACCAGAGCACTCAGAAATGGCCCAGTCATGCTTCTTCCTATAAATTTCTAAGCAATTTATACACATCAGGAATGCTGGCAGGTGGGAAATCAAAATAGCACTTTACATTGGCTGGGGCACAATGCAGACGTCTTGGTAAACCAGGTTGGAGAATGCGAACAGGCTCAAAGTCCCACAGGGTCTAACTCTCCTCCACTCAAGCAGGCATGAGGGATAACTGCGGAGAGAGAAGGAAACAATGCCCTTTCCCCACTGCCCAGCCCAGCTTATTTCTCCTGCCTCAGTAGTGGAGAGAAAACTACAGAGAGAAGGAAAGCTACGCTCGTGTGTGTATGACATTTTACACCGAGACTGACCCCTGGGAGCAAGGCCCAGGAATCTGTGCGGATTTGCCCCTGCTCTGAGCGCTCTCTCCTCTCCGTCGGACAGCCAGGGGTAATGGGCAAAGATCTCACTCCAGCCTCTGACACCAGTACTGGCATATCCTGGCCAGTACCCTTCTATTTTGGACTAGAACACCATTTTAAGAAGCATCAATGGGTTTAGGCAGCTGCTTGTCTCTCCTGATATTGAGATTAATAGGGTGAGGGTAGATGAGAGGTCACCCCAGGGTCCCCACCACTCCCCCACCTCACCCCAGGTTCCAGCATACATTTACATTCCTTTATGTATGGCTCCCCCAGCCCCACCCCATTAGATTCACATGCTTTACTGATGGCTAACAAAACATTCATTACACATTACATTGATATTTCTTTTAGTCTCCAGTATCTTAGAGCAGCTAGAATTAAAACCTAAAATTGTAGAATTGTAACCCATACCAAACTCTGAAATCTAATTATTGTGATGCATTTTGAAATTTATTGCTTTTTTGAATATGTTATTTTTCGCAAAACAGAAGTTAATTGTGAAAAAAATAAACAAAAATAAACACTGATTATGGAGTAATTCTCTGTTTTTGTTTCAAACCAAACAAAGTTATGAAGTTCCATAAACCAACTTAAAAGCCTCCATTTTATGAAACTGATATGAAAGAACCTTAGAGAAGGCTATAGACCTCCCTCAGTAGTTAGTAAAAATACAAAATGCACAGAACAAAAAAATTTCAAACTGAATACAGCTTTTACTACACTGGTCAAATTTTACTTGAGAGAGAAAGAAAAATGATGGAGCTTTAAAGACTCTCTGCAAAAGGCTGCACACTGGCCTCAGAGTTTCAAGGCATGAATGAATGATCAAATGAATGAGGACTGCCAGCCCGGATTTTCCCATTTGGTTTTGTCCCCAGTCTGCAGACTTTCTTGCCCTGCCTCAATTCTTTCTCACACTGGCCTGTGAGCCTGGGCTAAGATGCACAGGCACATGAATTAATCCAACGCCACTGCCTCAATGCAGACCAGGGAATATTGCTGCAAGATTCCAACTGTCAGCTCCCTACCTCAGGACAGCAAGTCCCAAAGACAGATAGCTGAAATAAGGACTCTTGGGATGATGATGCCCATGATGCTGGGAGAAGGGGACTAGAGCAGGACTGGGCAGCCCCTCTTCTTCAACAGGAAGGCAGTAGGGTTGGACTCAATAGAAGGGCTTGGCCACTGCTTTCTGCATGGCAAGTGCCAAGTTAGGCTTCAAGAAAGGGGCCTTGGGGCACAGCAGGCTTGCTCCGGTTTTGCATGGATCTTTACAACCTCTTGCATTTCCTTAGGGTTTTTTTTTTTTTATACACCCAGACATCCTTAGGAGACAGGAACAGGATGTGGCTGGTGGTGATAATAAAAACAATATGATATGATTGGGCGGGTTGCAGATACCCTGATTGTGGGGGCTGGTGGTAAAGGTCCTTCAGACAGACAAAGTGTTTTAGCTGCATTACTCCATTTCTAACTCACAGTAACCCCGAGGGAAGGCAGGTCACAGATGGTGACCATTACCTGGGGGACAAGAGGTGATATAACTTACCCAGGACCATCCAGAGAATTTCCTTTTCCCATATCCAAATCTCTTTCCAAAAGGTAAAACTGGGGTGGTCTAAAAGAAGAACTCCAGATCCCCACTCTTGGGTGTTGTGTGTAGAAGTGTGAGTTACCTCATCATCACCACCCAAGCCACTAACAGAAACCACTGGCCCTCACTGTGTGCCAGGCATCATGCTAGCTGCTGTTACGGGTATTACGTCAATCACCTTAAGTGAGCACTATATTATCCCATTTTATAGACAAGGAAACTGAGACCTAAATATGCTCATAAAGTGTTAGCCATGTGCCAGGCACTGTTCTGAGTCTGTTACATGTACTAACTCATCTAATCCCACAACAACCACTTTACATGGGAACTGCTAGGATCTCCATTTTATAGGTAAGGAAACTGAGGCATAGAGAGGGTAGGTAACTTGGCTGAAATTACACAGCTAATAAGTGATGGAACTGCCATTTGAACCCAGGCACTCTTGTGCCAGGGCCCACAATCTTAACCATTGCATTATACTGCCTCTTTTAAGTAACTTCTCAAGGTCATAAAGCTAGTGAATAGCTGAGCAGAGATGTACATCCAGCTCTGTCTGACCCAGAACCTGTACTTCTACTCCCTATGATATACCAACTCCCTTCTCAGCCTTCTAAGACCTGCCTGGTTCAATGCTTCCTGCAGACAAAGGGCCTGCAAATCAATAGCAGCTCAATCACAGTCGTCTATGGGCCCATTGGTTCCTGTACACCACAGTTAGTGGCCTGTAAGGGAGCTGGCAAGTGTTCTGTACAGGATGGGCCCCAGCAATGGACATGAATACCCTCTGCAAAGGGACTATTTAAATCAGACAGTGAGACGTGCCTGAAGAAAGTGCAAAGGCCCACAGTGTCAAGGGACTAAAGGAGTTTCTGAGATGCTGGCATTTAGAAAACACATACATGCAGGCGCACCAGAGTCTGAAATAATGTACACCAACTTCAAAGCTGTGGAATAGACAGAAAACAAACACACACATACCCTACACAGCCAGTATGCTCCTGGCCTATAACTGAAGGGAGCACATGCCCCAGATACTTGCCTGGGGAGGGCTGAAGAGACAATGGAGTCCAACATCCTCTTTGAATAGCTAGGGAAACTGAGGCTAGAAGAGAAATGGAGTTGGACAATCTAGGTTCTAATCACAGTTTTGCTTCAGTCACTTTGTCAATTCAAATCACCTCTCTGGCCTCACTCTGTCCATCTATAAAACTGGGATGATAATTCCTGCCTAAGTCACAGAATTTCTAGAGGCTTAAAATATATCATAGCTCTGCTCAGTCATCTTCAACAATTTCCATTCCCCCCACCTCAATGTCCCCAATGCACACATGTCCTATTAGGGAAAATTCACATAGATTTTTCCAGGATGAACACAACCTCTTCAGGAATACACAGTTGCCCACTAACAGGACAATGAAGTGCCCTATTGCAGCCCAGAGCTGCCAATCAGCCAAATCCACCTCTCTGGACAGGGCACCAAACCTAGCACCATCCTTTGCCCCACAAATAGGCATTGGTCTTCTCCTGGTGGCAAATGGAAGAGACAGTAATCAGTGATCTGTGGTGTTTTCTGGGCAGTGGAAGGGGTCTCCAGATGGCCAAACTAGGGAGCCAATGCTTTAGGGGTATATGACCTGAGAACACACCAGCATGCAGTAATAATAACTCCTAATGTGTACCCAGAGTCCATCACTGCTCATTCGACATTTTCCCTCACTGATCTTTCCTGACAACAGCCCTGGATTCATGGTAGAAAAGGTGAAATCATCCTCATTTCACAGATGAGAAACCAAGGTTATTTCCCAAGCACGGTATGAATTGCTAGGGTCACACACAGAGAAGCTGAAGCTCTCATGCCTCCACTGTGTCCCCTACTCTCTCCTCACAACAAATGCAAAGTCTCTACTATTTCTCTAAAATTGTGTCACTTGTTTCTGCTTTCTCTTCCTGATTAAACCATGCTTCATTTGAGGCAAACTGAGTCTTCTCTGCTTATTCTGAAGCACAGGCAAATGGCTGGGGCAGAGCTTGACTGAGCTCGGGTCTATCAAAGCTCGGTAGATTGGCTCAATGACAAACAGATGCTTCTCCAAATGTTAACCTCTCCTGCATCATCTCAGAGTATTAAGCCTGGAAGTCTGAGTGACATGGCTTAGGTCAGCCCCTAAGCCTTACTTCTGGGTCTCGCACAACCTGCCCATAATGTTCATCCCAGCAGACACTCAGTAAAGATATTCTGGTTGAATCCATCATCTCCCCTGTAATCCATTCCACCTCTTAGACATGTAAGCTTTCCTAAAGCACAGATCGGGTCAGGTCAAAAATAACCACCAAGGTCTCATCTATTGTTTGGTGCCAATTCCTCAGCCTGACACTCAAGGGGCTTTCCAGGATGTGTGTGTGACTATAGGAAAGTCTGCCAGGGGCCTGTGGCTGGTGTAAAGTGCTACAGATCAACTGGGAACCTGCCTTTCCTGCCCAGGGAGAGGCCCATCATAACGACAGACCAGTCAGTGTAACTCAGCCTCTGGAAAGCCTGCTTTTATAGCCCACATCACTGAGTGGGGGCAACAACTCCTGAGAGCCATGTGGCACAAAAGAGGGAAGGCTGTTCTTTGCTCCCTCCAGCTCCAGTTGGGCAAAAAACGTTGTATTTTCCATTGCATAAGAAGCTCCCGGTGGTGACAAACCCAACACCCTTGGCAGGAGGAGATAAAAGCCCTCTGGGTATGAGTGAGAAGGTGAGAGTAGCTGGGTGTCTGGGGAAAGACACAGAGCAGGTAAGTGTGAGGAGACCAGCCATGGAAAGAAAAAGGCAACGTTGAGTAAGCAACAGAGAGAAAAATAAGCTTGGACCTAAATCAAAGCCAGCGTGTTTCACCTGAGAGAGCCCCTGCTTCCTTCCCGAGGCACCCACTGTGCAGATGTGGCTCTGTGCAGTGCTGCTATGAGAGAAGCATCCAGGGCAAAACACATGGAGTTAATCACAGTCATCCCCACCCCCTGACCCCTGCCCCCCTCGACCTCCCCCAGCCAGGCCCACTCTGCAGGGCTGCCCTGAGCACCAACCCGTGGAGGGAGGAGGATGGGGGGAAAGCAACAAAGGCCACGCAGGTGTCAGAGGCTGGGGACAGCAGAACAGTGTGGGCCGAGGGATCAGAAACCAGGGTGAGATCTGGCCTAACCTCTCAGGTCCCCACTTTCCTCTCCTGTCAAGTGCAGACATCCACTTGCCAACAGTCTAGAAATTCCTATGCGGAGCGACAGAGGAGGTGAGACGTCAGTGTGCTGAGAAAATGATAGAACCTCACGTGGTGGGGCTGACAACACTGGAGAGGGGACAAGGCCACATACAGGTGGCTTTGTGAGGACCACCTTGGGTCCAGTAATTCCACTCCTGGGGAAATACTGTAAGGAAAAATCCTAATTAGACAAAACCATCTTTACGCATATGGATATCCAACAGTATAATTTGTGATAGAGAAAAAAATGCAGAGTCTAGATACATAGGAAATGATGAGTTAAGTTTTATCCATCTACTCATTCAAAAATTTTCAGACTATAATTACACAAAAAATGATGACGTGTGACATTAAGGAAAAAGTCAAAACAGCTTTATTTATTGTGCTTCTCTCATTTTGAAATGAAAAGCCCTGTCAGTTGAAATGAAGGTTCAATTTCATATTTTGTTGTGTACATTTTTTAAAAACTATGTGTTGGGAAATTATTAGAAGATGAAAAAAGAATAAATATTAATGTTATGTATGTAGTAGATAGTTTACTACTACTAACTACTGAATGAGTGTTAGTTTTAAAATAGAAAAAAAAAGTAAATATATTTTTAAATTAGTTTAGGTCCAGGAGGGTGAACTTCTGCTACAGAAGGGAGATGGGGAGGAAAGGCCGAGACACAGAAATATCTGGACCTGGATTACTGGGGCAAATACTAGAAGAACCTCTTGCAAGTATAACTCAGAGGAACACGAGCTTTTCTAACCCAGCCACCCTAGGTGGGTCCAAGGGCTCAGGACCCACCCACACTCCCATTCTCAATTTCCAGGAGAAAAAAGGAACTCAGTCAAAGAAACAAAACAATCAAAACGGCAAGAAAGGAGCAATTATGCAAGAACAAAACCAGAGACCAAAGCACAAAGCAACAGTAATTTCTACGATTAAAAAGAAAAAGAATACACAAAGGCAGCCATAAAAAAAAAAATGACAAGCTCAAGACAGCACTACTAACGCCTGAAAACAAAGCGTCCTTTCAAAAACTGCAGGATTTCCAAACCATCTGCCCAGTAGGAACTTTGCAATACCGCCAAGTTTGTGCAGCAGCCAGACTTCTCTAAGAACACGGCTCAGATTCCGCAGGAAACTCTTAGGACCACTCACTTTATTTCATAGCTTTCAAATTGTAGAAACTCCTAGTAACTCTCTCCTTAGGAAGCAGACCTTGCACATATGTAAAAATGAACCTCTGGAAGTGCGTTATCATTTGCCAGGAGAACCGGAGTAAAGACTTCGTGTTTGGGTCTGTTGAGGCACAGCTGACGCTCCTTCTGCAGATTCTGACACAGGGCCCAGCAGAGGGGCGCCGCCCACACTAGGCGGGAAGCCCATGACCTAAGCCACCACCGGCATTTGCAGCAAAGCTCTGGCCAAAGCCCCTACTCTGCAGACATCGCCCCCCTGAGCAAGGCCAGACTGCCGGGTGGGAGTCATGGAGGGCTGTCTGGTGTAAACTGCTGCTCGCTGCCCAGAGGGATGGAGGGAAGGCATTGTGGGAGCCTTACCATGTGGCACTTCACAACTCACTGCCTGGTTCTCTCTGAAGCAGAGACACAGAGGTGTCTTCTCTTCCCTGAAAAGCCGTGAGGGACACACTTCACCTCCTGCTGGGTGCCCCACCCCACAGCCCGGCCTAGGGTTTAGCGCAGGATGGGCACACCCAGCAACCGATAACGGGAGGGGGGAAGGAGGAGAGAAGGTCAGGATGCCTCCTCCCTGATCCCCTGCTGTCCTTTGATGAACGGTTTCTTTCAAGGCCATTCGTACATGCAGGACAAAAGGGCAGTTCAGGCCGTTCAGGCCTGTTTAGTGGAGTTGTTCCAAACTCACTTAGTGCAGAACCCCTGGACCAAACAGAATCCTACTTCACAACCTGATATAGCAGCAGATCAAGATGAACTGCTAGGAGTAAGGGTAAGAGACAGGAGAAGAAGCTAGATAAGAGGTCTAACCCCTCTGCCCCAACTCCTCAGAACCTCAGAACCCCCAGAGGGGTTCCTGCAATTCCTGAATTCTTGCAATGCTGAAGCATCACCCTGGTTCAGCCCCCTCATTTTACAGGTGGTGAAAATGAGGCCTAGAGAGACAAGCGGCTCATCCGAAGACACACAGGTGGCCAGTGGCAGAGCTGGAGCCAGGGGCCATACCTATGTGTATCTTTTCCATTAGAATCTGGGAAAGCAGGAATCCCAACTTCCTAAGTCTGAGTTACCTGCAGCACTGGACTGCCCAGAGATCACATGTGGCCACCAGAACAATTAGAAGTAACTGCTATTTGGAGAACTAGGTCTCTACAACAGACTTGGGTTCAAATCCCAGCTCTGCCACTTAAAAAGCTGTATGACCCTGGGTAAATCATTAACTCCTCGGTCAGTTCTCAACTGTAACCTCACAGAAGTGGTGGAGGATTTGATGAGATAACAGCAGAAACATACCATAAAGAATCATAACTGCCAGTTCTTTTCTCTGGGCCCTTTTGGTCAGCTTGTCTCCTCTATCCTTTAGACCCCAGCTCAAGCCCCCTGAACCCTTAGCCTTACGACTGACAGAATATTCAGACACCTCCAGGGTGCTGAAATTGCCTCGTGGGGACAAAGTCCCAGGCAAAATGGATGGGCATGATTTCCCCTGTGGTGTAGTAACCTGAAAGCCGAGTTGAAGTTTAACTTTGCACTCCTGAATCCCTGGCTTACCAGTCCCTTCACATAGTGGTGGTCCCTGACTCTTCCTGGCTGCTGAGTTGAGTAGGAGGCCACCACCAAATGGCCCAGCTGACCCCCAGCTGTCAGGTCCTGCTCGGTCTGGGGACTGCTGGAAACCCAACCAGCCACAGTTCAGGAAGCCACTGCCCCATGATCCTGGAACTCCTCACCCAGGTCACAGTTCACCATGGCCAGAAACTGGGCAACCTCCAGGGCTCCAAAACTAACCAAGGACCATGTGGAGGAGAACCCAGAAGCCTGGGACACCCCACAAGTGAGAACCCTCCACCAAGCCTTCAGTCCAAGGGTGAGCAGACTGCTTATTCCTAGCACTTCCACACAACCAGGACTTACTACAGATGGACACTGAAAAGGTTACGTGTATGTGTCAACATGGCCAGGTTATGGTGTCCAGCTGTTTGCTCAAACAAGCACTGGCCTGACTGCAACTGTAAGGATAATATGTGGATTTAAATCACTGGACAGTTGATGACCTCTGTGGCTGATTACCTCTACAATCAACTAAGATTGTCTCATTCCAATCAGGTGAAAGCCTTAAAGGGCGAACTGAGGATTTCACAGTCAGAAGGAAGAATTTCCATTTATACTTCAGTCTACCAACTTCTCTTGAGGAATTCCTTGAAAACCTTCATTGCACTTCCCAACTTGCAGTTTGCCTTACAGAATTTGGACTTGCTCATATCCACAGTTGTATGAGCCAGTTCCTATAATAAATCTAATATTTACAGGTATCTTCTGCTGATTGTTTCCCTGGAGAACCCAAACTAATGCAGACAATCACATCTCTTCTTTCCTTGAAGACAGAGGTCCAGAAAATCCTATTAATTGTGCATCAGAGTGTCAAAAAAAAAAGTCCTACTCAGAAACTGTATTGCGTTTCTCTCATATGTAGGTTTAATATTTTCTAATCTGTTAAGTGCAGATTCAGTCTAGGAAGAGTGAGGTCATAGTTTGGGATGGAGGATCATCTAGTCCAACCTGCCATTTTACAGATGAGCAAACTGAGTGCTGGAGGCGGCTGCATACCAGGGAGAGAGTCAGGCTGGGGCCAGATGCCCTGAGTCAGGCACCACAGAGAGCACGACTCCCCTGTACCCCAGCGGGTGTGCAACCCGGGCCCCTACCCTTGATTCTCATGAAACAGACCCTCTTAAGAAACGGCTTTGCTGGCTCCCTTGCCCTTTCCCTTAAGTTTCAATGGGGCTCTTTGTACAGACAGAAAGTTCCAGAGTGTTGGAGGCAAGGAAATGGATGCAGAGAAGTCAAACCCCCAGGGGCTGCTGCCCCCAACAGCCCAGGTTACCTTTGGGCAGGATCTGATGCATGGCCACCGAGAGGAAGAAGATAGAGTCACTATAGTAGGTTCCTGAGCCAGCACTGAAGTGCTTCTGCATGGCCTCCACGACAGGGAAGAGCTTCTCTGTCAGCACAGCAACATCGTGGAAGATGACCTGCAGCCAGGGAGGAGAAAACCAGCAGGGTGAGCAAGCCAGCTCTGGGCCCATAGGGATAAACAGACAGGGCCACTCCAGGGTCCAAGAGGCAGAATGATGCTGGGCCAGGGGGTGGGAAGTTAAGGAAACAGGGAACAACCAGGCATCAGAGTCAAGACAGCGCAGAGGTTGGCAATGGGGACGTGGTGACGTGAGGCATATGCAGGCATACCTAGAGGGGTGTGGGTGGAGGGAAAAGAGTCAGAGGGAGGACATGGAGTGGGAACGTCCACAGTCTGCTTTCTGCTCCTGGACTTTAAGCTGGCCCTGAAGGCAGCATTTTTTGTGTCAGTGACAAGAAAACATGTTAAAGTATCTGCATGTCTGGGTGGCTCATGCTGCTGCTCCAGGAATCACCACCTCCTGATGGCCCATTACATGTCGTTCCACATGAAGCTCAAATGCTTTGACTCTACCTCTCTTGTTGACTGTGGCCACTGGAAAATAAAGCCCAGAAAACGCCTAGTACCACAGTAACTCATCCATCAACTTAACCAGTATTTCTTGAGTATCCCACATACTTTGGAGGTACTGTGAAGGTGTAAGGAATAATCAGGAACTCTCACTAGGGAGTCACCAGCTGCCGAACACACAGACACACACGGATCCCCATAACAATCCTGGGAAGGAGCAAGGCAGACATCTATTTTGGTCTCCAAATTACAAATGAGAAAACAGATGCTCAGAGAGTTAAACTTGACCAAAGTCACGTCGCTAATAAGAGGAAGAGCCAGAACTTGAACCCTGGTCTTTGGATTCCAAGACCCATGTTCTTTCCACTATAAATACTTTCTGATTCCTTATCAGTGACCAACAAGGGAGGAAGATATTAGGGCAAACCAGTCATTAGACTAGACAAGACCTAATAGGGGTGACGTCAACAACACAGCAATGTAAGACATGCCCTGGAAAAACCTTGCCAGAGATTCAGTGAATAAAAGGACAAATCCCATTTGCTTAGAACTGCAGAGGATGGGAGAGACTGGAGAAAGACTCCACAAACACAAAATCGAAGAAAGGAAAATAGCAAGTAGGAAACTTCTGCCTCAGACCAGCAGGTCCTCTTGCCTTTCCCTCACTCGATCCCATGAAGCTTGGGAATTGCTCCAAGGCAGCGGCCAGGATCCCTCTCACTACCCACCAGGGACTGTAAAGCCACTCACAGCACTGAGTAAGAACCCCATGTATATCCAGACACGGGACCAAGTCCACACAGACCCAGGGAAGAACACAACCCAGCTGCTGAAAAGTGCTGCATTCAAAAGGACCCCCAGGGGGGAAATAAAAACAAAGACCACTGTAGAGCAGTAGTTACCAAGGGGTACTCTCATTGGATCCAGTTATATCAGTTGGACCACATAAATGCAAAACAGATTTTTCTGGAGTGACCCACCTTTCTGGCCTGACCCCCTCTGACTTCCAGGGGTGGGATACCCTAACAGGGAAGATTCAGGGGCAGAAAAGCCTAACAGAGAAAATAATGGAAGAGAAGGGATTTAAACTGAACTACTGTAAGACAGGAATGCTCCAGAACTGAAAAGTGTAAGGAAAACAGGGCACTGATTGAGGGAAATAATTTAAACAAATCATAGGAGTTGGGGAAAATTTTCTGCACAAAAATGAACAGCACAGATAAGATGCCCAGAGAAAGAACCAAGAAAAGCAAACTCTCTCCTGGAGGTGAAACAGTTACACAAAAGTGCAATCTCAAAAAATTGTACAACATAACCAGGGCAAAAATCAAATGAATAAGATCTGAGAAAATCTGATCAATTAAACTCAGGCTATTGTAAAGGTCCAGGATAAGTTGGACCAAGCAAAATACAAAGTGGTAAAGTGGGAAAAAACAACAAAGAGCCTTAACACAAAGCTAATCAACAAAACTCTAGATAAGAGGGAGAAACTGATCATCAGAGTTAACTCATCAAGATAATCAGATGCCTGGACATCAGCAGAAAACTACAAGTCATACTCAGAAACAGAAGGCCATGGCTCAGTGAAAGGAACAAATTAACAGTTCAGAGGAGACACAGATTTTGGAATAATTAATCAAAGAAGTTCAAACAAATCTCCTAAATCAACTCAAGGAAATGAAGGAAAATATGTATAAAGGGATAAAGGACATAAAGAAGACAATTGTGTGAAGATAAATAAGAATTTGAAAGCATAAAAAGAAATATAATACTCAAAATAAGTGAAAGAAGGAGTCAAACAGACATCTGCACACTGATGATTATGGAACATTACTCATGATACTCAATGGATTGAGGTGGCCGATGAGTGTAATGACTGAGAAGCAGAAGGGCAAACTGTGATGTATGCATCTGATGGAATACTGTGCAGCTACAGACAGGAACGAAGTCAAGAAGCATGCAACAAGGTAACTGATCAATGAGGACATTAAATTTGGCAAAATAAGACAGAAAAAAAGGGACAAATATTGTATAGTCTCTCTAAGAAAATACTTATAATAAAATTGGGGCCTAGATTGTAATTGTAATATACTAGTCATGTTTATTCCTGAGCCTTAAGTGTTATTTCTAAATTTTGAGTTGCTGTGCTATATGTGTATAACCTGGTATTTTCCTGGAATTTCAGGTACTTGTGTGACACCTAAGATTAAGAAATAGTGTTCAGCAACTCTGAAAGTCAGCATTCCTATATATAGCAACTGCTAAAGAAGTAGAAAAAGAGATAAGGCTTCAATCAGATATAAGAACGAAGCTGATCAGGTTGGGATTAACATAAACCAGAATACGGGGTAAAGGATGATACTGCCTGTATTTTCACCTACTGTATGAGACCAAAGGAACAGAGGTTTATTTTGTCTAAAACTTAAATTTTCTACAGCATACAAACATAACCTTTTTGATCAATTCAGTTAAACAACCTAAACACCTAGAGCTTAGAATTGGGGATAAGGTCATGGAATTCTGTATAGCTTGTAAATTCCAGAGTATGTTGGGCAGATAATTAAAAGGTAGTGCCAAAGTCCCTTGAGAGACTGGAGAAAAAATACAAAACTATTAAATTTTCCCACCTGGGAAATTCCTGTTCCTCTCTCAAACATTAGGGGCTCCCCAGTTAATTGGCCAAGCCATTGATCTTGAGGTTTGCTCCTATGGAACTTATATCTGCAGCAGAGAAGCTAAGCCTACCTATAATAATGCCTAATAGTCACTTCTAGAGAACTTTAGTTGCTTAGATGTGGCCTCTCTCTAAGCCCAACTCTGCAAGTAAAATCATAACCCTCCCCCCATAAGGGACATGATGTCCAGGGGTGTGAGTTACCATGGCAACATGGGACGTGACTCCCAGGGATGACCTGGCCCTGGAACCACAGGATCAACAATGCCTACCTGACCAAAATGGGAAAAGAAATGTAACAAAATATGGTGTCAGTGGCTAAGAGATGTCAAATAGAGTCGAGAGACTATTCTGGAGACTACTCTTATACAAGCTTTAGCTAGATACTGCTAATTGCCATGGTTTGCCAAATCCAAACAAGCATCATTCCTGTTAATCCTAAAGAACATCCAGGGCTCTATCTGAGACTCTATAAAAGTTCTACTGACTAAGTTTATTTTTCAGAAACCTATAACCTGCAGAGGGTCCCTAGGCCAGATAAGTCCTGAAAGCCAGTGATCAGTCTCTCCAAGAGCATCAATCAGTTGCATTCCCCTACCTCAAAATGTCGACATATCATTTCAACATGAAGAAGTCAGAATGGTCTTTGTCCAAATATCCCTAAAGATTGGGAGAAGGATCAAGGACAAGGAGGAGTTGCAATAGAGAAGACAGGATCTAACAAATGAGTATGACTACTGAATTGTTATATTGATATTTCTTTTCAGTCTCCAGTGTCTTAGAGCAGTTAGAAGGAAATAACTAAAATGGTGGAACTGTAACACATACCACACTTTGAAATTTGTTCTAAAACTACTTGTTACTGTGTACTTTGAAATGTATCACTTTTTAAATATATATATATATATATATTTCACAATAAAATATTTTAATAAATATAACAGAAGTTATGGGGACGGGAGGCAAAATAATGAACATTAAAAATGTGCTAGAAGCAAACAATGGCAGATTTGAACAGACAGAAGAATGAATCAATGAACTAGAAGACAAGACCATCGAAATCATACACTCAGAAGAACAGATAGAAAAAAGAACAGAAAAACAAAATCAACAAGTCTCAGGGATATGAGGGACAGCATGAAGTGCACAAATATATACATCATAAGTGTCCCAGAAGGGACAGATGAGGAAAAAGGGGCAGAAAGAATATTTGAGGAAATAATAGTTAAAATTTCCCAACTCTTACAAAAGTCATAAACATCCATGCCCAAGAAGCACAACATATTCCAAACAGAATAAATCCTAACACACACATACTAACCAAATGCCTTATCCAAAGACAAAGAGCAAACTCTGAAAGCAGCAAAAGAAAAGCAATTTGTCACATACAAGGGATACTCAATAAGAATAAGTTCCAATTTCTCATCAAAAGCCATGGAGGGGTTAAAACACTGAATGAAGCTGAATGTGAGAATGATAGAGGGAGGAGGGCTGGGGGCATAAATGAAATCAGAAAGAAAGATAGACGATAAAGATTGAGATGGTATAATCTAGGAATGCCTAGAGTGTATAATGATAGTGACTAAATGTACAAATTTAAAAAATGTTTTTGCATGAGGAAAGAACAAAGGAATGTCATTACTGCAGGGTACTGAAAATAGATGGTAATCAATATTTTAAAATTTCAACTCATGTGTGAGACTAAAGCAAAAAATGTTTATTTGGAACAAAATTTATATTTTGACTAGTGCATTTTCTAATATAACTTATGTAGATAGCTTGGTTGAACACCATAAGTACATGGAACCTTGGGCAGGACATGAGATTTTGTTGGTTTGTCCAGAGTGATGCCCCAATGAATGCCACAGTGATTTGATCAGTGAGTGGAAAAGTATTTTCAAAGTCCCCTTCGGGGTATGGTGAAAACAGGAGAAAATTCAACTTCCCCAAGTTGAATTCTTTATATTCTCACAAGCAGTGTGGACAACCAAAGCTATAGGCTGAGCCCCTAGTCTTGGGGTTTGTTCATATGAAACTTAACCCCACAAAGGATAGGTCAAGCCTACTTAAAATTAGGCGTAAGAGTCACCCCCCAAGAGAACCTCTTTTGTTGCTCAGATGTGGCCTCTCTCTCCGGCCAACACAACAAGCAAACTCACCACCCTACCCCTGTCTATGTGGGACATGACTCGCAGGGGTGTGGATCTTCCTGGCAACGTGGGACAGATATCCTAGAATGAGCTGAGACCCAGTATCAAGGGATTGAGAAAACCTTCTCGACCAAAAACGGGAAGAGTGAAATGAGACAAAGTGTCAATGGCCGAGAGATTCCAAACAGAGTCGAGAGGTTATCCTGGAGGTTATTCTTACGCATTAAGTAGATATCATCTTGTTATCCAAGATGTAATGGAGAGGCTGGAGGGAACTGCCTGAAAATGTAGAGCTGTGTTCCAGTAGCCATGTTTCTTGAGGATGATTGAATCATGATATAGCTTTCACAATGTGACTGTGTGATTGTGAAAACCTTGTGTCTGATGTTCCTTTTACCTACCTTGTCAACAGACGAGTAGAACATATGGAATAAAAATAAATAATAGGGGGAACAAATGTTAAAATAAATTTAGTTTGAAATGCTAGTGATCAATGAAAGGGAGGGGTGAAAGGGAGGTGTAAGGGGTATGGTATGTATAAATTTTTTTTTCTGTTGTCTTTTTATTTCTTTTTCTGAATAGATGCAAATGTTCCAAGAAATGATTATGATGATGAATATGCAACTATGTGATGATATTGTGAATTACTGATTATATATGTAGAATGGAATGATCAAATAGGAATGTTTGCATTCGTTACGTGTTTTTTGGTATTTAAAAAAACAAAATTAAAAAAAAAAAGAGCCATGGAGGTGAGAAGGTAAGACGTATGATATAGTTAAGATCCTGAAAGAAAAAACTGCCATTCAAGAATTCTTTGTCTGACAAAACTATCCTTAAACAATGAGGGAGAGTTAAAAAGTATTCACACATAAACAGAAATTGAGAGAATCTGTCAATGAAGATATGCCCTACAAGAATTACTAAAGGCAGCTCTGAAAGTTGAAAAGACAAGACAGGAGAGAATGGCTTGGGGTAGTTAGAAGACACCAGCAAAAAACTATGAGTTATAGCTGGAAAAAAGAAGATACGGCCCAAGCAAAGGAACAACCTAACATTGCAAATGAGATACAGGAGCTGAAACAACTAATTAAGGATGTTTGAACAAACATGCAAAATCACATCAAAAATCAAATCCGTTCCTGAGCAGCTAGTAAATAGCCAGGAACAGTACAGAACAAGTGCTGGGGCCACATCAGTGACTGCACACACAGCGTTTATCAGCCTGGACCAGGTGGAACAGCGGAGACCCCACACAGAACTGTAAGTCTCTCAAGCCGTACAGGCTGGCACCCCTCCCACACGGGCACAGCAGGCTGGCTCCCCGAGGGGAAAGGAGACAGACTTTACTAGCAGCAAGAGCTTAGCTCAACCAAGCTCCAATTGCAGAATTAACAAATTCTGACTACCGAAAATAGGCCCCAGCACAGATAAACCTGAAATAAGCACTAAAAGTACTAGGAGTTTCTGCTCCTGCAGAGAGGAAGTGGGGCTGACGGAAACAAACAACAACAACAACAACAAAAAAAAAACAGGCTTTTTGAGTTGGACAGCACAAAAGACTGGGAAAGGGCTGGACTCAAAGAAAAGGGCACACATAGAGCCTGGAGATACACCGAGCCACTTCCCAACTTAAACTTTTGATTGACAAACCCAAGGAGCAGGGGTCTGGCTCTGAAAAGGCTGTTTTTTGTTGCTGTTGTTATTGTTATTGTTGTTTTTTGCTTTATTTCTTCTCCTTAACGGCTCATTAGATAGAACTGGAAGCGCACTCAGGCTCCAGCACTGCTCCAGACAAGGGGAGAATTAAGCTTATCAGAGAGACAAATAGGTGAAAAGAGGTAATTCCCTAAAGGGTATATCTTCCCCTAGAGAATGGTGGGGACCAGCTCAAGCGGAATCCCTCCTTCAAGGAATTCAGGCCCCAGGGACTGAAAAACTGAAGCAATTAACCCATCATATTAACTCATCCCTCTCTCAACCAAGCCCCCGGCAGGAAAAATCTGCTAAAATTAAAGGCACCACATCACTTTACGCTGGTGGGAAGCCACAGGCAGACAGGATAGGAAAAACAGAGTCTAGAGGCTTCTTAGGAAAGTCTGTCACCCTGCTGGGTCTCACCCTCGGGGTAAACTGATGCTGGCAACAATTTCCTCCTGAGGTGTGGACCTGTCTGGTTGGAAAAAAATCTGTCTTGGATCTATAATATCTGAGGAGACCCTCCTCTTAAAAAGGGGGGGAGGGGCATATAGGCAGGGTAAGAAACAGAAAAACAAGAACTGAAAAATTCTGATCCTTTGAACAGAACCTATGCTAGTGGTCTAGAAAAAGTTGACTTGAATGTCAAAGAACACATAGAGAACAAAGCCATCCAGAGAGAAAATCCTAGGTGAAAGAGTGAAAACAACCTCCAGAATAAACTAATTAAGGAAATCAAATGCCTAGACATCAGCAAAAAATAATGAGTCACATTAGGAAAATTGAAGATATGACCCAGTCAAAGGAACAAACCAACACTTCAAATGAAATACAGGAGTTGAAACAACTAATTCAGGATGTTTGACCAAACATGGAAAATCTCATCAAAAATCAAATCAACACAGTGAGTGGAAAAGTATTTGCAAAGTCCCCTTCAGGGAATGGTGAGAACAGGGGAAAATTCAACCTCCCCAAGTTGAATTCTTGATATTCTCACAAGCAGTGTGAACAACCAAAGCTACAGGCTGAGCCCCCAGTCTTGGGGTTTGTTCATATGAAACTTAACCCCACAAAGGATAGGTCAAGTCTACTTAAAATTAGGCGTAAGAGTCACCCCCCAAGAGAACCTCTTTTGTTGCTCAGATGTGGCCTCTCTCTCCGGCCAACACAACAAGCAAACTCACCACCCTACCCCTGTCTATGTGGGACATGACTCGCAGGGGTGTGGATCTTCCTGGCAACGTGGCACAGATATCCTAGAATGAGCTGAGACCCAGCATCAAAGGATTGAGAAAACCTTCTTGACCAAAAGGCGGAAGAGTGAAATGAGACAAAGTGTCAATGGCTGAGAGATTCCAAACAGAGTCGAGGGGTTATCCAGGAGGTTATTCTTACGCATTAAGTAGATATCACCTTGTTATCCAAGATGTAATGGAGAGGCTGGAGGGAACTGCCTGAAAATGTAGAGCTGTGTTCCAGTAGCCATGTTTCTTTTTTTTTTTTTCTGCTATTAATATATTTTTAAATTTTATTTATTAATTAAAAAAATTAAACAAATGAAATAAACATTAACATAGATAATCAGTATAGCCATAACTATGTTATGTTAATGTTTCTTGATGATGATTGTATAATGATATAGCTTTCTAATGTGACTGTGTGATTGTGAAAACCTTGTGTCTGATGCTCCTTTTATCTACCTTGTCAACAGACGAGTAGAACATATGGAATAAAAATAAATAATAGGGGGAACAAATGTTAAAATAAATTTAATTTGAAATGCTAGTGATCAATGAAAGGGAGGGGTAAGGGGTATGGTATGTAAAATTTTCTTTTTTCTGTTTTTGTTTCATTTTTCTGTTGTCTTTTTATTTCTTTTTCTGAATTGATGCAAATGTTCTAAGAAATGATCATGGTGATGAATATGCATCTATATGATGATATTGTGAATTACTGATTATATATGTAGAACGGAATGAGCATATGTTAAGAATGTTTGTGTTTCTCTCGTAATTTTTTTTAATTAATAAAAATTAAAAAAAATCAAATCAACAAGTTGAGGGAGGATATAAAGAAGACACTGGATGAAGAAAAAGAAGAAACTGAAAGCTTGAAAAATCAAATCACAGAGCTTATGGGAATGAATGACACAATAAAAGGTGAAAAAACAACAGAATGACACAATAGAAGAGGTGAAAATACAACAATAGATTTGAAAAGGCAGAAGGGATTAGTGAACTAGAAGACTGGACATCTAAAATGTGACACACAAAAGACAACACATGGAAAAATCTGAAAAAGAATGGAAAAAATTGAGCAGGGCCTCGGGAAATTGAATGACAACATGAAACACACGAATATATGTGTTGTGGTGTCCCAGAAGGAGAAGAGAAGGGAAAAAGGAGGAGAAAGACTAATAGAGGAAATAATCACTGAAAATTTCCCTCATTATGGAAGACATAAAATTACAGATCCAAGAAATGCAGCACACCACAAACAGAATATATCCAAATAGACGTACTCCAAGACATTTACTAATCAGATTGTCAAACATCAAAAGCAAGGGGAGAATTTTGAGAAAAGCAATCCATCACACACAAGGGAAGACTGATAAGACTATGTGTAGATTTCTCAGCAGAAACCATGGAGGTAAAAGGCAGTGGGATGATATATTGAAGATCCTAAAAGAGAAAAACTGCCAACCAAGAATTCTATATCCAGCAAAACTGTCCTTCAAAATGAGGGGGATAAGGTTTAACAAATGAGTATGAATGCTGAATCATTATACCGATATTTCTTTTAACTCCAGTACCTCAGAGCAGCTAGAAATAAAAACCTAAAATTGTGGAACTGTAACCCATACCAAACTCTGAAATCTGTTCTACAACTAATTGCTGCAACGTACTTTGAAATTTATTGCTTTTATGTATATATGTTATTTAAAGAGAAAGAGTATAACAGAGAAGATAGGATTTAACTCATGAGTATGACTGCTGAAACACTATATTGATATTTCTGTTGGTCTCCAGTGCCTTGGAGAAGCTAGAAGAAAAAATGAAAAATCATGGAACTGTAACCCATACCAAACTTTAAAATTTGTTCTATAACTATTTGTTAAAATGTACTGGGAAATTTATTACTTTTTTGTATATCTGTTATATTTCACAATTAAAAAAAGATCAACATACAGAAAAAGAGGTTGCAATAAAGAGAGATACAAAAAAAAAAAAGATATCACATATAAAAACCAAAGGACAAAATAGCTGAAGCAAGTATATAGCTCTGCATGTTAATGGATTAAACTCCCCAATCAAAAGAAACAGACTGGCAGAATGAATTAGAAAGAATGACCCAACTATATGTTGTTACAAGGCACTCACGTGAGACTGGAAGGCCCAAATAGGCTGAAAGTAAAAAACTGAAAGAAGATATCCCATGCAAACAGTATTCAAAATAGAACTGGGGTGGCTATAATAATATCAGACAAAATAGTTCAAGTCGGAAGCTGTTATAAGAGTTAATGATACTATATATTAATAAAAGGGGCAGTCCACCAAGAAGAAATAATCATAAATATTTATGTACCTACCACTGTGCCCCAAAATACAGGAGGCAAATACTAGCAAATGGAAGGGAGAAATGGACAATAATAGTTGGAGACTTCAATATACCACTCTTATCTATAGGTAAACATCTAGATAGAAGATCAACAAGGAAATAGATCATTTAAATAATATGATAAATAAACTACACTTAACAGACATTTACAGAAAACTGCACCCAAAACAACAGGACATACATTCTTCTCAAGTGCTTATGGAATATTCTCCAAGATTGACCACATGTTGGGTCACAAAACAAGTCTCAGTAAATATAAAAAGGCTGAAATTATATGAAGCATCTTCTCTGACCATAACAGAATGAAGCTGAAAATCAATAACAGGCAGAGAACTGGAAAATCTACAAATACATGGAGATTGAATAACATTCTTAATCAGTGGGTCAAAGAAATTGCAAGGGAAATCAAAAAATGTCTTGAAATGAATAAAAATGACAATGGGATGCAGCAAAGGCAGTGCTAAGAGAGAAATTTATATCCCTACAATTACATTAAAAAAGAAGAAAAGGCAGAAACCAAAGACCTAACTGCACAGCTGGAGGAACTAGAAAAAGAACAGCAAACTAATCCCAAAACAAGCAGAAGGAAAGAAATAATAAAGATTAGAACAGAATTAAATGAAACTGAGAATTTAAAAAAACAAGAGAGCAGTAACAAAACCAAAGATGGTTCTTTAAACAGATCAACAAAATTGACAAACCCTTCATTAGACTGACAAAGAATAAAAGAGAAGATGCAAATAAATAAGATCAGAAATGAGAGGCGGGCATTCCTACAGACCCCACAGAAATAAATAGGGTCATAAAAGATTACTATGAACAACATATGCCAACAAATTCATCAACTTAGATGAAATGGGCAAATTCCTAGAAACACAGGAAAAGCCCACACTGACTCTAGAAGAAACAAGATCGCAACAGACCAATCCCAAGTCAAGAGATTGAATCAGTCATCCAAACCCTCCCAGCAGAGCAAGGGACGGAGACCCACCACCACACCAGGTACCCTGCCCCTACCCCCACAGCCGGCAGCTGTGCATGGGCCTAGGTCTTGTCAGTCAGCAAAACCCAATGCACTTCTGGTTAGCTGCTGACCAGTGAAGTCAACCCTCTCAGTCTCACAGTCTAGACTTTCCACCTTCGTACCCACAAGCTGAGTATTTACCATTATACCCAGCACTCAAATTCCCCACCCCCAAGGTTGTCAGCTTCAGATAAACCAGGACCTGGGAAAGATGAGGAGGCTGTCCCCTTGGGAAAAGAGGAAGAAGCAGAACAGTCCTGATGAAATCACTGCCAGGAGAGGGCAACCTATTGGGTCCTGCAGCCTTGAACCAGACCTTGACCCAGTCTGGACCCTGCCTAGTCAGCTGCTGCAACCAGGAAGACAAGGGATTGCGAGGAATAGGTGGCCTATGAGCACCATCTGCTGGAAAGGCTAGGAAAGTGCAGTCTGGAAAGCTGCTTTTCTGCCCACCCTCTATGAGTCTTCCAAAAGAGGCTGAACCCCCTGCATGAGGCCCTGGTGCTGGTTTGACTGGGAAATACTGACAAACCAAGTGCCAAAAGAGACCTTCAATGCAAACCCAAGCAAAAACGCAATCTTAGACAAGAGAGGGAAACCAACTTTCAAAATAATATTATCAAGATAATCAGATGCCCAGAAACCAGCAAAAAATTATAAAGTACATCAAGAAAGAAGATACAGGCAAGTCAAAAGATCAAATTAAAAAGTTAGTAGAGACATGGAATTTGAAAGAACTAATCAAAGATATTTTAATAAATCTCCTAAATAACCTCAATAAGCTGGTTAAAGAGATAAAGCATATCAAGAAGACACTAGAAGAGTATAAAAATAATTTGAAAGGATAAACAGAAAAACAGCAGATCTTACAAAAAATGAAAGATACTATAGATGAAATTATAAATATACTAGAAGTTTGGTCCACCATATTCTCCACGGTGCTTTGGGCCTGGGTGGCTGGCCTCACTACCCAGTGGGAGACACATACAAGGAATGTGCATAATACAGCTGTGCAAAATGGAGCTGGAGGAGCCTTATTTGTGCATAGAGATACTCCTGAGAATAACCCAGACACTCCATTTGATTTCACACCAGAAAACTGTAAGAGGATAGAGGCAATTGTAAAAAAACTATCCAGATGGGTCTAAAGTAGCAGCTGTGCTTCCAGTCCTGGATTTAGCCCAAAGACAAAATGGATGGTTGCCCATTTCTGCTATGAAAAAGGTTGCTGAAGTTTTATAAGTGCCCCCAATGACAGTATATGAAGTAGCAACTTCTTATATAATGTATAATTGAAAACAAGTTGGAAAGTATCACATTCAGGTCTGCACTACTACACCTTGCATACTTCAACATTCTGACAGCATACTAGAGGCCATTCAGAAAAAGTTGGGGATAAAAGTTGGGGAGACTACACCTGACAAACTGTTCACTCATATAGAGGTGGAATCTTTAGGGGCCTGTGTAAATGCACCAATGGTTCAAATAAATGACAACTATTATGAAGATCTGACTCTGAAAGATATTGAAGAAATGATTGATGAATTCAAGGCTGGCAAAATTCCAAGAACTGGACACTTCTTGTGAGCCAGCTGGTGGCCTTACCTCTTTGACTGAACCACCCAAAGAACACCCAAACCCAGGCCTTAATTTATATTAATTTATATTCAGATGTATGTATGTGTGTGTGTATATATATATATATATATATATATATCATACAAGAAATAAACTATGAATGTCCCATCTACTTAAACGGGAGTGACTGAATTCCAAAAGCACAAAGAACAAATGAAGAAAAAAAAATGGAAAAAAAATTTAACTTGATCTCAGAGAAGTGACTGACAACACAAACTGCACAAATATACAAATCATAGATGTTCCAGAAGGAGAAGAGTACAGAACCAGAAAGAAGATTTGAGAAAATAGTCACAGAAAATTTTGCAAACTTTTTAAAAGATATAAATATGTAAATCAAAGATTAAAGCATAAATAAATGAAATGGAGAACAAAAAAAAATAGAGAGAATCAATAAAACATAAAGTTGGTTCTTTGAGAGGATCAATAAGGTCAACAAACCCTTAGCTAGACTGACACAGTCAAAAAGAGAGACGATGCAAATAAATAAAATCAGTAATTAGATGGGGTCATTACCATGGACCACAAAGAATAAATAAGATCTTAAAAGGATACTATGAACAGCTATATGCCAACAAACTAGACAACTTAGATGAACAATTTCTTAGAAATACACAACAACCTACACTGACAAAGAAATAGAAGACATCTACAAACCAATAACAAGTCAAGATGTTAAATCAGTCATCAAAAACCTCCCTACAAAGAAAGCCCAGAACCAGATGGCTTCACAGGAGAATTCTACCAAACATTCCAAGAATTAATGACATTCCTGCTCAACCTCTTCCAAAAAATTGAAAAAGAGGGAACACTACCTAACTCATTCTATGAAGCCAACATCATCCTAATACCAAAGCCTAATATAGACACTACAAGAAAGAACACTACAGGACTTCCAGGCCAAGTGGCAGCTTAGCAATGTGTGAATTTTAGTTCGTCCTTCAGGACAACTACTAAATAACCAGAAACAGTACAGAAGAGCTCCTGGGTTCACGCCAGTGACTGGACACACAGCGTACCCCAGGCTGGACCAGCTGGACCAGCTGCGAGCCCACCCAGAACCGTGAGTTCCCCAAGCTGCGGAGGCTGGCGCCCCTCCCCCACAGGCTGCTTCCCAGAGGGGAAAGGAAAGAGACTTTGCCAGCACCAGGGGCTAAGCCCAACCAAATGCCAATTGTGGAATTGATTAACAAATTCTGACTACTAAAAATAGGCCCCCAGCTCAGATGAACCTGGTCAAAGTGGAGGTCGCTCATTTCTGCCCCGGTGCCAGGGGGCAGGGCTGACGGAGAAAGAAAAAAAAAAGGAAATAGGTTTTTATGGCTTTGTTCTATAAAGGCTTGACTGCCTTTGGATATAGCAGCAGGACTTCTCAGGCTGCAACTGCCCCAGGCATAGAAGGCAGAAACAAGCTCATTTGAGGGCTTGTCTGCAGCCTGTGCCTCCCCCAGGGAAGGGGTGAAGCCCAACTCAGGTGGAATTCCTGCCTCAAGGAATTCAGACCCCAGGGGTTGGAAATTTGAAGCCATTAAAACCAGCCTACAACCTCTCCTCTGTCTCCACCATGCCCCCACCAGGGACAGTCTGCCAAAGTTAAAGGTACCGCATCATCTTATGCTGGTGGGACTGCAGGCAGACAAGTACCACATACTTGGCAGGATAAGAACAACAGAGCCCAGAGACTTCACAGGAAAGTCTGTCAACCTGCTTGGTCTCACCCAGCAGGTGACTTTTTCCTCCTGATAGGAGGCCAGTTTGGTCTGGGAAAACCCACTGGGGTCTATAATACCTAAGTAGACCCTCCTAAGGGTGGGGGTAAAAAGGCACCATACAAGCAGGGCAAGAAACAATAACTGAAAAATTCTCCCTTAAGCTAGAGGTCCAGATAAAGCTGAACAGAATGTCAAAGAACAGATAGACAACAAATTCATCCAGCAAGAAAACCTTAGGTAAAAGAAGTGAAAGCAATCTCCAGAATAAACTAATTAAGGTAATTAAATGCCTAGATGCCAGCAAAAAATAACAAATCACACTAGAGAAATTGAAGATATGGCCCAGTCAAAGGAACAAACCAGCAATTCAAATGAGGAAACAATTAATTCAGAATATACGAACAGACATGGAAAACCTCATCAAAAATCAAAGCAATGAATTGAGGGAGGATATAAAGAAGGCAAGGAATGAACAAAAGGAAGAAATCGAATGTTTGAAGAAAAAAATCACAGAACTTATGGGAATGAAAGGCATGGTAGAAGAGATGAAAAAACAATGGAAACCTACAACGGTAGATTTCGAGAGGCAGGATATAGGATTAGTGAACTGCAGGACGGAACATCTGAAATCCGACAAGAAAAAGAAAATATAGGGAAAAGAATGGAAAAATATGAGCAGGGACTCAGGGAACTGAATGACAATATGAAGCAACCAAATATATGTATTGTGGGTGTACCAGAAGGAGAAGAGAAAGGAAAAGGAGAAGAAAAACTAATGGAAGAAATTATCACTGAAAATTTCCCAACTCTTATGAAAGACTTAAAATTACAGATCCAAGAAGTGCAGCGTACCCCAAAGAGAATAGGTCCAAATAGACATACTCCAAGTACTTACTAATCAGAATGTCAGAGGTCAAAGAGAAAGCAAGAATCTTGAAAGCAGCAAGAGAAAACCAATCCATCACATACAAGGGAAGCCCAATAAGACTATGCATAGATTTCTCAGCAGAAACCATAGAGGCAAGAAGACAGTGGGATGATATATTTAAATTATTAAAAGAGAAAAACTGCCAACCAAGAATTCTATATCCAGCAAAACTGTCCTTCAAAAATGAGGGAGAAATTAAAACATTTTCAGACAAAAAAATCACTGAGAGAATTTGTGATCAAGAGACCAGCTCTGCAAGAAATACTAAAAGGAGCACTAGAGACAGATACAAAAAGACAGAAGAGAGAGGTGTGGTGAAGAGTGTAGAAAGGAAGACTATGAGTAAAGATAAAAAGAAGAAAAATCAGATATGACGTATAAAATCCAGAAGGCAAAATAGTAGAAGAAAGTACTACCCGTGCAGTAATAACACTAAATCTTAATGGATTAAAATAACCAATCAAAAGACATAGACTGGCAGAATGGATTAAAAAACAGGACCCATCTATATGCTGTCTCTACTCAAAGGACATGAGGGCAAGGACACAAACGGACATTTGCACACCAATGTCTATAGCAGCATTGTTTACAATTACCAACAGATGGAAACAGCCAAAATGTCCATCAACAGATGGGTGGCTAAACAAGCTGTGGCATATACATACAATGGAATATTATGCAGCTGTAAGACAGAATAAAGTTATGAAGTATGTAACAACATGGATGGACTTTAAGGACATTGTGCTGAGTGAGATTAGCCAAAAACAAAAGGACAAATACTGTATGGTCTCACTGATATGAACTGACATTAGTGAATAAACTTGGAATATTTCACTGGTAACAGAGACCATCAGGAGATAGAAATAGGGTAAGATATTGGGTAATTGGAGCTGAAGGGATACAGATTGTGCAACAGGACTGAATATAAAAACTCAGAAATGGACAGCACAATATTACCTAACTGTAATACAATTATGTTAAAACACTGAATGAAGTTGTGAGAATGATAGAGGGAGGAGGGCTGGGGGCATAAATGAAATCAGAAAGAAAGATGATAAAGATTGTGATGGTATAATCTAGGAATGCCTAGAGTGTATAATGAGGGTGACTAAATGTACAAGTTTAAAAATGTTTTTGCATGAGGAAGAACAAAGGAATGTCATTACTGCAGGGTGCTGAAAATAGATGGTAACCAATATTTTAAAATTTCAACTTATGTGTAAGACTAAAGCAAAAAATGTTTATTTGGTACAAAATTTATATTTTGACTAGTGCATCTCCTAATATAACTTATGTAGATAGTTGGTTGAACAACATAAGTACATGGAACCTTGGGTTGGACATGAGATTTTGTTGGTTTGTCCAGAGTGATGCTCCGATGAATCCCAGAGTAATCTGATCAGTGAGTGGAAAAGTATTTGCAAAGTTCCCTTCAGGGAATGGTGAGAATGGGGGAAAATTCAACCTCCCCAAGTCGAATTCTTGATATTCTCACAAGCACTGTGGACAACCAAAGCTATAGGCTGAGCCCCCAGGTTTGGGGTTTGTTCATATGAGACTTAACCCCACAAAGGATAGGTCAAGCCTACTTAAAATTAGGCCTAAGAGTCACCCCCAAGAGAACCTCTTTTGTTGCTCAGATGTGGCCTCTCTCTCCAGCCAACACAACAAGCAAACTCACCACCCTACCCTGTCTCCATGAGACATGACTCCCAGGGGTGTGGACCTTCCTCGCAACATGGGATAGCAATCCTAGAATGAGCTGAGACTCAGCATCAAGTGATTAAGAAAAACTCTAGAATGAGCTGAGAAAACCTTCTCGACCAAAACGGGGAAAAGTGAAATGAGACAAAGTTTGTCAATGGCTGAGAGATTCCAAACAGAGTCGAGGGGTTATCCTGGAGGTTATTCTTACACATTAAGTAGATATCACCTTGTTATCCAAGATGTAACAGAGAGGCTAGAAGGAACTTCCTGAAAATGTAGAGCTGTGTTCCAGTAGCCATGTTTCTTGAGGATGACTGAATAATGATATAGCTTTCAGAGTATGACTGTGTGATTGTGAAAACCTTGTGTCTGATGCTCCTTTTATCTACCTTGTCAACAGACGAGTAGAACATATGGAATAAAAATAAATAATAGGGGGAACAAATGTTAAATAAATTTAGTTTGAAATGCTAGTGATCAATGAAAGGGAGAGGTAAGGGCTATGGTATGTATAATTGTTTTTCTGTTTTCGTTTTATTTTTCTGTTGTTTTTTAATTTCTTCTTCTGAATTGATGCAAATGTTCTAAGAAATGATCATGATGATGAATGTGCAACTATGTGATGATATTGTGAATTACTGATTATATATGTAGAATGGAATGAGAATATGTTAAGAATGTTTGTGTTTCTTTCTTGTATTTTTTTTAATTAATAAAAAAAAGAACACTACAGACCCATCTCCCTAGTGAATACAGGTGTAAAAATTCTCAAATAATATTAGCAAAGCAAATCCAATGGCGCATTAAAAGAACTTTATACCACAATCAAGTGGGTTTTATTCCAGAAATGCAAGGGTGGTTCAACACAAGAAAATCAATCAGTGTAATACAGCACATTAACAAATCAAAACAGAAGAACCACATGATCATCTCGATTGATGCAGAAGAGACATTTGACAAAATCCAGCCTCTTTTCTTGATAAAAATACCTCCAAAGGTAAGAATTCAAGGAAACTTCCTCAACATAATAAAGGGCAAATATGAAAAATTCACAGCTAACATCATACTCAATGGTGAGAGACTAAACGCTGTCCCTCTAAGATCAGGAACAAGACAAGGATGCCCACTGGCACATTATTGAACATTGTACTAGAAGATCTAGCTAGAGAAATTAGGCAAGAAAAAGAAATAAAAGTTATCCAAGTTGGAAAAGAAGTAAAACTCTCATTCTTTTCAGATGACATGATCCTATATCTAGAAAATCCCGAAAAAACAATGACAAAATTACTTGGACTAACAAATGAACTCAGCAAAGTGGCGGGATGCAAGATCAACATGCAAAAATCTGTAGTGTTTCTACACACTAATAATGAGCTATTGGGGGATAATTAAGAAAAAAAAACTATTCACAATAGCAACTAAAAGTATCAAGTATTGAGGAATAAACTTAACCAAAAGGATGAAAAAGGACCTCTGCCTCACACCCTGTAAAAAAATTAACTCAAAGTGCACCAAGACCTAAATATAAGAGCCAATACTATAAAACTCCAGAAGGAAATACAGAGAAACATCTTCAAAACCTAGTGATAGGAGGTAGCTTCTTAGATATTACATCCAAAGCATGAGCAATGAAAGAAAAAATAGATAAATGGGAACTCCTCGAGACTGAATAGTTCTGTGCTTCAAAGGACTTTTTTGTCAAAAGGGTGAAGAGGAAACCAACTTGAATGGGAGAAAATATTTGGAAACCCCATATCTGCTAAGGGTTTGATATTCAAAATATAAAAAGAAATCATACAACTCAACAATAAAAAGATGAATACCCTATTATAAAATGAGCAAAAGACATAAATAGACATTTTCCCAAAGAAGAAATACAAACAGCTAAAAAGCACATGAAAAGGTGCTCATCTTTACTAGCTATTAGGGAAATGCAAATGAAAACCACAATGAGATATCATCTCACTTTCATTAGAAAGGCCGTTATTGAACTAACAGGAAACTATAAGTGTTGGAGAGGACGTGGAGAAATAGGAACACTTATTCACTGCCGGCAGGAATGTAAAATGGTACAGCAGCTGTGGAAGACAGTTTGGTGGGTTCTCAGTAAATTAAATATTAAGTTGGCCTATAACGCAGCAATTTTGCTACTCAGTATATAACTAGAAGATCTGAGAGCAGGGACACGAACAGACATTTGTACACCAATGTTCATAGCAACATTATTCACAACTGCCAAAAGAAGGACACAATCCAAGTATCCACCAATTGATGAATGGATAAACAAAATGTGGTATGTATATGATTGACTATTATTCAGCCCTAAGAAGGAATGAAATCCTGATACCTGAGACAACATGAATTCTGAGGACAGTATGCTGAGTGATATAATCCAGACATAGAAGGCCAAATATTGTATGATCTCACTGATATGAACTAATTATAAGCAAACTCATAGAGTTAAAATATAGGTTACCAGGGGTAGACTGGGTCAGAGAAAGGGGAGTGGATGCTTAATTTATTCAGAATTTCTATTTAGGTTGATTGTAAATATTTGGAAATGGATGGTGGTGATGGTAGCACATTATTCCAAGTGAAATTAACAGCACTGAATTATATAGGTGAATGTGGTTAAAAGAGGAAATCTTATGGTGTATATGTTGCTAAAAGAAAAATCAAAAAGGTAAAACATAGGACTTTATAACAGTGAACCCTATGGTAGATGATGGACTATACTTACTAGCACAAGTTTTATAATGTTCTTTCATGAATTATAACAAATGCATATCACTAATACAAAGTGTTAAGAATAGGGTGGTATATGGGGAAAAATACATCTAATAGATGATAGTCAATAGCACTATTTTTTTTTTTTTTTTGCACAGGCAGGCACCGGGAATTGAACCCAGGTCTCCAGCACAGCAGGCAAGAATTCTGCCTGCTGAGCCACCATGGCCCACCCAATAGCACTATTTTAATAATCTTTCAACAATTATAACAAAGGTAACTACTATTAAAAAAAAAGTGCTATTATCAATTGTAACAAATGCTCCACACCAATGCAGGATATTGGTGGCAGGGTGGTATACAGGCATCCTATATTTTATGCATGATTGTTCTGTAAACCCACAACTTCTCTAATAAGATAAAATTTTTTAAGGCTAATTTAAAAAGTAAAATGACAACCTGACACATGAAATGAACAGGATATGGCAAAAGCTGGATCCAGAGAAAATGTAAATATTTAAATGCTTTCATTATTTTTAAAAAAATGAAAAAAAATTTAAAGAACTAACAGGGCCCTTAATTAACTGGTTCTCCTGGTTAGACATTGTCCCAGATTATAAACCCATCACACATGCAACTCTGGCCTTATAAAACATGCCAAATTACCAGGAACTCTGCTCTCGGGTCTTGGAGGTTTTCTCTGTTGCTCTATGTCCCCCACAACCTCTAGAACACTACACAAGAGACGCTCAGTAAATTCAGGCCAAACGAGAAACCTGGATGTTCCTTCTCCTTCTTCCCCAACGGTCGTAAGAAATCTACCGACAATCCTTTAATCCCCATCTTCCCTGGCAGCCAAAGGAAACACAGGATGGGCCAGCAAGGCTGCCACACTGCTAGTCTCTCCCCAGCTCAACCCACACCAGGCCAACTCACAGGCCAAGGACCTACGTGGACAGGGTGCCACTCAAATCCTGGGTCCTTCGTGCTGCCTGCGGCCCTGCCAGGGGGAGAAGAGACAGGTGTGGACAGTATCTGAGAAGTTCTCTGACATCTCCATTCTATCACCCACCCTCTGTCCTTTCCCTTTACTGTACCGGGTTGCTTCCTCTCCTGGTCTCACGGTGCCACCCGCCAAGGCCCACACTTCCCTGCACTGCTGGAGCCTTCTGTTACATCATTAGAAAACCAGCTCTCACAGCTCTGGAATGGTGAGAAACCTACCTGTCTGCTCTTCCCTACTTTTTTTTTGTTTGTTTTTGTTTTTTACATGGGCAGGCACTGGGACGCAAACCCAGGTCTCTGGCACGGCAGGCGAGAACTCTGCCATTGCGCCACCGTGGCCTGCCCTCTTCCCTACTTTCAGAGCCTCCTTTTGGAGAGAACCCTGTTTTGTTTTTTTGCTAACTTAGACATTGACGTTTTTTCCTTAAGTCTATTTAAACTTCTAAAGTACTTAACTTTAAAAACTTTCATACCACCTTAGTCCTCATCCTTCACTAATGCATTTTATGTAACTCTTTAATTATTTTATCTCCTTATAAAAGCCCTTCTAAAGTTACTTGACATTTCTCTTCTAATATTTTGTTTTCCTTTACATTTTTCTGACTACTTTTTTCCTTTGATTTTTTTCTGTTTTGGGCCCTCTCAACCCGAGATGGGAAATCTAGACAGTTCCTGCTATTTCCCAACACAAACACCAAATTATATCTTTCAACACTTCACTCCCTACCACCCCTGCCCATTTTTCAGTGCAACCTCTGTGAGTTCCTCACTGCCCACTTGTTTTAGTTTGTTAAAGCTGCTGGAATACAATATACCAGAAATGGAATGGCTTTAAAAAAGGAATTTATTAAGTTGCAAGTTTATAGTTCTAAGGTTATAAAAATGTCTAAACTAAGGCATCCAGAAAAAGACACCTTGATTCAAGAAAGGCAGATGGGATCGGAACACCTCTCTCAGCTGGGAAGGCACATGGTGATGTCTGCTAGCTTTCTCTCCTCATTTCATTTCAGTGCTCTGTCTGCACCGAAGGCTTTTCCAAAATGGTTCCCGCTTGAAGGGCCCCAGTAAGCAAACCCCACCCTGAATGGGTGGCAATACATCTCCATGGAAACCATCTAATCAAAAGTTACCACCTCTAACTGGGTGCGTCACAACTCCATGGAAACAATAAAAAAGCTCCCACCCAGCAATATTGAATAAGGATTAAAGAATATGGCTTTTCTGGGGTACGTGACAGTTTCAAACCAGCACTATGCTCATAATAAACCCTGAGACGATTCCTTACCTCTTGCCTTGGCCCCTCCAAACCAGCCTCCATTGTGCCTCTGGAGTAATTTTTCAAGCATATAAATTCATTTATTTCTCTCCTCGACTTCGAAACCTCCATGGCCCCTCAGTGCCCTTGGTTACAGTCCAAGCCCCCCAGCAAAACTACACAACCCTGCATTACTGACTGACTCTCCTGCCCTCTCCTCTGGTGCCTAGGCAGGACTCAGCCAGCCAGTTCCCCACCCTGCCTGCCACACCCTGACATTTCATATCCTTGTATATTTATACCTGTTCTTTTCCCACTGTCTGGAACTCCTTCTCCCATTTCTTCTCTCCCTTTACAGCCCCCATCTGCCTGGTAAATGCCTACCTAGTCTTCCAACTTGCTTGGACACCCTCCCACCTTCGCATAGCCTCCTACAATTAGCTACGCCCTTCTTGCACCCTGTGTTAGGGAAGACTTCATTTACTCTGACTCCCTGCAGGTCTCTGTTTCTAAATCCACCAGCTGGAGCACTCATTGAGACCAGAGGCAGTGATTGGCACCTGACATGCCATCAAATACAAGTTTAATAAACTTAGGGCAAGACTGAAGTTCTCCGAGCCTCAATGTCTTCACGTGTACTAGGGATCTGGATAACTACCTCCTATGGTTGCTGTGAGGATTGTGCGGGACAAGCACGTAAATCACCCACTCAGGGGCTGCCACACTGCACTTATTCCCAAGTGTTCACATCCTGTCTGCCTTCCCCCTCTGCAGTCCCCTGAATCCCCTCTTCTCACACATCAGTCCTTACTCATGAGTCCTCCTTTCCCCTGAGCCTCATTACACCTCCAAACCACCACCGGACTTGGACAAGAAGCAAGAAGCCAACAAAAGGGTCCTCAAAGAATTGGAAGTCTCTATATTCATTAAAAAGGAAGAGAGAGAAGGGATATGTACAACTACACACACAGCACAGCCAAGCTGGTCACGCCCAAGCTAGAGGAAGTAAAGAGAAATCAGCAGCTGGTTTGTTCCCTACCTCAGCCCCCACCTCAGCCCCAAGCTCCACAGGAGACAATTATATCCATCAGCATTAATAGATTTATGAGGACACACTGTACTCAGTGCTTTATTCCAAGAGTTATACAGTGGAGCTCTTGCAAATGAATCTTTCATATAGCAAATTTACTTAAAGATAAATTAGCATATTTCATGGAACACTTTATACAGCAAAAAAGTAAATCACAGACACTGCAAGTAGGAATCAAAACACCCATGGCCTGCCTACCACACCAATGCAAGGAGTATTGTGGGAACTCTGATTTTCCACATTTAAATTTTATAATATGTATATATATATATTTTTTAAAAGCCCATGCCTCCCAATGCCAAAAAATGGGTTTGCAAATCATGATCTCTCTGAGAGAGGGTGGGGTGGGAGCCCAGCACACTCCAAAGCCCCCAGCCCAGTCCAGCCCTCAATCTGGTGCTTGGCAAGGGGAAGCAAAGGAAGCAATGGAGAGAGATAAGAGGAGAGGGACAGGGGTAGAGAAAATGCCACCTCTCCGTCCTCTCCTCCTCCCTTTCAAATCCCCCACATCAGGAGCTGCAGGAAAAACTGCCAAATAACCTAGAAAATCAAGGCTATAAGGTGTTTCCCAGATTCAAACTGGCCAATGAGAAGATTCAAAACCATGGTTTGTGCCAACTTGAATATGAGTTTTAGGGAAGTAGATGAAATAGTCTAAGTGACTTCTTATAACTTTTATTATTTACATACACATATTCAAATTTTAAAAACCTATTAATTCTAAAATACCACTTCCCATTTACATATTTTCTTTTTCAAACCCTTCACGTGCACCCTCCACATTAATGTCGTCAAGTCAAGTTCTAGAACAGTTTTCCAGAGCACCTCTGCCTCATCATCTGTTTCAGACGTTCTGGACACAGCTCTCTGAACTGGAAGACACCATTAGGAGAAATGTCATTCCAGCCCCCAGAGCCCATTTTCATGTCATTACGGCAGTCGGCTTTCTCAGCACCCTACACACATTTGTAACCATTGACTAGCCACTCGCTATCTTCCTCTTATTTGTGATCTCAAAGGGCTTGTCTATAACAGCATTCCACACTTATAACTGTGAAGTCAGATCCCCAGGAATAATGACTGAATCTGTGTTAAATTTCTTTGCCTGCTCTTTATTTTCAGTCAACGCTGTCAGGTGACTTTCATAAGCGCCCCCACTCACCAATGGCTGAGGTTGCTTCAGGCTCGAGTCCTCGAATAGTACTTTGTTGTTCAAAATAAAGCATGTAACTGAGAGAGCACTGCATAACATAAAACACTGCAGACTCAGGCTGATAGAAATTTCATAGTAAACGTAAATAAGGTCGGAGGATCTAATATAAAAACTGATAATAAAGCATTAATGTAAAAATAGAACTTATTTTTGTCAAGAGTGAGATGTACACCTGTCATGATTTATATGTGTTGGCTTATATTTACTGCTATTTTCAAAATAGCCATGACCATTTTCCTTCTGGTCAGACTAAGTACTTTTTCTGATTCATATATATTCTTCATATGTTAAAATAAGAGAATCACTTTTATGTATCTATACAAATAATAAATACCCACATGGAAAAAGAATAAATAAGCTCTTACATAAAATGGGGAACAAAACATTAAAGACTGTAGACCAGGTGTGTGGCAGTTGCTGACCACAGAAGATCTGGCCAGCGAGGAGGCTGGCAGCAGCGGAGGCGGCACAGCACAACTCTCGGAGCCAGTAAATGCCCTGTGGCATAACGACTATTAAATGGCAAAACAAATGGGGAAGGACATTCAAGATAAAGATGATACATATCACAGGAACGCTATGAAAATGCAAACATGAAGCATTTGCAGATGAGTAAAATATATGGATAAAAATAAACAAATAATAGGGGGAACAAAGGTTAAAATAAATTGAGTAGATGGAATACTAGTGGTCAATGAGAGGGAGGGGTAAGGGGTATGGCATGCATGAGTTTTTTCTTTTTTCTTTTCTTTCCTAGAGTGATGCAAATGTTCTAAAAATGATCATGGTGATGAATATACAACCATGTGATGATACTGTGAGCCACTGATTGTACATCATGTATGGAATGTTTCTATGTTAAGATTTATCAATAAAAATATTTTTTTTTAAAAATGAAGCATCTGAGTGGACTAATTACACTGAGTTCAGCTTTTGTGGATTTTTGTACAGACCACACCGTAAGATTGACTTCTGCCTCAATTTCCTGTTGGAAATGACTTGCCCGTTTTAAGAACTGGTGTGTCTAGACACTTATTCTGCCCTCTGAGCCTTAATTAAACCTGGGCCTATACTTGGAAAGTTCATTACTATAGATTCAGAATGTCTAGTATTCATCCTAGAGTCACCTACAAAAGCTATTTTAACTCAAAAGAGACAACCCCAGTGGCACAAAATGCAGCCCAGGTTCTTGAGTCCTCGGAGTACCTGACACCTCTCTCAAAACCACCACTGCTCCTGCCTGAACTCATAGACAGAAGCCGAGGTGCATTTCCTCCCCCGAAGCCTGAGCTCAAAGTGAAACAGGTGCTGAGACTCAGGGGCACTGCCCTGACCGGAAGCATCATCAAAATCAACCCCAAGTGTGCCCCTGTGGAGCTACTACCTCTTCCTGTGCCATGAAAACCCTAGTAATAGGTTGACTTGGAAGAAAATTGGAGAAATTAAAGCTTTACCTCTCCCCACCCTGCCCCCTCCCCTCAAAAAAAGAAGACTGTAGACTCAATTCGTGGAAAGGACAGTTTTGGGGAGAGGGAGAGAGAGAGATCTTGCCTCGTATCCCATCACGTACAGGACATCCCCACACTTTGGACCTAGGGAAGCCAAAGCTGCTGGGAGCGGTAGAGCCCTGCGCCGGCAGGGGAGGCATCCATGCCAGCCAGCCCACTGGCACAGATAGGGCACTGTCCCTAGACATGTGACAGGGGCCATAAACCCAGATCAAGCCCTTAGCTCAACATCAACTCCCTCCCAGAGTCAGCTCAGGCCATGCTTTGGAGCCAAGGAGAAGTGGGGAGGACTGGCCCCGAGCACAACAAGATGACAGGAACACCCAGGCCTGTTTGAAGAATGGCTGCTGCAGGACGGCTGTGGGACAAGCACTGTGTCCACCCCTCCCCACTCCAGGTTATATCAGAGACTATCCCTAGAAAGAGGTACTGGAGGGAAGAGTGACAGCACAAAGCTCTGGGAAACCTATCCAAACCTAACATTCCTGGAGCACTTGGCCAAATGCTAGAATCCACCTACAGGCAAGAACCACAAACAGGTTTCAGCTTGCCCTGAGGGTCAGGCCAGAGCGCCCGGTAGAAAGGATTCTGCAGCAAGAAAACTTGCCATCATCAACAGATTGCACATTTGCCAGGGGGTCAGCAAATAGACCTCCTGGGTATTTGTCATCCCAGCTCTGTGGTCATCCTGTTTTGGTCTGAATCACTCCAGTGTTGTGCATTCAGCGCCTTCTGGAGATGAAGAGGCAAATGGCACACCATCATAGGACAGGCATCAGGGGAGGCATTCTGGGTTCATATGCCAGCTCCACCTCTTACTCACCTGGCAACCCTGGTCAAAATATTTAACTCCCTAAACACAGTCTCCTTGTCCATAAAATGGAAAGAATCATAATACCTGTCTCACAGGGCTTTTAGGAGGAATATAGCAGGAGTTCAATAAAGATAATATCATCATCCCATTCCAATTCAGTTGGAATGCCTTTCCTATATGAGAATACCTAGACTTGAGAAAGAATACGCTCTGCAGTAAATGGTCCCACACACTATATGGCTGTAATCAGAGCTGTCTGGCTCAGCAATGCTCTGGCCAGGATGGAAGGTGCTTCCAGGTCCTACATCCTGCTCCACTCAGCCCACACCCATGATCCTTACTCCACTAGCAGCTGCCTGTGCTCAGAAAGGTTGCTTCCATACTCATCATGCTCAGCAATCCATGCTTCTGAAGCTTAGAACCCATGCTTCTAAAATAATTGAGACCGTTAGGTAGATTAAACAGAGCCCCTACAATTTTGTTGATAAACTCTTCTAATTCAGAGCTTAGAAAAGAAAGCTTCAGACCAACTCCTGCTGAACTCTCACAAATTCTGAATTGAAGAGGTCTTGATGTATCAGAAAAACTCAGTAAGTGGATATCTGCATCCCACTTAGAAATAACATCTCACGCGTGCCAATCCCCTGCTCTCATGCCTTCTCCAGGGAAGACACAAAGGAGGTAAAGCTTCTTTGAGTTCAAGAAGCATGGCAGGTCTTTCAGAGGACTCCTAAGAACTCACCACCTTCCCAAAGAGGAGCTGTTTACACCTTCCTGGAACCAGGCAGATCTCCCATTCTCCCCCTGGCCCCACAGCTCCTCTCTGGACAAATGGGGGAAACAAGCATCACAGAATGATGTGCTATGAAGTTGGGGTTGGTGACAGAGTGGGCCTCCCATGGTCAAGTTCATGTATCAACTTGGCCAGGTGGTGGTGCCTGATTATCTGATCGGGCAAGCGCTGACCTGGCCTGTCTGTTGCTATGAGGACAGTTCATAGACTTAAATCATGTTTATATTGGCTGCATCCATCACTGATTGCATTTGTAATCAGCTAAGGGAAGTGTCTTCTGTAATGAGTGATGCTTAATCCAATCACAGGAAAGCTTTTAAGGAGGATTCAGAAGAGACAGTCACTCTTCCTGCTTCAGCCAGTGAGCCTGTCCCACAGAGTTCCTCCAGACCCTTCATTGGAGTCACCAGCTTCACAGCCTGCCCTACGGACCCTGGACCCTTACATTCCCATGGTTATGTGAGACACTTTTATATCTATGTATATCTCCTGCTGATTCTGCTTCTCTAGAGAACCCTAGCTAACACAGGGCTCCATCACAGACCCAGGCTCCTGATTCAGGAGACCACTTTTCTCCCAGGCTGGTCAACACCCATAACACACTCCCAATCTGAGTCAGATTAGTAACCAACTCCGACAACAGATGAAGGAAACAGTGACTTTCTGGAAAACAAACTTTTCTCATCCACTTATATTATGAATGTGAAATGTGAACCTACAGGTTGGCATTCTTCCAATCCCACAAATATGCCAAACATGTTTACACCTCAGGGCCTTTACACTGGCTTTTCCACCCCAGAATCTTCACGTACCTAGATCCTCTAGCCATTCATTTGAGTTGAGTTGAGGCGTCAACTCAAATGTCACCTCCTCAGTGAGACATTCCTGGACTACAAAGATAGCTACCACTCCCCCTTTACCCTGCCTGCCCCCCCTCAACACATGCACAACTAGTCCTGGCTATCCCATTACCCAGTGTATTTTCTCCATAACAATTATCACCACTTGATATGATATTTTTAAGTGTTTGGTGATTTATTGTCTGTCTCTCCTCACCACTCAACCAGCCTGTGACTCACCATGAAGGAGAGATCCTGCCTGTCTTGTTCGCTGTTATGTATATTCAGGTCTTAGCAAAGTGCTTTGCAAGCAGGAGGCTCAGTAAATGCTTGCTGTATGAATGAATGGATGAATGAATGGGCAGAGGTAAAAGCATCCAGAGAGGAAGGGGTAACATGACCACCTGCTCCACGATACCCTGCAGAACCTGTCCGTGGCTGAACTCAAGAACTCAGCAGCTTCTTCCAACCCCAGGCTCTCCCCTTTCAGCCTCTCGCATGCTTCTCCATCTCCATCCTGGCCCTTATCCAAAGGAGGGAAATTTCTTCCACGTGGGACTTAATGTAAACCTTTAGGAACATGGGCCTTCTTTTTACCTTCAACCTATTGGTTAAAATGTCCAGGAAAGCCAGTCTGTTATATCCCACCTTGTCAGTAAGAGCTGTTACCCAATAATTCCTATACCCAACTTGCAGGCTGCTTTAGAATTTTTAATTCTGAAAGCAGGTCAAAGGTGGTTTCTTAAATGAAGTTCTCCTGAACTATGGAGAGATAGAGCGATAACTGATTGACAGGCAGGTAGAGCAACAGATCTACTGATCTCTCTCTCTCTCTCTCTCTTTTTTAATCACTATCATGTTCTAAAAACACCATCAGTTACCAAGGGCTGTATGTTCACCCTCCAATAACTTTATTTCACTTTGAAAACAAAGATCTCTCAGAATAAGTTACAAATGCTCAGAATTTGTTAGTTTTAAATGGGAAAAAAGGTGAAAATCATCATTTTTTATAAGAAAAGAAAATGATGAATCCACAAGTTGGATCTCTCCCTGATGGGACTTTTATCACTTCAGTGGGATGTCCTAGATATAATTTAATTTTGTCAGGCAGACCCTAAGCAGCTGAAGAGAAAAAAAGAAGCCTGCACATTTAATTTCCAAAGTAATTTCCAAGACCCATTCTCATGGCCTACTTTCCTACACCTCAAAAGCTACAGCCCTCCCTTCATTCTCACTGCAGGGCCTCCAGTCATCACCAGACCATCACTTGGTCTGTGCCGCCCTCCCCATTCTATCTCACATCTACTGTACCATCGGAAGTTTGCAGATAGCCAGACCTGCAATTAATGTTCTGGGGCTCCAGCAAGGTGCCCTGTCCTGACTGAGATGGGCCATATTCCAGTGCTCCAAAGGCTTGATCTGACAGGGAACAGGACGGCAAGGAGGAAACATAATGTAAGAGGATTCAGCCCAACCCCTGTGGAAGAGGCCCACTGGGTGGTGGGTGACTGAGGGCCAAGCACAGAGAGATGTGTCCCCAACAAGACAGCATGTTTCTATTGCATCAGTAGGAAGGTCGTTTTGGAGCAGAGGTCTTGTAGTGCTTCACTCTGTAGACTCTCAAACACTTGGGCCTATCCAAAGGAATTCTCAGGCTGATCGCAAGGAGCTGTGACAACTCTCCAGGAGAGGGTCACCTCCCTGGAGGGCAAGGAACAGCCAGAAGAAGGATGAAAAGAAACACATGGAAAGGAGTAAAGGGAGGTAGGTGAGTTATGTCCTAGACACTCCTCCAAAGCCGAATATGCATGAACCGTAAGGCCACACCAAAGGAGAAGGAGAGGGAAAAAGGCCTGTGCTATCTTCTGAACTCTGTATTTGTCCATGATCAGCTAACAGAACATTAGATTGTGGCCACATGCCCTTCTAGGTGTTCTTGACATAGCTAAGAGGTTAAATAAGCATACATCCTAATGTCTCTTTAATCCAGTCCATCCAGTCCCCCAGAGGCCCACAGTCAAGGAGGCATGCCTGCCTCTCAAACTCCAGGATAGCTTGCAGAACCTGCCCCTGGTTGAACTCAAGAACTCAGCAGCTTCTTCCAACCCCAGGATCTCCCCTTTCAGCCTCTCGCATGCTTCTCCATCTCCATCTTGGCCCTTATCCAAAGGAGGGAAATTTTTTCCACGTGGGACTTAATGTAAACCTTCAGGAATAGGAAGGGCTCCTGATTCCAGCTTCACCTTGCCCTCACAACCTGCTGCTCTGGCCACTGGTCCTATTTCCCAACTCTCAACAGTGAGCAGCTCTTTTTGAAAACAAATGAACTTCTCCTGCCATGTGGGAGACCTGGGTTCGATTCCCAGACCATGCACCCAAACAAACAAACAAACAAAAATATGCACTGCCTGTCACCCTCCATCTTTCTTTACTTGCAAGACTTCCGGCATTCTCCTTTCTCTGCATGTGTATTTAATAAATTTCTTACCTACTTGCTCTATCTGTGCTGTGCTTCTGAATTCTTTCTTACAGCACAGCTAAGAACCTGTAAACCAAAATCCGGTAACATATTTTGGCGAACCAGTCAGGAGTGACTTCTTTCCAACTGTCTGGAATGATGAGTACCAGGAGTCTTGACCATGAGCTGTTGCTTTTCCTTCTCACTTGGTTCACTTCTATCCTATCCTATGTCTTCATTTTCACTGCTCTCTCTGGGACACAAACCTCGGTTCACCCTAAGCCTTTGGCTCCCTCCTTGGAGGTGGCAGGAACCTGTCTCAATGCCATGCAGATTCAAGAAGGCTCAGGGTGGCAGGTGATCAGCCCTTTGGAATCTGATTGGGGGCTTCTCCCCGTGTCTAGCAGAAGTCTTGTGGGAGCCAAATCAAGTCCCTCTCTCTCTCAGTTTGGCTGAGACCTCCCCACACTCTCTTTTCCTCCCTTGTGAAGACTAAAACTTTTCCTCCTGAGTCTATTCTTTTTTTTCACCTCTTCATCAGAGGTCTTCTCCTTGCCTCCATGAGAATCTCCCTCTTTCTCCTCTGTCTAGCTTTCAATGCCTTCTAAGACATCCCAGGACCCTGGGCTAAAAATTCTTGTACTAAACAAGGTGCTGTCATTAACATTTTAGAGAGTCACTTCTGGTTTATGCCCATGGGAACTGGGTACTTTACAACGGGAGTGTCTCCCCTAAAAGCCAAAAATAAGGTTTGTAGAATAAACAAAAGCCCTGGGTATCCTTTTATCTGAGTCTTTCCCTTTCTTTGTCAATTACTATGTCTCAAGTCCCAGCATGTTCTGTTCTTAGCTCTCTTGAAAGGGTCACCCAGTGTGGGAATAAACCATTGGCTGGGGACAATACACTCTTGTGTGTGTGTTCGCTTTCACTTTGTAAGATATGTGCTATAAAAGACAGAGAGAGCCTCATTCCTGGCCCTGCTGAATAGTATGCCTATACCTGAACCCTGTGATTGCCCGAAAAGGGTATCAAGCCACATTTTGTTAGGTGACTGGCCTTTCCCAGGACATTCTCTCTTAAGGGGAGCCCAATATCTTTGTCATATGTTCTTTCCCTCTATCCTGATCCAGGCAAAACCTGAGGAAATTCCCTCCTTAGAGTTTCTTTGTGGCAAATCCTTTCCATTCTCTTAAGCAGTAAGTCAGGCAGTAAGTTTAGAGCACAGACACCCAGGAAGATGAGTGGGTAGGTTCAGCAGCAAGAGAATGGTCCTGGGCCATCAGTCTCCTGAATCTTTGAGGATCCCTGGGGATGCCTGGGAATAGGGGGCCTGATACCATAGGCCCAATGGATTAGCACTTAGAATGGCAGGCTGGTAACCTGGGACACAGGGCACTGGTAGGGAAATCTGCTTTATTTCTTCTCACTCTTCCTTGAGGTGCTCCTACTGCAATACTGTCTAGCCACAATATCACCTAGAGAACAGCCAGTGTTGGCTCACAAATGGGAAATCTCTTGTGAAAAGGAGATAAAGTAGCAAGAGATTCTTTATATGTAGATCCATGAAGGGCTCTTGCAAATTACGTTATGTCCAGGTGGACTCTCAAGGGCTTCCTCCTCATGACTCTTCCTTACAGATGAAGGCAGATATTTTAAGTGATCCCTTCTTAAACAGCCCTCCCTACTATGGCCCTGTTCCAGACTGAAGCACAGGGCAACACAGACCAACTTGCGGGCCAACAGCCTACGCAATATGCAGTATGAGAGCAGCAATTCCAAATGCTGACCCAAACTGGAACTACCAGAGGAGTCAGGGAGACTTGAAAACCAGAGACCATACGATAACTTCCACAATGGAAAGAATGAAAAAGTATACCATCAAACCTGTAAATTGTAATAGATTAAAGAGCAAACTCAGGAGGATAAGGAAAACCCTGCTCTATTTCAGGGAAGGCTGGTGGAGACTATGAAAAAGTATACCCAAGTAGTCCCTGACTTCCCAGAGAGGCAAATAATGCCTAAAACCTATGTTTATTGGTCAGTCATCTCCCAATATAAAGAAAAAACTCTAGAAACTGGTCTCAGGGCCATAACCCCCTACGGATTATCTCATGAACACCAATTTTTCTGTTTTTAATAACCAGGACAGGGCTGTGGAGGAGGAGAAGGTAAGGAGAGACAGGAACAAAGCTCAGCTCATAGCACTTGCCTTGAATGGCAAACAGCCGCCTCAGGGCCCCTTGGGGCAGAAGCAGCTGGATTCTGCTATAAGTGAGGAAAGATGGGCACTGGAAGTATGAGTGTCCTCAAAGATGCTGAGAGCCCCCAGGGCTTTGTCCTAAGTGTGGGAAAGCTGGACACTGGGCCTGGGAGTGCGCCGAGTTCCAAAGGGGAGTCAAGGTTCTCCCAAAGGCATTAGTGACCACTCCCAAGTAAGACTGAGGAGGCCAGGGGTCACTAATGGCTCCCTGGACATTGCTGAAGAACATCAGTTTTAACAAGCCCCAAATGACCTTCAACACTACAGGTAAGACAACTAATTTTTTAATTAACACCAAAGCCACTTACTCTGTTTTGACCTATCACTCAAGTTCATTATCCTTGTGAACCTGTCCTATAGTAGGAGTAGATAAAAAGCCTGAAGACAGGACCATCATTCATCCCCTCCTTTGTCAACTGTCAGTGCACTTTCAGTTCATCTGTTCCTGGTAGTACCAAAATGCCCCACCCCTTTCTAAGGCAAGATCTTCACTCCCTGGGGACCACTTTAAAACTAGTAAACCCAGACAGTAGCTACCCTTAATTTGCCCCAGGCCTCTACTGAGTTGAGGTCTCTCAGCATCTCAAAGGAAATCCTTGAGCAAATAAGCTTGTCTATATAAAATAAAGGCATCCAAAGGCTAACCCAGAAATAACGCCAAACTGCATTCAAGTTCTCAGTCATAAATCTTAAAAACTCATTTTTGTATCCTTCTTCACCCTAATACCCATTGGCTTTTAAATGGCAAAAACTTAATAATAAAATTCCCACTCTACTTACTTAAACAGTGCTGCCCCAAAGTTTTCAAAATAATCCCCGTATCTGAGAATAGCTCGCACCCGCAGGGAGCCTGGAGGGCAGCAATCATCCACCATGGGGCAGGCCTCAGGGTGGGGGAAGTGATCACTCAATCAGGTGTAAGAAAAGCCAGCCTGCAGCAGCAGCATTTGGCAGGCCAACCAGCGCTGAGGATCAGCTGATGAGCTGATCTTCTAGGTGCTGGTTGGCTCCCCAGTTCCCTCGCAGAGACCTGCCCGCTGGTCAGCCCTGGTGGAGCAGCCCCCTGCTGAGCACGTGGACCTCCAGTCGCTCTGGCCAGGAGGGGCTGGGCTGAGTGAGGAGAAGACTCGGGCATGCCATCTGCTGGTCAGACAATGCTGAGAGTTCAGGCTGCATCTCCAGCATGGTAGTCAGCCATTCTGCCACTGGAATACCCATGCACTCCAGCCTACCTTATAACAGACCCTTAAATTAAACCATATCCCTACATGAGATCCAGACCTTGACTGAGCAGAGAATAATTGACAAAGTGCAAAAGGAAACATTCATCAAAAACTAAATAAATACAAAACTTTAGAAGAGTAAAGGAAACCAACTTGCATAGCAACCATATCAAGATCAACAAATGCCGAGAAAACAATAGAAAATCACAAAGCACATGAAGATCCAAGCAGAAATGGCCCAACCAAACAACCAAATCAAAATTTCTGAAGGGACACAGAATATGGAACTACTCAAGGATATTTATAAATAAATAAAGGATATAAGGAAGACACTAGAAGAGCATAAAGAATTTGAGATGTTAAGTAGAAAAATGGCAGATCTCACAGCAATGAAAGATAAGTAGACCAAATAAAAAATATACTGGAGATACACAATAGCAGATTTGAAGAAGCAGAGGGAAGAATAAGTGGGCTAGAAGATAGAACTAGAGTGCACAAAAGAACAAGAAAGATGGAAAAATGCACAAAAGAACAAAATAGAAAAAATACAACTCACCTTAGGGAAAAGATCGACAACAAGAAGTACAAAAATAAAAGAATTGTTGGTGTCATAGAAGGGGAAGAGAAGAGCAAAGGGTTGGAAAGTTAATTGAAGATATAATTGGAGAAAATTTCCCAACCCTTATAAAAGACATTAATATGCACATCAAAGAGACCCAATGAACTCCAAAAAGAATAAATCCGAACAAGCCCACTCCAAGACACATACTAATCAGACTGTCAAGTGCTGAAGAGAAACAGAAAGTCCTAAAAGCAGCGCAAGAAAAGCAATCTACTACATACAAGGGAAAACACACAAGACTGACTTCAGACTACTCAACAGGCACCAGGTAATCAAGAAGGCAATGGTGTGATATTTTTAAGATCCTGAATGAGAAAGGCTTTCAATTAAGAATTCTTTATCCAGCCAAATTATCCTTCAAAATCAAGGGAGAGATTAAAATCTTCAAAGATAAAGAAAGATTGAGAGAACTAGTCAACAAGGGACCAGCCCTACAAGAAATAGTAAAGGGAGCCCTGTCAGCTGATAAAAAAAGACAGGAGAGGGAGGTCAAGAGAAGGGCACAGAATTGAAGAATATGAGTAAAGGTAATGTAAAGGAAAAGAGAGGGAGAAGGAAAATATTATACAGATCTGACAAATAAAAACTAAAGGACAAGATGGTAGAATCAAGAACTGCTCCTACAGCAATTACTCTGAATGTGAATGGACTAAACTCACCAATTAAAAGATACAGACTGACAAAATGGATCAAAAAACATAATCTATGTATATGCTGTTTACAAGAGACACATCATAACCTCAAGGACACAGTTAGGTTGAAAGTAAAAGGATGGAAAAATATCTTCTATGCAAGTTGTAGCCAAAAGAAAGCAGAAGTAGCCATACTAATACTAGACAAAATAGACTTTAAATGTAAGGACATCATAAGAGACAAAGAAGGACACTGTATATTAATAAAAGGGGCAATTCACCAAGAAGAAATAACAATCACAAATGTGTATGCTTCCAATCAAGGAGCTCCAAAGAACACGAGGCACATACTGGAAAAACTGAAGGGAGCTATAGACATAAGCTTATTCAGAAATAAGTGGGAGACTTCAATACACCACTCTCCACTATAGATAAAACAACCACACAGAGGATCAACAAGGAAATAGAGAACCTAAACATTAAGATAAATGGATTAGATCTAATAGACATATAGATCATTACAACCCCAAACACTAGGATACATGTTCTTCTCCAGTACACATGGAACATTCTTCAGAATAGAGCTTATACTGGGACATAAATTGAGTCTCTATAAATTTAATAAGATTGAAATTATCCAAAGCACTTTCTCTGATCACAACAGAATGAAGCTGGCAATTAATAATCACCAAAGAACCAGAGCTTACACAAATATATGGACATTAAACAACACACTCTTAAATAATCAGTAGGTCAAGGAAGAATTGCTAGAGAAATCAATAAATATCTGGAGATGAATGATATGAGAATACGACATATCAAAACCTATGGGATGCAGCAAAGGTAATGCTGAGAGGGAAATTTATTGCCCTAAATGCCTATACTAAAAAACAATAATAAGCAAAACTTGAGGATTTAACTGCTCACTTGGAGAATTTAGAGAAAGAACAGAAAATTAACCCCAAAGTAAATAAGAAGAGAAATAATAAAGATTAATGCAGAAATAAACAAACTGGAGAACAATAAAACAACAGAAAGAATCAACAAAACTAAAAGTTGGTGCTTTGAGAAAATTAATAAAATTGATGGTCCTCTAGCTAGACTAGCAAAGAAGGAAAGAGAGATGACACAATAAACAAAATCAGAAATGAGAGGGAGGTTGTTTTCACAGATCATGAAGAAATTTTAAAAATCATAAGAGGACTTCTGGAGAAGATAGTGGCTTAGTAAGACGTGCGGGTCTTAGTTCCTCCTCCAGAACAGCTACTAGAGAAGTAGAAACCATTCAGAACAGCTCCCAGAAACACGACAGAGACCAAGAAGACAGCGTACCCCATTCTGGAACGGCTGACTGGCTGGGAGAACCCGCTCCGGTGAGATCTCCGAGGGGCGCGGGCTTCCCTGGGCCAGGGCGGCAGGCGGCCAGAGTCCCTCCCTCCCTCCTTCCCGGGCCGGCTGGGAGAATTGGACAGGCGGTCCCCGCAAGCCGCGGTGGCTGGCGCCACCCCCCCCACGCACGGCCCCCCAGACCACCTGGGAGAATTGGATCAGAGATCCCCAAGCCACGGAGAACGGCAACGGGGGTCCCTTCCAAACACATGGCTTCCCGGTCCGGCTGGGAAGGGTAGATAGACACTTCCCAAAGCCACGGCGCTGGCGCCCCCCTGCCACGCTTGGCCCCCGGCCGGCTGGGAAATTTGGACAGGCGTTCCCCCAAGCCGCGGAGGCCGGCGACCCTCCCCACGCACAGATCCCCAGGCCGACTGGGAGATTTGGATTGGCACTCCCTCAAGCCGCATCGGCTGGTGACCCCCGCCTACAGCGAGAGTTTTCCAAAGTTAAAGGGGCCACAGCATCTTTTACTGGTGGGACCCGCAGACAGATGAGCACCATGAGCGCCACCTACTGGGCAGGATAAGAAAAGCAGAGCCCAGAGATTTCACAGAAAAATCTTTCAACCTGCAGGGTCTTACACCCAGGGAAATCTGATTAAATGCCCAGACGCCAGCAGAAGATAACGGACCACACTCAGAAAATTGAAAATATGGCCCAGTCAAAGGAACAAACCAATAGTTCAAATGCGATACAGGATCTGAGAAAACTAATGCTGAATATACGAACAGAAATGGAAAACCTCTTCAAAAACCAAATCGATAAATTGAGGGAGGACATGAAGAAGACATGGACTGAACAAAAAGAAGAAATAGAAAAACTGAAAAAACAAATCACAGAACTTATGGGAGTGAAGGACAAAGAAGAAAAAATGGAAAAAACAATGGATACCTACAATGGTAGATATAAAGAGACAGAAGCTAGAATTAATGATTTGGAGGATGGAACATCTGAATTCGAAAAAGAAACAGAAACTATAGGGAAAAGAATGGAAAAATTTGAACAGGGAATCAGGGAACTGAATGACAATATGAAGCGCACAAATATACGTGTTGTGGGTGTCCCAGAAGGAGAAGAGAAGGGAAAAGGAGGAGAAAAACTAATGGAAGAAATTATCACTGAAAATTTCCCAACTCTTATGAAAGACCTAAAATTACAGATCCAAGAAGTGCAGCGCACCGCAAAGAGAACAGACCCAAATAGGCGTTCTCCAAGACACTTACTAGTTAGAATGTCAGAGGTCAAAGAAAAAGAGAGGATCTTGAAAGCAGCAAGAGAAAAACAATCCATCACATACAAGGGAAACCCAATAAGACTATGTGTAGATTTCTCAGCAGAAACCATGGAAGCTAGAAGACAGTGGGATGATATATTTGAATTACTAAAAGAGAAAAACTGCCAACCAAGACTCCTATATCCAGCAAAATTATCCTTCAAGAATGAGGGAGAAATTAAAACATTCTCAGACAAAAAGTCACTGAGAGAATTTGTGATCAAGAGACCAGCTCTGCCAGAAATACTAAAGGGAGCACTAGAGTCAGATACAAAAAGACAGAAGAGAGAGGTATGGAGAAGAGTGTAGAAAGAAGGAAAATCAGATATGATATATATAATACAAAAGGCAAAATGTTAGAGGAAAATATTATCCAAACAGTAATAACACTAAATGTTAATGGACTGAATTCCCCAATCAAAAGGCATAGACTGGCAGAATGGATTAAAAAACAGGATCCTTCTATATGCTGTCTACAGGAAACACATCTTAGACCCAAAGATAAACATAGGTTGAAAGTGAAAGGTTGGGAAAAGATATTTCATGCAAATAACAATCAGAAAAGAGCAGGAGTAGCTATACTAATATCCAACAAATTAGACTTGAAATGCAAAACAGTTAAAAGAGACAAAGAAGGACACTATATACTAATAAAAGGAACAATTAAACAAGAAGACATAACAATCATAAATATTTATGCACTGAACCAGAATGCCCCAAAATACGTGAGGAATACACTGCAAACACTGAAAAGGGAAATAGACACATATACCATAATAGTTGGAGACTTCAATTCACCACTCTCATCAACGGACAGAACATCTAAACAGAGGATCAATAAAGAAATAGAGAATCTGAATATTACTATAAATGAGCTAGACTTAACAGACATTTATAGGACATTACATCCCACAACAGCAGGATACACCTTTTTCTCAAGTGCTCATGGATCATTCCTAAAGACAGACCATATGCTGGGTCACAAAGCAAGTCTTAACAAATTTAAACAGATTGAAATCATACACAACACTTTTTCGGATCATAAAGGAATGAAGTTGGAAATCAATAATAGATGGAGTGTCAGAAAATTCACAAATACGTGGAGGCTCAACAACACACTCTTAAACAACGAGTGGGTCAAAGAAGAAATTGCAAGAGAAATTAGTAAATACCTCGAGGCAAACGAAAACGAAAACACAACATATCAAAACCTATGGGATGCAGCAAAGGCAGTGCTAGAGGGAAATTTATTGCCCTAAATGCCTATATCAGAAAAGAAGAAAAGGCAAAAATGCAGGAATTAACTGTCCACTTGGAAGAACTGGAGAAAGAACAGCAAACTAATCCCAAAGCAAGCAAAAGGAAAGAAATAACAAAGATTAGAGCAGAAATAAATGAAATTGAAAACATGAAAACAATAGAGAAAATCAATAAGACCAGAAGTTGGTTCTATGAGAAAATCGGTAAGATTGATGGGCCCTTAGCAAGATTGACAAAAAGAAGAAGAGAGAGGATGCAAATAAATAAGATCAGAAACGGAAGAGGAGACATAACCACTGACCTCACAGAAATAAAGGAGGTAATAACAGGATACTATGAACAACTTTATGCTAATAAATACAACAATTTAGATGGAATGGACGGGTTCCTGGAAAGACATGAACAACAAACTTTGACTCAAGAAGAAATAGATGACCTCAACAAACCAATCACAAGTAAAGAAATTGAATCAGTCATTCAATTTCTTTTTAGGAAAAGTTTCCTAAAAAGAAAAGTCCAGGACCAGACGGCTTCACATGTGAATTCTATCAAACATTCCAGAAAGAATTACTACCAACTCTCCTCAAACTCTTCAAAAAAATCGAAGTGGAGGGAAAACTACCTAATTCATTCTATGACGCCAACATCACCCTCATACCAAAACCAGGCAAAGATATTACAAAAAAAGAAAACTACAGGCCAATCTATCTAATGAATATAGATGCAAAAATCCTCAACAAAATTCTAGCAAATCGAATCCAACAACACATTAAAAGAATTATACATCATGACCAAGTAGGATTCATCCCAGGTACGCAAGGATGGTTCAACATAAGAAAATCAATTAATGCAATACACCATATCAACAAATCAAAGCAGAAAAATCACATGATCATCTCAATTGATGCAGAGAAGGCATTTGACAAGATTCAACATCCTTTCCTGTTGAAAACACTTTAAAAGATAGGAATACAAGGGAACTTCCTTAAAATGATAGAGGGAATATATGAAAAACCCACAGCTAATATCATCCTCAATGGGGAAAAATTGAAAACTTTCCCCCTAAGATCAGGAACAAGACAAGGATGTCCATTATCACCACTATTATTCAACATCGTGTTGGAGGTTCTAGCCAGAGCAATTAGACAAGAAAAAGAAATACAAGGCATCAAAATTGGAAAGGAAGAAGTAAAACTATCACTGTTTGCAGACGATATGATACTATATGTCGAAAACCCGGAAAAATCCACAACAAAAGTGCTGGAGCTGGTAAATGAGTACAGCAAAGTAGCAGGTTACAAGATCAACACTCAAAAATCTGTAGCATTTCTATACACTAGTAATGAACAAGCTGAGGGGGAAATCAAGAAACGAATCCCATTTACAATTGCAACTAAAAGAATAAAATACCTGGGAATAAATTTAACTAAAGAGACAAAAAACCTATATAAAGAAAACTACAAAAAACTGTTAAAAGAAATCACAGAAGACCTAAATAGATGGAAGGGCATACCATGTTCATGGATTGGAAGACTAAATATAGTTAAGATGTCAATCCTACCTAAATTGATTTACAGATTTAATGCAATACCAATCAAAATCCCAACAACTTACTTTTCAGAAATAGAAAAACCAATAAGCAAATTTATCTGGAAGGGCAGGGTGCCCTGAATTGCTAAAAGTATCTTGAGGAAAAAAAAACGAAGTTGGAGGTCTCACGCTGCCGGACTTTAAGGCATATTATGAAGCCACAGTGGTCAAAACAGCATGGTATTGGCATAAAGATAGATATATCGACCAATGGAATCGAATAGAGTGCTCAGATATAGACCCTCTCATCTATGGACATTTGATCTTTGATAAGACAGTCAAGCCAACTCACCTGGGACAGAACACTCTCTTCAATAGGTGCCTAGAGAACTGGATATCCGTATGCAAAAGAATGAAAGAAGACCCGTATCTCACACCCTATACAAAAGTTAACTCAAAATGGATCAAAGATCTAAACATTGGGACTAAGACCATAAAACAGTTAGAGGAAAATGTAGAGAGATATCTTATGAAACTTACAATTGGAGGTGGTTTTATGGACCTTAAACCTAAAGCAAGAGCACTGAAGAAAGAAATAAATGGGAGCTCCTCAAAATTAAACACTTTTGTGCATCAAAGAACTTCATCAAGAAAGTAAAAAGACAGCCTACACAATGGGAGACAATATTTGGAAACGACACATCAGATAAAGGTCTAGTATCCAGAATTTATAAAGAGATTGTCCAACTCAACAACAAAAAGACAGCCAACCCAATTACAAAATGGGAAAAAGACTTGAACAGAAGAGGAAATACAAATGGCCAAAAGGCACATGAAGAGATGCTCAATGTCCCTGGCCATTAGAGAAATGCAAATCAAAACCACAACGAGATATCATCTCACACCCACCAGAATGGCCATTATCAACAAAACAGAAAATGACAAGTGCTAGAGAGGATGCGGAGAAAGAGGCACACTTATCCACTGTTGGTGGGAATGTCAAATGGTGCAACCACTGTGGATGGCAGTTTGGCGGTTCCTCAAAAAACTGAATATAGAATTGCCATACGACCCAGCAATACCATTGCTAGGTATCTACTCAAAGGACTTAAGGGCAAAGACACAAACGGACATTTGCACACCAATATTTATAGCAGCGTTATTTACAATTGCAAAGAGATGGAAACAGCCAAAATGTCCATCAACAGAAGAATGGCTAAACAAACTGTGGTATATACATACGATGGAATATTATGCAGCTTTAAGGCAGGATAAACTTATGAAGCATGTAATAACATGGATGGACCTAGAGAATATTATGCTGAGTGAGTCCAGCCAAAAACTAAAGGACAAATACTGTATGGTCCCACTGATGTGAACGGACATTCGAGAATAAACTTGAAATATGTCACTGGTAACAGAGTCCAGCAGTAGTTAGAAACAGGGTAAGATAATGGGTAATTGAAGCTGAAGGGATACAGACTGTGCAACAGGACTAGATACAAAAACTCAAAAATGGACAGCACAATAATACCTAATTGTAAAGTAATCATGTTAAAACACTGAATGAAGCTGCATCTGAGCTATAGGTTTTTGTTTTGTTTTGTTTTGTTTTGTTCTTACTATTATTACTTTTATTTTTTTTTCTCTATATTAACATTCTTTATCTTTTTCGGTTGTGTTGCTAGTTCTTCTAAACCAATGCAAATGTACTAAGAAACGATGATCATGCACCTATGTGATGATGTTAAGAATTACTGATTGCATTAAGAATGGTTGCATATGTAGATGATTTCTAAAAAAAAAAAAAAAATGGACAGCACAATACTACCTAATTGTAATGTAATTATTTTAAAACACTGAATGAAGCTGCATCTGAGCTATAGTTTTTATTTTATTTTTTTCTTATATATTTTTGTATTTTTTATTTTTATTTCTTCTCTATATTATCATTTTATTTCTTTTTCTGTTGTCTTGCTATTTCTTTTTCTAAATAGATGCATATGTACTAAGAAATGATGATCATACATCTATGTGATGATATTAAGAATTACTGATTGCATATGTAGAATGGAATGATTTCTAAATGTTGTGTTAGTTAATTTTTTTAATTAATAAAAAATGTAAAAAAAAATGTAAAAAAATAAAAATTAGAAAAAAAATCAGGTTAAACTAAGAATCCAAACTGATGGTGATAAATATGGTGGTACCCCAATTCAACTCCATTTGAAAGAGAGAAAAAAAAAGGATATTGTGAATGTTGCTTGCAGAAATACGAAGATCTCGAAACTCATCTTCTAACTGAGCAACACAGAAACTTTACACAGAGTAACCAGTATCAAGTTGTTGATATTGTATCTAACTTGGTTATTGATTTTGTGGAATATGAAAGGAACATGCCTAAACAGAAATGAATAAAATACAGCGTTGGATCCCTTTCTCCTGTTACTGCAAAGAAGACTAAGCCAAGAGAGCACCTAGAACTGCAGTATATTTCTCAGAAGGACTTCAGGGAAAATAAAGTTGTGCAAATGATCAAGCAAAATTTCCTGTGTAAAGAGCCCCAAGAACCTGAACATAAATTTATGTTTATTTCAAAACCCACCCCCTGCCCTTCTAGTGAACTGAGAGAACTTGAGAAAAAATAAAAATAACAAATATTCCATATTAAATCCAGCTGAAAATGACATAAAACAGAATTTTACGCCGTTATCTTCACATGAAAATAAACAAGGATGCATTATTGATGTTTCTGAACATAAATGCATCATAAATGAAAGTGACTTAGAAGAACTAAGGGCAAATAACTGTCCATGTGGGCTACGGGACAATATTCTGATTTCATTAATAGTGCATCCCAACTGAAGCAGAAGTCAGATTCTGTGACTTTTGCAGCAAAGGATCTGAAGGAAAAGGACCTTAATTCAACATTTGGTCGTGGTTCTGGTCTGATAGCAATACACAGTTCACAAGATGACCTAACAATTCAGGCAAATACTCCATCCCACAGCCCTCTCATGGAAACAAATGATTGTGACACCAAGAATATGGATACTTTACCTTCTGGTAAAATCCATCGGAAAGTGAAAATATTAGGAAGAAATAAGAAAGAAAATCTGGAACCAAATGTGGAATCAGATAAAAGAACAGAGTTTCTTGCTACACAAGAAGAAAACAGAATTTGTAGTTCACCAGTGCAATCTTTACTGGACTTATTTCAGACCAGTGAGGAAAAATCAGAATTTTTAGGCTTTACAAGCTATGCTGAAAACAGTGGTACATGTAATATTATAGATATTTGGGAAGAAGAAAATTCCAATGATCTGTTGTCAATGTTTTTCTCTTCCCCTTCCACTTCTATATTCACTGGCTTTTAGTCTTTTTTAAACAGTTTGTACTTTACACAAGTAATAAGGATCATATTCTTGAAATTTTTATAAGTATGTATAAAAATTCTTGGAATTTTTTGCCAACTTCATTAAAGAGCTGAATGTAAATATTAAAAAAAAAAAGTCAACCCATAAAACTGAAGCAAGTATTTGTAAATCATACATTTGATATGGGATTTATTTAGTATATATTAAAAAATCTTACAACAAACAATAAAAAGAGAATCCAATTAGGAAATAAGTAAAGGATTTGAATAGACATTTCTCCAAAGAAGATATGCAAATGGCCAATAAGCTCATGAAAAGATGCTCAGAATCATTAATCATTAGGGAATTGCAAATCAGAACCACAGTGAGATCAGTATAATTAAAAAGACAGAAAATAACATGTTTTGGCGAAATGCTGAAATTGTAACCCTCATGTATTGCTAGTAGGAATGTAAGATGGTGCAGCTGCTTTGGAAAACAGTTTGACAATTCCTCTAAAAGTTTTAAACATAGAGCTGTATAATCCAGAAATTCCACTCCTTGGTATATACCTGAGAGAATTGAAAGCATATATCCATGCAAAAACTTACACATGATTGTTCATAGAAGCATTATTCATAAAAGCCAAAAATGGACACAACACAAAAAACCATCAGTTGATTAATGTAAAAATAAATGTTTATGTCTATGTGGTGGGATATTATTAGGCCATTAAAATGATTGGTACTGATACATGTTACATCGTAGGTGTACCCTGAAAACATACTAAGTGAAATAAAGCAAGACACAAAGTTCAAAAAAAAAAAAAAGAATTACTGATTGCATATGTAGAATGGAATGATTTCTAAACGTTGTGTTAATTTCTTTTTTTTCTTTAGTAAAAAAAATCATGAGACTATTATGAACTATGCCAACAAACTAGATAACTTAGACAAAATGGACAAATTCCTAGAAATACACGAATTACCTATACTGACTCGAGAAGAAATAGAAGATCTCAACCAACCAATTACAAGTAAGGAGAGCTAATCAGTCATCAAAAATCTTCCCACAAAAAAAAGCCCAGTACCTGATGGCTTCACAGGAGAATTTTATCAAACTTTTTAAAAAGAACTGACACCAATCCTGCTCAAACTCTCCCAAAAAACTGAAGAAAAAGGAACACTACCTAACTCATTTTCTGAAGCTAGCATCACTCTAGCTAAATTGGATAAAGATGATACAAGAAAAGAAAACTACAGACCAATCTTCCTAATGAACATAGATGTGAAAATTCTTAACAAGATACTAACAAATCGTATCCAAAGCCACATTAAAAGAATTATACATCATGATCAAGTGGGATTCATACCAGGAATGTAAGGGTAGTTCAACATAAGGAAGTCATTCAACATAATACAGCACATTCACAAATCAAAAGGGAAAAATCACATGATCATATCGATTGACACTGAAACAGCATTTGACAAAACCCAACATCCTTTTCTGATAAAAACACTTCAAAAGTTAGGCATCAAACGAAACTTTCTCAGTATCATAAAGGGCATATATGAAAAACCCATAGCCAGCATTATACTTAATGGTGAGAAATTGAAAGCATTCCCCTTGAGATCGGGGAGGAAACAAGGATACCCATTGTCACCACTATTATTCAACACTGTATTAGAAGTACTAGCTGGAGCAATTAGATAGGAGAAAGAAATAAAAGGCACCCAAATAGAAAGGGAAAAAGTAAAGCTTTCGTTATTTGTAGATGACATGATCTTATATTTAGAAAACCCTGAGAAATTTACAGTAAAACTACTTGAGCTAATAAACAAATTCAGCAAAGTGGCAGGATACAAGATTAATGTACAAAAATCAGTAATGTTTCTATACACAAGCAATGACCTATCTGAGGTGACAACTAAGGAAAAAATTTCATTCAGAATAGCGACCAGAAGAATCAGGTGTCTAGGAATAAGCCTAACCAGGGATGTCAAGGACTTATGCACAGAAAACTACAAAAAAAATGCTAAAAGAAATTTAAAAATGACCTAAATAGATGGAAAGATACTTCATGCTCATGGATAGTGAGGTTGAATATCATCAAGATGTAAATCCTATCCAAACTTACGTACAGACTCAATGCAATACCAATAAAAATCCCAACAAATCTACTTTGAAGATGTGGAAAAACTGGTTATCAAATGTATATAGAAGACCTCAACTAGCTAAAAATATCCTAAAAAAGAAGAGTGAACTGGGAGGTCTATCATTTCCTGACTTTAAAAGCTTACTATAAAGCCACAGTGGTCAAAACAGCATGGTACTGGCACAAAGACAGAAGGATTGACAGGTGGAATAGAATCGAGAGTGCGGAGACTGCCCACCAAATTTATGGACATGTTATCTTTGATAAGGCCCCAAATCCACTGACTTGGGACAAATAGTCTTTTCAATAAATGGGTATGATAGAGCTAGATTTCAATAGCCAAAAGAATGAAAGAGGACCCCTATTCTTACACCCTATACAAAAATTAATTCAAAATGGATCAAAGACCTAAAGGTAAGAGCCAGTACCACAAAATTTCTTGAAAAAAAATGTAGAGAAACATCTTTAAGATCTAATAATAGTAGCTGGTTTCTTAAACTTAACAGGTAAAGCACAAGCTGTAAAAAAATAAACAAGTGGGAACTCCTTAAGATCAAGAGCTTCTGTGCCTCGAAGGACTTTATTAAAGAGGTGAAGAGGCAGCCAACTCAATGGGAGAAAATATTTGGAAACCACATTCAGACAAAGGCTTAATATCCTGTGTACATAAAGAAATTATGCAGCTCACCAACAAAAGAACAAACAACCCAATTATAAAATGGGCAGGGGAAAGGAATAGGCCCTTTTCTGAAGCACAAATACAGATGGCTAAAAAGCACATGAAGAGCTGCTCATCTGCATTGGCTAAAAGAGAAATGCAAATTAAGACGACAATGAGATACCATCTCACACCTATAAGAACAGCTGTTATTAAACAAACAGGAAACGATAAATGTTGGAGAGGATGTAGAGAAATTGGAACACTTTCACTGTTGGTGGGAATGTATAATGGTTCAGCCACTGTGGAAATCAGTTTGACAGTTTCCCAGAAAACTAAATATTAAGCAGCCCTATGGCTCAGCAATAGCAATTCTTGGTATATACTCAGAAGAGTTAAGGGCAGTGATTCAAACAGACATTTGCACACCAATGTTCACAGCAGCACTATTCACAATTGCCAAGCGACAGAAACAATCCAAGTACCCAACAAGATATGAGTGGATAAACAAAATGTGGTATGTATATATGATGGTATATTATGCAGCATTTAGAAAAAATGATGCCCCAAAAAATATGATAACGTCGATGAACCTTGAGGACATAATGCTGAGTGAAATAAGTCAGACACAAAAGGACAGATACTGTGTGATTCCATTATTCTGACTCTGATAAAGTCGCCAGTGTTTTGGAGCAGCTAGAAGAAAAAAATCTGAATTGAGGGCATGATAGCCCATGACAAACTGGGAACTGTTCTGTAGCTGCCTGTTGAAGTGTGCTTTGAAAATTATTGCTTTTTTTCTTTGTGTGTGTATATATATATATATATACTAAATTTTACAAATGAAAAATGGTTTAAAAAAACTATAGGCAGTTATGGTAATATTAGATAAAATAAATTCCTAAAATCAAACATTTGAAAATACTTAGTAACATAGGTCACTACTTTAGCAAAGTTGGTACTTGTAATAATGTTTTACTTGATATTTTGAGAAAGCACATAGTTTTGATAGTTAATCGAATGGTATTTAAGGTACTGTTTAATATTTAGGATTCAAGTAACTCTGCTATTTGCATTTTTTAGATTTTTTTCCTTCCTTGATTAAATTTTTTTTTTTTAACTTTGGCAGGCACCGGGAATCAAACCTGGGTCTCCAGCATGGCAGGCGAGAACTCTGCCACTAAGCCACCATCGCACCACCCCCTTGTTTTAATTTTAAGTTGGTTTATGAAACACATTGTACAATTAGGCTTTACAATGATTACGTAGATTTTTTTTTTTAATTTGCCTACTACGGATAAGCTAACTAAGAGATCCATTTTCAGTGGTTAAGATTTCCATATGTTACTTGTTAAAATATTTGTATCTTCATATTTTCCTGAAATAAGGAATATATTTAGTAACATGGGTCATTACTATAGTAATGCTGATATTTGAAGAACTTTCTAGTTGATATTTTGAGAACATTCAGTTTTGACAGCTGATCAAATGGTATCTAAGTTAGTATTTAATACTTAGAATTTAAGAACTGTGCTACCTGAATATGTAATTTTTTCCTGTTGTCTCAATTTTAAATTGGTTTATGAAACTTACTGCGCAAACACAGGCTTTACAATGATTTATAAGGATACATTATTTAAATATGTCTATGGTTAAGCTAACTAAGATATCCATTTTTGTGGTTCTAAATGTATTGTTTGTTTCTTAAAAAAAATAATAATAATTTTAAAATCCCCATATTCTTAAAAAAAATTCCTTAGCAGCAAACTTTACTAGCCACCAATTGCCTCAAAGTATACAGTCTTGCAATATGTTAACTCTGTAAACTAACATATTCCTAACATAAAAGTGAATTTTATTGTAATTATTATTATTAACTGAACATATATGGATATGAAAAGTCACAAAATGGTTTAAGAAAGTAAATTTTATAGTCATTACTGACAACAAGCCCTAAGTGAACACAGAAAATTGCAAAAGGTTTAAGCCCTAGACGGATTTGGGAAGCTGTGAAAAAGTAAGATTTTTGTTTTTTTTTATTTTGGGGGCATGGGCAGGCTTTGGAAATTGAACCCAGGTCTCTGGCATGGCAGGCGAGAATTCTGCCACAAAAAATAAGTTTTGTTTATAGTCATAGCTAATTACAAAAAGTTCTGTTCAGTCAATGCTCTCAGTTAAACTGCTCTTAATGAAATATTATAAAACTTGTTCTTAAACATCTGAATACTCTATCTAAAAAAACAGGTTAATAATATCCTTTTGCTTAATGTTTATGTTAGCTTTATCATCCTTTATTTCAGAAAACAAACCTTCTCACCCTTAAAAGAAAACTTACTTTTACAAAGTGAGAGAACAAATCCTTTGTAAGGTGCTTACTGACTGAGAAGTAGATTGGTGAACGATGGTATAAACATATGATTAAACATGGTGCTGCTACAAAAAGGAACAAAACTGTGAGGCATGCAATGATGTGAATGAACCTGCGGGACATTTCGTGAGGCAAAATAAGCCAGAAACAAAAGACCAAATATTGTGTGATCTCATTTAGAAAATACTTATAAGAAAACTGGGGCCTAGATTGTAAGGTTTTATAGCAGTCATATTTAGTCCAGAGTGGTAATTATTATTTCTGGATTTATATATATATATATATATATATATATAGTGAATAAGAATGACAGTCTTTAATTCTGTATAGTTTAATGTGATGCCTGGCTATATCCCAGAGTATATTAAGCAGATAATCAAAAATTCTTGCAAAGTCCCTTGAGGGATGGGAGAAAAAATATGGAACTATTAAACTTTACCACTGGGGAAACCCCAAATACTGTGTCAAACATTAGGGACACCAAAATCACTAGGCCAAGCCATTGATCTTGAGGCTTGCTCTTGTGAATCTTATGCATGTAGAGGAGAAGCTCAGCCTAGCCATTGGTATGCCTAAGAATCACCTCTGGAGGACCTCTTTTGTGGCTCAGATGTGGCCTTTCTCTCGCTAAGCCCAACTCTGCAAGTGGAATCACTGCCCTTCCCGCCATGGGACATGACATCCAGGGAGGAACGTCTCCCTAGAAGCATGGGAGATGATGCCCAGGGATGAGTCTGGCCCTGTTACTGTGAGATCAACGATGCCATCCTGACAAAAAGGCAGAAAAGAAGTGTAACAAATAAGGTATCAGTGGTTGAGAGTTCAAATAGAGTCAAGAAGCTACTCTGGAGGTCACTCTTGTGCATGCTTCCATTAGACATTGCTATCTATCATGGCTTGCCAAACCCCAATCAAAACCACTCCTGCCTTTCACTGATAACTGTTCGCTGCAATACAAATATATTTTGAAAATGCATCCACAATAAATGGAATTCCTCCCAAAAAAAAAAAAACCACTCCTGCCGATCCTAAAGAAAACCTAGTGCGTACAACCTACAAACTTTCCAAAACCTACAACCTCCAGATGGGCCCCTGGACCAGATAAGTCCTGAAATGCAGAGGAGCCAGCCCTTCTAGAATATCAACTAGCTCCATCCTCCATCCCATATTACTGACAGTCCCTTCCAAAATGAAAAAGTTAGAATAGGCCTAGAACAAATACCCCTAAAGAATGGGAGAAAGATAAAAGGTGATGGTAGAGTTATACAGAGAAAGTCAGGTTTAACAAATGAGTACGAGTGCTGAATTATTATATTGTTATTTCTTTTAGCCTCCAATACCTTAGAGCAGCTAGAAATAAAAACCTGAAATTGTGGAATTGTAACCCATACCAAACTCTGAAATCTGTTCTACAACTAATTGCTACAATGTACTTTGAAATTTATTGCTTTCATGTATATATGGTACTTAAAGAGAAGGAGGAGTATAACAGAGAAGACAGGATTTAACAAATGAGTATGACTGCTGAATCATTATATTGATATTTCCATTGGTCTCCGGTGTCTTGGAGCAGCTGGAAGAAAAAATGAAAAATTGTGGAACTATAACCCATACCAAACTTTAAAATTTGTTCTATAACTACTTGTTAAAATGTACTTGGAAATTAAAAAAAAAAAAAGTAAGATGCTAAAATAGTTAACATATTACATTAAAAAGTGTTTACCAAGTATTACAATAATTAAAAGAAATTTTCTATCCTTCTGTTAGCTAAATTTGCATGAGTAAATGTTACATATTTTAAAGCTGTATAAAATTCCTAAAGATGTAATAGTATTCTCATTGCCCATGTTATATCTCAATACTTATCTATGTAACAACCAAATTTACTTATCAGTTAAAATACTTTAAGGCTTCTCTAAAAGCACAGGTAGTCAGCTATAAGTCAAAACTTCATTTTCAACAAACAGAACTTTAAAGAAGAAAAAAGGCAAGTATACAAACTATGTTCTAACTACTAATTAACCTAACCCTAGTAGTGTGTAAAAGTAAAACAAAACTTCTGCTATAGTTTGTAATTAATAACTCCAATATAAAACAACTGTCAAATGTTTTAATTTCTAAAAGTAAATTCAATTTAAAATGCTTATAAAATTAAAGCTTAAGGTGTAAGCTCTTAGAGCAATCACATTTACTCCTAAGTTTTAACTGTTATTTTTAAATTCTGAAATGCTTTGCTGCTTGTATTATCTAGTAATTCCCTAGAACTTTAAGTATCTCTGTAACACCCAAGACTCAAAGTTAAAATTCTCCAACTCTAAAAGTCAGCATGAGTCCATTCAGCAACTTGTATATGACACTGAACTAGTTAAGACAAAATAAATATAATATTGTCTATATTCTAAAACTGTTTAACTTCCTCAACTGGGTAATTCCTTCTATTCTCTTAAGCCACAAATGTTCCTAATTTAATAAAACAAAGCCCTACCCCCCAGGAACTTTAGCTCAGAAAGCAAAACTAATTGTCCTTAACTCTAAAACTGAGAAATGGGAAAAAGCTGTGTCTTCCTAGTTCTGCATGCTTATGTAGCAGTGTAGAAAGAGGGAAGCGTTCTCCCAATTAAACCCCATCAGGAGATACTCAATGTTGAGAACTTCCATGGAGACGGTGGAATAGGATGGGCTGAGTTTACCCATGCTCCAAGGAACAACTAGAGAAGGGACAGGAAAATGATCAGGACAGCAGTTTCAGGGTGCGAGTGACCTGAGAGTATCTTATATACTACATTGGAGGCACTGGATGAAAAACCTGAGGAAATGGGATGCAGAGAATGTCGTGACGTCACCGGGGACAGGCAGCCACACCCAGGAAAGTGCCTGCCACTGCAGCTAGTTTTGTGTATCAGCCCGTTCAGCTCCACAGCCCGGAGCGCCCTTGGGGAATCCGGAAGCCAGTAAACTTGCTTTCCTGTCCATAGAGACCATCCAGCAGGTGCACAGAGCTTACCACTCCCCTCTCCATGCAGAAGCCTGGAGCCCTAGGAGTGCAGACAGGGAGGTGGGGACAAGGAAGCAAGCCACGTCGCTCCCTGTATCCCAGGACCCAGCGCCCACATGCCCATCACCCTACGCACCTTGTACCCTGCCACTGCACCCAATGCACCCACACCCCCACAAATACGCCCAACCCATGCCCACGTGTCCCCGCACACATGCACCATACCCCCACCCCATGGTGGGTCCTGCCCTGCACCACCCTGCTCCACGTATGCCACACCTCAAGGCCATGGCATTGTGCCCCATCTTGCACCCCAACCCGGCCCTGCACCCTGCATCGCGCCCCACCCCATGCTGACCCCACCCTGGCACCCCACACTATGTCCCACCCCTGTGCCCTGCCCCACTCCCACACTCCCACGAGCCACTGCACCCTGTACCACACAATGCCACTGCACACCCACACTACACTACCACAGCCCCTCCCACCTACTATACCATGAACCATTTCCCACATTGCCCCATTCCCCTGGTGCCCCATTTCACACTGGCCCATGCTCCTGCACCACACACCGCAACCCCAGGCACCACATCACACACCACGACCCTGTGTCAGGCCACACCCAGCCCCTATCCCATACCATACCCAGCCCTGCATTTCTCTGTTCAATGCCCTGCACTCCACCCTGTGCATAACGCTTCATGCCTTGTACCCCACACCATGCCCTGTACCCCTGATACCTCGCCAGCAGGCATTTCCAGGTTGGCTGTGGACAGGGACAACTGGCACACTCAGTCCTAAAATCCAAGGTCATTACAAGCAGGAGTCTGGCGACCACCAGTCCAATCAGGCCCACAAGCAGACTCTCCACTGAGGTGCACACTGTCCAACCCCCAACCCCCAACCCCAGGGTTGGTGTCTTTCAGCACCACCAGGACCCGTGGACCTGGCTAGAATTACACCAGGTCTCCATGAAGCTCACCCAGCTTCCAAAGTCAGATAGAAGTGGGACTGAAGGGAAGAGGAGGCCCAAGAATGCTATCTGCTGGGAAGAACTGTAAAGGGCAGTCTAGCAAAGTAACTTCAAACAGATCCTCAAGTAGAGTTGCATCCCCTGCATAAGGTCATTTGGCGAGGAATTAGTGACAAACCAAGTGCAAAAGGAGACCTTCAATGCAAACCCAAGTAAATACAAAATCTTAGACAACTGAGGAAAATCAACTTTCAAAATAACCCTATCAAGGTCATCAAATGCCTCAAAGCCAATAGAAAATAACAAAATACATGAAGATACAGCCAGATATGGGTCAATTCGATGACCAAATTAAAGCACTGGAAGAGACACAGACTTTGCAACGACTAATCAAAGACGTTCATACAACTTGTCTAAATAAATTTAATGGGTTGGCTAATGACATAAAGGATATCAAGAAAACACTAGAAAAGCCTAAAGGAGAATTTGAAAGAATAAGTAGAAAAGTAGCAGATGTCAGAAAGATGAAAGATACTGTAGACCAAATTTAAAATATACTAGAGACACACAACAGCAGATTTGAAGAGGCAGAAGAAAGAATGAGTGAACTAGAGGACAAGTCAATTGAATCCGAACATACAAAAAACAAACGGCAAAAAAAGATGGAAAAATTTTAATTGGATCCCAGGGAAATGATGGACAACATGAAGCACACAAATATGAGAATCATCAGTGTCCCAGAAGGAGAAGAAAAGAGTAAAGGGCTAGGAAGATTAGTTGAGGAAATAATGGGGGAAAACTTCCCAACCCTTATAAAAGACATAAATATGCAGACCAAAGAAGCCCAAGAAACCAAATAGAATAAATTCAAATATGCCTACTCAAAGACACATACTAATCACTCTGTCAAATATTGAAGAGAAGAAAAAAGTCTTGAAAGTGGCAAGAGAAAAGCAACTCACAATATACAAGGGAAACCACACAAGACTGAATTTGGACTACTCAATAGGCACCATGGAGGTGAGAAGGCAGTGGTATGACATATTTAAGATCCTGTAAAGAGAACAACTGCCACCAAGAATTCTTTATCCAGCCAAGTTGCCCTTCAAAAATGAGGGAGAAATTAAAATTTTCGCAGCCACACAAAGAATGAAAGAAATTGTCAACAAGAGTGGCCTTATAAGAAATACAGGGAGTCCTGTTGGCTGAAAAAAAAAAAAAAAAAAAAAGACAGGAGAAGGAGATCTTGAGGAGGGCACAGAATTAAACAGTACCAGTAAGGGTAACTTCAAGGATAAAAAGAGAAAGAGAGAAAAGAATACAGGGACCTTACAAATAAAAAAAGCAAAGGAGAAGATGGTAGATTCAAGAAATGCCTTTATAGTAACAATTTTCAAAGTTAATGGACTAAACTCATCAATTAAAAAATACAGATTGGCAGAATAGATTAAGAAATGTGATCCATCCATACGCTTCTTATAAGAGACTCATCTTAGACCGAAGGATACAAATAGATTGAAAGTGAAAGAATGGAAAAGGAAGTTCCATGCAAACTGTAACCAAAAGAAAGCAGGAGTAGCTATACTAATACCAGACCAAATAGACTTTAAAGAAATGACATCGTAAGAGACAAGAAAGGACACTACATATTAATAAGGAGACAATTCACCAAGAAGAAATAACAATCATAAATGTGTATGCTCCCAATCAAGGAGCTCCAAAGTACATGAGGCAAACACTGGCAAAACTGAAGGGAGCTATAGACGTTTCAACAGTAATAGTGGGAGACTTAAATACACTACTCTCCCCTAAAGACAGAAAAACAGACAAAGGGTCAACAAGGAAAGAGAGAGCTTAAACAATTTGATAAGCAAATTAGACCTAACAGACATATATAGGTCATTACACCCCAAAACACCAGGACATATACTCTTCTCTAGCGCTCACGTTAACATTCTCTAGGATAAATCGTATGCTGGGACATGAAACAGGTCTTTATAAATTAAAAAACACTGAAATTATTCAAAGCACTTTCTCTGATCACAACAGAATGAAGCTGGAAATCAATAACCATCAAAGAACCAGAACTTTTACAAATATATGGAGATTAAACAATGCACTCTTAAAGAATCAGAGGGTCAAAGAAGCAATTACTAGAAAAATCAGTAGCTATCTGGAGACGAATGAAAATGAGAATACAGCATATCAGAATTTATGGGATGCAGCAAAGGTTGTGCCCAGAGGGATATCTATTGCCCTAAATGCCTACATTAAGAAAGAAGAAAGAACAAAAATCAAGGACTTAAGTGCTCACCTGTAGGTACAGGGGAAAAACAGCAAACTAACCCCAAAACAGATAGAAGAAGAGAAATGACAAAGTTTAAAGCAGAAATAAATGAATTGGAGAGGAAATGCAAAAAAATTAATAAAATCAAAAGTCGATTCTCTGTAGTGAATATTGATGGACCCTTAGCTAGGCTGACAAAGAAAAAAAGGGAGGATGAAAATCAACAAAATCAGAAATGAGAGGGGGGGGGTTGTTGCCATGGCACCAAAAGAAATTTTAAAAATCATAAGAGGACACTATGAACAACTATACACCAACAAACTAGACAACGTAGATGAAATGGACAAATTCCTAGAAACACATAAAAAAGCTATATTGACTCAAAAAGAAACAGAAGATCTCAACAAACTAATAACAAGTAAAGAGATTCAATCAGTCATTAAAAATCTTCCTACATGTATTACATAATTTAATTTGTATGGTCAATTTAGTTGAACACCATAAATACATGAAATCTTGAAAAGGTCATGAGATCTTTTTGGTTTGTATAGGTGAGTGTGATGCCCTGATACATCCCAGAGTAATGTGGGCAGAGAATAAAAAAGCATTTGCAAAGTACCCTTGCGGGACTAGAGAGAAAGGAAAAAAGACTCAACTTCCCCATTTGGGGAATTCCTTATATTCTCACAAGCAGAGGGAACAACCAAATCAATAGGCTGAGCCCTCGATCTTGGTGATCACCCCTCTGAAGAACCAGAGAAGAAGCTAAGCCTACTTATAATTATGCCTAAGAGTCACCCCCAGAGAACCTCTTTTGTTGCTCAGATGTGGCTTCTCTCTCTAAACCAACTTAGCATGTAAACTCATTGCCCTTCCCACTACATAGGACATGACTCTAGGAATGTAACTCTCCCTGGCAATATGGGACAGAACTCCTGAGATGAGCTGGGACCCACCATCATGGGATTGAGAAAGCCTTCCTGACCAAAAGGGAGAAGAGAGAAATGAGACAAGATAAAGTTTCAGTGGTTGAGAAATTTCAAACTGAGTTGAGAGGTTATCCTGGAAGTTATTCTTATGTATTATATAAATATTCCTTTTTAGTTTATGGTATATTGGAGTGGCTGGAGGGGACCGCCTGAAACTACTGAACTGAGTTCCAGTAGTCTTAAGTCTTGAAGATGATTGTATAATGATATAGCTTTTACAATGTGACTGTGTGACTGTGAAAACCTTGTGTCTGATGCTCCTTTTATCCAGGGTATAGACAGATGAGCAAAAAAGTAAGGATAATAAATAATAATAGGGGGGAATAAAGGGTAAAAAAACTGGGTAAATTGAAATACTGGTAGTCAAGTAGAGGGAGGAGTAAGGGGCATGGGAGGTATGAGTTATTTTCTTTTTTATTTCTTTTTCTGAAGTGAGGCAAATGTTCTAAAAATGATATGGTGATGAATTCACAAATATGTGATGATACTGTGAGCCACCCATTGTATACACCATGTATGGACTGTATATGTGTGAAGATTTTTCAACAACATATACATATAATTTTCCTACAAAGAAAAGCCCAGTGCCAGATGACTTCACAGGGGAATTTTATCAAACATTTAAAAAAAACTAATACCAACCCTGCTCAAATTCTTCCAAAAAAAGGAACGTTACTTAACTCATTTTATGAAGCTAACAACACTCTAATACCAAAACCAGGTAAAGATGCTACAAGGAAAACAAAGGCCAATCTCTGAAGTGAATATAGATGCAAAAATTCTCAAGAAAATATTAGCAAATCAAATCCAATGACACATTAAAAGAATTATACACCAGAACCAAGAATACCAGGAATGCATGGGTGGTCCAACACAATAGAATGAATCAATATAATACAATACATTAACAAATCAAAAGGAAAAAAATCACACGATCATCTCAATTGATGCTGAAAAAGCATTTGACAAAATTCAGCATCATAAAAACATGTCAGGAGGAAGGAATCAAAGGAAACTACCTCAATATGATAAAAAGCATATATGAAAAACCTGTAGCCAGTATCATACCCAAGGGAGAGAGATTGAATGCCTTCCCTCTAAGATTGAGAATGAGACAAGGATGCCCTCTGGCACCACTATTATTCAACATTGCACTAGAAGTTCTAGCTAGGGCAATCAGAAAGGAAAAAAGAAATAAAATGCATCCAAATTGAAAAGGAAGAAGTAATACTTTCATTATTTGCAGATGACATGATACTATACTTGGAAAATCATGAGAGATCTATGATTAAGCTTCTTAAGTAATAAACAAATTCAGCAAACTGGCAGGATTTAAGATTAATATGCAAAAATCAATATCGTGTCTATACACAAGCAATGACCTGAGGAGACAATTAAGGAAAAAATTACAATCAAAATAGCAATTAAAAGAATCAGGTATCTAGGAATAAACTTAACCAGGGATATAAAGGAGCTGTACACAGAGAATTATAAACACTGATAAAAGTAATCAAAGAAGAGCTGAATAGATGGAAAGACATTCTCTTCTAATGGGTAGGAAGGTTAAATGTAGTTAAGATGTCAATTTTACCCAAACTGATCTACAGATTCAACAAAATACCAAACAAAATTACAATAGCCTACATTGAAGATTTGGAAAACCTAGTTATCAAATTCATTTGGAAGAAAAAGAGACTTCAAAATACCTACAAATATCCTTAAAAAGAAGAAGGAAGTGAAAGGACTAACACTTCCTTATCTTAAAGCTTGTTACAAAACCACGGTGGTCAAAACAGCATGATATGGGCACAAAAATAGAAGTACTGACCAATGAAATCAAATCAATAGTGCAGAGATAGACCACCAAATCTATGGTCAATTGCTCTTCAACATGGCCCCCAAATCCATCGAATGGGAACAGAATAGTCTTTTCAACAAATGGGCATGGGAGAATTCAATAGTGATAGCCAAAAGAATGAAAGAGGACCCTTACCTTACATCCTATACAAAAATTAACTCAAAGTGGGTCAAAGACCTAAATATAAGAGCTAATACCATAAAACTCCTAGAAGAAAATATAGGGAAACATCTTCAGGACTTAGTGTTAGGAGGTAGCTTCCTAAACGTTACACCAGAAGCATAAGCAACAAAAGAAAAAACAGATAAATGGGAACTTCTCAAAATCAAATGCTTCCTTCTGTGCTTCAAAGGACTTTTGTCAAAATGGTGAAATGGCAGCCAACTCAATGGGAGAAAATATTTGGAAATCACATATTGGATAAAGGTTTGATATCCTGAATACATAAAGAAATTACACAACTGGACGACAAAAGAACAGATAACCCAATTACAAAATGGGCTAAAGATATGAATAGAGATCTTTCTGAAGAGCAAATACAGATGGCTAAAAAGCACATGAAGAGATGCACACTTTCACTAGCTATAAGGGAAATGCAGTTAAGACTACAATAAGATACCACCTGTAAGAATGGCTGCTATTTAAATAAAAAGGAATCTACAAATATTAGAGGGAATGTGGAGAAATTGGGACATTTATACACCGCTGGTGGGAATGTATAATGGTACAGCCACTATGGAAGGCACTCTGGAGATTCCTCAAAAACTGAATATGGAGATGCCCAATGACAATAGGACAATGGCACTACTCGGTATATATCCAGAAGAGCTGAAAGCAGTGACAAAAACAGATAGCTGCACATTGACGCTCACAGCAGCATTACTCATAATTACCAAAAGATGGAAATAATCCAAGTGCCCATCAGCAGATGAATGGATTAACAAAAATGGTATATACAAAAAATGGAATATTATGCAGCAGTAAGACGAAATGACATAAGAAGTACATGACAACATGGATGAGCCCTGAAGACATAATGCTGAGTGAAATAAGTCAGACACAAAAGGATAGATACTGTATGATTCTACTTTTATGCCCATGGTAAAGGTGAAGTCAGAGGCTTATAATACAGAATATAGAGGACCTAGAGAAACCTGGAAGCTAGCGATGGGTAAACGGTTAGCTAATGAGGTTGAACTTAAATGTAAGGGAACATATAGAGGTGAAGGCGGTCACTAGTGGGTTTTTAAGTAATATTACAATATTGAATGTGAACATGATTGAAAGAGGTTATATAGACCCATGTATCCCACTGATAAACACTAAAAATATAAATAATTTCTTGCATGAACTACTTCAAAATTGTGAATCTTTTACAAAGAGTGTATAATTTCAGTGTTAGGGGGAAAACTGCTATTATATGCTATGGGATATGTTAACAGGAAAATATCAACAGTACTACAGCAATATGAGGGGTAAATAATGAGGGGAGGGATGACAGTTAAGGGGAGGTTTGGATTTTCAATTTGTGAGGGTGTGTTTATCGGCTATTTTTCTCTTGGGAACAATGAAATTGTCGAAAATTTAGAGTGTTGATGGACTGTTGACTTTGGACATTATGCATGATGCCCATTGGATGGAGCTGGTTGAAGGATGCACTGACAGAAGTAAATTAGTAAACGATGGTGTATACATATGATTGAATATTGTGCTGCTACAAAAAGGAACGAAGTTATGAGGCATACGATGTAAATAAACCTGTGGGACATTTGGTTAGGCAAAATAAGCCAGAAACAAAAGAGCAAATATTGTATGGTCTCATTTGGAAAATACTTATATGAAAAATGGGGCCAAGATTGCAAGCTTTCATAACAGTCACATTTCATTTGAAGCAGTAATTGTTATTTCTGGATTTTGAGAGGTTGTGCTATATATGTATAACCTGGTATTAAGAGATAAGAACAAAGCTGATCAGGTCAAGATTAAGGTAATTCCGAATACAGAGGTAAGGAAGACACTTTCTGTATTTTAGAACTTCACCTACTCTATGAGGCCAAAGGAAAAAAGGTTTATTATGCTGTCTAGAACCTAAATTTTCAGTAGCACATAATCCAACTCAACCTGTCTGGATAGATCATGTAAACAATCCAAACACAGGGAGCTCAGAATAAGAATGAGGGCCTGAAATTCTATATAGCTTAATGCAATGCCTGGATATATCCCAGAGTAAATTAAGCAGATAATCAAAAAGTATTGGCAATGACCTTTGAGGGTAAGGAGAAAAAGTATGAAACTACAAACATTATCATTGGGGAAACCCCGGATACTGTGTCAAACATTAGGGACACCCAAATCAATAGGCCAAGCCCTTGATCTTGAAGTTTGCTCTTCTGAAGCTTATTTATGTAGTAAAGAAGTTCAGCCTACCTATAGGTATGCCTAAAAGTCACCTCCAGAGGACCTCTTTTGTTACTCAGATGTGGCTTCTCTCTCTTTAAGCCCAACTCTGCAAGTGGAATCATTACCTTCCCCCTTAAGTGGGACATGACATCCAAGGCTGAAATTCTCCCTGGCGGCATGGGAGATAACTCCCATTCCCAGGGATGAGCCTGGCCCTGGCACCATGGGACCAACAATGCCATTCTAACCAAAAGGGGAAAAAAGAAGTGTAACACATATGTTATCAGTGGCTGAGAGAGTTCAAATAGAGTCGAGAGGCTACTCTGAAGGTCACTCTTACTCAAGCTTCAGTTAGACGTTGCTACCTATCACAGTTTGCCAAACCCTAACCAAAACCATTCCTACCAATCCTAAAGAACACCTAGGGCATTACATGAGATTCTACAAAGGTTCCATGTACTAGGGTTACTTTCCAGAAATCTACAACCTCCAGAAAGGTCCCTAGACCAGATAAGTCCTGAAATTGAGAGGGGCCAGCCTTTCCAGAATATCAACTAGTTCCATCCCCCTATCCCATAGTATCAACAGTCCAAAGCAACATGAAAAAGTTAGAATGTGCATAGCCCAAAGAACTCTTTAAGGAGTGTGAGAAAGATCAAAGGAGATGATAGAGTTATTCAGAGAAAGTAGGGTTTAACAGGTGAGTATGACAGTAAAATTATTATATTGGAATTTCTTTTAGTCTCCAGTGTCTTGTAGCAGCTAGTAGTAAAAACCTAAAATTGTAGAATTGTAACCCGTACCAAACTCTGAAATCTGTTCTACAACTAATTGTTGCAGTATGCTTTGAAATTTACTGGTTTTTTGTATATATGTTATTTTTCATAAAAAAGAAAAAAGTGAATTATGATGATAAATGCGCAGCTATATGATGATACTGTGCACCATTGATTACACAATTTGGATGCTTACATGGTATGTGAATACATAATATATATCAATAAAATTTTTTTATAATTAACGATACACCATATAAAAAATGCTATGCGGGAATTTAAAAGAACAAAATAGATTTTTACGTGCTATTACCAAATGATGATCCAGATGTAAATATATCGATTGAGTGGAAAAGGTGTAGTAGAATAGCATTCATACTATGATTTATTTTATGAAAAAAAAACTACAATATGGCTGTATGTGAAGATAAGTTTTCAAGAAGAATATACAAGGAATTCTGAATAGGAGAAAAAGAAGAGTAGAAATTGAGGAATGGAGAGGATCAACTTTTACTTTTCACTTTATACCTTCTGAATTCTCAAACTTTTTAGAATTTTTGCCATAAGCATCTACTTTTTTTATTTTAAAAAATAGCTTGGGGAGGCGGGGTCAAGATGGCGGCTTAGTAAGGTACATGCGTCTTAGTTCCTCCTCCAAAGCAACTACTAGGTGAACTGAAACAGTGCAGAACAGCTCCCGGGGCTACGGCAGGGAATGGACACACGGCATACCCCAGTCTGGACTGGCGAGTCTGACTGTGAGACTCGGCTGCGGTGAGATCCCTGAGCGGTGCTCGATTTCCCGAGCAGCGGCAGCTGCGGCGGCCGGAGCTACTTCCTCCCTCCTTCCCAGGCTGGCTGAGAGTCTCAGAGAGGCAACTTTCCCAAGCCGAGGCGGCCGGGGCCCCTCTTTTGCGGGCGGCTTCGAGTCTCGGCTTCGAGTCCGCGGCTACGAGTCTCGGATCAGAGGGCTACCCAAGCCACGGTGGACCTCCCCCATAGGCGGCTTCCTGGTCCGGTGGGGAATTCCCCAGGCCGCGGCGGCCGGTGACCGACGCCCCTCCCCCGCGGGCGACTTCCTGGTCCGGTGGCGAATTCCCCGGACCCGCTGCGGCCGGCGACCAGCCACAGGGTCCCCTCAAGCCGTGGCGGCTGACGCCCCCACCACGCGCGGCCCCCTGAACCAATGGAGAGAATTGGATCGGAAATCCCCAGGCCGCGGAGATCGGTGACCGGGGGGATCCATTCCAAACACATGAGACAAACGTGTGCCACGAGCGCCACCTACTGGGCAGGATAAGAAAAACAGAACCCAGAGATTTCACAGAAATATCTTACAACCTTGTTGGGTCTGACACCCAGGGAAATCTGACTAAATGCCCAGACGCCAGCAGCAGAAGATAACGGTCCACACTCAGAAGATTGAGAATATGACCCAGTCAAAGGAACAAACCAAGAGTTCAAATGAGATACAAGAGCTGAGACAACTAATGCTGAATATACGAACAGAAATGGAAAACCTCCTCAAAAATGAAATCGATAAATTGAGGGAGGACATGAAGAGGACATGGGCTGAACATAAAGAAGAAATAGAAAAACTGAAAAAACAAATCACAGAACTTATGGAAGTGAAGGATAAAGTAGAAAAGATGGAAAAAACAATTGATACCTACAATGATAGATTTAAAGAGACAGAAGATAGAATTAGTGATTTGGAGGATGGAACATCTGAATTCCAAAAAGGAACAGAAACTATCGGGAAAAGAATGGAAAAATTTGAACAGGGTATCAGGGAACTCAAGGACAATATGAAACGCACAAATATACATGTTGTGGGTGTCCCAGAAGGAGAAGAGAAGGGAAAAGGAGGAGAAAAACTAATGGAAGAAATTATCACTGAAAATTTCCCAACTCTTATGAAAGACCTAAAATTACAGATCCAAGAAGTGCAGCGCACCGCAAAGAGAACAGACCCAAATAGGCGTTCTCCAAGACACTTATTAGTTAGAATGTCAGAGGTCAAAGAGAAAGAGAGGATCTTGAAAGCAGCAAGAGAAAAACAATCCATCACATACAAGGGAAACCCAATAAGACTATGTGTAGATTTCTCAGCAGAAACCATGGAGGCTAGAAGACAGTGGGATGATACATTTAAATTACTAAAAGAGAAAAACTGCCAACCAAGACTCCTATATCCAGCAAAATTGTCCTTCAAAAATGAGGGAGAAATTAAAACATTCTCAGACAAAAAGTCACTGAGAGAATTTGTGACCAAGAGACCAGCTCTGCAAGAAATACTAAAGGGAGCACTAGAGTCAGACACGAAAAGACAGAAGACAGAGGTATGGAGAAGAGTGTAGAAACAAGGAAAATCAGATATGATACATATAATACAAAAGGCAAAATGTTAGAGGAAAATATTATCCAAACAGTAATAACACTAAATGTCAATGGACTGAATTCCCCAATCAAAAGACATAGATTGGCAGAATGGATTAAAAAACAGGATCCTTCTATATGCTGTCTACAGGAAACACATCTTAGACCCAAAGATAAACATAGGTTGAAAGTGAAAGGTTGGGAAAAGATATTTCATGCAAATAACAACCAGAAAAGAGCAGGAGTGGCTATACTAATATCCAACAAATTAGACTTCAAATGTAAAACAGTTAAAAGAGACAAAGAAGGACACTATATACTAATAAAAGGAACAATTAAACAAGAAGACATAACAATCATAAATATTTACGCACCGAACCAGAATGCCCCAAAATACGTGAGGAATACACTGCAAACACTGAAAAGGGAAATAGACTCATATACCATAATAGTTGGAGACTTCAATTCACCACTCTCATCTATGGATAGAACATCTAAACAGAGGATCAATAAAGAAATAGAGAATCTGAATATTACTATAAATGAGCTAGACTTAACAGACATTTATAGGACATTACATCCCACAACAGCAGGATACACCTTTTTCTCAAGTGCTCATGGATCATTCTCAAAGATAGACCATATGCTGGATCACAAAGCAAGCCTTAACAAATTTAAAAAGATTGAAATCATACACAACACTTTCTCGGATCATAAAGGAATGAAGTTGTAAATCAATAATAGGCGGAGTGCCAGAAAATTAACAAATACGTGGAGGCTCAACAACACACTCCTAAACAACGAGTGGGTCAAAGAAGAAATTGCTAGAGAAATTAGCAAATACCTCGAGGCGAATGAAAATGAAAACACAACATATCAAAACTTATGGGACGCAGCAAAGGCAGTGCCAAGAGGGAAATTTATTGCCCTAAATGCCTATATCAGAAAAGAAGAAAAGGCAAAAATGCAGGAATTAACTGTCCACTTGGAAGAACTGGAGAAAGAACAGCAAACTAATCCCAAAGCAAGCAAAAGGAAAGAAATAACAAAGATTAGAGCAGAAATAAATGAAATTGAAAACATGAAAACAATAGAGAAAATCAATAAGGCCAGAAGTTGGTCCTACGAGAAAATCAATAAGATTGATGGGCCCTTAGCAAGATTGACAAAAAGAAGAAGAGAGAGGATGCAAATAAATAAGATCAGAAATGGAAGAGGAGACATAACTACTGACCTCACAGAAATAAAGGAGGTAATAACAGGATACTATGAACAACTTTACGCTAATAAATACAACAATTTAGAGGAAATGGACGGGTTCCTGGAAAGACATAAACAACCAACTTTGACTCAAGAAGACATAGATGGAGACTTCCGGAGAAGATGGCGGCTTAGTAAGACGCGCGGGTCTTAGTTCCTCCTCCAGAAAAGCAACTAAAGAAACAGAAACAATACGAAACAGCTCCTGGAGTCACGACAGAGACCAAAAAGACAGCGTACCCCACTCTGGAACAGCTGAACAGGCAGGGAGAAACCGCTGCGGTGAGATACTCGAGGGGCGCGCGTTTTCCTGGCCAGGGCGGCTGGCGACAGGGGTCCCCTCCACGCACGTGGCTCCCCGGTCTGACTGAGAACGTTGGATAGCGGGGCCCTCCCATCACGCTTGGCGTTTCGGGCCAGCTGGGCAATTAGGACCAGCACTCTCCCAAGCCGCGGCAGCCAGCGACCCCCGCCTTCACGCGCGGTTTCCCGGGCCGACTGCTGTGCAGACAGACGAGTGCCACGAGCGTCACCTACTGGGCAGGAAAAGAAAAACAGAGCCCAGAGATTTCACAGAAAAACCTTTCAACCAGCTGGGTCCCACACCCAGGGAAATCTGATCAAATGCCCAGACACCAGCAGAAAATAATGGAGGAAGCTCGGAAAATTGAAGATATGGCCCAGTCAAAGGAACAAACCAATAGTTCAAATGAGATACAGGAGCTGAGACAACTAATGCTGAATATTCGAACAGAAATGGAAGAAGTCTTCAAAAACCAAATCAATAAATTGAGGGAGGACATGAAGAAGACATGGGCTGAACAAAAAGAAGGAATAGAAAATCTGAAAAAACAAATCACAGAACTTATGGGAGTGAAGGACAAAGAAGAAAAAATGGAAAAAACAATGGATACCTACAATGGTAGATATAAAGAGACAGAAGCTACAATTAGTGAACTGGAGGATGGAACATCTGAATTCCAAAAAGAAACAGAAACTATAGGGAAAAGAATGGAAAAACTTGAGCAGGGGATCAGGGAACTGAATAACAATATGAAGTGCACAAATATACGTGTTGTGGGTGTCCCAGAAGGAGAAGAGAAGGGAAAAGGAGAGAAAAACTAATGGAAGAAATTATCACTGAAAATTTCCCAACTCTTATGAAAGACCTAAATTTGCAGATCCAAGAAGTGCAGCGCACCCCAAAGAGAATAGACCCAAATAGGCGTTCTCCAAGACACTTACTAGTTAGAATGTCAGAGGTCAAAGAGAAAGAGAGGATCTTGAAAGCAGCAAGAGAAAAACAATCTGTCACATACAAGGGAAACCCAATAAGACTATGTGTAGATTTCTCAGCAGAAACCATGGAAGCTAGAAGACAGTGGGATGATATATTTAAATTACTACAAGAGAAAAACTGCCAACCAAGACTCCTATATCCAGCAAAATTGTCCTTCAAAAATGAAGGAGAAATTAAAACATTTATAGACAAAAAGTCACTGAGAGAATTTGTGACCAAGAGACCAGCTCTGCAAGAAATACTAAAGGGAGCACTAAAGTCAGATACGAAAGACAGAAAAGAGAGGTGTGGAGTAAAGTGTAGAAAGAAGGAAAATCAGATATGATATATATAATACAAAAGCCAAAATGGTAGAGGAAAATATTATCCAAACAGTAATAATACTAAAAGTTAATGGACTGAATTTCCCAATCAAAGACGTAGAATGGCAGAATGGATTACGACCCAGCAATACCACTGCTAGGTATCTACTCAAAGGACTTAAGGGCAAAGACACAGACAGACATTTGCACACCAGTGTTTATAGCAGCATTATCTACAATTGCAAAGAGATGGAAACAGCCAAAATGTTCATCAACTGACGAGTGGCTAAACAAACTGTGGCGTATACCTACGATGGAATATTATGCAGCTTTAAGACAGACTAAACTTATGAAGCATGTAGTAACATGGATGGACCTAGAGAACATTATGCTGAGTGAGTCTAGCCCAAAACTAAAGGACAAATACTGTAGGGTCCCACTGATGTGAACCGACATTCGAGAATCAGCTTGGAATATATCATTGGTAACAGAGACCAGCAGGAGTTAGAAACAGGGTAAGATAATGGGTAATTGGAGCTGAAGGGATACAGACTGTGCAACAGGACTAGATACAAAAACTCAAAAATGGACAGCACAATAATACCTAGGTGTAATGTAACTAGGTTGGAACACTGAATGAAGCTGCACCTGAAATATGGTTTTTTGTTTGTTTGTGTGTTGGTATCTTTTGTTTTTGTTTTTTTCTTTTTCCTTTTTATATATATATATGTATTTTATTAGTATTATTATTTTAATTCTCTTCTCTATATTAACATTCTATATCTTTTTCTGCTGTTTTGCTAGTTCTTTTCCTAAAGCGATGCAAATGTACTAAGAAATGATGATCATACATCTATGTGATGATACTAAGAATTACTGAGTGCATTTGTAGAATGGAATGATTTCTAAATGTTGCGTTAATTTCTTTTCTTTTTTTTGATTAATAAAAAAAATTTTAAAAAAAAGTAGAAAGACAGCCTACACATTGGGAATCAATATTTGGAAACGACATATCAGATAAAGGTCTAGTATCCAGAATTTATAAAAAGATTGTTCAACTCAACAACAAAAAGACAGCCAATCCAATTACAAAATGGGAAAAAGACTTGAACAGACACCTCTCAGAAGAGGAAATACAAATGGCCAAAAGGAACATGAAGAGATGCTCAATGCCCCTGGCCATTAGAGAAATGCAAATCAAAACCACAATGAGATATCATCTCACACCCACCAGAATGGCCATTATCAACAAAACAGAAAATGACAAGTGCTGGAGAGGATGCGGAGAAAGAGGCACACTTATCCACTGTTGGTGGGAATGTCAAAGGGTGCAACCACTGTGGAAGGCAGTTTGGTGGTTCCTCAAAAAGCTGAATATAGAATTGCCATACGACCCAGCAATACCATTGCTGGGAATCTACTCAAAGGACTTAAGGGCAAAGACACAAACGGACATTTGCACACCAATGTTTATAGCAGCGTTATTTACAATTGCAAAGAGATGGAAACATCCAAAATGTCCATCAACAGACGAGTGGCTAAACAAACTGTGGATACATACGATGGAATATTATGCAGCTTTAAGACAGGATAAACTTATGAAGCATGTAATATAATAACATGGATGGACCTAGAGAACATGATGCTGAGTGAGTCTAGCCAAAAACTAAAGGACAAATACTGTATGGTCCCACTGATGTGAACAGACATTCGAGAATAAATTTGGAATATGTCATTGGTAACAGAGTCCAGCAGGAGGTAGAAACAGGGTAAGATAATGGGTAATTGGAGCTGAAGGGATACAGACTGTGCAACAGGACTAGATACAAAAACTCAAAAATGGACAGCACAATAATACCTAATTGTAAAGTAATCATGTTAAAACACTGAATGAAGCTGCATCTGAGCTATAGGTTTTTGTTTTGTTTTGTTTTGCTTTTACTATTATTACTTTTATTTTTTTCTCTATATTACCATTCTATATCTTTTTTGGTTGTGTTGCTAGTTCTTCTAAACCGATGCAAAGGTATTAAGAAACGATGATCATGCATCTATGTGATGATGTTAAGAATTACTGATTGCATATGTAGAATGGTATGATTTCTAAATGTTGGGTTAATTTTTTTTTCCATTAATTAAAAAAAAAAGAGAGAGAGAAGGGGTCATTGGAGCTGAAGGGATACAGACTGTGCAACAGGACTGGATATAAAAACTCAGAAATGGACAGCACAATACTACCTAATTGTAATGCAATTATGTTAAAACATTGAATGAAGCTGCATGTGAGGTATAGGTTTTTTTTTTCTCTCTATTATCGTTTTAATTCTTATTCTGTTGTCTTTTTATTTCTTTTTCTAAATTGATGCAAATGTACTAAGAAATGATGAATATGCAACTATGTGATGATATTAAGAATTACTGATTGTACATGTAGAATGGAATGATTTCTAAATGTTTTGTTAATTTTTTTTAATTAATAAAAAAAAAGCAAAAAAAAAAAAAAAGAAGAAGACATAGATGACCTCAACAAACCAATCACAAGTAAAGAAATTGAATTAGTCATTCAAAAGCTTCCTAAAAAGAAAAGTCCAGGACCAGACGGCTTCACATGTGAATTCTATCAAACATTCCAGAAAGAATTAGTACCAACTCTCCTCAAACTCTTCAAAAAAATCGAAGTGGAGGGAAAACTACCTAATTCATTCTATGAAGCCAACATCACCCTCATACCAAAACCAGGCAAAGATATTACAAAAAAAGAAAACTACAGGCCGATCTCTCTAATGAATATAGATGCAAAAATCCTCAATAAAATTCTAGCAAATCGTATCCAACAACACATTAAAAGAATTATACATCATGACCAAGTAGGATTCATCCCAGGTATGCAAGGATGGTTCAACATAAGAAAATCAATTAATGTAATACACCATATCAACAAATCAAAGCAGAAAAATCACATGATCATCTCAATTGATGCAGAGAAGGCATTTGACAAGATTCAACAACCTTTCCTGTTGAAAACACTTCAAAGGATAGGAATACAAGGGAACTTCCTTAAAATGATAGAGGGAATATATGAAAAACCCACAGCTAATATCATCCTCAATGGGGAAAAATTGAAAACTTTCCCCCTAAGATCAGGAACAAGACAAGGATGTCCACTATCACCACTATTATTCAACATTGTGTTGGAGGTTCTAGCCAGAGCAATTAGACAAGAAAAAGAAATACAAGGCATCAAAATTGGAAAGGAAGAAGTAAAACTATCACTGTTTGCAGACGATATGATACTATACGTTGAAAACCCGGAAAAATCCACAACAAAACTACTAGACCTAATAAATGAGTACAGCAAAGTAGCAGGTTACAAGATCAACATTCAAAAATCTGTAGCATTTCTATACACTATCAATGAACAAGCTGAGGGGGAAATCAAGAAACGAATCCCATTTACAATTGCAACTAAAAGAATAAAATACCTAGGAATAAATTTAACTAAAGAGACAAAAAACCTATATAAAGAAAACTACAAAAAACTGCTAAAAGAAATCACAGAAGACCTAAATAGATGGAAGGGCATACCGTGTTCATGGATTGGAAGACTAAATATAGTTAAGATGTCAATTCTACCTAAATTGATTTACAGATTCAATGCAATACCAATCAAAATCCCAACAACTTATTTTTCAGAAATAGAAAAACCAATAAGCAAATTTATCTGGAAGGGTAGGGTGCCCCGAATTGCTAAAAACATCTTGAGGAAAAAAAAAGAAGCTGGAGGTCTAGCGATGCCGGACTTTAAGGCATATTATGAAGCTACAGTGGTCAAAACAGCATGGTATTGGCATAAAGATAGATATATCGACCAATCAATCGAATAGAGTGCTCAGATATAGACCCTCTCATCTATGGACATTTGATCTTTGATAAGGCAGTCAAGCCAACTCACCTGGGACAGAACAGTCTCTTCAATAAATGGTGCCTAGAGAACTGGATATCCATATGCAAAAGAATGAAAGAAGACCCATATCTCACACCCTATACAAAAGTTAACTCAAAATGGATCAAAGATCTAAACATTAGGTCTAAGACCATAAAACAGTTAGAGGAAAATGTAGGGAGATATCTTATGAATCTTACAATTGGAGGCAGTTTTATGGACCTAAACCTAAAGCAAGAGCACTGAAGAAGGAAATAAATAAATGGGAACTCCTCAAAATTAAACACTTTTGTGCATCAAAGAACTTCATCAAGAAAGTAGAAAGACAGCCTACACAATGGGAATCAATATTTGGAAACGACATATCAGATAAAGGTCTAGTATCCAGAATTTATAAAGAGATTGTTCAACTCAACAACAAAAAGGCAGCCAATCCAATTACAAAATGGGAAAAAGACTTGAAGAGACACCTCTCAGAAGAGGAAATACAAATGGTCAAAAGGCACATGAAGAGATGCTCAATGTCCCTGGCCATTAGAGAAATACAAATCAAAACCACAATGAGATATCATCTCACACCCACCAGAATGGCCATTATCAACAAAACAGAAAATGACAAGTGCTGGAGAGGATGCGGTGAAAGAGGCACACTTATCCACTGTTGGTGGGAATGTCAAATGGTGCACCCACTGTGGAAGGCAGTTTGGCGGTTCCTCAAAAAGCTGAATATAGAATTGCCATACGACCCAGCAATACCATTGCTGGGTATCTACTCAAAGGAATTAAGGGCAAAAACTCAAACGGACATTTGCACACCAATGTTTATAGCAGCATTATTTACAATTGCAAAGAGATGGAAACAGCCAAAATCTCCATCAACAGACGAGTGGCTAAACAAACTGTGGTCTATACATACGATGGAATATTATGCAGCTTTAAGACAGAATAAACTTATGAAGCACGTAATAACATGGATGGACCTAGAGAACATTATGCTGAGTGAGTCTAGCCAAAAACTAAAAGACAAATACTGTATGGTCCCAATGATGTGAATCGACATTCGAGAATAAACTTGGAATATGTCATTGGTAACAGAGTCCAGCAGGAGTTAGAAACAGGGTAAGATAATGGGTAATTGAAGCTGATGAGATACAGACTGTACAACAGGACTAGATACAAAAACTCAAAAATGGACAGCATAATAATACCTAATTGTAAAGTAATCATGTTAAAACACTGAAATGAAGCTGCATCCGAGCTACAGGTTTTTGTTTTGTTTTGTTTTGTTCTTACTATTATTACTTTTATTTTTTTTTTCTCTATATTAACATTCTATATCTTTTTCGGTTGTATTGCTAGTTCTTCTAAACCGATGCAAATGTACTAAGAAACGATGATCATGCATCTATGTGATGATGTTGAGAATTACTGATTGCATATGTAGAATGGTATGATTTCTAAAAAAAAAAAAAAAAAAAAAAGGACAGCACAATACTACCTAACTGTAATGTAATTATGTTAAAACACTGAATGAAGCTGCATCTGAGCTATAATTTTTTTATATATTTTTGTATTTTTTATTTTTATTTCTTCTCTATATTATCTTTTATTTCTTTTTCTGTTGTCTTGCTATTTCTTTTTCTAAATCGATGCATATGTACTAAGAAATGATGATCATACATCTATGTGATGATATTAAGAATTACTGATTGCATATGTACAATGGAATGATTTCTAAATGTTGTGTTAGTTAATTTTTTTAATTAATAAAAAAATGTAAAGAAAAAATAGCTTGCACCCGTAGGTTATTTCAATTTTCTGGAAAATTCACTTGTGTAACACACCCCTCAAATCCTTTAAAGTATACTTTATGAATCAATATAATTAAATTATATTCAAATAGGTTAAAAAGAAAAAGACTACAATGAGATATTACCTCACACCTGGAAGAATGACTGCTATTAAATAAACAGGAAACTACAAATATTGGAGAGGATGTGGGAAAATTGGAACACTTATGCACTGCTGGTGGGAATGTATAACGGTGCAGCCACTATGGAAGACAATTTGGCGGTTCCTTAGGAAACTAAATATTGAGTTGCCCTATGACCCAGCAACAGCACTACTCGGTATATACCCAGAGGAGCTGAAAGCAGTGACACAAACAGGCCGACATTCATAGCTGTATTATTCACAGTTGCCAAAAGATGGAAACAATCCAAGTGCCCATCAATAGACGAGTGAATAAGCAAAATGTGGTATATACATACAACGGAATATGTAGCAGTAAGACAAAATGAGGTTCGGAAGCATATGACAGCATGGATGAACCTTGATGACATAATGCTGAGTGAATTAAGCCAGACATAAAAATAAAGATACTGTATGATTTCACTATTATGACCTTGGTAAAGGTAAACTTAGAGACTTATAATATAGAATATAGGGGACCTAGAGATACACAGAAGCTAGAGATGGGTGAACGGATAGCTAATGAGGTTGAACTTAAATGTAAGGGAATGGATAGAAGTGAAGGCAGGTCATTAGTGGGTTTATAAATAATATTGCCACTCTGAAGCTGAACATGTTGAAAGCAGTTGTATAGAGCCATCTATCCCACCAATGAACACTGCAAATATCATTAAGTTATTGCATGAACTAATTCAAAGGTATGAATCTTATACAAAGAGTCAATAAGGGATATAGGGGGAAAAGTACTATTGCATGCTTTGGGCTATGTTTAAAGGAAGACATCACAGTACCATAGCAATGCCAGGAGTAAATAACTGGGGGAAAGGACAAGAGTTTAGGGGAGGTTTGAACTTTCTATCTGTTAAGGGTGTGTATATCGGCTATTTTTCTCTTAGAAGCAATGAAAATTTTCTAAAAATGAGAGTGTTGACTGTACAATACAGTGAGGATAATGTGAGGCATGGATTGTTGACTTTGGACATTATACATGGTGCCCAATGGATGGAGGTGGGTGAAGGATGCAGATACTGAGAAGCAGAATGGTGAACTAGTTCCATCCCCCTATTCCATATTAGTGACACTCCTTTCCAACATAAAAAAGTTAGAATGTGATCAGCCCAAATACCCCTAAAGAGTGGGAGAAAGATCAAAGAAGAAAGTGGAATGATAACAGAGAACATAGGATTTAACATATAAGTATGACTGCTGAATCACTATACTGATATTTCTTTTAGCCTCCAGTGCCTTGGAGCAGCTAGGAGAGAGAAAAAAAAAAAACCTAAAATGGTAGACCAGTAATACCAAATTCTGAAATCTGTTCTATAACTACTTGTTACAATGTACTTAGAGCAATGCAGTTTATTGCTTTTTTTGTATATGTTAAAATTCACACAAAAAAAAAATTTAAAGAAGAGCTGCTCAATTTCTTAAATGCTGTGCTCTTACAATCATTGTAGGGCCATCTGAAAAAATAATGCTAACATCTCTTGAGGGAATAACTGGGCTAACACGGCAGCCAAAGTTGCAGCCCAATCAATCAAGCCCCTTCTAAGCCTCATTCTTGTACTTCGTAGCACATGCCCTCTTATTCCACACTTAAACAAGAATGACCCTCCCAACTAGAATTCATCTTAAACCTAAAAAAAATGGTCATTTCCTTCCCTCTTCCCTAGCCTCACTTAATTAATGCCTCTCCTAAGCTTGCTCATTTGTATACTCCTAACAATTGGCCCTTGCATATTTAAGCTTCTCACCAAGTTTCTTTCTTCCAGACTAGAAGCCTTTCACACCAAACCAATGTGATGGGAGGATTTTTAGCTATTCCAACCACCCCTCCTGACTCCTCCCCTCTCAATTTAAATGAGATAGCCAGAAAGTACTGTGCCCCACCAGGCAGGGTCTACATCCCCTGAGAAGCCAGAAGCAGCTACAGAAGACAGGCATTCACCCCTCAGCACCCCTTAAGATTAAGGAGCTAGACGTCTCTGAGGGGGAATTTAAGGCAAGCTAGAACAACAGGGAGAGAGAAGAAGAAAACCATGAAAGTGCCCTTGAACAAGGACAATTAATCAAGGTCAGCAGGACCTGTGGCTGGCACAGACACCCTGCCTATGGTAAGCACCCAGCAGCAGCCAGCCCATCTAAAGCTAACGCCCCCACCTGAGTGGTCATCCACGGTGAAGTATAAAACCAACAGACCCACCCAAATACACTATCTACCACTTGGCACTGTCCTGAGAAAAGGTCAGGGTAGAAGAAAGAGCCCCAAACAAGGAAGGGGGAGGAGGAACATATAAAACTCATCTATACCTCTCAGAGAATGGCCTTTCTTTGCAGTTGTTTAAAACTAATTTCCATGAAACAACAACAGAAAGCCTACCTCTTTGGTAAGACTAACTTGTCTCAGGGTGAAGGGCAGAATAAAGAAAGAGTTGGACAGAAGATAAAGGATGGCTCCTTCTGAAAACTTAGAAGAACGCTTTCCCCTATTTTGAATTGAGCTATGACATGGAGACTTCATAAAAATGGGATAGGGTGATGTTGGAACTAGTGATGGAAATATGCCTAGCTTTAATTTGGATTGATTAGCACTTAATGGTGTTAAGTAGCATAACCTTGTAAATGTGATACTAAAACTTGTATTTATCTCTAATGGGCCTCTGGCTGGACTTTGGATTTGGCTGGGGTCAAAGCCAGTTTGTTCTTCTCAAGTTGAATTCATTCCGATGCTTGACCCTGCTCCCTTCTTAGCTTGTCCAGTGTTGCCCTAATTCTAAAGATCAGTAGGCCATCTATGTAGTATCACAGATAATAATTAAGAGTAGGCCATGAGGGAAGATTGTCAATATTTTGTGTGGGAAATAAAGCCACTATCATTTCGTCTTTGAAAAAAAAAAAAAGCTCATCTATAAAAGCAAATGGCCCCACATTCCCTATTGCCTCTCACCCTCCATCTTTCTTTACTTGCAAAAGTGCATGTATTTAATAAATTTTTTACCTACTTGCTCAAAAAAAAGCAAACAAACAAATGCACTGATTCACTCCTTATCTTTTTTTTTTCAGCACTTACTAAAGATTCCTTTCAGTGAGCTCTTTGTAAAACACTCATCTGCAAGCACGGGTGGTCCCATGGTAGAATACTCGCCTTTCGTGCAGGAGACCTGGGTTTGATTCCCAGACTATGCACCCCCCCCAAAAAAAAATCAAATAATACTTATATAGTATGTATAATCATTCCTTAATGTGCCTCTCTTTTTTCAATTATGTGCATTTTTTTTAAATCTTATGGTAAATTTTTCAGACAGTAAAAATCAGTTTTCTACAAGATAACATTTTCCACTCAAAAGAAATGGGTAAACAGGGGTGTAAATCTCCCTGGCAATGTGGGACAGAACCCCCAGGATAAATCAGGACCTGACATCAAGGGACTGAGAAAGTCTTCTTGACCAAAACCGGGAAGAGAGAAATGAGACAATCAAGTTTCAGTGCCTGAGAGATTTCAAACAGAGTCAAGAGGTTATCCTGGAAGTTATTCTTATGCATTACATAGATATCCCTTGGTAGTTCATGGTGTATTGGAGTGGCTGGAGGGAGGTACCTGAAACTGTTGAGCTGTGTTCCAGTAGCCTAGATTCTTGAAGGCAATTGTATAAAGATAAAACTTTTACAATGTGACTGTGTGATTGTGAAAACCTTGTATCTGATGCTCCTTTTATTCAGAGTATGGACAGATGGGTAAAAAATATGGATAAAAAAATAAATAATAGGGGGGATAAGGGGTAAAATAAATTGAGTAGATAGAAATACTAGTGGTCAATGAAAGGGAGGGGCAAGGGGTATAGTATGTATGAGTTTTTTCTTCTTTCTTTTTATTTCTTTTTCTGGAGTGATGCAAATGGTCATGGTGATGAATACACAACTATGTGATGAGACTGTAAGCCACTGATTGTACACCATGTGTGGACTGTATATGTCTGAAGATTTGTCAACAAAAATCATTTTTAAAAAAAGGAAATTGGTAAAGACGTGAGAAAGAAAGCAGGGAAGGGGGTGGGTAAGGAAGCAGAGAGTGATAATTGCAGTCCTGGGATTTTTTTTTTTTAAATGGGCAGGCACCAGGAATCAAACCCAGATCTCTAACGTGGCAGGCAAGAACTCTGCCACTAAGCCACCGTTGCCCTCTCTACAGGTTTTGTGTAACTTCTGCAACTATCCTGTGAATTATTTCAAAGCAAGAAATTCAAGAAAGAGCCAAAAAAGAGACTGTATAAGACCTACATGTATCAACATGGATAAATCTCAAAATGGTGACTAAAAAAAGGAATATCAAAAGATTACCTAACATGACAACACTTACGTAACTACTTAAAACCTACAAAGCAATAATATGCATAATTTATAGATATACATATATGTGATAAAAATACAGAAACACAAATTCCACAAAGTATAACAGCTTCAGCATAATGGACATCTCTAGAGGGAATGTGATGGGGAAGAAACAAGGGTAGATTTCAGCTATATTTAGAATATTTTATTTCCTTAAAAAGAAAAACCTAAAGCAAATACAGCAAGATATTAGCATTTCTTTAACCTATATGATGGAACACAGATGTCTATTATGTTTTTTTCTGAATATTTCTATTCTCTTACAATATTTCATTATGTAAAGTTTTAATGTATAAGGAATAGTGTCCTACATACGAGGAAAGAACAGGGGCTATGTAATCTAAATTAGCAAGAAAAAACTGATTATAGTGGAAAACTAAGAAAGAGTGAGCACTGAGGAACATTAGTGCTAGCTTCTGATTTTCACAGATTTATAAATATGGACTGCACAGGATAGTGAAGTGTTTCTTGGGAAGATCAAGGAACAGTTCCCCAGAACAATGCAAAAGAAGGAAGAAGCCATATGCACAGAGATGCTCCTCGATGTTATCTCTGTGCATGTTATTTATAGTGTAGAAAATTAGAAACTCACAGAATGGCTTACAAATGAGATATGATAATATCTTATGCTATAGTCACAGAAACAATAAATCAGAGACAGGGCAGCAAGAGAGGAAAATGTTTATGACATGTGACACCACATGCAGATCCCATATAAAGTGAAGTGAGCAGAAAACAAAATTGTCCCGTGTGCTGGTTTGAAACTGTCGTGTACCCCAGAAAAGCCAGGCTCTTTAATCCTCATTCAGTATTGCTGGGTGGAGTCTTTTTTATTGTTTCCAGGGAGATATGACCTACCCAATTATGGATGGTAACTTTTGATTAGATGATTTCCATGGACATGTGCAGTCCCTTAGGAGGGAAAAAGCTCAGTGCTGATGGAGCCCACATAGCCAGAGACCTTTTGAGATGCAAAAGGAAAGCACTCCCAGCAAAGCCTTCTGAAATGAGGAGAGAAAGCTAGCAGGTGTCGCCATGTGCCTTCCCAGCTGACAGAGATGTTCTGGACCCATCAGCCTTTCTTGAATCAAGGTACCTGTCCCTGGATGTCTTAGTTTGGACATTTTCATGGCCTTAAAACTGTAAACTTGCAATTTAATAAATTCCCCTTTTAAAAGCCATTCCATTTCTGGTACACTGTATTCCAGCAGCTTTTACAAACTAAAACACCCAGCTATATCAAAATTGTCTGTAAGCAAAGGTTCAAAGGGAATATGGAAGAATGAAAAGTTTATCAGAATAGATTTATGATTGTATACCATTTGTCAAAGTAGGTCACCAAGGGCTCTCAGTGGGGTCCACTGCCTGCTCCCACCTGCTCAGTCTTTTCTAAGTACTTTCATCTCCCACTTTCTCATCACCTTCCCTCCACCTTAAGGCCCAGGGAGAAGACTGGTTCCTCAGAGTTGAACATTGTCATGGGGCAGTAAGAATTCTCTTTTATATGTCAGGCTACACAAATCCCCCAAAGATTTCCATAAATCAAATTCAGATGCTATATCTGTCACAGAAAAGGGCTCAGAAGTCCACAACTCCAGAAGCCAGCAAAGCCATGTTTCATTTCCCAAAGCCAACTGCTTAAGACAGAGCTTTAGCCTTAAGTGAAGAGAAATGCTTCCATTTTGCATTTGCTCTAAAAACGTCTTACAACTCACTAAGAGAATCTCATTTTTAAATAACCAACCACAGTTGCTCATGTTTCCAATCAAAGCAAGAGCTGAGGGTGAGTCCTAAGAATAGACAAGGAAATAGAGCCAACATACATAATGTCTTACAACCTCTGCAAATATTGCTCACCAAACTCAATTATTTAGCTGGCCCTTCGTCACTGACAAAGGCAGTCACTCACTAGGCTCTGCTTTAAACTAGCACATGGAAGGAAAGGATGTTATCAGTACATCACAGGGACGGCTGTGCATGCACCCCACCCTAGGGGTGCCATCACTGCAGACTGCAGGAGAAACGGTGCCCCTGAGCTGGGATGTGGTGACCTGTGCTCCCACATGTCCTACCCATCACCCCTTCCTGGCTGCAGGAGTCCATGCCAGCAAGCCCCCCATGAGCAAGGCCACAGACACAGCTGGACCCACTGGACGATAAGGGACCTGAGACTGTGGCCATAATTCAGAACTTAGCCTTGCCAGTTCTCCAGTGCCTCGTCTTCGTGACCAATGTCCTCCCTGCTCTGAACACAGGTTAGTCACTCTCAAACAAGGAGTCAGCAGCCAAATTATCAAGTAGCTCCTCTTCCCCCCCCCAGAGCCCAGGCCCACCTCCCAGCTAGGGTGTTTCCAAATCATGGTCTCCTCCTCAAGAGCATTCTCTAGAGCTGAGAGGGTGTTCCTTCTCCACTGTAAGAAAGCTGGGGACCACAGGGTGCAGCGCTTTGCAAACAGAGTCCTCTGAGCTCAGTCACTCTCTCACACTGACTTGGCATTTACAGAGAATAGAATAAGGTATGTGGGCAGCCAGTGGCTGCCAAGCCAGATGAGGGCATGAGGAGACCTTGTACCAGGAGCCCCACAGGATGAGCAAGTGAAGACCCGTGAGGAGCAGGTACATCGGACAGTTATTTTGGGGGTGGACACAGGTGGGGTTGCAGTGCTAGAGGGGAGGGTAAGACAGAGACCAGGAAGGACTTAGAAGGCATGGGGCAGCCACACCTAAGTTCACACCAGACACCGACCAGGTGCTGGGCATGAAAAAGTCCTTTGTATGCATTAATTTCATTCCTATAACAGTATTTTTTAATCTATTTTTTAACTTTTTTATTATATAGTATAACATATATACAAAGCAAAGAAATAAAAAAGCAATAGTTTCAAAGCCCTCTTCAGCAAGTAGTTATAGGACAGATCCCAGAGTTTATCATGGGCTACCGTATGATCCTCTTATATTTTTCCTTCTAGCTGCTCCAGAATATAGGAGGCTAGAGGGCTTAAATATTTATCATCACAATCAACTTTTTTTCCTTCTTTTTTTTGTGAAAAATAACATATATACAAAAAAGCTATAAATTTCCAAGCAAGCACCACAATTAGTTGTAGAACATATTTCAGAGTTTGACATGGGTTACAATTTCACAATTTTAGGTTTTTACTTCTAGCTGCTCTAAGATATTGGAGACTAAAAGAAATATCAACTTAATGATTCAGCATTCATATTCATTGGTTAAATCCTATCTTCTCTGTATAACTCCACCACCACCTTTGATCTTTCCAGCCCTCTCTTTAGAGGTATTTGGGCTATGCCCACTCAAACTTTTTCATGTTGGAAGGGGCTGTCACTAATATGAGGTGGGGAGATGGAACTAGCTGATGTTCTGGAGAGGCTGGGCATTCTAGGTTTCAGGACTTATCTGTTTCAGGGACCTATCTGGAGACCCTACAACAGTATTTTGAGGTAGGTGGAATTATTATGCCCCTTTTGCAGATGACAAAGCAGTTCAGAGAAGGCAAAGGAGTACCCACTGTCTCCCAAAGGGGTGGGATAGAGTTGGAATCTGAACTAGCCCCACTGGTGGCCAGCAACATACTCATTTCCTCCATCGGGCTGCACCAGGAGGGAAAGGGGAAATCAGCAGTGGACCCACCCTCAAGGCTCCCAGTCTGGCAAGGGCACCAACCTCACAGCCAGCGGGGGAAATAGTGGCATCAGAAAGATCAGCAGAGGCAGAAGGTCTTCAGAGAAGGGAATGGAGCCTCCAGCTTAAAAAAGGGGTGTTTATACTGCACCTTAAAGGTGAATTAGAAGGTAAGCCAGCAGAAAAGGAGGAGACATCCAGAACACCTACTGTGTGTCGTGGAGATCACCTCACATAATGGGGAGCCCCATCCTGGGGACCCTGAGATCCTTGGAATGGGCACAGCAGGGCTGGGGTAGGTGAAGTGCAAAACCAGGCCGCATAGAGTTCAGAAGGACTCCTTATACCACCACCATTATCCTCAGCTGCCAGCGAGGCCAGGGTCAGGCTGGGGGCTGAGCAGGGCCAGGCAAAAGGACAGCCTTTCTGAGTGGCTCTGGAGCCTGCATCCGAGGAGGCCCACTCAGCTTCCTTCTGGAGCAGCACTCAGTGGCATGTGAATCAAAGCCATTTGATGTATACAAAACACAGGTGGATGCAGGCAGTCACAGGTGGGTGAGATCCAAAAAATCTGTGAGGCTAGGAACAAAAACAGAAGACAAGAACACAGAACTGGTTCCAGGAACAAACAAAAGTAAAAGCAGGCAGGGGAAAAAGACAGGGAAACAGTGAGGGCAGGAAATCTGAAAGGGACAACAGGAGACCTGCATCCCAGACCCCCTTGTCCACTAACTGGCTGTGTGGCCTTGGGCAAGTCACTTGGCCTCTCTGGGCCGCAGTCTCCTCACAGGTATCCTGAAGGGCCTGAACTACATGGCCTTTTCAGCTGCCCTCCAGCCTTGACTTCATGTGACCTGCTGCCACATGAGGGAGGGGAGGCTCTGAATATCAGTCCCATAAGATCCCACATATACTGAAGGAGGAATGAAAGATCTGCTGTGAACAGGCTCTGGCATTTCCCTGCCCTCTGCATGCCATCAGGTGGGCCCTCCACCTGCCGACAAGGCAAAAAGGAGCCGTGTACAAGGACCCAGCAAGCAGCAAGCATGGGGCATCCTAGGCACACTTCTGGAGAGACCCCAGCTCTCACAGAGCATTCCCAGCTTCAGAATCTTGTTAAAGTCTTCTGGGTCAGCCAGGTACAGGAGGCAGAACCAGTCTGTTGCCCCCACTGACTCAGTTTCCTCCTGTATCAGATGGAAGATGTAGTAGTTAGGTTCAGGTATCAACTTGGCCAGGTGATGGTGCCCAGTTGTTCTGCTGCTATGGCCTAAAATCATCAGCATGTGAAATTCATCTATGGCTGATTACAACTGCAGATGGCTAAGGGGTGTCACAATGAATGAGGATTAAAAGGAGAAGTCAGAAGAGCAAGAAAACAGCTTAGCACTCGCACAACTCAGCTCAGAGCTGGCTCAGATCCACACATTTTGGAGAGGCAGAAAGGAATCACCCTGGGAAAAGCCATTTGAACTCAGATGTCAGGAAAGAAGGCCAGCAGATATCACTGTGTGCCTTGCCCTGTGACAGAGAAAGCCAGAGGAAAGCATGAATGACTCTGAGACTTTGAAATCTAATGGAGTTTGCCCTGCAGGTTCTCAGAATTTTTTTAGGTCCAGTGACTCATTTTCCTTACAATCTATCCCTATGGCAATGGGATCATTTATCATATGACTGTTCTTCTCTGTATACCAGAAACAGATAAATTGCTCTTAAGTTCACAGGTTCATAGCCAGTGGAGAATTTTGCCTTAAGACAGACTGACTTCAATGAGATTGTGAACTATTTTTGAGTATTATTACTGAAATGGTTTGTGATATTGTGATAAAATGAGTGTATTTTGTATATGGAAAGACTTAATGTGCTGTACGCAGAACAGATGAGCATTATTAGGTGAATAAAATGTCTGTTACTGTTTTCTATTTAGAGATTAAGTACTGTTTAAGATGATGTGTATAGCTGCCAAGTTGACAAAGGGTGAATGCTGTAGCAGTTAGGTTCAGGTGTCAACCTGGCCAGGTGATGGTGTACAGGTCTGTTGCTATGGACTGAAGTCATCAACATGTGAAATTCATCTATGGCTTATTACATCTGCAGGTGGCTAAGGGGAGTGCCTTCCACAATGAGTGAGGCTTAAAAGAAGTCAGAAGAGAGAAACAGCTCAGTATAGCCCAGCACAACTCAGCTCAAGACAGCTGAGACCTAATGTTTTGGAGATGTAGAAAGGAGTCGCCCCTGGGAAAGCTGTTTGAACCCAGAAGCTGGAGAGAAGGCCAGCAGATGTTGCCATGTGCCTTTCCATGTGACAGAGAAAGCTGGAGGAAATCCAGCTGACTTTCCTCCAAGGAACTGTAAATTTGCAACTAAATAAGTTCCTTTATAAAAGCCAGTCTAATCCAGGTAATCAATGTCTCTCTGGTGGCATAGGAGATGACCCCAAGAGGTGAGTCTGACCCTGGCACCATGGGGTCAGCAATGTTATTCTAACCAAAAGGAGGAAAAGAAGCGAAACAAGTAAAGTATCAGCAGCTGAGAGAATTCAAACAGAGTCGAGAGACTACTCTGGAGGTCACACTTACACAAGCTTCAGTTAAACACTGCTACCTATTATAACTTGTCAAACCCCACCCAAAACCATTCCAGCCAATCCTAAAGAACACCTGGGGCATTATATAAGATTCTACAAAGATTTTATGCACTAGGGTAACTTTCCAGAAACCTACAACCTTCAGATGGGTCCCTGGACAAGATAAGTCCTGAAACCTAGAGGAGCCAACCTCTCCAGAGCATCAGCTAGACCCATCTCCCTACCCCATATTACTGACAGCCCCTTTCAACATGAAAATGTTAGAATAGGCATAGCCCGAATACCCCTAAAGAGTGGGAGGAAGATCAAAAGTGATGGCGGATTTCTACAGAGAAGGTAGGGTTTAACAAACAAATATGATTGCTGAAATATAATGACATTTCTTTTAGTCTCCAGTATCTCAGTGCAGCTAGAAGTAAAAACCTAAAATTGTGAAATTGTAACCCATACCAAACTCTGAAATATGTTCTACAAGTAATGTGGTAATAGGCTTTGAAATTTATTGCTTTTTTTGTATATTATTTTTCACAAAAAAGAAAAGCTGATTATGATGCTAAAAATGTATATTACTTCTAGCCTCCTATATTCTGGAGCAGCTAGAAGGAAAAATCTGAGAGGATGTTATGGTAGCCCATGACAAATTATGGGATCTGTCCTGTAACTATTTGTTGAAGAGTGCTTTGAAAACTACTGCTTTTTTCTTTCTTTGCTTTGTATATATATTATATTATACAATAAAAAAAAAAATTTTTTTTTAAAGCCAGTCTGTCTTTGGTGTAGTGCATTCCAGCAGCCTTAGCAAACTAAAACAAAAGGGTCACATCCAATCAATTTATAGTGGATGAGCATCCTCAAAGCAAAGTTGCTGCCCTAGGCAGTCCCTCCATCCTTACAAGGCAGCCCCAGGCACACCTGAAGGAACCTCCTCCCCTCTGCCTTCCTCTCCCGCCTCCCCCCAGATAGCAGATGGCGTGGGGCACCCTGAGCAAGACTTGCACTATGCCTACACCTGTACAAGTTCTTACAACAAATTACTAATCCACCTGTCCACCTGCCAGGGCCAATGCAGCCCCTCTAGAATCCCACAATGACCCATATTCAAGGAGCCAGACCATCTGGGCAGGTCTCACAGGGCCCACGTCCTGGACTGCTGCAATGATCTGGCAAGAGCAGGGCCCCTCACAGCACTCAGGGGGTAGGAGGCACAGAGGACAAGGTCCAAGACCCACCGAGATATCGGGCTCGAAGCAGGGGCTTGGGGTAAGCATGGGCCCTAGCTGGGTATATATGGGTCTCCCCAGCAACCTGGTCTTTTTTAATCATCTCAAGTTGATACTTGGCTGAATTTCAAAAGAAGACGGTGAACAACTGGAGTGTGCAATCAGACCAAGAAAACAAATAAAAAGCCATTAGGAAGAAGCAAACAATACATCAAAAATGCTCACAGTTTACTATAAATAGATTTGAATTGGAAACTTCTGGAAACCCAGGAATATTCACAGAGAAAACTTCCTCCTCTGGAAGGTGAAACAGGATCACTTATGTTTCATTCACAAAACTAGAAAACACAGAGGCTCCGGCTTTACCATCTTGATAAGAAATAGCAGCCCCAGCCTGGGAACACAGGCCGAGTCAGAACCTCAGGGTGACTAGCATTCGCTGAGCCTCTGCCACAGGCTAGGCACGGGCTAGGCACAGTGTGAAAAGGGAGAGGGAAACACAGGCCTCTGGCCAAGATGGCAGCTTAGCAAGGTGTGGGATTCAGTTCGTCCTCCAGAGCAACTACTAAATAACCAGGAACAGTGTAGATCAGCTCCCGGGGCCACGTCAGTGACCAGAAACACAGCGTACCCCAATCTGGACCAGCTGGACCAGCTGCAAGGCCCCCCAGAACCGTGAGTTCCCCAAGCCGCCGCGGCCGGCACCCCTCCCCAACAGGCTACTTCCCAGAGGGAAAGGAAAGGGACTTTACCAGCAGCAGGGTCTGACCCCAACCAAATGCCAATTGTGGAATTGATTAACAAATTCTGACTACTAAAAATAGGCCCCAGATCAGGTGAACCTGGTCAAAACGGAGGTTGCTGATCTTTGCCCTGGCACTGAGTGGACAGGGCTGACGGAAAAAGAAAAAAAGAGAAACAGAAGGTTTTGTGGCTGTGTTTCTACAAAGGCCTGACTGCCTCTGGATACAGTGGCAGGGCTTCTCAGGCTGCAACTGCCCCAGGCATAGGCAGAAACAAGCTTGTTTGAGAGCTTGTCTGGAGCCTGTGCCTTCCCCAGGGGAGGGGTGAAGCCCCACCCAGGTGGAATCCCTCCCTCAAGGAATTCAGACACCAGGGCTTGGTAACTTGAAGCCATTAAAACCAGCCTACAACCTCTCCTCTGTCTCCACCACGCCCCCAGCCAAAGTTAAAGGTACCGCCGCATCATCTTACGCTGCTGGGACCTGCAGGCAGACAAGCGCCATATACTGGGCAGGATAAGAAAAACAGAGTCCAGAGACTTCACAGGAAAGTCTGTCTACCTGCTGGGTCTCACCCTCAGGGAAAACCGACGCAGGTGACTCTTTCCTCCTGACACGAGGCCAGTTTGGTCTGGGAAAATCCGGCTGGGGTCTATAATACCTACGTAGACCCTCCTAAGGGTGGGGGGAGAAAGGCACCATTCAAGCAGGGAAAGAAACAAGAAAACAAAAACTGAAAAATTCTGCTCTGTTAAACAAAACGTAAGCTAGAGGTCCAGAATAATCTGAATTGAATGTCAAAGAACAAATAGACAACAGATTCATCCAGCAAGAAAATCGTACATAAAAGAAGTGAAAACAATCTCTGGAATAAACTAATTAAGGTAATTAAATGCCTAGGCACCAGCAAAAAATAATGAATCACACTAGGAAAATTGAAGATAAGGCCCAGTCCAAGTAACAAACCAAAAATTCAAATGAGATACAGGAGTTAAAACAATTAATTCAGAATGTTCGAACAGACATGGAAAACCTCAACAAAAATCAAATCAATGAATTGAGGGAGGATATAAAGAAGCAAGGAATGAACAAAAAGAAGAAATCGAAAGTCTGAAAAAACAAACCACAGAATTTATGGGAATGAAAGGCATGGTAGAAGAGGTGAAAAAAACAATGGAAACCTACAAAGTTAGATTTCAAGAGGCAGAAGACCCAGGATTAGTGAACTGAAGGATGGAACAACTGAAATCTGACAAGCAAAAGAAAATATAGGTAAAAGAATGTAAACATATGAGCAGGGACTCAGAGAATTGAATGACAATATGAAGCACATGAATATATGTGTTGTGGGTATCCAGAAGGAGAAGAGAAGGGAAAAGGAGGAGAAAAACTAATGGAGGAAATTATCACTGTAAATTTCCCAACTCTTATGAAAGACTTAAAATTACAGATCCAAGAAGTGCAGCGTACCCCAAAGAGAATAGGTCCAAATAGACATTATCCAAGACACTTACTCCTCAGAATGTCAAATGTCAAAGAGAAAGCAAGAATCTTGAAAGCAGCAAGAGAAAAGCAATCCATCACATACAAGGGAAACCCAATAAGACTATGCATAGATTTCTCAGCAGAAACCATGGAGGCGAGAAGACAGTGGGATGATATTTTTAGATTACTAAAAGAGAAAAACTGCCACCCAAGAATTCTATATCCAGCAAATTGTCCTTCTAAAATGTGGGGGAAATTAAAACATTTTCAGACAAAAAAATCACCGAGAGAATTTGTAACCAAGAGACTGGCTCTACAAGAAATACTAGAGGGAGCACTATAGGCAGTTACAAAATGACAGGAGAGAGAGGTGTGGAGAAGAGTGTAGAAATGAAGATTATCAGTAAAGGTAAAAAGAAGAAAAATTAGATATGACATATAAAATCCAAAAGGCAAAATGGTAGAAGAAAGTACTGCCCATACATTAATAACATTAAATGTTAATGGATTAAAATCCCCAATCAAAAGACATAGAATGGCAGAATGGATTAAAAAACAGGACCCATCTATATGTTGTCTACAGGAAACACATCTTAGACCCAAGGATAAACAAAGGTTGAAAGTGAAAGGCTGGGAAAAGATATTTCATGCAAATAACTATCAGAAAACAGCAGGAGCAGCTATACTTATATCCAACAAATTAGACTTCAAATGTAAAACAGTTAAAAGAGACAAAGAAGGACACTATGTATTAATAAAAGGAACAATTCAACAAGAAGACATAACAATCATAAATATTTATGTACTGAGCCAGAATGCTCCAAAATACATGAGGCAAACACTGAAAAGAGAAATAGACACATCCACCATAATAGTTAGAGACTTCAATTCCACACTCTCATCCATGGACAGAACATCTAGACAGAGGATCAATAAAGAAACAGAGAATTTGAATAACACAATAAATGAGCTAGACTTAACAAACATTTATAGAGCATTACACCCTACAACAGCAGGATACACCTTTTTCTCAAGTGCTCATGGATCATTCTCAAGGATAGACCATATGCAAGGGTCACAAAGCAAGTCTCAATAAATTTTAAAAGATTGAAATCATACAAAATACTTTCTCAGATCATAAAGGAATGAAGCCGAAAATCAATAATAGACAGAGTGCCAGAAAATTCACAAATATATGAAGGCTCAGCAACACACTCTTACACAACTAGTGGTCAAGGTAGAAATTACAAGAGAAATCAGTAAATATCTCGAGGCAAATGAAAATAAAAACACAACATATCAAAACTTATGGATGTAGTAAAGGCAGTGCTAAGAGGGAAATTTATTGCCGTAAATGCCTATATCAAAAAAGAAGAAAGGGCAAAATTCGAGGAATTAACTGTCCACTTGGAAGAACTAGAGAAAGAACAGCAAACTAACCCCAAAGCAAGCAAAAGGAAAGAAATAATGAAGATTAGAACAGAAATAAATGAAATTGAGAACATGAAAACAATTGAGAAAATCAACAAAACCAGAAGTTGGTTCTATGAGAAAATCAATAAGATTGATGGATCCTTAGCAAGGTTGACAAAAAGAAGAAGAGAGAGGATGCAAATAAATAAAATCAGAAATGGAAGAGGAGACATAACCACTAACCCTGCAGAAATAAAGGAAGTAATGAAAGGATACTATGAACAACCTCATGCTATTAAATTCAACAATGTAGATGAAATGGACAACTTTCTAGAAAGGGATGAACAACCAACATTGACTTGAGAAGAAACAGATGACCTCAACAAACCAATCACAAGTAAAGAAATTGAATCAGTCATTAAGAAGCTCCCCAAAAAGAAAAGCCCAGGACCAGATGGCTTCACAGGTGAATTCTACCAAACATTCCAGAAATAATTAGTACAAATCCTGCTCAAGGGAAACCTACCTAATTCATTCTGTGAAGCCAACATCACCCTCATAGCAAAACCAGACAAAGATATTACAAAAAAGAAAAACTACAGACCAATCTCTCTAATGAATACAGATGCAAAAATCCTCAACAAAATTCTTGCAAATCAAATCCAGCAACACATTAAAAGAATTATACATCATGACCAAGTAAGATTCATCCCAGGTATGCAAGGATGGTTCAACATAAGAAAATCAATTATTGTAATAAGCCATATCAACAAATCAAAGCAGAAAAACCACATGATCATCTCAATTGATGCAGAAAAGGCATCTGACAAAATTTAACACCCTTTCCTGTTGAAAACACTTCAAAGGATAGGAATAGAAGGGAACTTCCTCGACACAATAAAGGGAATATATGAAAAACCCACAGCTAACATCATCCTCAATGGGGAAAAAACTGTAAACTTTCCCTCTAAGATCAGGAACAAGACAAGGATGTCCACTATCACCACTGTTATCCAAACTGTGTTGGAAGTTCTAGCCAGAGCAATTAGACAAGGAAAAGAAATACAAGGCACCAAAATTGGAAAGGAAGAAGTAAAACTCTCACTGTTTGCAGATGATATGGTACTATATGTCGAAAACCCCAAAAAATCCACAGCAAAACTACTAGAGCTAATAAATGAGTACAGCAAAGTGGCAGGTTACAAGATCAACACTCAAAAATCTGCAGTGTTTCTATATGCTGGTAATGAACAATCTGAAGGGGAAATCAAGAAAAAAATTCCATTTACAATTGCAACCAAAAGAATAAAATATTTAGGAATAAATTTAACTAAAGAGACAAAAAACCTATGCAAAGAAAACTATAAGAAATTGTTAAAAGAAATCACAGAAAACCTAAATAGATGGAAGGGCATACCGTGTTCATGGACTGGAAGACTAAATATAGTTAAGATGTCAATTCTACCTAAATTGATTTACAGATTCAGTGCAATACCAATTAAAATCCGAACAACTTACTTTTCAGAAATAGAAAAAAACAATAACCAAATTTATCTGGAAGGGCAGGGTACCCCTAAAGAGCTAAAAGTATACTGAGAAAAAAAATTTAGTCGGAGGTCTCACACTACCTGACTTTAAGGCGTATTATGAAGCTACAGTGTTCAAAAGAGCATGGTACTGTCATAAAGATAGATATACTGACCAATGGAATAGAACACAGTGATCAAATATAGACCCACTCATCTATGGACAATTGATCTTTGATAAGGCAGTCAAGCCAACTCACCTGGAACAGAACAGTCTCTTCAATAAATGGAGATCCATATGCAAAAGATGGATATCCATATGCAAAAGAATGAAAGAGGATCCATATCTCACACTCTATACAAAAATTAACACAAAATGAATCAAAGACCTAAACATTTGATCTAAGACCATAAAAATGTTAGAAGAAAATGTAGGGAAATATCTTATAAATCTTATACTAAGAGGTGGTTTCCTAGACCTTACACCCAAAGCAAGAGCATTGAAGAAATAAATAAATGGGAACTCCTCAAAATTAAACACTTTTGCACATCAAAGAACTTTGTCAAAAAGACAGTCTACGCAATGGGAGACAATATTTGGAAACGATATATCAGATAAAGGTCTAGTATCCAGAATTTATAAAGAGATTGTTCAACTCAACAACAAAAAGACAGCCAATCCAATTACAAAATGGGGAAAAAGACTTGAACAGACACTTCTCAAAAGAGGAAATATAAATGGCCAAAAGGCACATGAAAAGATGCTCAACTTCCCTGGCTATTAGAGAAATGCAAATTAAAACCACAATGAGATATCATCTCACACCCACCAGAATGGCCATTATGAATAAAACAGAAAATGACAAGTGCTAGAGAGGATGTGGAGAAAGAGGCACACTTATCCACTGTTGGTGGGAATGTCAAAATGGTACAACTGCTGTGGAAGGCTGTTTTGTGGTTCCTCAAAAAGCTAAATATAGAATTGCCATATGACCCAGCAATACCATTGCTAGGTACCTACTCACAGGACATGAGGGCAAGGACACAAACGGATATTTGCACACCAATATTTATAGCAGCATTATTTACAATTGCGAAGAGATAGAAACAGCCAAAATGTCCATCAACAGAGGAGTGGCTAAACAAACTGTGGTATATACATACGATGGAATATTATGCAGTTGTAAGACAGAATAAAGTTATGAAGTATATAACAACACGGTAGGACCTTAAGGACAATTTGTTGAGTGAGATTAGCCAGAAACAAAAGGACAAATACTGTATGGTCTCACTGATATGAACTGACATTAGTGAATAAACTTGGAGAATTTCGTTGGTAACAGAGACCATCAGGAGATAGAAATAGGGTAAGATATTGGGTAATTGGGGCCTAAGGGATACAGAGTGTACAACAGGACTTATTGTAAAAACTCAAAAATGGATAGCACAATACTACCTAACTATAATACAATTATGTGAAAACACTGAATGTGAGAATGATAGAGGGAGGAAGGTTGGGGGAACAAATGAAATCAGAAAGATAGACGATAAAGACTAAGATGGTATAATCTAGGAATGCCTAGAGTGTATAATGATAGTGACTCAATTTACAAATTTAAAAAATGTTTTTGCATGAGGAAGAACAAAGGAATGTCATTATTGCAGGGTGTTGAAAACAGATGGTAATTAATTTTTAAAATTTTAACTTACATGCGAGACTAAAGCAAAAAATGTTTATTTGGTATAAAATTTAAATTTTGACTAGTGCATCTCCTAATACAACTTATGTAGACAGCTTAATTGAACACCATAAGTATGGAACCTTGATTAGGGTATGAGATTTTGTTGGTTTGTCCAGAGTGATGTCCCAATAAATCCCAGAGTGATTTGAACAGTGAATAAAAAAGTATTTGCAAAGTCTTTTTTGGTGAGAAAGGGGAAAATTCAACTTTCCCAAGTTGAATTCTTGATATTCTCACAGCAGCGAGGACAGCCAAAGCAACAGGTTGAGCCCCCAATCTTGGGGTTTGTTCATATGAAACTTTACCCCACAAAGGATAGGTCAAGCCTACTTAAAATTAGGCCTAAGAGTCACCCCCAAGAGAACCTCTTTTGTTGCTCAGATGTGGCCTCTCTCTCTCCAGCCAACACAACAAGCAAACTCAATGCTCTTCCCCTGTCTACATGGGCCATGACTCCCAGGGGTGTGGACCTTCCCGGCAACACGGGACAGAAACCCTAGAATGAGGTGAGACTCAGCATCAAGGGATTGAGAAAACCTTCTCGATCAAAAGGGGGAAGAGTGAAATGAGACAAAATAAAGTGTTAATGGCAGAGAGATTCCAAACAGAGTCAAGAGGTTATCCTGGAGGTTATTCTTATGCATTAAATAGGTATCACCTTGGTAGTCAAGATGTAGTGGAGAGCCTGGAGGGAACAGCCTGAAAATGTGGAGCTGTTTCAGTAGCCATGTTTCTTGAAGAAGACTGTATAATGATAAAGCTTTCACAATGTGACAGTGTGATTGTGAAAGTCTTGTGTCTGATGCTCTGTTTATCTACCTTATCAACAGACGAGTAAAACATATGGAATAAAGATAAATAATAGGGGAAACAAATGTTAAAATAAATTCAGAATGAAATGCTCGGGATCGGTGAGGGGGAGGGGTGGGGGGCAATGTTACATATGAATTTTTTTCTCTTTTCTTTTTATTTTTTTCTGAATAGATGCAAACGTTCCAAGAAATGATCATGATGATGAATATGGAACTATGTAATGATATTGTGAATTAGGGATTATATATAGAGAACAGAATGATCAAAAGTTTTAAAAAAAAAGATATAATGGAGAGGCTGGAGGGAACTGCCTGAAAATGCAGAGCTGTGTTCCAGTAGCCATGTTTCTTGAAGATGACTGTATGATGATATAGCTTTCACAATGTGACTGTGTAATTGTGAAAACCTTGTGTCTGATGCTCCTTTTACCTACCTTATCAACAGAAGAGTAAAACAAATGGAATAAAAATAAATAATAGGGGGAACAAAGGTCAAAATAAATTTAGATTGAAATGCTAGTGATCAATGAAAGGGAGGGGTAAGGCGTATGGTATGTATGAATTTTTTTCTGTTGTCTTTTTATTTCTTTTTCTGAATCGATATAAATGTTCAAAGAAATGATCATGATAATGAATATGCAACTATATGATATTGTGAATTACTGATTATACATGTAGAACGGAATGATCAAAAGTTAAGAATGTTTGCGTTTGTTTGTTGGTATACATTTTTTTAATTAAAAAATTAAATAAAAAAAGATACAGTCCTCTTCCTGCTAGCACTACAGAGAGTATAAATGCAACTGAGCATCAAGTGAGGCCACAGTGTTTGGTGTTTTCGGATTAGGGCAACCAGTGCATTGTCAAGGGGTGGGAATGAGGAGATGCTGGGAGGGTCAGAGCTGGAAAGAGCACTTTGTTTGGGGAACTGAGGAAAACTTGAAAGAGCATGAGGACACTGGAATAAATTGGGCAGAATACTGTTTTGCAGTCTAGCTCCCCTGCCCTCTGACTGAATAAGCAAGCATCCTGCCTTCTAGAACGATAAGTGTCCCCATTCCTGACACACCCACCATTTGTTAACCACTTGTCCTGTGCCAGGCCCCACACTGCCTCATTTTTACAGCATGCTCACCTGTAATGTTGGCATGTCCCCTGGTCACATATGAGGGGATGAAGGCTCAGAGAGGTTACCTCCAGGGTGAACGGCCACACTGTCCCCAAGTCACAGACTGGCCATGAGCCCAGGTCTCAGGCTCCAGAGTTATGCTCTTCCCACAAGGCCACAAACTCCTGGAATATCTCCCTGGCAAACACATAACAGACTCTGAGGAAAGAAGAGCTGTAAGATCCCCTGAGGAGGAGAGCATTTCCACAACAGAACCCAGGAGAGGGAGAGGAGGGACAGAGCACAGTGCTCCTGACCAGGGCCTGGCCTGAGCTGGGCAGAGAAGGCCAGCCTCCCGCACACTCAGTCCCACCAGCGGAATCACTTAATCAGGGCTGCTTAACAGTAATCACTCCCAATAAACAATAAATGAATGAGTTTAATTTAAAACACATAAAGCTAACTGCAGGCTGTCTGCCAGCTGACATGGCCTGGTTCAGCTGGTCAGAGCATATACCTGAAAACAGTGTTGGGGTATAAGGAGCTGCCTCCAGGGCCAAAGCCCCCACTAAAAGGTCTGGGGGCAGGTGTTGACCCTGGTTGTCCCTGCAGGTCCTCAACCACCCATCGGTGAGCACGAGTGATCCAGAAGCCAAAGCCGAGTGCCCTGAACAGAGAAAGCGTTGTGAGGAAGGAAAGCAGGGACACCCTTCCTAGGCCCCAGAGGACGGCAAATACTGGAAGCCTAGCTCTCTTAGCCTGTCCAGTGGTGACTGGTGTGGCTGGTGTTCCCCCTCCTCAGCCAGAAACAGACTGAGGGAGCTGACATCTCAGTGAGTGAGACTCTTCTGCCTGGCTCCAGTTATAACATGGGCCACGACATGGCTCATCCCATGCAAGGGATAAGCCTGTGAGGCGGAGCTCCGAGCCCATTTGACAGCTGAGGACATTGAGGCTCCACGTAACTAAGCAACTCTCAAAGTCACATGACCACAAGGACTAGAGGAGAACCAGCACCCACACGTCCCAACACGCCTGCCTCGCAGAGGCTGGAGACGGCTGGGGCTTCTGCCACCGTCTGTCCGGCTTCCCACCAAGTGCCAGGATACCTGAAGCCCACAGCGCAAACCCTTCCCACTGCCTGCGGCCCACTTACACGGAGTTCCAAATGACACAATCCCCAGAGTTGGAGGGCAATTCTCCCGCCCGGAGGGAGGAGGGCAGGCCGTGCTGTGACGCGCCCCGGGAAGTCCCTCAAGGAAAGCACACCAGGCTGGGGCCGCAGGGCCCCGCGAGCGGACTCGGGATGCAGGGACGCAGCCCTTCCCACGTCCACACTCGTCCCTCCAACCGCGCCGCCGGGAAGCTCGGGAAGCCTCTCCGTCGACGATCCAACCATTCGGTTTATTTTTCATCCGCCTTTTTCCAAAGAGCCTCATCAAAGCAGGTTTACAGCGAGCGCGGGAAGGAAATGACCGCCCACAACGGCCACCCAGACTCCTTTCATTTCAGTTTTCTTTTCTAAAAAAAAAGGAGGGGGTGACCTCGAAGAGAACAAAAACAAGACGGCGCTGGCTTCGAGCTTGCCAGGGCGGTAGCAGCTCACCTCGCGGGCCGGGCCTCCGGGGCGTCGGGATCCCGCCGAGCGAACGCGGTGCGGCGGCGCCCCCCAGCGGTCACGCTGAGCATTGCGCCCGGCTCGCCCGTCCGCAGAGGCGGGAGGTGCCGGTCGAGGCCAAGCCCTCCCCAGCTGCCCGCCGGGCCCGGAGGAAGCAGGAAGGGCGGGGTAAGCCGGCGCCGGGGCGGGGGCTGCACTCCGCAGCTCCTCCTCCCAGCCATCCGGGAGGCCCTGGCGGGGACTTCAGCCCGGAAGGTTGCTCCAACCCACTCTGAGGCAGAGAAAAAAACGCGGCTTCCCTCCGAGGAATTTACCTACTCCCAACGCCGCACACAGTACCTCCTCCCTGCGGCCCCAGGAAGAGGACTGGGTCAGGGTCAAACACAGGGATTCGGCCACCTGGTGGTCAGAACCGTGCCTCCCCTCCCCAGCCAGAAAGATCCGTGGGGGGGACCGAGGGGTGGGGCCCTCACTAAGCGACTGGGACGGATGGAGACGGACCCCCACACCCTTGTCCGCTCCGCTGTGGGTTCAAGGTGAACCAGATCTCAAGCCACCCTTCCAAATGGAACCCGAGGCTGCTGGTAACAGCAAACCTGAAACAGAAGAGTGAAGAGCCCGGGCTGGTGAACTCCAGCTCTGTATGACGCTTAGTAAATCGCTGCCCCACCCACCCACTTCACTCCACCCCACCCCCGGTCTGCCAGCTCATCGGGAGGACGCTGCACCCAGAGGCCTCCCGGGTTTCCTTCCTGTTCCAGTGCTCGGTGATTCTGCAGTGCTTGTGAGGCTGAGGAGACTGAAGCTACACTGGTAGCAAACACTGCTTTTGTTTGGATTCAATGTATTTATTTAGGGAAACATGGCAGGAGGAGGACACCTATTATGAAGTTGTCATGAGCAAAGTATACTCCTTATCTGCACACCCAACATTCCTTGGTGCAGGCATGGATGGCTCCATCCTGTAGTGCCTCCTGCTTCCCAAAGCACAGGCACACGGCCCCCTCCCCATGAGCTGGGGGAGCTTCCTAGGTCACCGGGAGGCTCATTGCGAAAGCACTTGTATAAACTGTAAGCACTGAGCAAATATTACCATTATTCTCCTAATCAAGTCTTCACACTAGCAAAACCTCCTCACTGATTTTAGGCATAACATCACCATACATGTCAGCAATTTCCAAGCCATGTTCTTCATAATAGAAGTGTTGTAACATCTTTCAGGGTGGAAAAGGGGATAGTTGATGAAATTGATTTTTCCTGTGAAATGCATTTTGGTAAACACATAAGAAAAATACTAAATACATTTATGTGGTTGTTCTTACTGATATGTAACATCTCACCGTTAGTCATTTGGGAAACACAAATCAAATTTACAATGAGATAGTACTTCACACCCATTAGCATGATGTGCTGGTTTTAAACTGTCATGTACTCCAAAATAGCCATGTCCTTTCATCCTTGTTCAATATTGCTGGGTGGGATCTTTTTTACTATTTCCATGGAGATGTGACTCACCCAATTGTGGGTGGTAACTTTTGATTAGATGGTTTCATGGAGATGTGTCTCCACCCATTCAAGATGGGCTTGCTTACTGGAGCCCTTTAAGAGGGAACCATTTTAGAAAAAGCTCAGAGCCAACAGAGCCAATGGACCCCACACAGCCAGAGACCTTCAGTGATGCATAAAGAAAACACCCCCCAGGAAGCCACTGAAGAAGCCTGGACAGAAAGCTAGCAGATGTCACCATGTGCCTTTCCAGCTAAGAGAGAAACCCAAATGTCATCTGCCTTCTTGAACCAAGGTATCTTTCCCTGGTTGCCTTAGTTTGGATATTTTTATAAACTTGCCTTAATATGGACATTTTCACACTTAGAACTGTAAACATGCAACTTAATAAATCCCCTTTTCAAAAGCCTTTCCGTTTCTGGTATATCGCATTGCAGCAACTTTTACGAACTAAACAGATGACTATAATAAAAAAGACAAACTTATAATCAAAAAGACAAGTGACAGTGAGGATGTGTAGAAACTGGGACCCTCATACCCTGCTACTGGGAAAGTAAAATGGTACAGCTGCTTTGGAACAAAATTTGGCATTTTCTCAGATAGTTAAAAATAGATGTAACATGTAACCTACAATTCCACTCCTAAGTACACACACAAAATGTTCACAACAGCATAATCATAAGAAGCAAAAAATAGGAACAAACTAAATGCCCGTCAACTGAAGACTGGATAATAAAATGCTGTGTGTATCCACCCGTTCAATGGAATATTATTCAACCATAAAAAGGAATGAAGTACTGATACATCCTTTAACGTGGATGAACCTTAAAAACATTATGCTAAGTGAAAGAAGCCAGTTGCAAAAGGCCACATATTGAATGATTCCAGAAATGTCTAGAATAGACAAATCCAGAGAGAGAAAGCAGATTAGTGGTTGCTAGTGGCTAAAGGGAAGGGAGAATGGTGAGTGACTGCTAACAGGTATTAGGTCTCATTTTGGGGATGAAAATGTTCCAAAACTAGATGATGATGGCTGCACGACACTGTGCATATACTAAAAACGACTGAATTGTACACTTTAAAAGGTGAATCTTATGAATTATTTCTCAATTTTTTAATCGCAAAAAATATAAAATATCACCTGTCTTTACGAAAAGGTCTGTAGTAATGGAAACAGTTAGGAATTCACCAGGAATTACTGTTGCCCAAAGCTGGAGCACCCCAGCTGTGTGTTGAGGCCTCCACAGCATTTCCAAATCACCCATGTGCCAACGTATTCATGTATATGATGATCCCTGGACTATGTAAGGGGCTTTACCGTATAATTTCAACACATATCTGTGGAAGTATTCAAAGTTTATTGCATATGATACAATAATATTATACAAAGTTATTCCCTACAGATGCATAACTATAAAGTTTTATATGCATTAGGAAATAAGGAGTTGTTTCATGAATACATTATAATTTAAAAGAGTTTCACAGTTAAATGCTTTTGGTAAAATACACTGTTCTATAATCTCAAGTTTAAAATGTCAGCCTGTCTTTTCAAAGAGCCTCTCGCTTTGAGGAATGTTTCTTTGATCATTTCTTTCTCTGACTTTCATAACTTATTCAGAAGTTTCATTCAGGCAACAAGGTACCCAGTGCTGTGACAAGAGGAAAATCTATGCGTTTTCAGTATCACCTGTTTGTCATTGGCTTCAGCAATAAGATAGCCGGCGCCACGGCCTTCAGGCTCAGGCTTCTCAGTTACCAAGTTTAAGCTGAGGTACTCATGTTTTCAGTGTCACTCAGTTTTTCTGTTGTTGTTGTTGTTTTTTACATGGGCAGGCATGGGGAAGTGTCACTCAATTTTATGCTGTATGAAAAGAAACTCCGGAAATTTCCCAAAGCACACACAGATTATCTATCCGGTCATTCCTGGTCCTCAGCTTATGCTCTCCTGCAACACAACAATCACTTTCAAGTGTGGAATGCACAGACAGCTTCCTTCTTACTCCTAACTTTTCATCTGGACCCTGAGCAATCTGGCCTCAGGCTCTGAAGGAGGTTGAGGTCTGATGGAAGAGGGGCTGACCACTGAGAATTCTTCAAGGGTTTCCTGAATTTAATCAGTCAGTCAACTATATTAAGAGTCTAGACTGGGCCAGGAACTGTGACAAGCACATAACAGTGATGGGAAAAGGAGAAGCACCCCCTTTCCCTTGTTTTAGGTTTCTGTATGGAGGATGTTCCACAAGACCAGCACTCCCTGGCCTCTTGTCCTCTGGTCCAACCCCCTTTCCCTACCACACACACATCAACTCCTCCCTGTGAAAAAGGAGGAGACATTCTGATGGCTGAGTGTGGGAGGGAGGTCTGCCCCAGCCCCTTCCGCTCCTTCTCTTCTCTGGAATCTGCCTAGGGAGAGCCCCACCGTCCCTGCAGAGCAGACAGTGATTACCCAGAGCTGCCTGCCTGTCCCTGGAGAAGTCTGTCTGGTTCTCATGTTCCAGGCTAGGAGGCTGCCTGCCCCCTTTATCTGCCTATCATAGGGGGTGGAATTTAGGGGTTCTCTCAATACATGAAAAGGAAGTAAGGTGCCTGCCATCGTGGAGTTTATGTTCTAGTAAGGAGAGGCAGACTATAAAAAAGAAATAAGGTAGTTATTTCCTCAAACATGAAGAACACACTCCTACCTACAGCCTTTGCACTCACAATTCTCTGCCTAGAATGCTCTTCCCAAGACATCCAAATAGCTCATTCTCTCACTTCTTTTCGTCTCTGCTCAAGTGTCACCTCATCAATGGGGCCTTCCATGACCACCCTAAAACAAAATAGCCAACTTGCCCCCCACTCACACTCCCTAACTCTTTATCTTGCTTTATTTTTCTCTACAGAATCTGTCCCAATCTGATCCTCTCTAAATTTACCTGTTTCCTTGCTGAAACCCAGTACAGACGCTCGGTGTGGACGCAGACAGTTCTGCTCCCTGCTGTTCATCGGCACCTACAACAGTGCCTGGCACAGGACGAGCACTCAATTACAGCAGCTGAATGAATGAATGAGTGAAAGAATGAATGAACAAACAAATGAATATATGCCACAAAAGCAACGGATGAGGTAATGGGATAAATGACTGGGGGCTGGGATAGAGGCTGCTTTAGATAAGGAGTTCAGAGAAGGCCTTTCTGAGCAGTTAACATTCAAGCTATCATGGAAGACAGGTACAAACAGCGCAGGAGACATACCAAAAAGGAAGCAATACTGCACCCCTCCCTCCGGAGTACAGCAGTAACTGGGTGGGCCCCATCACACCCCAAGGAATGACAGGATGAGGTAACCCTGGTGGCAAGGTGCTCTAAGACTTATTCATTGTGTTTATTCTCCCAGAAGTCTAGACAGTGAAACTGTATTATGAGCCTGGGCCCCAAATAATAAGCACAGCAGCACTGTTAAAGACTTTACAGCATCAGAGGCTTTAATCCTTATAACTACCTTACAAGGTGGGTGTTAATCCTTATTCTACAGATGAAGGCTCTTGAAGGCAGTGGTTCACCCACAACCACCCACACCATCTGGGGTTTAAACTCAATATTCAGTCCCTCAATACTGTTTCACAGCCAATCCACTGAGTTTTGCCACAGGACAAGATGTACAAGAGTATGAGACTAAGTGACGTGAGTTCATTTATGGCAGCGGGTATGTCTGAGCCTTGTCTATGTTCCCTAAAGTTATGAATTCAGGGTCCCACATACAGAAGGTAGTTTGGTCATTCCTGGGGCCTCCAAGTACAGGATGAGTTCCTGAAATGTGAAGTTAGGGAGGTGTGGCAGAGATAGCCAATTGCTACCCCAAACCATTCTTCTCTCCTTATTAACTGAACCTTTTTAACTGGGTATTCCCAACTAAAACACAGTTATCTTCCTCCTTGCAGTTAGATGTGGCCATATGACTAAGTTTGGGCTGTTGAGATGTAGGGAAAAGTGTTGTCTGAGACTCATAGGTAGACTCCTTAAAGGGAGGAGTTTCTTCCACCATCCTGTTACTGCAAGACAAATGTGATAGCTGAAGCTCCAAAAGCCATTCTGGACCATAACTGCAAGGGTCATTCCCTGGGGTGGTAGAACAGAGAGCTAGAGGGAGCTTAAGACCCTAATGACCTCATAAAGCTCCCATGCTAACCCGGGAATACCTACCTCTGGACTTCATTTGTTGAGAAATAAGGTCAAGTCTCATTTAAGCCACCATTATTTGGGATTTTCATGGTATATTCGGTCAAAGCTGATACAGCAAGGGAGGCTCAAGGAAAATATAAGTCTTGAGCTAAGCTGTCGAAGTGTGGGATTCCACCTGCCAGACAGAATGAAACAACAGATGGCTTGGAGCAGAGCAAGGAGAGTTCCATGAGAAGGCCCAGCCTTTCCTACAGCTTAGGGAAAAAAGGCTAGATAAGGAAACTGAAGCCAGCAACTATAAGTCTAGAATGCTGAAATGATCTGGGATGACAATTTCCTGAAAGGGATGTGATACAAGTCACGTTTTAGTAAAATGAATCTAGCAGCCTTTCCCAGGCCAGCAGAGCCAGCACAGTCTAGCTATAGAAAGTTGTTCATTCTGAATGTTTTCGGAACGTCTACTGGGTGCCAGGCGCTGCTCCCCTAGAGAACGCTACACAAAGAAGGGGATGCCTGAGCTGGGGGTGAAGGACTGACAGGAGAGCACAAGCACTCCTGCTCCCTAACAGCTGTGGCTACCAAGCCTGCCTTCAGAGCTTCATGTAAATATGGATCCCCAGACCTTACCCAAGAGCTTCTGACCCACAGTCTGGGGCAGGGCCCAGGATTCTTTTTAGTAAGTGTCCCCTGGTGATTCTGATGCAGCTAGTCCATGAACCTATTAGATAGTCTAGAAACAATTCCTAACCTAGTACCTGATGTGAACAGGGTAAGAACTTCTAAAATTTCCTCCTTCTGACTTAATACTGAAAAAATAATTCTTAATATAAAATTCACTCATATGTAGAATATGGTATTACATGGGGGATGTAGTATTAAGGTCAGCTAGGGGTCCATTCCCTTAAGGAGTTAATAGTCTAGCAAGGTAGACAAATAATTCAATAATTATATAAATGCAACTGTGATAACTGTTGCTAATGAAAGTACTTGATGCTTTGAAAGTGCATAATGGGGGCTCAGGAAAGGTTTCCCAAGGAAATAACACTGAAGCTAGGGCCTGAAAGTAGAGTATCACTTAAGGATTGGGAGGTGGGAAAACTCTAGGTAGAGTGAAGTGAAGCCTGAAGAAGCATTCTTTTCAGGAAAACTCCTAGTCTGTGGAAGAATTAAATCACAAATAAAATGAAGCAACCCTTTTAGAAACACACATTAAAGAAAGAAAAAAAGAAGAACACTTTCTATGACAAAAAAAAAAAGATGCAAGAAATAGGAACTCAAAGTTACGGGATTTTTTGTGTCGAAACTGATAAGCACTTATCTGACCAATGACATCTGGCTAGAAGCCCCTGACCCTCCAACCTCCAGCTGCACATATTCCCTGATATCATATATGCAGCTGTCTCTAGGCCTCGGGTGAGGGCTGTGACTCCCAGAACTGGGGCCAGCATGAAACACAGACTCCAAAAGGAGAGCTGCTCCAGGGGCTGTACCAGGCATTGCACATGGAGGTGGGTGGCAGACATGATTCAGTCACAGCACCAAGGGATTCAAGAGGGAATAAGAAGAATACATACCTTTCACCTGGAGAATCCTTGGATGGCTTCAGAAAGGTGGTATCAGATGAACAAGACTTGGAGAGAGAGAATAAACTAAGCAAAGGCAAACGCAGGGTTAGAAAGCAAATGTGCAACAAGAAGCCAAGGCTAAAGCTCAGGATAAGGGGAGGGCAGAGATCTGGTAATGGGGTAAACTTGAGCCAGGTTGCTACCTCTGCCTAGAGAGGCAGAGGTGACAATGCTCGGTTCCAAATGGTCCTATAACCAAGGGCAGAGTTTCTCACACTTTAGGATCCTACGGATCACCTGGGACAGGTTGCCAGGCCCACCTCCAGAGGTTCCTATTAGGTAAATTAGTTTGGGCCCCAGGCTGAGGCTCACAAACTCCAAGGCCCTGGATTCTTCGCCTCCTACAGCATCAAGTTCAGGCCCAAGGGCCTTTCCCTGACCACAGTGGATGTTGCTGGTGGGTTCATTTGCTCTGGGCTGGAGAACAAACCCTCACTGGTGAGTGGGGGAAGCAGGAATGGGGAATTGCAGAGAGCTGGGCACAGGCTAGGGTCGTTTCTCAGGAGAGGTGAAAACTGAGGAAAGAGTGACCAAAGGCCGAAGAGGAAAGGAATGACATTCTAGGCAAAGAGTACAGCTTGTATAAAGGCACATTCAATACAGTTAAGATACATAGTGTAGGGAAAGGACAAGAGGCAAGGCTAGAAAGGAGAGCCAGACCCACAATACTGACAGCTCTACCAAGATATTGGGACTCAACTCTGTAGGCAGCAAGAAGCCACTGCAGGATCCTGGCAGCAGCTCCTCTTACTCACTGGGCACAAACACATAAAGCACGATTTTCGTCCCGCCACCCTCTCACCTTCTACCAAATCAGTCTCCATCCTTTAATATCACCTACCCCACCAATCCAAAAAATCAGACCTCAGTTCCCCTCTGCGCAACTATTTGGTCAAAATGAAGCAAGCAACTTGATAAAGGCAATTCATACTAAACCAGGAACCCAAACTCTGACAAGCAGAGCCAAGTGAAGTGAAATGATAGGGAGAAGTGGGGAGCTGCCACGGAGGCAGGTTGTTCCAGCCTGAGAGAAGACTCCTGGCTCTGCTCGCCCCAGGGATCTTATCTGTATCTCTTAGAGCCTTCTCTCCTTCCTTAGAGAAACCTGCAACTTTTCTAACCAGGTTTATGACCCTTGAGGACCGAGTAGAAAGAGAGCATGAAGAGGGCATGACATAGATCACACTGGTTGGATATGGGCTTGACCAGATCAAACTGAACTAACTAAGAGCTTTATAAGAAATGTCGCTGCAACTTCAGTACTTCCTCTGGCCTCTCCAGTAGATTTCCATCAGGATGATCACTCGTGTCTTCAAATGACCTGCTCCATCCTCAAAAGTCAAAGAATGAAGAGAAAGGAGGGAAGAAAAAAAGTGCACTAAAGGCACTACTGAATCCTGCAACACTCCTGAAGGAAGGGAAATGTCCATTCTCCAAGAGGGCAGCACCTGGGGAGGGGAGGGGAGGACAGGGGAGAGGCGAGGTGGTCAGTTAACACCATAGCTGCATTCAGCACCAGCTGAACGCGACTCGCTCCCAGACACGCCCCCGTGCGACGGCTCCAGTCGGCTGTGAAAAGACATTTCCACCAGGGCCAAAGCGTTAGGCTCTCTAGCCAGAATTGGTAGTGGGCAGTCCAGCGAAGCCCTGGCTCTGTCCTCAGAGCCCGGCCGGGTGCGCACACTGACCGCACTGGGGAAGGGATGGAATACCCGCCAGGAGTCCCCAGCTCCGTCCCCGCTCGCTCACCTTGCACTTGAAGCCGGCGGCGGGCGGCAACAACTCCCGCAGCAGGGCCTTGGCCACCTCGCGGCTGGCCTCCTCGCTCACGAAGTGCAGGTTCAGCACCTCGTGCGCCTCGAACTTGGCTAGGCGCAGCAGCGAGCGCAGGGCGGCGCGGGCCTTGGCCTGCAGCGCTGCGTTGTGCTCCGCCTTGGTGAACATCATCAGCAGGTGGTAGTCCACCGGCCCGGCCCCGCCGCCCTCCAGGCTCTTGGCCTTGGCGCCCGGGGCAGGCGCAGCGGAGACCCGCACCAACTCCGGCGCGGGCGGCGAGGACGCGGCGGGGGCCCCGGCGCGGGCCTCCTTCAGCCTCTTGGTGGCGCTGGAGAAGGTCTCCCGGCCCGAGCCCAGGTAGTAGAAGGCACAGACAGCAAGCGCCGCGGCCAGCAGCAGCACGCAATAGTGGGAGCGCACAGAGCCCAGGCGAGCCATGGCCCGAACTCATGGGGACCTGCTTCTGAAGAGGCCCATGCCACGCGCCGGTGGACCGAGTAGCCAAGGGGTGACCAGTCCTCCCGCCGGCGCCTAGTAGCCCCGGCGGCAGGCGGCGGCCATGGCGGGGGTGGAGTAGCGCTGCTCAGCGCCAATCCACCACAGTGGATGACTGTGGAGGCGGGGCCTGGACGTGCCCGGCAGCCGCTGGGTCCTAGGTTCAGAGGGGTTAGCGCCTAGATGGCCCGACTTTCAGCCGTAGCGGCCCCCGGGGGGGAGGGGCGGCGGGCTGCGGACTCTGGCATAAAGAACCTCGGTACGCCCATAGTGAAGTTGATCAAAACAGGCTGCTCCTGACTACCCAGCTCCAGATGTTAGAAAATGAAGCTGCGCCCTGGAAGGAATTGAGGTGCCCCATCGCAAGACCTCCTGTTTAAAAAAAAGACGCAAGGAGGGAAAATTGTATCGCTATATTCGTTTGTTTGGTTTTATTGCGTTTGTAATTTCTTAGAGGCCTTAAGTCCTCTCCCTCTACCTTCTAGTCACTTTGGAGATTAGCTGAGGCCCGGAAATTTAAACTAGCAAGCTCCTGTCACCCAAGATAAGGTAGTGATGCCTGAGGTTGAAATCATCTCCCCGCCCTACTTCACACCTCTAAGAGACTAAAGGCAATCTAAAGGTTGTGGCCAGCAGGGGGACCCCGTTGTCCAAAACGTCGTGGTAGATCAGACAGTCTCCGCGTTTTAACACCAGGGAATATGATATTAATTCACCTTTTTTTTTTTTCAGTATATGTTGGCTCCGGGCTTCGAACCTGCGTCTCCCCGCATCGCAGACAGAGGACTAACCACTGGGCGACCAATGCCTTCTAATTCACCTTTAATTATACAACCTTTACTTTATAAAGAGCTTTAATATATACGAGGTAACTTGCCCAAGATCACACAGCCAGCCAATGGCACTTAATGAACCTACCCGGTTGGACATTTGCCAGTTTGATTAACAAAACTAATTAACAATCATCTTCTGATGGCAACATGTACAAATGCCAATGGAAACTGATCTTTCACTAGTTTTCTGAGAAATAAATTCCATTATTTCTCAAGGGAAGGTGGAACACACCTTTACCAGAACCACCTCATTTTAAACTCTTGTTCTTTTCCATTGGAGCAACATATTTTTGAGAAACATGGTTCTCTGAAGTAGGCCTAGCAACACGTTCAAAACATAACTACTCACCTTGTTAAAAAAAAAAAAAGCCAATAGCAGAATTTACTCCTTTGATAATCAGCTATTACCCAAGTTTATTTAGTCCCCACAACTCTATGAGGTAACTGTGTTATTCCCATTTTATAATCAAGGAAATTTAAACTTAGATAAGTAAATTGCCCAAATCTAGTTGGCTGATAAATAGAGCCAGGATCCAAACCAAAGTCTTCCTGCTTTGAAACCCAATGTTCTCAGCCAAGATTAGCTTTGAAAGTAGTACATCAAGTTCTGAATTGTGTGTATCTACTTTACCATATACCTTTAGCACAAAGCTCTGACATAAAGAGAGATCCTGAGCAAGCTCTAGGGTAAATGTCCAGGCCAGAACTCCAGGTCCACCATTACAAGTTGTTAGCCTTCAGACAAGTTATTTTAACTTCTCTGAGCTGCAATTCTCCCCATTTGTAAAACAGTTAAAACTAGTACCTATGCTTTATAGGATTATGCAAGTCATTAGATATAAAAATTAGAACAGAACCTAAAACTTTGTGTGGTAGTTAGATTCAGTTGTCAACTTGGCCAGGTGAACATGCCTAGTTTTGTTGCTGCAGACATGAGCCAATGGCACGTGAACCTCATCTGTTGTTCATTACATCTGCAGTAGGCTAGGAGGCGTGCCAGCTGCAGTGAATGACGTTTGACTTAATTGGCTGGTGCTTAAATGAGAGAACGCAATGTAGCAGAGCCCAAGCAGCTTGGCATACCTCATCTCAGCACTCATAGCTCAGTCCAGGCCTTCGGAGATGAAGAAAGGAATCACCCTGGGGAAAGTTGTTGGAATCCAGAGGCCTGGAGAGAAGGCCAGCAGAGATTACCCTGAGCCTTCCCATGTAAGAAAGAACCTCAGTGGAAAGTTAGCTGCCTTTCCTCTGAAGAATTAACAAAACAAATCCCCTTTTATTAAAAGCCAATTCGTCTCTGGTGTATTGCATTCTAGCAGCTAGCAAACTAGAACACTTTGAAAACAAATATAAATTTTAGATACACCAAACTCTCAAAAAAAAAAAAGCCAAATATTTGACATGGTCAAAAATATTATTTTGCTACCATAACTTTTCTGGGGTATTTGCAAATACTAAGACCCAAATCTCCATTTAAGTTTTTATCACATTCCACAGACAGCAATGTGCCACAGCTGCATTGTCACATTCTAAATATTGTTCAATAAGGGAGAAATAATTCTGGAAATGTGCCATTTAATCCCCTAACTACATGATCAATGAGATTTTCCCCCTCTGCCACTTACTCTATAATTCATTCATTCAACAAATATTTTGTCCTTCCGACCTTCATAATATTGAAGTAGGATAAAATAGAACAACTGTAAGTCTCTGGTTTCCTATTCAGCTCTGAAAGAGTTAAAAGATAACTGCAAGTCCTTTATTTCTTATCTAGCTCTAAAGGAATTAATACAGAGCTACAAACTTACTGGAACAAAAATTTCCCTAAAGTCCTAGAACCTCCCCAAACCAGTGAAACCTCCCCTAACCATAAAAACTTGTAAAATTCTGGGCCCAAAGCAAATTCTTAGTTAATGACAGGAAGCATAGGGTGATAAAGATTGCTAACCATCAGCTCAAAGACAAATTTTAGTTATGTGACAACAAACCACAAATTCTGATAGCACTCTCCTCCTAGAGGTGGCACCTAAGACCTACCATGGGAATCTGTACAAATAAGATACCCAGTCCTCAAAGGTTATGGAAACCTGCTACCTATAAGACTTCCTGTGAAGTAACCTAAACCCAACCCACTCGGTGTGTATCCCTCCCTTGGGCACATCCATATTAACCTCTTCAACGTGTACTATTTTTTTTTTTTAACAAACATTACTACTTATTCCTACTGGCCCTCTCATCTCTAAATTCTTTTAGTTTCAAAACTAACGAATCGGGCAGGCCATGGTGGCTTAGCAGGCAAGAATGCTCGCCTGCCATGCTAGAGGACCCGGGTTCGATTCCCAGTGCCTGCCCATGTAAAAAGCAAAAAAAAAAACTAGTGAACCTGGATCGGGGCTCAGCTGGCATCATTGCCAACCGGGCACCAGTTACATTATGATCACTGCTGTAGGAACTTATAGATAAGAAATTAATAATAATAATATAATAAAACTTTAAATTTACATAGAAAGTCAGATATACAAGAAAATACTAAAGAGATTGGTCTTATTGTATGAGGATTTAAGGGATGATTTTGATTGCTGAATCATTATATAGATATTCCTTTTTTGCTTTCTGGTATATTGGAGTAGGCAGAGGGAAATATGTGAAAAATCTAAATTGTAATCCAGCTGCCTTGATCTCTGATAACGATTGTACAGCTTTTATCTCCTGCCCCTGATTATAAAAACCTTGTGACTAACCTTCATTTGTACCCAGTTATCCAGTTTTCCAACTTTAGAGTCTTGTATTCGCTAAAGACAGCCCCTCATGTTAATAAATGAAGGGTCTTGGGTCAGCCCACAACTAATCCTTCCCAAATTCAAAATTATCTCAATAACTTAGACTGGAACTTACCAACATGGACCTGTCTGATGTGCACAGTAGCTTAGACTTAAACCAAGTCACTTGTACCTCATTCTGCTATTTTCTTACTCTGTTCTCTGAGCATTTAATCATTCTGCACATGCTCAATAATTAGATTACATCATCTGGGGCCACTGTGCTTATTATCCTAACCCTGCCCATCTTTTTCACTAATAAAACTCAGAATTACTGCAGTTCAGGAGACAGATAATAAACTCTTTCTTTCTTTGAAACCCTTGTGTCTCAGGAATTGGTTATTGAGCGCATTGGGCAAAAGAATCCATGACCTTTGTCCAGTAACATTATCTCCAAGTTATAGCTTCTTCACTCCCAGTTCTTTGCCCAGAAAGAAAATTTCACATTGCAAGCAACAGTTTCCTAAAGCTATTGCTGACTGAGAACTAAAGTGGAGAATTCAAGTCATTTATTCAACAGATGTGAGTGCCCACTACATGCCAAACATAGTAGCACTATAAATTAGGATTTAAGGGATGATTACTGAATCATTATATAGATACTCCTTTCTGCTTTCTGGTATTTTGGAGTAGACAGGGAATACTTGAAATCCCTAAGCTATAATTCACCTGCCCTGATATCTGAAATGATTGTAAAAGCCTTAGTGATTTTAAGAGCAGTTACTCTCTTTACCCAGTCATTTCTTGTAGGGCAAAGGCCCTAATGGTAATGAAGAAATGAAGTCAGCCCCAGACATTTGTAAATCATATCTACTAAACTCTGCTTTCAAGTTATACCTTTAGTATTGAAGTGATAGCTCTGCCTCCCCTCCTTTCAGCTTATATTTTCCTATTGAAATGATAGTGATAACACTGTCTCCTTTTCTGCTTAGAAGTATTTGAAGTTGTAATCACCTCAGCTCTCCTTGCTAAAATCCCTAAAAATCTTGAACCCCCCAAACTCGGGATACAGATTTTGGCTAACAGGCCTCTCCTCCTGTTTCTTTGAAACCCAAGTATCTCAGGAATTAGTTATTGAACATGCTATTACTGGACAAAGGCCATGGACTTTTTTGCCAGAAGTGCGCAATAACCAATTCTTGAGAAAATGGGGTTTCAAAGAGAGAAAGAGTTTATTACTAGGTGCATAGTAGGAGAGCAGAGAGCCTAAAGGCCCAAAATCCATCTCCCGGAACTGCAGTAATTCAGGTTGTTTTACTAGATAGAAGATGGCCAGGGTTTAGGATAATGGGCACAGTGGCTTCAGAGGATGAATTAGAGATGCTCAATTGATAACATGGCCAAGTGGACAAAGAATATGGTAAGCACAATAACCCTCGTTTCTAACTAAGGCCAACCTCTCTGACTTCTGACCAGAAGAGATTAAGTAATTGGCTTTTCCTGTTGTACAATTTCTACTTCTTAAAGAGCTCTATTTATACAAATTACAAATAATTGAGTGCCTGATATAAATAAATTGGTACTTCCGAAATAAAGAGAAAAAACTCTCTGAACAGCAAAATTCAAAACCTTAGTTTTATAATTACTGTAAACAAACCTGTACATTAGAAAGAAACCATCCCTGGAATTTCCCTAAGGCAGCAGAAAACTGTCAAAGGGCTGCCTCCATTAAAAGCAAATATCTTTTCCAGTGGTCACTCAGCTTTTAGTAAAATAAATCTAATAATTGGAAATAGTTACAGAAGAACATAGGAACTCTCAAAATTCCACAAGCCAGGCTTCATTCTGTCTGTGCAGTCTATCCTTGCCCCATGACTTAACCACCTAAAGCAGTTATGGGGGAAGGGTTAGATACAGAAATATATGGTGTGCTATGGTTTAGAATTCTTTTTTTACTGGACCTGGAGATTAGAAATGGTAAGCATTAAAAAATGCTAGAGAATAGGATGTTTGTTAATGTTACTTTTCCCAATACCTTTGCAATGGTAACAGCAATAATCGGATTATTATTAAAATATATGTCACTTTGGAATGGGAGTAACTGAATAAAATTTAATTATCAAATTTCAGTAAGTAAAATGAAAGGCCTTTGAGAGAAATGGAAATGTTTTCCCAGATTTAGGGTTGGAACAAATTAAACAATTGCAGCATATTTTTCAGAACTTGATAGTCAATGTATTTAAAAAATTGTTTGTAATGTTGATATTATGAAGATAAGCAGATTTTCCAACTTCCAACAAAAGGAATTTTATGACAAATTTTGAATTGAATGCAATTTGATTCTACTTGAGTATGTTCTCCCTGAATTTATGTAAGCTTACTGATAAAATAAGCTAGGCTAACTAATAGGTTGTTACATAAACTGAGCAATATACCTGGTATAATAACAATTTATGTAAAGCATAATAAAATTTAAAATATGCTAATGCTTAAAATATATTCTAAAAATATATGCTTAAAATATATAAGAAACAATTAAGTTTAGTAAGAAACATAGATTTTTTTTATAACTTTGATTACCTGGATTTCAAAGAATCTGGCTTTTTTGTTACATGGCCATTTTTACCTAAGTATGTGGGGGAATTTGAATTTGCAGTGGCTTTGTTAATGTCAATCAGTATATTTTGTTTGTAAATGATGTTACAAACAAGGAGAATCTAATTCTTAGCTTCAAAGAGTTCATATTCTAGTTAGAATATACATGTACTAAGGCATAGTATGAGACAGTGGTAACAAAGGAATCAAAGTGCTAGAAACATTTTGAAAGCAGATAGATAAAGAAAGATCTAAGACCTCATAGAAGGCACCTGTAAGACTTTTAAATAGAGAAGCAGCATTTAAATAAATAGAACTCTGAACTAGTTTCTTAGAAGTCATAACTTGATTTTGTAAACTAACATATTCTTGGTATTATTTAGCACTTGATAATAATGTTATGGAAAATTTGAGAGTTTTTAAAATATATATCCCTTAGATATTGGAAAGCTGATTGTATTTCAAACTTGGGGCCTTTCGACCTTTGTTGGCAGTGCTGAATTGGACTGAGAGATTTAAGGCATATTGTAAAGTAATAAATTGTGTGCTCTGAGTATACAGCATACAGATGCATGACTGTATTCCAAATACAAGCATAAATTTCTTTCTTCTCCCATTATTTTGTAGTATCTCTGTATCTTCTCTCCTTCATGAATAATATTATTGGAAGGAAGTATGCAGGTTCAAAAGCTTTGTGAGTTTAGTATCAAATTTATTTCTGATTTTGTAGTTTATATAAATAAAAACTAGAAGTGGAATGGATATGGAAGGTGATAGAAAGTTTAATGAAATGTATTTTATTTGTTATCTTATTGTTGACTATAAGCTCTGAATGGATACAGAAAGTTGTAAAACAAATAAAAAAGGAGTTTATGAAAGTGAAATATCTGTCATAGTCTATGCTAACAAAATTTGGTAAGTTCGCTTATCATATTTCGAAAAAGAAAGCTTTTGTGTCAAGCCACGTATTCATGTCAAAATAATGTGGGTTGTTAGTCTGCTTTTAATATAAAGTTTGAGTACTCTGTCTAGAAAACAAAGATTTTACATATGAATAATATCATTGTTAATGTTTATCCTTGGCCTTCTGATACTTTATTTCAGAAAACAAGGCTTCTCATTGCTAAGGGGAAAACTGCTACAAATAATTTGTTATTTCACCTTGTATAAGTAAGGTGCTAAAATAGTTAAAGCTATTGCATAGGAAGTGTTTGGGAAGCATTATAATGGTTAAAAAAGATTTTCTATCCTGTTGCTGGTTAAATTTGCATAAAATAATATTATTCATATATTTAGAGATGGTAATGGTTAAGTTCTGGTGTCAATTTGGCCAGGTGATGGGCCCAGTTGTCTAGTCAGGCAAGCACTAGTCTGACTGTTGCTAAAAAGCTATTTCATGGCTGCTTGATAAATCAGAAGGCTGGTTAATTGAATTATCAGTTGATTGCAGTGTGGCTGATTACATCTGTGATCAACTATGGATGTGTCTCCTGCAAGAGATAATCCAATCCGTTAAATACTTTTAAAGAAGAGAGACTTTTTCACTGCTTCTTCAGCCAGCAAGCCTCTCTTGTAGAGTTCGACACCCTGCATTGGAGCTGCCAGCTTCACACCCTGCCCTATAGATTTTGGACTCCTCCATTCTCATTGTTGTGTGACATACCTTTATAAATCTCTATTTACAGTTATCTCCTATTGGTTCTGTTTCTCTAGAGGACCCTAATACAGAGACTATATAAAATTCCTTAAAATTTGACAATGTTCTCACTGTCCATGTTATATCCTGATACTAATCTGTGTATGTTGAGCAATGGTATGGTGTTGTTAGTCATGGTTTTAGTTATTCTTAAAAAAGCTAGATCATATCATGCATCTATGTGATGATATTAAGAATTACTGATTGCATATGTAGAATGGAATGATTTCTAAATGTTGGGTTAATTTCTTTTTTTTCTTTAATTAATAAAAAAAAAAGCTAGATCATAGAAATAGCCAAATTATCAGTTGCACTGCTTTAATACTTTTCTAAAAATATATATGATGAGCTGTACGTCAAAGCTCCATCTTTAATATGGAGTCTTTAAAAAAAAGGCAGAATACATAAATTGTATTTTTTTTCTGTTAATTAACATAACTCTGATAAATGTATAAAAGTGAAACAGAACACCCCTGGGAGTCATGTCCCACATAGGGTGGGAGGGCAGTAGTTCACCTGCCAAGTCGCTTAGAAAGGCCACATCTGAAGAACAGGAGGTTCTCTGGGGGTGGCTCTTAGGCACAGTTATAACTAGGCTTAGCTTCTGCTTTGCATGAATAAGCTTCATTGGGGTGAACCCCAAAATTGAGGGCTCAGCCTATTGAATTTGTTGTCCCCACTGCTTCTGGAAATATCAGGAATTCCCCAGATGGGGAAATTGAATATTTCCTCCTCTCTCTCCAGTCTCCCAAGGATACTATGCAAATACTTAATTCACTAATTACTCTGGGACATGTCAGGGCATCACACTAACCTGTACAAACCAACAAGATCTGATGCCTTAGAGAAATCAAGATTTAAGGGATGATTTTTGATTGCTGAGTCATTATATAGATACTCCTTTTTGCTTTCTGTTATGTTGGAGTAGACAGAGGGAAATACCTGAAATGTCTAAATTGTAACCCAGCTGCCTTAATCTCTGATGACTGTATAGCCCTTATCTTCTGCCCCTGTGATTATAAAAACCTATGACTAACCTTCAGTTGTACCCAATTATTCAGTTTTTCAACTTTAGAGTCTTGTAATCATTAAAGACAGCCTCTAATGTTTATTAATAAAGGGTTTTGGGTCAGCCCAAAACTAACCCACCCCAAGTTCAGTTATCCTGGTAACTCAGACTGACATGTGCAGTAGCTTAGACTTAAACCTACAAGTCACCTATACCTCATTATACCACTTTACAACATAGGTTCTATGACTAAGCATACAATCAATCTGTGCAGCCTTAATACATCACCTCTAATTTCATCATCTGGGGCCACTGTGCTCATTTTCCTAAACACTGCCCATTTTATTCTCTAGGAAAACTATCAGAATTACTGCAGTTTGAGGAGACAGATTTTGGGCTGATAGGCCATCTGCTCTCCTATTATGCACCTAGTAACTAATTTTTTCCATCTTTGAAACCTGTTGTCTCAGGAATTGTTATTGAGCACTTTGGGCAAAAGAATCCACACCCTTTGTCAAGTAACAACTTTACATTTCAAAGGATAGAGAGCAACAGGTACACTCTTACAAACCAGGCGAGTATTTGTACATTGGTACAGGTTGTCTGGAGAGCACTTTGGTGATACTACTCTCTGGTCTCCAATAAACCTAGAATGCATCTCCCTGAGACAATGGGCCTATAATTTTTAGTTGGCATCAGAAGCACCTGAAGAACTTGTTAAAAAATACAAAGGCCCCTAGCCCTATCTATCTTTAATGAGCCTGGGCCTCATTCACTCATCAGGAGATTCTTTAACAGACAAAATTGTGAAAATCATTACCCCAGACCTTCCACCAGCTAACCTCTCCTTATGCTTCAGACCTTGACTAACTTCCTCCTGGGTGGTCTCTAAACACTTCCCACCCACTGTCTGGGCTAAAGGCGCTCTCCAGTGTTTCCATGAGGGACAGCTATATACTAACTTAACCCCATCTTTCTCCTTTAGAAGAACATAAACCTCCATGAGAATAAGAAGCACCTCTTTTTCCATTATATCCCCAGTACTATAACAGCATCAGGCTCATTAAATGAGCCTCAAAAATACACCTAACCACTGAGCCAGCATAAGCCAAAGTAGAGTTAGGCTTATGAAAACAAAAGTGGAATTAAATGTTCTTCAATAAATTATAATAATAATGCAATTATTAAAAGTGATGTATTCAACAAACGTTAAGTGAAAGTTAAAAAAAAAGAGAGAACTCAGACTAAGAGATACTTGAGAGACATATTAGCCTATTAAAATGTGTGGCATTTATGTGATTTCTGATTTGAAAATCTGTTAAAAACAGCACAATAGAGAAAATCTGAATAGTGTTTGTAGAGTTTTTAGCGTGTGATACTGCGATTATGTTTTCTTTTAAGGATACTTATCTTTTAGAAATACATAATGAAGTATTCGCTGGTAAAATGTTTGGGATTTGCTTCAGAAAAAATCAGGGAGGGAGGAAACAGGTCAGGCATATAGCTTAAATAGTGTTAGCCATAAGCTCTTAGTTATTGAAGTTATTCTCTCTACTTTTGTATACATTTGAAAGTTTCCATAATACAAATATTTCTTAACTGTCCTTCCAAAATTTATTTAGATGACTTAAGGACTTAGAAATTTGTTACATATCAAATACATGAAAAAAGAAGGTAACAAACAGTATGATCCCACTAGAGAGAGAGAGAGAGGGAGGGGGGAGGGGGGAGGGGATGGGGGAGAGGGAAAGGGAGAGAAGGAGAGAATAGAGTGCACACAGCAAAAGGTCTAGAATGTTATACACTAAGGAAATGAAGGTTTCTCTCTCAGCACTGTTCAACAGAACTTCTTACAAGGATGGAAATGTTCTATTATTTGCCCTGTCCAAAACAGTAGTCATTGGCCACTGCGGTTATGGAACTCTTAAAAATGTGGCAGCATGACTGAGGTACCAAACTAATTTTATGTAGTTTTAATTAGTTTAAATAGCCACATGCAACAAGTGCAGATGATGAAACTGGATTTTCTTTTTTACATAATTCTAATATAATTCTAAACTAATTTTTCTACAATCAACAAGCACTATTTTTGCCATAAGGAAAGAGTAGGTGGTTGTGTTTCATTTGACAGTTGCTGAACATTCTCTTCCTCAGAGAACTATTCTGATAATGAGATAAAACAGATTACATAGAAAAGTTGTATGTCTGTTTTCAATTTAAAAGGAATAGGCAAAAGCAGGTATTTCACTTCCACTTTAGTTCTTTCAAGGCTCCCTTCAATTCCAATTCATCTAAAAACACGTTTTTGTTTTGGTCACTAAAAGGATTTGAATGTGTGTTGCCTAATTTAGGAACTTTATAAAAGTTGGCATCATGAAAAACTAATATCACAGTATAATATAGTATTATTGTTATTTTTAATAATCAGTGCATTGAGAAATTCAAGAATAATCGTAATGGGAAAAACATTAAGAGCTAGGGCCAAAAAAAAAGTCTTTTGTGGTTTTTAGTCACTGAAGAGGGAGCCACAACTGCTTCATGACCAAGTAGAAAAAAATTTTTAAATAGATCGCTTGATTAAGGCAATCAGCAAATAGGATCAATCTGGATCGATTTGAGATCAGCTGTTTACAGATGTGCAGTGTAGGTCAGAAGAAAGTGCAAGTCTAAGCATAAAAGAACTATGCCGGAAGTGAGGCTTTTTTATTGGATTCTTATTGTAATTCTTCAGCATACAAGTATTTAATCAAGAATAATATTTACAATTCTTACATAATGTACATTTTAGAATAACTATAAAGATAATGTACTCCATTTACATGAAAAACTACAGTAAAACTACATTCATGTTTTAGATACAGATCCTCTACATAATAATAAAAAGTAAATGGAGTCTTGGTTATACATTCTTTAAAAATACCTTTTCACAGGGAGCAAGAAATACTACACATACGTCTTTATGACTGGAATGATCCAGAAATATCACAAAGCACAGGTAAACACATATAGAAAAATAGCCCATCATTTCCAAAAGTTAACCTTTAGCTTTTGTGTAAATAAATGTTGTCAACAATCTTCCTAATGTAGCAAGCTTTCCTTGTTTGAAATTAACATCCAAAAAGGGACTAGGGGAAAAATGAAAAAACCTTGAACATAAGACAGTGAAAAGGCCAATGGAGAGAAAAGTCTAAGTAAACAAACTATTTTCCTCCATCATCTAAGTGGATAAATTTATATAAACAAAAAAGAATTCTGTAAAACCATATTTATGATGTCAGGTTTCAGCTAAAATGAATCCAAGCCCATTTTAGCTATGTTTCATTTGGAAGCATCAAGAAATTGATACATATATGGTGAATTAAAATTACCTTTACACTATTTTTCTTTCATTAATGTTTGTTATTGCAAAAATGTAAAATTCCCTAGAACTTGCTTTTAAATACCAATCTACTACTTTAAGGTAATATTATATCTATGTTGTCCAGGATATTTGGAGTCTTTGTTATCAAAACACAAGGAAAGCTGGCAGTCATTATCAGATTTTGCTGCTTTACAATGATTTTAAACCACTTCACAATACAAGGAAAGTGCCTCTGCCTAGAAGTCAATCAAGACCATAGGCTGTGGTGTCAGTTTTGGCACCAACTAGCAATCTAAGTGACCTCTGTAAAACAAGAGGAACAAACTGGGATCAAAGAAGCAAGAGGTTAGAGCTCTGAGATTAAGATCTGAGAAACCCTGCTGTGAGAATCACGAGAGATACAGTAATGTCAAAGTATAAGTAGCAAAACATTATACATATGGATGTTACCGTATTTCCACCCTGTCTTATCATACTCATTTTAGAGGAGGAAACCTGAATCCTAAAATGTACTGACTACCAGTCCAGTCTCTTTCTACTATATCATTCAGCTCTGGAGACACGTTGGGCTTACAATTCTATAAAAACATTTTTTCAACTCATGTCCATAGTCAAAAGTGCTATCAAGAGAAAAGTTAAATAATATGAGTGATATGGAAATGTTTTATTATTCAAAATGAACAATAAATTTAGTCTTAAATATAATTTGGTCTACGGTGACCATACTTTTATACTTATAAAATTGTATTTTTAAAATACTGCTTAACACATTCCAAACTAAAGTTGTCAAAAGCGTGAAGGCATAAAAAATTTTTTCAAAACATACTCATGAAAAACAAAGCACATTTTCTGAATTAAACTGATGTTCTGAAAACTAAATTCATTAATATCTACAGTGAAGACTAGTTTAAATTAGACAAATGGTATAATGTAGTGAATCCCTGGAAATTTCTGAATTCCTAAGGATTGTACCAAAGGCAATTTTTAAAACCTTAGAAATCCTAAGATATAGATAGTGTTGAAATGAAACATTACAAATAACTGCTCAATTACCTTTAGTCTATTTCTAACATGAAACTGCATTTCATATTTAGTGCTGCTATTCTTATTTTAATATTAATTCTTATTTTGATATAGATATAATTTTTAAGCTAATGATAAAATGATAACTCAGTATATCATCAGATCAGTTATAGAAAGAAAACAAAGGGCAATCACAATGACTTCTGAAGCCCAAGAGTATGATTAACATGCTTACACTGTAACTTTTCATAATGCACTGAATAATTCACAGCATAAAACTCAGACTTGTTACATTATATAAATATTTGCTGACAGCTAAATTCATCTATAAAGCCAACCTACCTTATAACTACTTTGTTACTATTAATTTACTTTAAAGCCTTGCTGTTTATTCCATCACTTCTGCCAAATTTAATCCAAATGAGGTCTCAGCATATTCAAAAAATCAAGTCACAGAAATACATTTTTGCATTGTCAGCTTCCCTGCTTCCCTGAATATCTTCTGTTTAGAGCCATGACCATCCTTTTTACACTTCAAATACATCTCTAACCACTGAATTTAACTAGATAATAATTATTGCCATATTACAAAAGTTATGACTCAAGCCACAGAAGATAAGAATGTCATATGGAATTGCTTTCATCACCAGAAAGATGCCAGGGGTGATATGAAGCACTACTGGCCAAATCCAAAAGGAAAGCTGCCTAGAATTCCTCAGATAAAAAGGTTAGGAGCTTTAGGAGTGAAGTCCTAGGATGAAAACAAAGGTAGGTACTGCAAAGGAAAAGCAAGGCTCTTTTTCTTTCTTCCTTCCTTCCTTTCCCCTTCTTTTAATTCGTTTTTCCTTCCTTTCTCTTTCTTTTTGCTTGTTCTTAAACATTTTTCTTTATCTTTGAGCTTTTTGCACACTTAATCTCAAAGTATGCTCTAATAAAAATATTACAAATCAGACTTTTTACAGTACCCCAAAATGCTAGATGACCTGTGACTCTGAGGTGAAACATGAAAGAGTTAATGTTCCTGATATTGTTGTAATTCAAATACAATGCTTTAGAAGTTAGCATTTCCTCAGAAATAAGTAACAAATGCAAAAAAATGTATATTTATTCTTATTCTAATATACAGAGTCTATTACCAAATAAGCACTGTATGCATGCAATTTGGCCATACAGATAATGGAGACTTTTCTGTTGAGTGAATTTATTAAAGCATAATTCCTGTTTAGCTAGATTCTGATTTGATATTTAATCAATTTGTAAAATCTTAATTATTGGGACAATATGTTAGAAAATTTAGTATCTACCCAAATGAATATCATTTCTCTACTTATTTAATAACCCAAGTTTAAAATTCTCTGTTATTTTGAGACTGGGTATCAATAATTACTTAAACATAATTTGTAAAAGATGATTAAACTAAATTGCTGACTATATTGGAAAGGAACTTAACACAAATAACTCCTGACAAAAAATGACAATCAAAGATGGAATCAGACTAATTGGACTAATTTGCAAATAGATGGCAAATAAGTTTATCCATAATATTTTAGAATTCAAGAGTCTGAGATTCATGTCATCAAACACTAAGCTACATAGATGATATAATTTAAAAGAATGCACACTGTGTACAACACAAGCACATAGGATAATGTAGGAAAAAAATTAAAGAGCAATTTATTGCTGTTTATTTTAGAATAATATAAGAAAAACTTTTTTTCCCTTTGTACAAAGAGATTTTTCTTTCATGAGGAGTCACCGTAAAAATGTGTCTTAAAAAGGACACATTGCAAATATTAAAATGTACATTATTTTATAAATCAACTATTCTTTTGAAAGCTACATTTTGATGAAAGCATAATTTTGCAACATTCACATAACCTTTAAAACAGTTTTATTACATAAATCAATTTGTCAAGGATTTAGGAAATCAACCCAACCAATAAAGAGCTTCAAATTCTGTGACTGAGTTTTCCGGAATTAAAAAAATTAAGAGCTTTTTTTTTGTTTCCTAAAATAGGATATATCTAAAGCGCTGAACCATGTCTACCTGTACAGCCATTAATTATACATATGTTAAAGTAATGGAAAATAACCTGCCATCTAAACAGTATAACTGTGCTTATGAGCAAATAGAGGGAAACATACTCATTTCTAATAATTAAATCATATATTATGTGAATGACAGCTAGGCTACTTAAAAAAAGAGAGAAAGAGAGACCTAATTCAGAACCACCAAAAATGATCATTGAGGGTAAAGAAAAGACGTTCTTGAGACAGGCAGCATAGTCGATTCCCACTCAACGCAGACATACTTAACTGAATGATCCTGGGCATGATGTACAGAAAAATTAATGCTTCAATGCTACAATCCACTGGCAAAGAGATTTTCTCTAACCTACCCACTCAGTATTTGGAAACTTAGAGATAGCCAAAGTCTAGATTGAACTTTTTAAATATACAATAGCCCACTACACAGGCTTTTTAAAAAATGAGGTCCTAAAAAAAAAAAGGAGAGGTCCCTTCTTCTCCCAGCTATTAGAGATTTGTTTTACTTTATTAAAATATCAGTGAATGGGTAGCTTTTTCCAAACCATTCAGTAGCTACCAAAATTAAGCAGAATTAAAGAAATTAAAATTTGTGAGTTTTCAGCTGTATACTTTAAAGGGAAGTTCACCAGATTTAATATTTTCCCCCTTCATAAAAATATTCAGAATTTCTGTGAATCTTGCTGGAAACGATTTAGTTTCTCTGGATTATTGGACGCCATTTGGGAAAAATCACGAAATATGTCCTGGTAAGTTTCATCACCTGCCAGAAAATAAAATGAGGACACTTTTAAAATTTAAACAATTGAATCATTAATAAACAATATTCATTTTATGATTAACTACTTTTTATTCATTACATTAAAACTTTGTCAGATGAGCATTTTAGAATAAAAAGACCAACTAAATATAAATGCGGGAAAAGTAAATATTGAAAGGAAAAAAAAAAAAACTATACCTGAAAAAAGCACCTCAGATGCAGCCACAGAAGAAAGTTCAGAGTTAGAAAAGAGCAAAGATGCAAGTGTTTGAAAGCAATGTAAAGGAACACATTTATTAACATATGAGAAATAAACGTCATTCTAACTGAGGTATAATAAACAAACATCATTTAAATAAATATTTCCCATGATAAAGCCCAAAAGAAAAGACCAAAATCAAACATTAATGTTTCCAATGGATGCAAGTTATTAACAAGGTAAACTGATAATCAAGAGGGGGAAAAAGACTTCTGCTTTAAAATTATCTCTTAAATAAAAGGAATTTTAATTTGAATGGAATGTGAAAAGTAATTAATCAAGCTTTAGTGCTTAATTAATACTACTATAACGCTTAAAAAATAATAAATCCTAGAAAATAACTATAAAATCCTGGTTTCACATTTAGTCAGAAGTTTATTTACTGTAAGCCATTTGAATAAGAATGCTATGGCAAACAGGAATAAATACTAAAGACATCTGCTAACTTAGAGTAATAAAACAAAACTGTATTTAACGTGTATATGTAAAAATATGCTTATAGAAGATTATAGATATTGATATTATAGAAGATTGAATACTACCTTCTTGCCATGATAAACTAAATATATAAATACATACACAAATACAGATTAATTCCTCAAAGGATTTGTGTAAAGTTAACCTATTTTTCAAGATGAATCATTTATCATGAATGTTTCCCGCCAAACATTAGCTTTATTCAGAAGTTTGGCAAAATATTGTTCTCAAATTTACACCATCAAATATGGTTTTAGATGAGTATTGTTGCAACATGCTTTTATAATTATTTCCAATTAGATGCCTTGCATCCATCTTAAAACAAACTCATTGCTACAGTGGTTGTTATTAATGCAGTAAGTTTTATCAGCTTTAAAAAAGCAAGATTTTTGAGGCAATAGATGTCATACCAAAAGCTAGAGAATTAGGGAAAAGTTAAGGGAGAAGGATAGGATCTAGTAAAAAGGTTTAACAGCATAACCCAAGATTTTTAATGAAAAAAATTGTAATTCTTTTACTATTTACTCTCTTTTAATATTTAGTCTATATAAAAAAGCAATTTACTAAAATCTCTACATAGCTTTCAGTTAACCCGGCAAATTTTTTCACTACCTGAATCAATCAGACCTAATCAATCTAATTTATTTAAATAAAGAAAAAAACCCGTTAGTAAGAAGAGTATCTTAACAGGATAGTTGAAAATAACACCTAACTCCTAATTATTACTAAACCAATAAAAATAAAGGTTGGAACAACTGGTAAGACAATCTAATTATACCCGTGATTTCTTAAAAGTTTACTTCCACATTAAAAGACAAAAACTATAATCTATTTTCATTTTTAGCTATTCTAAAATTATAAAATAAGAGAGCAACATTAAATAGCAATTAACAAACCATACAAAATAATTAAAATTTTCTTATCCTTTGATATTGAATTAAAATATTTAAAATATTTATTGTAAACATTATAAATATTTTTAAAATACTATTTAAATTGGATCTGGAATTTTACTTTCCAAGAAAGTGTAAAGTGCTGATCATAATACAAAAATACCACACTTATTTTACCATTCAACACCAAAAGTAACTTAAAAGGCACACATTATACATTCAAGAAGAAATAGGAAGAAGGATCTAGCAGACGATAATGCCAAATAGTTTACAGATAGCACCAGGTGAGCATTCTCAAGTATTACAACAGTACAATGGCAATATATGGCTTCTACTATTAACAATGCATATTTTGCAGAACAAACTGTGGGATTATTTATCTTTCTGTGGTTCTCCAGTTTTTGTTGTTAAATCTTCTAGTACCTATTACACAAGTACATTTAGTAGATCCATTGTACCATGCAAAACAAATTATAAATCTTCTCATTCATTGAATTAAATGCTTCCTTGAAGGAAACTGTTGGTGCTACTTGGTACACAAATCATTGGTTTCACTGACTGATTACATTTTTAAAAACTGAGTACAATACAAAAAGAAGGCTCCACCTTCTCACACACACACACACACAAACTCTGTGTTAATAATCAGTTTCTAACAAGACATTAATGCACTAGCAATATACTACCTTTCTTAGACCTAGAAATGTATTGTCAAAAAAGCAAATGTAATAGCAACAAGAGATTAAGATATTTAATATAATTAGTACAAATTGGACTTCAATGTGATTCTTTAAAATTTAACTATAATCTTAGTAACTTAGAAATTTTCCCAAAGCAAATATAACTTGTCTACACTGTAGCACATAATCAAAACCACCTGGAATTCGTCCCCCTGGAATGTTCAAAGAGCATATTTAACAATTTATAATAAACAGTAAACAATTAATTACCCAATATTTTTAATACCTAACCACATGCTATTTCCCTTCAGATAGCTAACTTTTCTATGTGCAAGGGCAATTCTGAGTTTTTTTAATGTGAACTACTATATTTCCACTACTAGGTTAAAACTGTCTTTGATTTTGGTATTCATAATATCCATCACAAGAGCAGTTAGGATAATCAAAGATTTTGCTCATTTTGTTCTTGAAATGTACTCCCTCAAAGGCATCACGTGATACCCCACCCCCAGAGGATCGCGCATAGGATCCTGCCCTTCTGGGTTGATAACAGCTTCCGTTTTAAAAGTGATTACATCATTCCCAACCTTTGCCTACAAAATACTCTCATAACCACTAGTGGTTCACCAAAGCAATGATTCTCAGCTGGCTAAAATACTCTGCCAAAGATCAAGAAAAGTATGGAGCCAGGAACTGTGGTAACTGGGTTCTAACAACTGAGAGTAGGGTGTGATATTTCACTCATCCACCCAGGCCCCTTAAGAGTTACAGGAACTGATAAGGGGGATAATCTTCTTTTCGGTAAACGTGTTCTTGTATCACCTTGCAAAAAATAGAGTCCTAGGCCTTTTAGGGTTGTAGATATAAAGTTCAGAAGTCAGGTTTCCTGGAAATAGGTCCATGATTGCCAAAGATTAGATCCAAGCCTTTTAAACAGTAGAGTCCTTCATTATCAAAAGATCAAAAATACCTGTATTTCAAAATTATTCGAAAATCTGAGGTTTTCTTTCTATTACTAAGGGCAATCAAAATCTATGAGAGAAAAGTTTGGAGTGATAAGAACAGGAGGAAATAGAAGAGCTGCTACCCGCATGAATGTATCTGCTCTCCAAAGACACATAAAGGAAAAGTACCCAAACAGCACTTGCTGTACCATTTCACCATGTCACCTGTATAAGTATAAATTGTTCTGCTTTAAGTATTAGTCCCTCTGAATGAGTTTAAAATCTAAATATTATCAAGATGATCTATTTGAAGATCTCCTTTTATTCTTCTGATATACCATTTCCAGAAATCTGATCTACTTTTGAACCCCTAAACTAAAATATGAGAGTGGTAGAAAAGCTTGTTTTAAAATCACCCTCCCCAATCCATCCCCCCAATTTTCATTTAAATAAGTTGGAAAAAACTATTTTTTTCACTCCTGATTGGAAAGTACTTATTTGCATACTTATATATAAACTTATACATAAATGGCAGTGAAAGAGACATCTGAATGCTACTAAGGATGGCAGCAGAAAGCACTGCGGGTAGAACTAGAGGTGGCAAGAACAAAGAAGTCTCTATCCTGTCAAGCTTCCCAACTCTAGAAAAAAGCCAATCACTGACCTTCTGACTAATTAGATGGGTGTAACTTCATTAGCAAATACCTTAAGGAAAGAGCGGCAGACTAAACATTTAAATTTAAAATTTCACGGAAAAAAATGTTTTAACTTAAAATTCTGAAGTTCACTCTTATCTCACAAATATCAGGTCATGTCCTTTAAACAATTTTTATTTTAAAGTGCTTCAACACAAAGGCCTCAAAAATGGCCTAGTAATACTATCACTTAAGTAATCTGTTACAAAATTATAACTTATTTAAAATCTAACATTCAAGTTTAAACTGAGTGGGTGAAATCCAGAATTAACACTGAAACTTCACCCTTAATCAGCACACTTATATCTTGGTATATCATGAGTCTGTAGTACTGTATGATCCATAGGATTAAACGAAGGCACCCTAGATTAGAAGCATCTAGCTGAAGTGCCTCTATTCTCAAAGTTCTAACCTGTTTCCTATTAAATTAGACCAAATATAATGATAAATACAGTCTCTGAGAAAAGAATGGTCCCACATTTACATTAATTATATATTAATCTGCTTAAAAATAAAAGCAAGAAGCTAGCATAAAGTACAGAAAATTCAGCTCATATTTAAACAGGAAGTAAAGATGATATTACCAGGCCACTTTAAAAATAATACGTTAATATTCATTGAAAAAAATGAAATATGTTCATTATAAACTGAACATTCCTCAAATATTTTAGCCATGGATTCCAGAAATTTTTTTTACCAATATGTATATCAATTTAAAATAGATAAATTAGTAATCTGTATATCCTAACTCAGGAAACTAGAGGTCCAATAATTACTTTCTTCTTTACTAAGAATGGCGCACAAGGATATGTTCATCAAAGAGAAGAACATGTTCAACAACACTTCTTCCTTTTCTTGACATCATGACTTAAGGTGAAAATTACTCAAAATATATGATCATGAACTGAGATTTCTCTAATAAGAATAAATCTACTTTGCCATCAGGCTCACAAAATTTTGTTCTACATACTTTCACTTATCGAAAAGATACTGTACGATTCACTGGGGCAAAGCTGTAAGATAAAATGGGACCTTTTCCCTCTACTTTATATACTAACTCCACTCCTATTATGGACTTCTCAACTTACTGGTAAATTTTTTACCCTTCAACTAAGTCGTAGCTTGAAGCACAAATCTTTTTCTTCATATCTTTCATACTGGCTTGTTTTTTTTTACAGGGGCAGGCACCAGGAAACAAACCTGGGTCTCTGGCATGGCGGGCAAGAACTCTGCCTGCTGAGCCACTGTGGCCCTTCCCTTCCATACTGACTTTTTATATGCCAAAACACACGGTGATTTGCTTTCTCCCTGAACACAACTTATATAAATTCCCTGAATGACAAAAATAAAATAATTTTGTTATATTCACTTGACAATAAAACAGAATTCCAAAAAGAAGAAGTCTATTGTGCTGCTGAAGTGTATAAAGAACACATTACCATTCCATTCACTTCACTGGAATGTATATGGAAGACATCTATACAGCAGATAAAGCAAGTCAGCAGCCAGGGTTAAATACAGCAAATAATGTATACTCTAATAGGAATAGTTATAGATTTGTAAAGGCCTGGCAATTAGCCACCCAAGAAATTCATTAAGTACAGTACACAGTTAACAAACTCACAATTTACAAGTAGGTTATAAAAGCTCTATATAGTACTATTTTAGTTTGCTACAGAACTAGGAATCTTCCAGTTGTAAACTGATAAATTCCTGAATGCACTTCTTATACTGCATCTCAGTGTGATTATTAGTAGAATATTGACCTGGCTGTCCATAAAGTCCTTCTGATTCACGCATCTCTTCATTCATTCTTGCTAAACGTAACCTAAAATGAAATAAAAAGATTTTTAGATGAAGTTACATAATATAAATGTCCATAAACTAATGAATTGCAGGTGTGCTGGTTTGAAAGGAAGTGTGCCCCCTAAGAAAAGCCATGTTTTAATATGTCCCATTTCATAAGGTAGAATAATCCCTATTCAATACTGCAGATTTGAAACTGTAATGAGATCATCTCCCTAGGTGATGTGATTTAGTCAAGAATGGTTGTTTAACTGGATTAGGGGATGACATGTCTCCACCCATTTGAGTGGGTCTTGATTGGTTTATTGGAGTCCTATAAAAGAGGGAATATTTTGGAGATTCAGAGAGATTCAGAGAGAGCAGAATGATGTAGCCATGAGATGCAGAGAGTCCACGAGCCAGCAACCTTTGGAGATGAAGAAGGGAAACGCCTCCCGGGGAGCTTCATGAAACCAGAAGCCAGGAGAGTAAGCTAGCAGATGACGCCGTGTCTGCCATGTGCCCTTCCAGCTCAGAGAGAAGCCCTGACTGCGTTCACCATGTGCCTTTCCAGATGAGAGAGAAACCCTGAACTTCATCAGCCCTCTTGAGCCAAGGTATCTTTCGCCAGATGCCTTTGATTGGACATTTCTATAGACTTGTTTTAATTGGGACATTTTCTTGGCCTTAGATCTGTAAACTAGCAACTCATTAAATTACCCTTGTTAAAAACCATTCCTTTTCTGGTATATTGCATTCCAGCAGCTAGCAAACTAGAACAGCAGGTAATACATGTAGTAACGTGTGTGTGTGTGTGTGGATATAAATATAAATTTTTTGAAACCAATTATTTACCACTAAAACTATCTTTTGGTTCATCAGACTCAGGAATCTGGAATCAAAACTAACATACAATACTCATGAAGGATGACAAAAGATTTCTGACAAGTGTATTCAGCTCAATATAAGCAGCTTCCCTACAGCAGGTTGCTTCCTCTAAACTCCAGAGTTTCCCTACAGCAATCTGTAAAACTTTTTAACTGCTAGCTGCTGAAATTATTGCTTCTACAATGTGAAAGCAATAGCCCAAAATAAGTTCACTCTGGATTACTCTGAGGCAAAGTAAGAGTGTATATAAATGTGTATAATATGTATAAATAACATGTATTGCCATGGATTATTTGAAACCTGGGACTATATTTAATATTCAAACATTATAATAAATGACTGTAGATGTTGGGAATTGAATCATGTCCCTCACAAAAGACATGCTTGGGTCCCAACCCTTGGTCCTGAGGGTGCAGACCCATTTGTAAACAGAACTTTTGAAGATGTTGTGAAGGTGTGCCCACACTGAATGAGGGTAAGCCTTAATCTAATATGACTGAAATTCTCATAAGCAAATGAAATATGACACAAAAGAGAATTATGGGGACCAACTAGAAACCGGAAGTCAGTGGAACCAGGAGGAGAAAGAAGACATCGTCATGTGCACCGCCATGTCATAGAAAATCAAAGGAACCCCAAAGATTGCTGGACAGCCAAAAGATACCTCCCCCAGAGGGAAGCAAGCCTTGTATCCTCTGAAACTGAGCTAATACATTTCTGTTGTTAAGCCAACCCCATTGTATGGTATTCGTTTTAGTAACCAGGAAGCTTAAATAAAGGTTACCAAGATTTTCCCAAGATTACCATATTAGTTATACATTTTTTTTGGGTAGTTAATCCTAGCAGCAGGAAGACATATAGCATTGGCTTAAGAAGACAAAAATTTCCTATTTTCTTGTTGACTGTAGGCAACGTTTTGAAATAGGCAAACACTGTCTTTGGTGCCCCTCACTTACTTTGTGTGCTCACTCACCTATCCTATGAAGCCACCAAATACCCAGATCTCTATCATCCTCTTACATTCTCTCTGTGGCAACTGCAACATCTGTTATGGGCTTTTCCTATCTTCAAAGTACTACAAATTCCCTTCATCTTCATCTCAACCACTGAGTGGGTTAATAATAGCTCCTTAGTCTTCCTTTGGTATTTGGATGCTTAGAGAGGACACTTATTTCAAAAATTGCTAAGTGAAAGTTCAAGTCCTCACACAAGGTAAAACTGAAAAAATTTAGATAATTTGAAGATGGATTTTTTTGAGGAAGGGGGCCATTACTACATAGGCACTGCACAGGAAGCTGCTTCAGAGTTGGTGCCTCTATACTATTTCTTCTTTTTTTCTGTAATAACTTAGCTTTCTACAATAGTAAACCTACAGTGATTATGTAGTTCTAAACTTTCTTTATGATAGTCTCCATAAACAATAACCCTTTCATTGGGGAAAAGATAGTGACTGCAGAGAAAGTATATTTTGCTATTTTGCTTTATTTTTTTCTTTTTAGATTGACAGAGGGTCAGAGAGGGTGATACATAGCAAGTCAAGAATTCTCAGTGGGAGCACAGGAATTCAAGGCAGTGGTGGAAGTTTTTCTTTGTAAGAGGCTGAGATTCAGGAGTGTGGATGGAGCTATCTCTACTCACATGACAGAGAAGTCACAAACTCTATGCTTCATTCAGCCCATTTGAGCTGAATGTGAATTCATACAAATATCCTTTAGACTTCCTACATAATCATGAAATGTCAGTGACCATCTCATATCTAGAATCCTTGTATAACAAACTATTTTGATCAAACTGATCAAAGATAAAAATCAAACTAAGACATCAAAGTTTTTTCTTTAATATACCACTTAAAATTTTACTCAATCGTGTAAAGCGACTGGTTTTTATCTTAAAATCAGTCTGGTATTCACATGAATAATTAAAAAAAAAAAAAAAAGATTCTTAAGTATCACTGCCTGGAAGTAATGCAAAAGTTACTAGCAAGAGTTACTAATATCAATGCAACTATCCTCCCTATTTATAATTCTATAATTCTTGGGGTAGGAATTAATCCTCTAATTCTTACTCTACAACTTCTATCCTGCTTCCCCAGCATTATATTAAAAGTTAAAGAAACCATTTTAGAGAAGGCACTGATTTTCTGTTTCCACTGGTCAGGCAGTATAGCACAAAGTGGATAACAGGGTTTTTTTGTTGTTATTTTACACAGGCAGGCACCGGGAAACGAACCAGGGTCTCCAGCATGGCATGCAAGAACTCTGCCACTGAGCCACTACGGCCCGCTCAATAACAGGGGTTTTAAAGCCAGAATTATGGATTCATATCCCAGGTCCACACTTACTAGCTGTGGACTATGGGCAAATTTCTCAAATAATCTGCTTTGACTTCCTCATCTTCAAAATGAAGGTAACAGTAATACCACCCTCAGAGCGTTGTTGTAAGAACAAAATAAGTTCATATATTTTAAGGTGCTTAGAGAAGTAAATGACATGTAGTAAATAACCAACCACTTTTAAGGTTCATACATAGCATGAAACACTATGTTAATACCCTGTACAAGTAATATACTATATGGGAAATATTCAAGTAAAGAGAAAACACTTACAAGGTCACTATATCAGCATTGGCCGCTTCTACAGCTATACTCAAAGGGTCTTTCCCTTCTTCATCAGTGGCATGTTGATTGGCACCTCGTTTTAAGAATAAACACACCTGCCTGTTAAAGGAAACAGCATTTTTAAAAGATTTCTAACAAGAAAAAAACACAGTATTCACTCTAAACATAGTAAATTCTACCTAACTTAAAGGAATAACATTTTAATTAGGAAAATTCTTGATTCATTCTACAGCTATTCTAACAACAAACATTCACCAAGAGTAAGCATGTTATAAGTGTCAGGGTATTTTCAAATATTGTCTTTTTTTGATCTGGTGCTATACAGCATGGTAGGACATATCCATTACGGTCTCTTCAAAGAACAAAATAAAAAAGATGTATATAGAGCTCTATGCCACATAAACAAAACAAAAATCAATCAAGGCCATTATCTGGGAATGAGTAAAGCCAAGGCAATATTAATATAACATGTTAATGATACTACAACTGCAAAAGACTGGGAACTAATCCTCCTACTATACTGTACAAACACTCATAGTAATTTGAAGAATTGACAAAAAAGAAGAATATATGAAAGGATGAGTAAATAGAGGCTACGAATTAAAATGAGAAGAATTAGTATCTGTTTAATTTATAGAAAAAAAAACGAAGAATGAGTTAAATACTACCTTTTTCAGTATTGAAAAGCTTTTACACAGATGTTATCAAACTGGTTCTCTTTATTGGTAGTGGAAAAGAAAAAATTAACAATAAAAATAGAAGATGCTCTAAATGAATGCAAAAAACAGCTTTTTGATTATCAAAATAATAAGAACTGGATATTGTGAGATATCTTCTTAAAAAGCAATTACCTATGACATAAACTTTTCAAATAAGGCAAACAATTTGACTTCATTTATAACTTAAAATGAAAAGTACATTTGTATGGTTTTGTTGTTCTAAAAATAAATATTGTTCTAAACTACAAACAAAAATTTAGTTTAGATTTTGACTTCAGCATTATGCTAAAGCTAAATGTCAACACACACAGGGATCTGGAAAGGGGTATGGACTCTCTGCGGAAAAAAAGGAAATGTCTGCAGATAGAATATGGTGGCAAAGGCATGTCTATACAGTTAGGCTGAGGCTGGATTGTATGATGTGTGAATAAAACTATTTAAAAACAAACAGAGAGAAACAAGTGCTTGAGAAAATGAGAAGAGATGTACCTACTTTTTATATAACTTTTTTTTTATAGTGTAACATATATAAAAAACAAAGAAATAAAAAAGCAAACCAAAATAGAATTTTCAAAGCACTCGTCAACAAGTAGTTACAGGACAGATCCAAGGGTTTGCCATGAGCTACCATACAATCCTCTCAGATTTTTCCTTCTAGCTGCCCCAGAATATAGGAGGCTCTAAGGCTTAAATATTCTTTTATCACCACAATCAACTTTTGTTCTATTTTTAAAAAAATAACATATATGCAAAAAAAGCAAAACATTTCAAAGCACAGCACAACAATTAATTGTAGAACACATTTCAGTGTTTAACAATTCCACAATTTTAGATTTTTACTTCTAGTTGCTCTAAGATACTGGGGACTAAAAGAGATATCAATTTAATGATTCAGCATTCATATTCATTTGTTAAATCCTATCTTCTCTGTGTAACTCCACCATTATCTTTGATCTTTCTATCCCTCTCTTTTGGTGTGTTTGGGCTATGGCCATTCTACCTTTTTCATACTGGAAGAGCTGTCAATAATATGTGGTAAGGAGATGGAATTATCTGATGTCCTGGAGAGGGTGGGCCCTCTAGGTTTCAGGACTTATCTGGACCAGGGACCCATCTGGAGGTTGTAGGTTTCTGCAAAGTTAGTCTAGTGCCTGGAACCCTTGTGGAATCTTATATATTGCCCTAGGTGTTCTTTAGGATTGGCTGGAATGGTCCTGGTTGGGGGTTGGCAGGTTATGATAGGTAGCAAGGTCTACCTGAAGCTTGCATAAGAGCAACCTCCAGAGTAGCCTCTCGACTCTATTTGAACTCTCTCTACCATTGACACTTTACTAGTTACACTTCTTCTCCCCACATTGGTCAGGATGGAATTGTGATACCACGGTGACAGGGCCAAATTCATCCCTGGGAGTCATCTCCCACATCGCCAAGGAGACTTTCACCCTGATGTCATGTTCCATGTAGTAGGGAAGGGAGTGATTTCATTGCAGACTTGGGCTTAGAGTGAGTGAGGCCATATCTGAGCAACAAAAGAGGTCGTCCAGAAATAACTCTTAGGCATACCTATAGGTAGGCTAAGCTTCTTCACTACCTACATAAGCTTCACAAGAGTAAGCCTCAAGACCAACGGCATGGCCTATTGATTTGGGCATCCCTAAAGCTTGACACAGCATCAGGGGATTTCCTGATGGTAAAGTTTAATAGTTCCAGATTTTCTCTCCCATTTCTCAAGGGACTTTGCCAATACTTTTTGATTATCCACTTAATATAGTCTAGGATGTATCTAGGCATTACATTAGGCTATACAGGATTAAAGGCCCTCATTCTTATTCTGGGTTCCCTGTGTTTCAATTGTTCAAATGACCTATACAGATAGGTTTAGTTAAATTATGTGCTACAAAAAAATTTCAGTTCCAAACCAAATAAACCTTTCTTCTTTTGGTCTCAAAGAGTAGGTGTGGTTCTAAAATATAGACAATGTTTTCCTTACCCCTGTGTTCTGAATTACTTTAACCCCAACCTGATTGGCTTCATTCTTATTTCTAAATATCAAGTTATATATACATAACAGCTTCTTGAAATCCAGAAATAATTATCACTCCAGATTAAATGTGTCATCTATAAAAGCTTACAATCTAGGCCCCTATTTCCTTATAAGCATTTTCTAAAGGAGACCATACCATTGTTGTTCTTTTGTTTCTGGCTTATTTTGCCTCCCCAAATGTCCCACATGTTCATTCACATTGTTGCTTGCCTCCTGACTTCGTTCCTTTTCTTTTGTAGCAGCACCACATTTGTTCATAAGTATACCCTATCATTTGCCAATCTACTTCTCTGTCAGTGCATCCTTCAGCCATCTGCATTCATCAGGGATCCTGTATAGTGCCCAAAGTTCACAGTCCTTCAGCACTCTCAATTTTAGATGCTTTCATTGTTCCAAGAGAAAGAAAACCAATAAACCTCGCTAAAGAGGAAATCTAAACCTCCTCTTATCTCTTGTCCCTCCCTCCATTATTTACCTCTGTTGTTGCTGTGTTAGTGCTGATGGTTTCCTTTTAAACATATCCTGTAGTAGGAAATAGCAGTTCTCCCCCTGTACTCAGGGCTTAAACACTCTTTGTACATGAATCACACCTTTGAAGCAATCTTGCAAGAACTAATTTATATTTCTAGTGTTAATCAGTGGGACACGTAGGTGTGTAGAACCCCTTTCCATCTTGTTCAACTTCAGTATGGTAATATTACTTATAGACCCACTAGAAGATGGCCTTCACTTCTACCTGTTCCCTTAAATTGGAGTTTAACCTCATTAGCTAACCATTCTAGCTTTGATGTATCTCAAAGAAGCCTCTGATTTTACCTTACCATGGACATAAAAGTGGAATCATACAATATCTATACTTTGGTGTCTGGTTTATTTCACTCAACATTATGTTCTCAAGTTGCATCCACCTTGTCATGTGCTTCAGGATGTCATTTCATTTTACTGCTTCATAATATTCCATTGTATGTATATACCACATTTTGTTAATCTACTCATCTGTTGATCGGTATTTGGTTTGTTTCCATCTTCCTTTTTTTTTGACGATTGTGAATAATGCTGCTATGAACATTGGTGTGCAAATTTCTGTTTGTGTCATTGCTTTTAGCTCTTCTGGGTATATACCAAGTAGGGCTATTGCTGTGTCACAGGGCAACTCAATATTTAGTGTCGTAAGGAACCACCAAACAGTCTTCCGTAGTGGCTACACCATTATACATTCCCACCAGCAGTGCATAAGTGTCCCAGTTTCTCCACGTCTTCTCTAACATTTATAGTTTCCTGTTTGTTTAATAGCAGCCATTCCTACAAGTGTGAGGTGGTATCTCATTGTAATCTTGATCTACATTTCCCTTATTAGCCAATGAAAATGAACATCTCTACATGTGCTTTTGAGCCATCTGTATTTGTTCTTCAGAAAAATGCCTATTCATATCTTTAGCCCATTTTATAATTGGGTTGTTTGTTCTTTTGTTGTTGAGTTGTTTGATATATTTGTGTATGCAGGATATCAAACCTTTGTCCAATGTGTGATTTCCAAATATTTTCTCCCATTAAGTTGGCTGCCTCTTCACCTTTTTGACAAAGTCTTTTGAGGTGCAGAAGCATTTGATGTTAAGGAGTTCCCATTTATCTATTTTTTCTTTTGGTGCTTGTGCTTTGGGTGTAAAGTTTAGGAAGCTACCTCCCATTTCTTGAAGATGCTTCCCTACATTTTCTTTTAGAGCTTTATGGTGCTAGTTCTTATATTTAGGTGTGTAATCTACTTTGAGTTGATTCTTCTGTAGGCTATAAGATAGGGGTCCTCTTTCATTCTTTCGGTTATTGATATCCAGTTCTTCCATGTCCTTTATTGAAAAGACTATTTTGTCCCATTTCAGAGGATTTGGGAGTCTTGTCAAAAATCACTTGACCGGGCGGGCCACGGTGGCTCAGCAGGCAGAGTTCTCGCCTGCCATGCCAGAGGACCCGGGTTCGATTCCCGGTGCCCGCCCATGTAAAAAAAAAAAAAAATCACTTGACCATAAATTTGGTGATCTATTTCTGCACTCTCGATTAGATTCCATGGGTCAATGCTTCTATCTTTGTACCAGGACCATTCTGTTTTGAGCACTGTGGCTTTATAATAGGTTTTAAAGTTAGGGAGTGTTAATCTTCCCACTTCATTCTTTTTTAGGATACTTTCAGCTATTCAGGCTCTCTTTCCCTTCTAGATGAATTGTGGCAGCTACATCTACCCAAGTCTTCAAAGTAGGTTGTTGGAATTTTGATTTGGTACTGTGTAGAATCTGTATATCAATTTGGGGAGAACTGACATCTTAACTATATTTAGCCTTCCTATCCATGAGCAGGGAATGTCTTTCCACCTATTGAGATCTTTTTTATTTCTTTTAGAATTGTTAAGCATTTTCCTGTGTAGAAGCCCTTTACATCCCTAGTTAAATTTATTTCTAAGTAGTTGATTCTTTTAGTTGCTATTTTGAATGGAATTTTTTCTTTAATTGACTCTTCAGTTAGGTCATTACTTGTGTATAGAAACGTTTCTTTTTTTTGCACATTAATTTTATATACTGCCACCTTGCTGAATTTGTTTATTCGCTCAAGTAACTTTGCTGTAGATTTCTCAGGATGTTCCAAGTATAATATCATGTCATCTGCAAATAATGAAAGTTTTACTTCTTCCTTTTCAATTTGGATGTCTTTTTTTCTTTGTTCTGCCTAATAGCTGTAGTAAAACTTTTCTCACAATACTGAATAATAGTAGTGATAGTGGGCATCCTTGTCTCATTCCTGATCTTAGGAGGAAAGCTTTTAGTCTCTCATCGAGTACGATGCTGGCTATTGGTTTTTCATTATCCCCTTTATCATATTGAGGTAGTTACCTTTGATTGTTGTCTTTTGGAGTTTTTATCAGAAAAGGATGCTAAATTTTGTCAAATATTTTTACAGCATCAATCAAGATGATCATGTGATTTTTCCCTTTCGATTTGTTAATATGCTGTATTACATTAATTGATTTTCTTGTGTTGAACCATCCTTGCATTCCTAGTATAACCTCCACTTGGTGCATTTTCTAATTTAACTTGTATGGTCAGTTTAGTTGAACATGATAAGTACATGGAATCTTGAATAAGGCATGAGATTTTGTTGATTTGTCCAGGTTAGTATGATGCCCTTATAAATCCCAGTGTGATTTGGACTGTGAATAAGAAGTTTTTGCAAAGACCATTTGGGGGACTGGTGAGAAAGGGGGAAATATTCAACTTCCCTGTATGGAGAATTTCTGATATCCCTGCAAGCAGTAATGACAACCAAATCAATAGGCTCTTAATCTTGGGATCTGCCCCTAAGAAACTTATTCCCGCAAAGGATAAGCTAAGCCTACTTAAAATTAGGCCTAAGAGTTACCCCAGAGAACCTCTTTTGTTACTCAGAAGTGGCGTAAGTGGACAGAACAAGTGAACTCACTACCCTCCCCACCCTCATCCCCCACACCCCATGGAGGGCATGACTCCCAGGGGTATAAAAATCTCTATGGCAACATGGACAGAAATCCCGGGATAAACCAGGACCCACCATCAAGGGATTGAGAAAACCTTCTCAACCAAAAGAGAGAAGAGAGAAATGAGCAAAATAAAATGTCAGTGGCTGAGAGATTTCAAACAGAGTCAAGAGATTATCCTGGAGGTTATTCTTATGCATTATGTTGATGCCCCTTTTTAGTTTATGGTGTACTGGAGTGGCTAGAAGGAAGTACCTGTGACCGTAGAGCTGCATTCTGGTAGCCTTGTTTCTTGAAAGTGATTGTATAATGATAAAGCTTTTATAATGTGGCTGTGTGATTGTGAAAACCTTGTGTCTGATGCTCCTTTTATCTAGGGTATGGACAGATGAGTAAAAAATATGGATAAAAAAAATAAATGACGGGGGGACAAAGGTTAAAATAAATTGGGTAGATGAAAATACTAGTGGTTAACGAGAGGGAGGGTAAAGGGTATGGTATATATGAGCTTTTGTTTCTTATTTCTTTTTCTGGAGTGACACAAATTTTCAAAAAAAGATCCTGGTGATGAATACACAACTCTGTGATGATACTGTGAGCCATTAATTGTTTACCATGTATGGAATGTTTGTATGCTAAGAATGTTTTTATGTTTGTATATTAATTTTTATCAATAAAAATATTTTTTAAAATAAGTATTTGATTTTAGCTACCCTATGGAAAAACTAAAAATCTCAAAGTAAAAAAATTCTCCCAAAGTAGGTTCTGCATGTGTTATATACATAATACACACCTATAACTATACAGACTTAAGCTGTCTAACAAAATCATCACAATTTCAGTAACAGAGAAAGTTACAGTAATAACAAGTTAAGTTTTGCAACTTTCATATCTGATAAATAAGGGCTTTTTTCTGAATGAGATTTCCAAAAAATTTTAAATTCCATAATGACAATAGAACTCATAGAAAATATCACTTTACAAACTCTAAGTAGAGGCCTTAACCTGAGAAAAGGCAAAATACTTATTTTAAAAACAAAAAAATAAGCAAAAATAATTTTTAAAAAATAATAAAGTAAATATTTAAGCACTACAGTTTACCCTGTGTGACCTAAGACAGTGGCATGATGTAGTGGTCCCCGCCCTTGTACATCTCTTTGGTTCACATTAGCACCATTCTGTAGGAGGAACTCGCATGTCACCAAGGAACCCTTAGAGAAGGAAAAAAAGAAGAAAAAAAATGAAAAAAAGAACAATAAGAAATAACGATATATTTCTGTTTAAAGACAGTATAGTTTTATTTACTTTACTCAACTAGCCTTTCCATTATATCCTCCCCAAAAAGAGAAAATATCCTCCAAAAGGAGAAATTATATTATTTTCTTCTACTTCCTTCTTCTAATAGGAATTTAATTTTCAGATTGTGATCTAGCAAAACAGTTTTCATTATTATAATTCTCTTCCTTAAGAAAAAAAATTGATTAAACAAAGTCAAATGTTATGCTTAGAAACCACACAGAAGCTTCTATTTTCCAACCCATCTTTTAAAGCAAAAAATAATACTAAGGCCATGTTCTAAAAGGAATCAACAATTTTTTTTTTAAATTTTACTATCACAGAAAACCTCAATGTACAAATCCGTACCCCTAATACGGCTTGAATAAGTGGTGTCGCTTTGTTTTCTTCTGAATTAGCCCAGTTCACATCTGCACCGTGAGCCAAAGCCTCAGCCATTTTAGGAAGGTTTTTCTCATATGAAGCCCTATAAAGCTGAAGTCCTGGATTAAGATGCTTAGAATCAAGAAACACAGAAGAATCTTGCCTTTCTCCCTCTGAAAACCAAATACAGACACACCAATAAAAATGAGCTCTTTAACGTTTCACAATGTGAAAGCTATGATGTAAGAAACCACTAATCTGCTATAATAAGCTTATGGGAGATTTTCTCATAAAGATCTTATTTCCAATAGATTAATTCCCCAAACATTCAACCTTCTCCTATATAAACATCAACTGGTATGCCAGGTCTTTTGCCAGTATCCAATGGGTAGGTTAATGACTCTCTACTGGATTGAAACTATATATAAGGCCTACATTTTAGAACTCAGAAGAGGCAGCAATGATTCCTAAAGGATTTTAGTACTAGACTAAACCTCATTTCAACTCTAATATTGTCTAATACTGTCACAATTTGCAGTATAAACACTTCAAATAATTTGAAGAGTGCACACTACCCTGAGTATTCTATAAGACCAGAATCACTGAAATCCACGGAGAGAATATGGGAATAAAGCACAGGTCAAAAGAAAAACCAAATGGGAAAGCTGCTGATTTCTTCCTCCTGATAAGAAAAGAGAGTCACGAGGAAAGATCAAGTTTTGTAGGGAACTTTTAGCACATATCATGAAGTTTGGAGACTGCAAACTCACCAGGATCATATAAACTATTGGCTGATACCATGGAGGGTAAAGATTCTCTTATATCATCAGAGCTCTGTTGGATTCCACTGTCATTACTTTTCACTGTTTTAAAGAAAAATCAGCTAGTGATTAAAGTTCACATCATTTAAAAACTAATATTCCACATACAGTTTTTAAACTGAATTCTTACATGTCAGCATAAACTCAATCACCACCAGTAGGATACATTAAATACAATTTTAATCCTTTCAAACACTTAGCTTATCAAGATATGAATTATCACAAAGCTTGAAAATAAACTTATTTTCAGAGGTGTTGACACATCTGGATAATAACCCCGTAATATTCCAGGGGTAGTAAAAAGCTGAATTTATTGTATGACTGCAAGTAATGTATAACTCTGAGACAATGGGTAACATCTAGAGAAATGGCCACACTGCACAATGACCACTGGCACAGACTTGGAATGCTCCACAACAGCAGTACTTACTACTACGCAGTTTTGAAGAAGTATCAAAGTAGGAGAAGAGTGAATCTAGTTCATCAGGACAGAACAGAGACTCCCGCCTGGCCTCGTCGCTATTTACAGCAACCACTGAGGACATGCAAGTTAGCAAAGCACAAAGCAGGCAGTAAGAAGGGAAAAGGGTAGGAAAAAACATTATTGGGAAAAATTGTGGAGGAAAAATAGGGAGGAAATTAGGTGGTTATTCAGATACTTAGGGCTTTCAGGCATGATTTATAATCCCCATCTCCACTTGCATTTAAACATTTTCATTCCTTAATATATACACAGTACCTAGAAATTTGAATTATCATAGCATTGTTTAAACTTAGCTGTTGTAAACACATAGAAATCCAATTTTTCCTTAGACTATATTGGAGTAAATAGATTTTTAGCATTTACAAACCCTATTTGGCTATTAATTCAGATATCATAAAAGTGACTATCAGCTTAGAAAATATTTATATAGACAACAAGTAAGTACCTGAACTTTGGGCAGATGCTCTGATTTGATCACCTGGCCCAAGCTTAGGAATGCTCAGTCTCTTTTCTTCACACCTTTTGGAAACGGTCTTTTTTTCTTGCTCAGAAGGTGATGATGTTATAGAATATTTATCCACAAATTTTCTCTCCACATATTTTGCTCTGATATACGCCTCTTTCTCCTGTCTGGCATACATAAAAATGTCATGACATTGCACTTAGTCCCTTAGCTAGCTAATACTTTTGAAAAGAAACCATTTATGTTGAATATTTTCAGAGAAAATCACTATTGGTTAAAATTGAATTTGGGATATTATGCAATATATTTTGGCTTCCAAATATTTAATGAACTACTATTACATGTTCAAAGGAAACACAAATAGTAACCTGAAAAATCGCAAGAATTAACATGATATCCTTTTATTTGCTTAATTCCTGCTCAATCATTTCTATATTTATTCTCTCATGCTGTAAACAGAACGAAAAACACTATAAACAAGAAGACTATAAAAACTTATAGAAGTAACATTAGTTTCATTTTTACCCAAGAAGAATGAACAAATATTGAAAACCACAATTTTCCATAAGATCGCAACTTTAAAACAATGTAAACTGCAAGGAAAGAAATGATAAAATTTAAATTTCGATTTATGATGCATCATAAAATGCCAAATCTGTTCTACCTTTTTTTTTTTTAACTTATATCCTTTCAAGATGTTTAGGTCTTTAGCAAAAATAGAAGGGTATTTAAGGTCTAAAATATTCTATAAGGCTCTGTATTAACAAAAAAATAACTAAGAGTTGGATTCAAGTGGTATTAGTTTACAAAGCAATAGCTTTTAAAATATTATAGATTATATATAAAGATTTACTCAAGCATAAAATCCCAAAACAGAATTATTAACAAATAAAAGTTTAATGCTAAAAAAACTCATGGAGGGGGCAGGCCACGGTGGCTCAGCAGGCAGAGTTCTTGCTTGCCATGCCGAAGACCTGGGTTTAATTCCCAGTGCCTGTCCATGCAGGAAAAAAAAAAAAAAAAACACCTCATCAAGGGGGTGCAAGGCTAGTTCAGCAGTAGAAATCTTGTGTGACATGCAGGAGACCCAGGTTAAAAAAAAAGATCAACAAATGGTGCTGCAATAATGGGATAGTTACATGGATAAAATGTGACCCCACCCACCATACTGCATATATAAAAACAAAGAAATAAATAAAACTCATGGAGTTAATATCTAGAATACAGGTTACCAGATGATAGAATGAGGATAGAGAATGGAGAGTCGATAACTAATTTGGGCAGAATTTTTAATGAGGTTGTTTGTAAATGTTTGGAGATGGAGAGAGGTGATGGAAGCATATGATCATGAGTGTAATGAACAGCAGTGAACCGTGTGAGTGACTATTGTTGACAGGGGAAGTTTAGGGTCATGTATGTCACTAGAAGGAAAGCCAGAGGATGAAACATGGGACTGTATAACATAGTAAAGCATGTTGTGGGAAGATGAATGTGGTTAGCAGTACAAATATAAGAATGTTCTTACATAATTAGAACAAATGTATGTCGCTATTACAAGGTGTTAATGATAGGGTGTTATGTGAAGAAAAAAATACACCTAAGGCAGACTATGGACTATATTTAATGGTAATACTTTAACATTCTTCCATCCATTGTAAAAAAGGTACCACACCAATGCTAAGTGTCAATAACAGAGGGGTATAAGGGGTAGGGTTTTTCTTTTTGGAGAAATGAAAATGTTCTCAAATTAATTGTGGTGATGAAAGAACAATTCTGTGATTATACTGAGAGTCACTGATTGTATATATTGGTTGGATTATATGGTATGCATAAAATTGCTTAAAAAAAAAAGTTTAATGCTAAAAGTAAAGAAACATAAAAGCTAAAAACACCAAAGTAATTATGTACCTGAAGGCAATGATTCTTACCCACTTCTTAAGATGAGCCTCCACAGAAGTAGAAGTATAATTTCAAACACAGCAATTAGATACTTTACCCTTACCAGAAGCTAAACTTTTCAACTGATTCTTCAACATCATAATATGAAGTATGTGACTCATAATATTTGTTGAACAAAGTCAAGCAATGTAAAATTATTCCTTGTAGGTACTAGAAACTTGATCCTTGGGGACATTTTTAAACAGATTGTCACCTTTTCAAGTCTGCCTCAAAGAGAGCTTTGGTCTACTGTAATTGCTAAGAGCTTTTACATTCCTATATAAAGTCAATTTTTAAGATTTTCTCTCATCTGGATACTATAAGTGAATTTATCTGCTCAATAACATATGCCTATCTGGTTATCATATCCAAAAAAAGATACCACATTTTGAACAGAAGCGGTAATGATCTCCTCTAAACACTTACTCTTCTGTATCACTATTATATAGTAATTATAATGAAATAATGTCATAGCTATATTCCTGATTAGAAAAAAAGAGGTAACACATTAAGACAACTGAAATAGTACCTTTGTCCTGGTTGTGGTTTCTTTATTCCCATTTTTTCCACCTTAGCTTCATAAACTCGATTTATAACATCATTTCCCAATTCACACATAAGCTGGCAAGAAAACAGAAAAAGAAGTCATATATTTCTAAAACAACTATCAAGTCCTTAATCCCCAAAACAAGTACACCTAATTTCTTGTGCATATGATGCAATTTCTAATTCTACAAAGAAGTGTAAAGTTAAAAGCAAACAAGACAAAAACTGGGAGAACTATCACCTTGGTACTGTACACCAAAATACACTCTTGTAAGATTATTTTTCCTATGAAGAAGAGTTTCTATTGATAACTACTCTATCTGTATGTCCAATAGTAAAGAAAGAATGCCAATAAAGCACTATATATATATATATATATATATATATATATATATATATATATATATAAAAAGGTGTGGTAACTTGTCTTCACCAGTCTTAGGAAAGCTAATGCCCTAAGTTAAAAGTAAGTGGTAAATTAATCGTGCGTTCTTTAGCAGTTTTCTCATCACCACCTTATAATTCTTACAAATACTCAAGTCCATCAAATTTACAACTATGTTGAAATTAATTTTGGACTTTTCCTTCTCCTTGGGTTCTATCTCCAAATGACAACCAAATCTTCATTATATTTTCCTATATTTTTTAGACTCCAGTTTTCCTCTTCATCTCTCCATTCATCTTTTTAATTCATTTCTATCTCTCCTCCCCTCACTAATAAATTATATGTGTAGTCTCTCAGTTAAACTTATTCCTTCTAGTCACTCCCAATTCCTGTCTTGACCACTAGACCAACAAGCAACATTTGAATCAAACCATTTTCCTGAAAAATCATATGTGGTAAAGGAAAGACTGGGTGCACACTGGGATAATATAACTGGAAGTTGCAGAGAATAGAGGTAAAGTGGTTGAGACAGGTGGATTGGGGGAAGAGGGAGAAGGTCTGGGCTGAAATAGCAAGAGGATAAAAATGCTATCTAGACCCAAGAACAGGAGCAAAGTCTGGGGAGAGCATTCTCCCAGAGTACACACTATGAGGGCAGGACAGAATGGTTTTCATTTCTCTTCTATTCGTTAGTAATGAGCCCTTTCAGATTTCCTTGCTTCTATCACATCTCTCTTATTTTCATGACTTCCTTTCTTTGTTTCTATTACCTCTCCCTCTCTCTCAGTTCCTCTCCCCTGTCCCTTCCCACAGACAAGGTACCACTTATAAAACTTGAAAATGCTATTTCCATCTTTGAGGAATTATCTCCAGTTTCATATACCATATTTTTTTCACTTTTAAAGATACCATTTTTTTTTCCAAACACTCCCTTTCCTGCTTCCCCTCATCCTCCATAACCTCTATCTACTTTCTATCGACTATGCTATATTTAGTTATCTCATAAGTGATACCATTCAGTATCTATGCTTATATGTCTTGTTTATTTCACTCAACGTAAGGTTTTCAGGGTTCGCCAAGGTTGCAACATGTCTCATAACTTTTTTTTCTTATGGTCAAAAACATTCCATTGTGTGCATGTACCACATTTTGTTTATCTGTTCATTTGCTGAAGGACAATTGGATTTTCCACCTTTTGGCTATAATGAGTAATACTATAAACACTGGAGGGTACTAATTATTATAGTAGCCCTAAAAAAAAAAAACTTGCACCACTAGTACTCATATTGGATGAGAATTGGAAGCACATCAACTCTATATACTATAGCAATACAGCTCTTTTTTTTTTGGAGGGGTGCATGGTCCAGGAATCGAACCTGGGCCTCCGGCATGAAAGGCGCACATTCTACCACTGAACCACCATGCACCCTACATCTTATATTTTTAACATTATATCTATGTTTATTTTATAATTATAAAAGATTAAGAATGAGATGCAGAAACTAGAATACTTTTTTCTTAATGAATGAACTGATTCGCAGTTAGGAATGCTACATGAAATGTGTGATTTAAAAAACCTGTTATGAGCTGTGCTCCGGTGGCCATGTTTCTTGAAGATAATTGTATGATGACATGGCTGTCGCAGTGTGACTGTGTGGTTGTGAGAGCCTTGTGTCTGATGTTCCTTTTGTCTACCTTATCAATGGAGAAGTAAAACATATGGATTAAAAATAAATAATAGGGGAAACAAATGTTAAAATAAATTTAGTAGATTGAAATGCTGGTGATTGGTGAAGGGGAGGGGTAAGGGGTATGGTATGTATGAATTTTTTCCTGTTTTCTTTTTATTGCTTTTTCTGAATTGATGCAGATATTCTAAGAAATGAACATGACGATGAAAAAAAAAAAAGCCTGTTATGAAAACACCAGATGTGCCAAAACAGCTTTAGATATGTTCCAGTACAATTTAGTTCATTATTACCATGTGAATCTCACAAATCTGTAAATCAACATTCTAAAATCTTCAGACATTTTATGTGAAAATGCAATATTTTTATGCAAATATGTATTTTACCTTTAAAAGTTCAGGCTCCCAGGTGTCCAAAGTTAAAGACCGTACTTTTGAAAAGTGAACTCCAAGACTCCTAAGTGAAAAAAAGACTGCATTAATTAAAGCTACTTAGTCTCTGCTTTCTTTGCAAATGTATGCAAATTCTTTTTCTCTTTTACTGTGACATAGTCTCTAATATAGCTTTCAACATAGATATAAATAGAAACAAATTTTTCTGATTAATAACAAATGGTGATCCAAAGTTCTCAAAAGCATTTTACAAGCCAGAAATTTATCCACTTTATGAAAGGTACAAAGGTACAAAATGGCACTTAAATAAGAAAAGTAGAAAAGGGTCTTCTAAGCAAGGCGACACAATAATACACTTTGCATTTGTCAGAAAGCAGCACTACCCACCGGTGAATCCCAGAGCACTCGATGCACAGGGTAATGCCCAGGTTGATACTGGCCCACCTCGGATCTGCAAGCCCACAGTCACAACAACTGGCATTGCCAGGGATACACTGGACCCGCTGTAGTGCACTTTCTCCTTTCAATAGTTTCTCTTTTGGTTCATTTCCAGATTCTAAGCTTCCTATGGATGGAGAGGATTTCTTGTCCAGCTTCTAAAAGAATTAAGATTTGTTAAAGAAAAAAAAAGATTCTGATATTATATTGCACGCTTCATGCTCCAAACAGAAGCTTCCAATCAATAAGTTATTAAAGGTTTATTATGGGTCAAATAATAAACCTATGAACTGTTCTAGATTAATGAAGATTCAAAGATGAAAAGATATAGGCTCTACCATCAATGGGCTTTTAGTCTAGTGGGGAGAAACATAAAAATATTGAAAATTATATATAATAACTAATACACTGGAGGTGTGCCTGAAATATGAGGGCATAGAGAAATGGAAACACAGTTTCATGTGCAGGGTAGGAAACAGAAGGGAAATGAAGCTATTAAGAATCAAAAATAAAATATCATTTCTGCCAAGTTATTCAATGAATGGTAAGCATTCAATGAAGTTTTTTAAATCACTGCAATAAAGTTGAAAACTGGAAAAGGTATGGTCTTCCATAGTTAAACACTAAAAAACAAATCAATTACATAATTATAATGACAAAGCCAATCAACAACAGAAGACTGTCTAAAATCTCATGGACTATTAGGTAAATAAGAAAAAAAGTAAAAGATGGCTGGTAAGCAAAAAGTTAATTTTTTAAGTATACAAGCTAAATCTCACTTGTCTGTACATGGCAATACTGACCAAATGCAAAGATGCAGTTAAGGGAAGTAAACACTATGAAAAGTCTACTGGATTAAAACATTTTCAACTTTAACAAGCCAGATTTTAGTATATAATCAGTAGAAATATAATCTAGCCCTTCTCTTGTCCTCCCTGAAAATTCAGCTGCAAATAGGTGGGGCCAAGTTAAGAGTGGGGACGTGGTATTCCAGAAAGGGATATCTGAGCTTGAGCTGGGTGAGGAGGGAATTCATATAGAAGAGCAGCCTAGCAAAGGATAAGAGGCAGCCCAGCATAGGAAATGGGAGTCCTGTCTCATATGAGACATCAGGGCCTGAGTGGGATATGAGGACATCATACAGGGTCATTAGAACAAGATTGGGGGTGGGTGACAGCACAGACACGAAACTGGTTTCACACGGGGGTTAATCATATAAGTAAAGATAAATACAAATGTCTGGAGATTTATTCTTTGGAGGAGTAAAATGGAGTTTCTGGATGGGGGGCATCTGAATAAAGGAAAGAAGATATTGAATGAATATATGCATACTGAATGCTGAGATCCTCAGCACTTCTCTCCCAGAGAGTCCCTTATTCCTAAAGAGGAATTTGGAGCATATTCTCTAGGAAATCATACCAATCAAAAAGACTGAAGATCCTGACTCTGATTGTTCCTCAACAAACGGTCTAGTCTTAAGCGAAGCTGGAGCCCTAGCAACATGCTCAAGAGCTTCCAATGTGGTATTTAGTCCCTAATTTATAATCATGAGCAGATTATTATACAGCCAAGGAATGCCTCTAAATCAGTGGTTTTCAACCTTGGCTGCATTTGGAAATCAACTAGGAATCTTTAAAAAAAATTTTGATGCCTAGATCCCAACTTCATTTAATTATACTGAGAGGGACCTAGGTACTGGAATTTTTTAAAGCCCCCAAACAAACATAATTTGCACTCAAGATTAAAAACCACAGCATTACATCCATGAAAAAAGAAAAGGTTTATATTTCTAAACATTCAGAGAAAGAAAAGATCTTTTGGAAATTAAATTATGTGCTAGCAGAACTGAAAAATTCAATACTAGATTTGGAAGATTAAATAAAAAAATATCCCAGAAAGTAGAGCAAAAAAAGACAAAAAAAGGGGGGGGGGGAGAAAATTACAAGATGAGGCTAGGAATTCCAGAAAGAAAAAACAAGAGAAATTATAAAGGAAGAATACAAAAGACCAGTAACCAGAAAGGCCCCAAGAATAGCACTAGGACTCTAGAAAAATAGCATTAACCTCTTTAATAATGATTTTCAACCTAAAAATTCTATACTCAGCCAAATTATCAAAGGTAAAGTTAAAATAAAGGCATTTTCGGTTGTGCAAAGGCTCATAAATGCCACATTTTCAGGAACTACCCAAAGAAGCAACTGGAAGAAGTACTTAAGCACTTTTTGACAAATCAAGAAGGTGGAAGATATGGGGTACAAAAAAAAAAGGACTCCCCAGGATAACTGTGTAAGGACATCATAGACTAACAGCTTCCCACAAATTTAGAAGGCAACTAATCCAGAGTGGAGAAGTGTGATTCAAGAGACTGACATATTGAGGGCTATCTTCACCAAGATGCCATCTATCAATGTTCCTATCATTTGTCCAGATAAATTGGTTTCTGATGAAATTCCTACTCTCCTCTCTATACTCTACTACTTGGACATATTCACTTGAATATTCTTATTTCCTGCTTGGAAAAGATTCTACTTTGATCTACTCCTAGGAACTTAAAGTTGGCCATGGTGAGCTGCAAAATACAATCTACAGAAAAAAAACATCCCACCCACCCCAACTATGTTCCTGACAGCTGTCTAAAACCAGGTTTATGCTACAACCCTGTCAGATGCTCCAATAGTTGTGAATTCTATTTCTCAAGACTCACTCATGGCCTTGTTCCAAAACAACTTGAAATTCTGGATAGCTGAGGTCACATTATGACCCAAAGATTCCATGGTCAGCTTACCTTCTCCAACTAAGAGGCAATGTTGTGCTTTCTTTTTTCATATTTTACTCCATTTTAATTTTAAATACATTTCATGTTCATTATTTTATTTTATTAACTAGATAAAATATTTGGAGGAAAAATGTTAACATCAGACACAAATTTGAATATTAAAAATTATAGGTAAAATCAAGAGAAATTAAATCTAGATTTCTAAAAATAAACCAATTTCAATTACATAAAATCATTCCCTATAAAAAAAAGGACGTTACAAATCATATAATGCTGCATTGTTAGACTAAAATTAAAAACTACTGACAATATATTATTTTGCATTGCAGTGCTGTATACTAACCTCTGATTCATCACCCTTCTCTCGATAAGCAGTGGCAATACTAGTCTGAACAGCCTTAATCCATGCCTGACGCAACTTTTCAGAATCTGCCTGGAGCATACAACTTCTAAAAGGAAATAACATATTTTTTCCCTCAGATGCTAAATTAACTCAGAAGAACCAAAAGTTTTACATTTTTGTCCATTTTAAATAATTTTCTAACAAAAATATAATTTTGTTTGAAAAGATCATTTTATTTCACCTGTCTTTAGACCAAGCATGTTCACACAGAAATTCAAAGTATGTTCACGAAGAAATTAAAGTACCAGTGAAACAAATTATCTATTGAAAACAGGCCACCAATTCCTACAAATTTTAAATAAAAAAATAGAAGCACTTTATATTTGCCATACAAACATTAACACTAATTTTTTTTTTATTGGGTAGGTTTTTTAAATACTAAATAATAGTTGTCAAATTGCTCTGTGATTTCGGTTCCTCATCATGACAGTGAGAAAAAAAGTGTCCATATGGGCATATCAGTAATTTCTATGGAATTTAAAGATACGATACATGGGTAGGAGTTATATAAATATCTGAAGATGACAGCGTTAATCATTAATATTCAAATTTATTTTAAAACACTTTTTTTCCCCTTTACAACAAATAATTATGAGTCAAAGGTAAACCTTTCTCTATTCTGGAAAGTTCTTTAAGATAAACTATAAACACATAAAAACAATTTTCATATTCTTTAGAACCACTCACTTTGTTGGAGAGACCACCTCAAAGCAGAATCGTCGTTCTATGTCTTCACAATGTTTTACTGTACATAGCCTGAGATCTTCAACTACCACAGTGGGGTTATCCTACAAATGAGCAAACTTTCTTATTTACACATTTAGGTTTTAAACACCTCTACTAATAACACTATCCTTAACAACATTACTAGAAACAAATAGTCTAACTTTAGTATTTATTTTTATTTGATTTTAGGGTACAGAGAAAAGATCATCAACATGGACGGAACTAATAATGACAATTATATCCTATTAATAACTGCATCTGCCTCAAAAAATTGTTGTGCAAGGTTTAACTGAGTTTCTATAAGGAGCAACACTTGGGACTTAATAGGTGTTCAGTAAACACTAACTTCCTGTAATTCTACTCCATATTTTTTCACGTCCTTTATTTGCCTGATTCCCACTCACACATAATAAAAGCTACTTTCCTCCAAAACAGAAGGATTTAATAAATCAAGTTTAAACAACTCAAAGGAAAAAAGAAGTTTTTTCTTCCTACCTTTCTTAAAATACTTAAGAAAATGAGGGGGAAAAATGATCATTTTCTACTACTTAAAAAAAAACATATAAACTCAAAACCAGGTTTATCAAAATTAGCTAGACTAAGACTATAAGAATAAACCTACTATCATAGAGCATAGCAAATAAAATTTCATAGTGTCATCTCTAGATTTAAGTGAATATTTGAAATTTACAGCTGAATAAAAGCGAACTAGGTGAAAATCAAGTCCTCAATTAACCAATGGCTCTTTCTTTTTTCCAATTATGTGTGTGTGTGTGTGTGTGTGTGTGTGTGTGTGTGTGTGTGTGTGTGTGTGTTGTTATTGTTTTCATGGGCAGACACCAAGAATCAAACCGGGGTCTCTGATACAGCAGGCGAGAACTCTGCCACAATGGTCTGCCCTTTTTCCAGTTACTTTTAACCCAGGTGTAACATGTAATCCCAATTATTTTTTATTATTTCCCATAATAAAACTTCCCCACCCTTAAAAATAAGGATCAGGAAAACAAAATATATGAAAACAATGTTAACAAAATTTAAATGTTTCTATTTAAATTTATAACAGCTTACATTTTAATGTCATTTTAAAACTCTTCTACATTAAATCTTTGACCAGAAGGTGATTTTTGCCACTGAAGTGCCTTTACTGAAAGTTAATATTAATTTCAAGCTTTTTGGATATAACATTTGGACATTGTTTAAAAATCTGAATTACTTATTTCATCTCAATATAAAATAGGTCAAAGCCTGAAAAAATATAATAATAACAATCCTCTTCTTTAGCCTCAGAATAATACTGATATATTATTTGTCTAGCTTTGTCACATAGCTAGAAAAAGAATTATAAAGGAATAAATGAAATTATCCTGGAACACAGAGAAATTCATCTCAAAGCTAGAAACTCAGGATTCAAAATCACTGTTTTTGAGGATTGCATGTTGATACTTCACATTCTTGAGTGAAACTGTATATAAAAATAATAACAGTAATTTTGCACAATTCAGTATATAGACGTCAATGATTTACAAAGAGAAAAAAGGAAAGAACCGAAATATGTGCATCACTGAGTTTTCAAATTAATATTTAATTACCTAAAAAAAAAACACCTACCTTAAACTTTTTCTGGTAAACCAACTGATTGTTCTGTATTGAAAACCAGCGTCTAAATAAATATAAACTAGATTAAGTTTTCATAAACATAATTTCAATTGTTGCTAGAAATGAAATATTTTATTTCATTGTTTTGTTTTGCTTTGTATAAATTGATATCAATATGAGACATCTACTGAAAGTAAAGAACAAGCATTTTAAAAGCACAGAAAAATAACGTTACTGTGTTTTGATTCTTTTTGTGGTAAAAGTTTATATCCTAACAAAAGCTATTATCCTCTAAGCTATCACCAAATAATGTTTAAAGTAAAAATATATGGCTTTTTTATGGTCCTCAAAATATCTAAAATCTTTCCCCCAAAATAACTGCTTTTATTAAATAGAAATCAATTTATATCATGAATACAATTATTCATTTTTATGTAGTAAAATATATGAAATAAATAGTGCTTTATTTTCAACCTTTCTATGATAATTCATCAAGTGCTTGATTTGCTAAGCAAAACAAGGAGACAAAAACTAATTTTAGAACTGAAATCATACAGGAGATAATCATCAATTAACTTGGCCTTACTTTCATACAGTGGAATAATCAGTTATTATTATAAATGATTCATCCAATTGCTTATCTAGTTCTGTTCATTGTTTTCAATTATGAGGCAATCAATTTACTTTTAATTTCCTTTAGAAGAAAAAGCTTAAGCTATGTATGGCATATTTACTAATTCTAATTTATTAAAAACGTTAAAAGGCCCTAACGACTTGCCAAAAGAAAAAAAAATCACAGCCAAAGCCATTCATAAAAGGAAGCAAAATTTCTTATCAAGCATGAAAGGTAAAACAGCATTTGAGTAATTATTTTAAAATTAGTTTCATGTGAAATGATTTCTATTATAAACATTAGTTATTAATCTATTACCAGATAGAGATTCTACCTTTTCATCGATACTGTCATGAAGTGCTAGAAATATATATTTAGCAATTAGAAGATTTCTATTTAAAAAAATTAATTCTCCAAAGCTGAATAAATGATTAGGAGATGCTTTTCACTTTTAAGTCATTTTCTAGACAGACAGTTTTTGTTGTTACTTAAAAAGGTATCACCATTATCATTAAAATAGAGATCTGTTAAAATATCATTTAGATAAAGCCAGATAGGTTGCCTCTAAAAGCAAATCATAGTAAGGCAGGCTAGAAAAGGAAGAACTTCTAAGTTTCTTTGCTTTGAGACAAATAGTTGGTTAGATATGTTACAAGAAATACCTACAAACAGATAAAATAGTGCAGTCTTGCCACATGGGATGACATGCAATGGAAAAAATCTCTGATAAAGATTAATGTGTTTTTACAATCATTTGAAATAAAGTGTACTACATTAATTAAAAATAATGTACTATAATAATATTATATAATATGAAGGAATACTGTATAATGGCAAAACACTCATTTAACCATGTAAACTTTTCATGCTTTTGATGTCTTCAAAAAAGGAATTTTTTTAACCTATTGCAACTTAGAATAATATTCTCTAAAAATAAAAACAAAATAAAAGATAAAAAAACTAATGCTCTTTGTCAAAGACGATTTCCTCTGATAACTTTACAGATCATCTATATTTCTGAATGCCACTTTCCCTATCATTTATCTGCTTCTGGCTGATTTTTTCACATTGGTTTTTATACACACAGAAAAGAAAAATTAATTTCCAAATGAATTCATCTTTATTTGACAACTATACTTATTTAATCTTAATTGAGATTTTAATCGGGTATGTGTTAAATGGAATATAATTTTAATGGTTCCTAAGGAACAATCCTAGGTATTACTGATATTTCTAATAAAAAGAAAAAGAAGACTTACAAATAGCCCATGACCTAAAGAATACAGAAAAAATACTTAGTATTTGAAGCACTAGGTACCTGGAATGTGAAGTACTAAAAAAAGTAACTACAGCCAAAGGAACACATTATGGAAAGCATTATAATGACAACTACACTATATTCTACCAGATTCAAAAACTGACCACAAAGACAAGATATGACAGTTTTGTAAAATGGAAAACTTATTGCTCCATTAAGAGAAAGAAGACGTAATTCTGTATCTATCTCAAATTGAAATAATTCAATATAATAAATACTATAGACTAAATTATTAATCTATAAAAATTAAATATTAACATAAATACTTATTATATCAATAGAGCTTTCAGGTAACATCATTTTATAGGAAAAAGGAAAACTAAATTTAAAAAATTAACTATCTTTTACCATGTTTGATCCATACCCCCAGAACTATACTTACAATCAAGAACACTGGAAAAAGTTAAACTTCTAAATCTGTAGATTTATCACTAAAATTATTTAGATAAGGGATATGTGGCCACATTCATCTGCATGTCAATTAGAGAAATATTTAACAAAATTAAAAGCTTGAATATATATGCTCCTTTATTTTTAATTCCATTTTGTTTTCACAGAGGAAAAAAAAAGCAAAGTGGCAAAACAAAGAAAATTAAGAAACAAAGTTTCTTTGCAAAATAACTAGCATGTTTATTATCAAAAGAACTACTCCTAGATACTATATAAAATTTTTAAAAAGTTTATTAGCTTATTTCCTTTAATAAAAAAAGATGATATAAGTATTTATTTTATGTAATCGGCATCTTCTTTGGGTAGATATCACCATATCAAATGTTCTTTTCCAGATTAAAATAAATTGAGGAGATAAACAATTTCAACTGTAGGTCATTCCTCAAATGAAAAATTTACCTGCTCTTCCAAATTTAAAGCATAAAGAGACTTCATATCCATTGCAAGTAATCCAACTGAAATGCAGGTTAATTATGAGCTTTTTCGTGCCAAAAAGAAAACTGGAGTAAGGAAGAGGTGGGGAGGGAAAGGAAGCCATTTGGTACCTGATATGATCGGGCTTTTTCCTGTCATATGAAAAAACGGGGTAGGATTAAAACATAAGGGAAAGGTGGTAAAAGAATGAAAACGCAAATGTGCAAAATAAGCAAAGGACTAGCATGATATGAAAATAAAGCAAGAATTAAAGGAAACCGCTTAAGCTCATAACCTAACAAAATTATCAAAAGTATACACTGCATTTTATTTACATGCTATATCAATGTGTGTGTGTGTGTGTTTATAAAGTCTTAGGAATCTGAAATGCTAATATTTCAAATATATTTTTTAAATTTTATTGAAGTATTATACTATAAAAAATTATAGTAAGACAGGACAGTCAGGCATACATCTACTAATATTTTCTGCCTCTATGGTCATAGCTGTAGAATACAGGTAGCACCTCTCCTCATCTTAATAGCTGCTCCTAAAAAAATTAAGGTAAATAATCACTGTAGGTATATTTATATAAACCTGAGTCAAATGAAATTTTTTCAAAAGTAGGATCACAAATTAAGAATTTCAAAGATCATAAAATATTATCAGCCAAATTAAGCATTCCTCCCACCTTTTCCCCCAATGATGGCAAAGACTGTAAGGCCACAAATAAATACAGCTCATCTTTAATCTGTGTATAAACTTCTTATTTTACAACAAAAGTCAATAAAAATCAATCATTGATATTTGTTCATTTTAGGTTTTTAGCTTTATTTTCTAGTCCAACAAAGATTTAGCACAGCTTCTTTATTAGCTTTATTGACTTAGTACTAAATAAATTATGTTAATATTTATTTCTCCTTGCTTGTTCATCCTTTCTGAATTTGTTATGAAGAGCAAAAGAGAAATACAGGCTCTAGCAACCCACCTAGCACTGATTTGAGGCTGAAATAAAGCTGCCACACTGAGAAGATGACCTGATAAAGAAAGATTATTTTGGTAGCCCTCAATGTTTTCAGAAAAATATATATTATATACATAAGAAATCTTCAGAGATACCACAAACTAAATATGAAACCAATTAGAAAGAAGCTCAACAGCCCACATGAGACATAAACCATTTTACTATTTATGATATCATAATCAGATCACACAAAATATGACCTATTCAGTTAAATTTTAGATTATAGAATACTTTCAAAATACACTTGAAATGTATGAAACACAGCAGTCAGATTTTAAAACTACCTGAGAATCCGTATTCACGTTCACTTTTTTAAAAGTTGTTTTTCAAAATACTATATGCCATAATTCAATAAAACCATAGATAATGAAAATATGTCACTGCATGGTTGGTGTCTAATGGTGGCCATAATAAAAAATATAATTCTCTAAAACTAATCCATGAGCAATATTAATTAAAAAAATACTTAAACACTGGTTTATGTCTGGATAGCTGGATTCCTTGATTTTTTAAATTAATACACAGATACCATCACAAATATACAATTTTTCACTCAAGACCAGGAGACCATATTAAATCAAGCTCGACAGAGAACTAATTAAAGTAGGACAGACTCTAAATTCACATGTGAGTAAAGGGAAATTATTTGCAAGTACTTCCTGGAATTAGGGTTTTTGACAAACCTCATATAAGAAATACAGATCAAAATATAAATTGTTTGGAATTTCGACAAAATGTAAAAAGAACATTGAATAAGAGTTGGGACTTCCAGGTTTTACACCCCAATTTTGTCACAAACCAGCTCTGTGACCTTGCATGAGCAAATAAAATCTCTCTGAACATCAATTTCTTTTCTGAAAATCAGAGCATTGAAGAAGGTTCTTTACTGTTTCAATCATCTATGATGCTCTTATGCCACTACATTTAGACAGCATTTCTTTGTTTTTATCAAACCAATAGCTTACATTCTTATGGTTCTAATCAGTAACTATTATGCCACTACATATAGAAAGCATTTCTTCTTTTTTTTTATATCAAACCAATATTTTATATTTTATTGTGTCAACTTCTGCCTCACAAACTTATTTCCTATTTCGACAAAGTGTCCTCGTCTGAGTTTGCAAGCTGCTGGATACCAGAAGTGGAACAGCTTTTAAAGGGGGGGAATTTAATAAGTTACAAGCTTACAGTTTGTCCACACTAAGGTATCCAGAGAAAGATACCTTAATTCAAGAAAGCCCAATGCATCAGAAACACCTATCAGCTGGTGTGTTGGTTTGAAAGGATTTATGTACCCTAGAAAAGCCATGTTTTAATCCTAATCCCATTTTGTGAAGCAACCGTTTCTTTTAATCCCTATTCAATACTATAGGTTAGGTTATCTCCACGGAGATGTGACTCACCCAATTCCCAACTGTGGTTATTATACTTGATTAGTTTTCAATCTATTTAGCTGTGGTGAATATGCAGAAGTACCCTGAACTCCTGGTATCAGTGCGTGGATGCTGCCAGCACACCCCCACCCCCAAAACGAACAGCAGTGCATGTCCATGTGGTCCAGGTAGTGGTCCCCACATCTCAGGCCAAGCCAGCAACAGCTCCCAGTAGTCCAGGGGTGGCCTGCAGGAATGGCAGACTCGTGAAAGCTATAGTTACCTTCTCCATTTTACATCCATTGTGGCCAGCTTGCACAGCCAGCATTTCTTTTAAAAAGCATTCTTATTGCCAAAGGGATGTGTCTTTTTCACTTTCAAAATGGTAACATATCAACACACTGAGAATTTAACAGTTATTTCTTAGTTAATTTAATATCTATGCTAGTTAATAGAATTGATAAAACAAATAATAAAAATTAAAAAGATGCATGCTTAAATTAGAACCAACTAAATTTCCTCTACTGCCCTAAATGACAATGTAATTTTCCACTAACAGTTACAGTGCTTCATGTTCAAGTATGAGATTATTTTTCATTGGAGCAGTCCATAGGAGTTCATTACATTTCTTCTTAACATAATGGTATAGTTTCTATGGATTTACTGTATTTACACTGTGGTAAATTTTAAGTAAGATGTTTTGAAATCAGGAGGTTAAAATTCAAGTCTAACTCATAAAACCATATGAGTTGGGTAAACTTCATTTATTTTAAAGATCTGGCAATCACACCTTTTTTTTTTTTTAATTTCCCACTCAGACTAGGGAAATTTACCAGGAAAGTCTTAAAAGATCATTATCTTAATTTTTTTTTTTTTGCAGGTACAGGCACCAGGAATCAAACCCAGGTCTCCAGCATGGCAGGCGAGAACTCTGCCACTGCACCACCTTCATCCACCCTACAGATTATCTTAATTTTGAAACTATAATTTTGACTTCTGATTTTCATTTAAAAGTAATATTTCTTAGTCCTCCTAGCATTCATGTATTATAAAAAAAAGTTCCACATAACTCAAAAAAGTTTGATATCATATATAATCAATAATTTTCCTGGTTTATATTCATGTTACAACAAAGAAAAATTATCTCAAACAAGACAAACCATGTGCCATTTAAACATGTGACAATATTAAATGCTAGGCAAATACTCAATAAATACTGACATTTTTTAAATGTTTCTGAACTTTTTTCTATATAATCTTATCACCAAGAAATCAAAATAAATGTACTAGGAATCCATTTCAATAAAGCATGAGCATTTTCTTTTAAATTAATATGATTCATACCAAAATAAACTCAGAAAGAAAATCCTATTTATTTTGCTAATGTTCATGTAAAAAAAAAAACAAAACCAATTTTATCATTCGGTTTATTCGTACCCTGTTCAAGTAACAAATTATTCACATTCCAACCAATATAAACGTAAATCAATCAACAAGAACCCTAATAATACTACCAATGATTCCCAAACTGTTCTAATCAATAATCCTTTGTAGAAAAAGAGAAATATTGGGCGGGCCAGGGTGGCTCAGCATCTGCCATGCTGCCATGCCGGAGACCTGGGTTCGATTTCCGGTGCCTGCCCACGTAAAAAAAAAGAGAGAGAGAGAAACATCCTTGAGTAAAAGATCAATCATTGATATTAAAAAGGTTGATCATGACAAAACGTTAATCTTTTCTCTTTTTTTGATGCCTTACTTACTGTCTAAAATTAATTTCATTTTGATATGTCTTTAAGGACCATTTTGATGAAAATACTAGTAAAAAAAGCAGACTTGTAAAAACTATAGCATATAAACATTACGCAAAACTCCCTTCAATAAATAAAACTCAAAATCTTACAGCAAGTCTTTAAATATTTTCTAGTTTATAAGTAAGAAACTATAAAGAAAGCAAAGCGTAATATATAAAGACATTAAGAATTTAAAAATTTTTGAATCTGTCTATATTTCTCATATAAAGTTTATAAGAATAAACATAAATTTCAAAAAGAACTTGCAAATAATTTTCCTTTACCCATGTGCGAATTTAGAGTCTGCCCAATTTCTTGAATTAGTTCTCTGTCTAACTTGATTTAATATAGTCTCCTGGTCTCAAGTTGAAGATTGTGCATTTGTGATGGTATTTGTGTATTAAATTTAAAAATCAAGGAATCAAGCTATCCAGACATAAACCAGTGTTTAAGTAATTTTTTATTAACATTACTCATGGATTAGTTTTAGAGAAGAATTTTTATTGTAATCGCCGTAAGGTACCAATCATATAATGGGAAAACATTTTCCATTATCTACAGTTTTGTAGAATCAAGGCATCTAATATTTAATACATGGGAAAGTATAATAAAATATTTATGCATTCATTCAACAAACATTTGCCAGATTTATAAATTTTGCAGAAATCATTTTGACAAAAACAATTCAAAGTTTTTGACAGCTATCAAGTTAAGAATAAATGAGCATCCCACTGCTTGCTACACACTTCATATACGAAAAAAAAATTTCATTTCCTAAAACTTCAGTTTGATTAAAGCTGTATGCAGAGATCAAAAGGTCAGATCACTTAGCTGAGATATTCTTAAGCAAACACCAAATTAACCACTATTCAACCACACATACAATATATAACTTGTAATGAAATCTATTTTATAAAAAACATAGGAGGTTACTCACATTTAAAATATATTCATTATAAAGACCTTGTCACTAAATGACCAAATATTATAAAAATTCTCCCTTGCTTCCTCATTGAAATCTTGCTTCAATGTTAAAACTAAGAATTAACAGTGTCATTTTACCACCTGTTTATAAGTGTCTCCTTTCCTAGAAAGGTGTTTTCAATGGAATGGGTTCAGGAAAGTTACTATGAACTAAGATTTTAGACAATTATGAAAGAAAGATTAGCCAAATCACAAGGAAAGTCAGAAAACTATTTGTGGAACAATCAAGGCTAGTATATAAAATATATTACCTGTTCCAAGTTTTGAAGGCATTACTGGCTCGTTTGAACAGATATCCTTCCATAACAATGCCATTTGCAGCATCTACATTATATTCTAATTTAGAATCATCACTGGAGAAATCCTAGACAAAATAATGCATAAAAATGTTCATATGAATTGACTAAGATTTCTAGCAACAAATTTATCCTGGGGAAATAGCAAAAAAGAAAGAAAAGCTTTGTATTAAGACCGTCACAATATTATTCACAAGAAAAGGAGGAGACCTCAATGTTAAGTGGAAGAATGTTTCAACAAATTAAAATAATTCAATTCTATGGACTATTTGCAATAATTATCATGTCAATATTATATCACAGAAGACTATATGGAATATACTGTAAGGGAGAAAAAACAGAATGTAAACTGTATAACACTGTGATCAAAACCACAAAATATACATATACAAATAGATAAAAGGAAAAGCAAAGTATATAGTGTATGTTTATTTATAAATGTTTTTCACTTTATCCTAATATTTTATGTTAAGTTTTTTTAAGGCATATGAGGGGCGAGGCAAGAAGGTAGTGCAGTGAGGAGCAGAATTTAGTTTGTCCTCTAGGGCAGCTAGTAAATAGCTAGGAACTTTAGGGAACAATGGTTTGGGGAACCTCAGTGACTGGACACATCCTACACTAGTCATTAATGGTGAAATGGATGAAGTCCACCCAAAATCTAAGTTTCCCAAGCCATGGAGGATGGTGCTCCTCCCCTAAGAGCACAGAAGGCTCATTCCCCAAAGGAATGAAAAGCCCTGCTCCACCCTCCAGGACCAGCCCTTCTGCTGGGCACCACGAATATCCACCATGCCGGGCACCAAGAATAATCGTCCAAAGCAGTACAGAGAAGAGTTGCCCTGTTGGGCACAAGAGCAGACACCCCTGACGCCAAGGATAGCCTCCAGGCTGGGTGCCAAGAATAGCAACCCTGCCCTCCACCATCTTGTTTAGCCAGCTACCACAGTTGGGGAGAGGTGGAGTTGAGAGGAAGAGGTGGATCAAGAGGACCATCTAGTGGTAAGCCCCAAATAGAACTGCATCCCCTTCATGAGATTTGGGGCTTAGCTTGGCAACTAATTACTGAGAAACCTAGTGCAAAGGGGGACCTTCAAGGCAAACCCAAGCAAATACGAAACCTTAAACAAGCCAAGGAAATCAACTCACAAAATAACTTCATCACTATAAACAAATGCCCCAAATACAACAGAAAATCACAAAGCACATGAAGATTCTGGCAGATAAAGCCCAGCCAAATGGCAAAGTTAAAACACTGGAGGGGACATGGAATTTGGAACAACTAATCAAGGACATTCATTATGACAAAAAGAAGACACTGGAGGAGCATAAGGTAGAATTTGAAAGAATAAATAGAAAAATAGTGACACAAACAGACATTTGTACACTGATGTTCATAGCACACTATTTACAATTGCCCAAAGGTAAAACAATCCAAGTGTCCATCAACAGATAGAATAAACAAAATGTGGTATGTACATAGGATGAAATATTATGTAGCAGTAGACGAAATGAGATTCCAAAGCCTATGACAACATGGGTGAACCTTGAGGACATGATGCTCAGTAAAAAAGCCAGACAAGAAAGGACAGATACTGTATGATCTCGCTATTATGACTCTGGTAAAGATAAACACAGAGGCTTACAAAGTAGATTACACAGTACATAGCACTTAGAGAAGTTAGAGATGGGTGAATGGTTCCCAATGAGGTTGAACTTAAATGTAAGGGAACATATAGAAGTGACAGTTGTTCATTAGTGGGGTAATAAATAACCGCCACTCTGAAGGTGACTATGATTGAAAGGGGTTGTATAGAGTCATGCATCCCACGAATTGACTACAATTATAAAAAAGTTCTTGCTTGAACTACTTCAAAGGTTTGATATCGTACAGAGTCAATAATAGAGGGGTATAAGGGGAAAACTAATATTGCCTTCTATAGCCTATAGTTAAAAAGAAGACATCAACAGTACCACAGCAATATCAAGGACTAATAATTGGGGATGGAGGGTGAGAAGAAATAGGGGGATCTTTAGATTTGATATTTGGTGAGGCCATGTTTATCAGTTCTTTGTCTCTTTGGACAGATGAAAACTGTCTAGAATTGAGAGTGCAGATTATTGTACAACTGAGGACATTGTGAGATATGGATTATTATGGATATTATCCATAATGCCCACAGATGGAGGGGGCCAAAGGGCACGATGACAAAGATGCAGAATGGCGAACTGTGATACATACATATGATGGAATATTCTGCGACTACAAAAAGTGTGAAGTTGAAAGGTATGCAGTGAAGTGAATGAACCTTGGAGACATTGTGTTGTTTGAAACAAGACAGAAACAAAAGAACAAATATTGTATGGTCTCTTCTAGAAAATACTTATAAGAAAACTGAAGCCTACATTGAAAGTTCTTACAGCAGTCACATTTAGTCCAGAGTTGTAAATGTATTTCTAAATTCTGAGATGCTGTGCTATAGGTACATAAGCTGGTATTTCCCTGGAATAGTGAATACCTCTGGGACTCCTAATAATAAGAGTTGGAATTCTGCAGCTCTGAAAGTCAGCATCGCTTCATTATGGCAATTATTAAAGTAATAGAAAAATATATCAGGCTTCAATTAGAGATAAAAGCAAAGCCAATCTGGTTGGGACTAAGGTAAATGAGAAGACAGGGTAAAGGATGATAATGTATGTATTCTAGAGTTTTATTTATTGCATGAGGCCAAAGGCAAGGAGGTTTATTGTGTCTAGAACCTAATTTAATGTAACACACAATCTAAAATCATCCTGCCTGGATAGTCCATTTCAACTACCTAAATGCATAGAACCCAGAACAGGAACAAGACCTTGTTATTCCATATGGCTTAATGTAATACCCAGATACATCCCAGACTGGTGGGCTGACAATTTAAGAGTATTGGTAGAGTCCCCTTGTAGGACTGAAGAAAAAATATGGAACTATTAAATTTACCTGAGAAACACCTGGAACTTTCTCAAATATTAGGACTTCCAAGAAAACAGGCTAAGCCCTTGTGGGTTTTTTTGTTATTCTTTTTTTTTTTTAATTTATGAAACATATCCACATACAAACACAAACATTCTTAACCATATGATCATTCCATATTGTTACACAATCAATAACTCACAATATCATCACATAGTTGTATATTCATCATGATCATTTCTTATAACATTTGCATCAATTCAGAAAAAGAAATAAAAAGAAAAAAATTCATACATACCATATTCTTTATCCCTCCCTTTCATTGATCACTAGCATTTCAATCCTTCCCTTTCACGGATCACTAGCATTTCAATCTACTAAATTTATTTTAACATTTGTTCTCCCTATTACTTATTTATTTTTAATCCATATGTTTTGAGGATTGCCCATACGAAACTCATTTCTGTAGCAGAGAAGCTAAGACTACTTATAATTATGCCTAAGAGTTGTTTCCAGGAAAACTCTTTCATTGTTCAGATGTCTCTCTCTGGACTTCCTGGAAGATGGCGGCTTAGTAAGACGCGCGGATCTTAGTTTCTTCTCCAGGACACCTACTAGGGGAGTAGAAACGATACAGAAAGCGCCCAAAGCCACAACAGAGATAAAAAAGACAGCGTACCCCATCCTGGAACGGCTGGCTGGCTGAGAGAAGCAGCTCGGGTGAGATCACCGAGGCGCGCGGGCCTTACCGGGCGGGGTGGCAAGCGGCCGGAGTTACTCCCTTCCCCCTTCCCGGGCCGGCTGGGAGAATTGGAGAGGTGGTCCCCTGAAACCAAGGCGACTGGCGCCCACACCACGCGCAGCCCCCGGACCAACTGAGAGAATTGGATCGGAAACCCCCAGGCCGCGGAGAACGGTGACCCCGTGACTCCCGGGGAACGTGCACTCTCTCGGGCGGGCCGCTGCCGCTGGCGCCCTCCCGCCACGCTTGTTGCCCAGGGCCGACTAGGAAATTCGGATGGGCTCTTTCCCTGGCTGCGGCGACCAGCAACCCTCCCTGCGTTCGGACCCCGGGCCGGCTCAAGCCGCTTCGGCTAGCGAACCCCCAGGATGGCGAGAGTTTTCCAAAGTTTAAGGTCCCACAGCACCTTTTACTGGTGGGACCCGCAGACAAACGTGTGCCACGAGCGCCACCTACTGGGCAGGATAAGAAAAACAGAACCCAGAGATTTCACAGAAAAATATTACAACCTTGCTGGGTCCAACACCAAGAGAAATCTGAATAAATGCCCAGACGCCAGCAGCAGAAGATAACTGTCCACGCTCAAAAGATTGAGAATATGGCTCAGTCAAAGGAACAAACCAATAGCTCAAATGAGACACAAGAGCTGAGACAACTAATGCTGAATATACGAACAGAAATGGAAAACCTCTTCAAAAATGAAATCGATAAATTGAGGGAGGACATGAAGAGGACATGGGCTGAACATAAAGAAGAAATAGAAAAACTGAAAAAACAAATCGCAGAGCTTATGGAAGTGAAGGATAAAGTAGCAAACATAGAAAAAATAATGGATAGCTACAATGATAGATTTAAAGAGACAGAAGATAGAATTAGTGATTTGGAGGATGGAACATCTGAATTCCAAAAAGAAACAGAAACTATAGGGAAAAGAATGGAAAAATTTGAACAGGGTATCAGGGAACTCAAGGACAATATGAACCGCACAAATATACGTGTTGTGGGTGTCCCAGAAGGAGAAGAGAAGGGAAAAGGAGGAGAAAAACTAATGGAAGAAATTATCACTGAAAATTTCCCAACTCTTATGAAAGACCTAAAATTCCAGATCCAAGAAGTGCAGCGCACCCCAAAGAGATTAGACCCAAATAGGCGTTCTCCAAGACACTTACTAGTTAGAATGTCAGAGGTCAAAGAGAAAGAGAAGATCTTGAAAGCAGCAAGAGAAAAACAATCCATTACATACAAGGGAAACCCAATAAGACTTTGTGTAGATTTCTCAGCAGAAACCATGGAAGCTAGAAGACAGTGGGATGATATATTTAAAATACTAAAAGAGAAAAACTGCCAACCAAGACTCCTATATCCAGCAAAATTATCCTTCAAAAATGAGGGAGAAATTAAAACATTCTCAGACAAAAAGTCACTGAAAGAATTTGTGACCAAGAGACCAGCTCTGCAAGAAATACTAAAGGGAGCACTAGAGTCAGATACAAAAAGACAGAAGAGAGAGATATGGAAAAGAGTGTAGAAAGAAGGAAAATCAGATATGATATATATAATACAAAAGGCAAAATGCTAGAGGAAAATATTATCCAAACAGTAATAACACTAAATGTCAATGGACTGAATTCCCCAATCAAAAGACATAGATTGGCAGAATGGATTAAAAAACAGGATCCTTCTATATGCTGTCTACAGGAAACACATCTTAGACCCAAAGATAAACATAGGTTGAAAGTGAAAGGTTGGGAAAAGATATTTCATGCAAATAACAACCAGAAAAGAGCAGGAGTGGCTATACTAATATCCAACAAATTAGACTTCAAATGTAAAACAGTTAAAAGAGACAAAGAAGGACACTATATACTAATAAAAGGAACAATTAAACAAGAAGACATAACAATCATAAATATTTACGCACCGAATCAGAATGCCCCAAAATACGTGAGGAATATACTGCAAACACTGAAAAGGGAAATAGACTCATATACCATAATAGTTGGAGACTTCAACTCACCACTCTCATCAAGGGACAGAACATCTAGACAGAGGATCAACAAAGAAATAGAGAATCTGAATATTACTATAAATGAACTAGACTTAATAGACATTTATAGGACATTACATCCCACAACAGCAGGATACACCTTTTTCTCAAGTGCTCATGGATCATTCTCAAAGATAGACCATATGCTGGGTCACAAAGCAAGTCTCAACAAATTTAAAAAGATTGAAATCTTACACAACACTTTCTCGGACCATAAAGGAATGATGTTGGAAATCAATAATAGGCAGAGTGCCAGAAAATTCACAAATACGTGGAGGCTCAACAACACACTCCTAAACAACGACTGGGTCAAAGAAGAAATTGCAAGAGAAATTAGCAAATACCTCGAGGCGAATGAAAATGAAAACACAACATATCAAAACTTATGGGACGCAGCAAAGGCAGTGCTAAGAGGGAAATTTATTGCTCTAAATGCCTATATCAGAAAAGAAGAAAAGGCAAAAATTCAGGAATTAACTATCCATTTGGAAGAACTGGAGAAAGAACAGCAAGCTAACCCCAAAGCAAGCAAAAGGAAAGAAATAACAAAGATTAGAGCACAAATAAATGAAATTGAAAACATGAAAACAATAGAGAAAATCAATAAGGCCAGAAGTTGGTTCTATGAGAAAATCAATAAGATTGATGGGCCCTTAGCAAGATTGACAAAAAGAAGAAGAGAGAGGATGCAAATAAATAAGATCAGAAATGGAAGAGGAGACATAACTACTGACCTCACAGAAATAAAGGAGGTAATAACAGGATACTATGAACAACTTTACGCTAATAAATACAACAATTTAGAGGAAATGGACGGGTTCCTGGAAAGACATGAACAACCAACTTTGACTCAAGAAGACATAGATGACCTCAACAAACCAATCACAAGTAAAGAAATTGAATTAGTCATTCAAAAGCTTCCTAAAAAGAAAAGTCCAGGACCAGATGGCTTCACATGTGAATTCTACCAAACGTTCCAGAAAGAATTAGTACCAATTCTCTTCAAACTCTTCAAAAAAATCGAAGTGGAGGGAAAACTACCTAATTCATTCTATGAAGCCAACATCACCCTCATACCAAAACCAGGCAAAGATATTACAAAAAAAGAAAACTACAGACCAATCTCTCTAATGAATACAGATGCAAAAATCCTCAATAAAATTCTAGCAAATCGTATCCAACAACACATTAAAAGAATTATACATCATGACCAAGTAGGATTCATCCCAGGTATGCAAGGATGGTTCAACATAAGAAAATCAATTAATGTAATACACCATATCAACAAATCAAAGCAGAAAAATCACATGATCATCTCAATTGATGCAGAGAAGGCATTCGACAAGATTCAACATCCTTTCCTGTTGAAAACACTTCAAAAGATAGGAATACAAGGGAACTTCCTTAAAATGATAGAGGGAATATATGAAAAACCCACAGCTAATATCATCCTCAATGGGGAAAAATTGAAAACGTTCCCCCTAAGATCAGGAACAAGACAAGGATGTCCACTATCACCACTATTATTCAACATTGTGTTGGAGGTTCTAGCCAGAGCAATTAGACAGATGTCTCTCTCTAAGTCCAATTCTGCAAGGAAAATTATTATGCTGCCCCCTAGAAAGGACAGGACAGCCAGGGATGAAAATCACCCTGAAAGCATGGGACATGATTCCCAGGGATGAGCCTGACCCTGGCACCATGGGATCGATGATGCCTTTCAGATTAAAACAGGGGAAAGAAATGTAATAAAATAAGGTATCAGTGGCTAAAAGAGTTCAAATAGAGCCAAGAGGCTATTCTGGAGGTTAGTCTTATGCAAGCTTCAGGGAGACATTGCGAATTTCCATGGTTTGCCAAACCCTAAACAACATCATTCCTATTAACCCTAAAGAATACCTAGGGTTCTAACTGAGCCTCTACAAAAGTTTCATGCACTAAGTTTATTTTCCTGAACCTTCAGAGAGTTCCTAGGCCAAATAAGTTTTGAAACCCAGAAGGACCAGTCACTCCAAGAATATCAACTAAGTTCATCCCCCATCCTATACTGTCAATACCTCTTTTCAACATGAAAAAATTAGAATGGGCATACCCCCAAAGAACCCTATATATTGGGAGTAGGATAAGGAGAAGGAGGTGTTGTAATAGAGAACACAGGATTTAACAGATGGGTATGATTGCTGTAGCACTATACTGATATTTCTTTTGGCCTCCAATGTTTTGGAGCAGCTAGACGGTAAAAACCTGAAGCTGAGGAATGGTAACCCATAACAAACTTTGAAATCTGTTCTGTAACTATTTGTTAAGAATGTACTCTGAAAATTACTGCTCTTTTTTAAAATTATTTTTTACTTTTTGTTTATGTTATATTTCACAATCAAAGAATTTTTTTTTAAAAGGCATATAGATAGATATATTTAAGTGGGATTATTTAAATCTATCACTATTTTCTAAATACATTACTACTATGGTAGTGTTTGAGTCTGGCAGAAGTAATAACTCCACTATTTGGGGGAAGGGAAGGAACAAAGTTCAGAAATAGGACAAAAGGTGGTTTTCCTAAATATAATTTAGTTTTGCAAAAAAGAACCCTGTTCTACACTTTGAGATAAGCTATTGACTTCACTTGTTTAAGAGAACTATGACCAGACATTCAGGGGTGAAAATCTCTCTGACATGAGAGATGACTCCCAGGGATGAATCCGGCCCTGGCACTGTGAGATCAACAATTCCATCCTGACCAAAAGGAGGAAAATAAGTGAAGCAAATAAAGTATTAGTGGCAGAGAGAGTTCAAATAGACTCCAGAGGCTACTCTGGAGGTTCTCTTATGCAAGCTTCAGTTAGACATTGCTACCTGACATAACCTGTCAAACCCCAATCAGGACCATCCAGCCAATTCTAAAGAACACCTAAGGCAATATATAAGATTCCACAAGGGTTCCATGCACTAGAGTAACTTTCTAGAAACCTACAACCTCCAGACAGGTCCCCGGACAAGTAAGTCCTGAAACCTAGAGGTCCCAGTTTCTCTCCAAAATATCAGATAATTTCCTCACCCTACCTCATATTATTGCCAGCCCCTTCCAATATTAAAAAGTTAGAATGGACATAGCCCAAACTCCCCTAAAGAGAGAGATAGAAAGATCAAAAGTGATGGTGGAGTTATACAGAGAAGATAGGATTTAACAAATGAATATGATCACTGAATCATTAAATTGATATCTCTTTTAGTCTCCAGTATCTTAGAGCAGCTAGAAGTAAAAACCTAAAATTTGAATGTAACCCATGTCAAATTCTGAAACGTGTTCTATAGCTAATTGTGGTGCTGTGGTTTGAAATTTATGGGTTGTTTTTTTTTTGTATATATGTTATTTCTCAAAAAAAAGAAAGAAAATAAAGTCGACTGTGGTGATACAAAAATATTTAAGCCTTCTAGCCTCCTATATTCTGAAGCAGCTAGCCTTCTGAGATGGTAATCCATGACAAACTCTGGGATCTGTCCTGTAACTACTGGTTGATGAGTGCTTTTGAAAACTATTGCTTTGTACATTTCGTATATATGTTATACTATACAGTAAAAAAGTTCAAAAAAAAAAAAAAAGAGAGAGAGAACTCTGACCTGAAATCTGCTGCTGCCTATTCACTTGAATGCAATTCCAACTTTGCATTTTCCTCCAGTGATTCATGAAGTTTCAAAATCAGAAATCCCATTTAAATTATTTCAGAATAAAATTCCAAAGTAATTGGACCAAAAGTACAAGATTGCTTCTATCCCCAAACTTAAAACTCAACAAAAATCTAAAAATCAAACTCAGTACTTCCAAAATTACTTTTGACCAATGATCAAATATAGAATACTACCCTATTAGGGAGAAGTAAAATTCCTGTTATGAGAAACATTTTGGCAGAGATTGGAATATCATCAGCAGAGAACACTGGAAAGTAGGGCCCTGAACTAGAGGGGAGGTAGAACAATAGTCACCTAGGGGCCTTCTAAACTAAGAGTCCTACTTTTAAACAATCTGAACTCAGAATTTTTAAAACGTCCCAATATCTTTCAAAATTCAAGCATAAAAAAAGTCATGTTAATCCAGAAATAATTAATTGAATCTATAAATGAACATTTCTTTCCACCTCTACTTTAAGGGGAAAAAAAAGAATCAGGGAAACTTTAATTACCTTATTTAAAATGTATTTGAGGCTATAATTTATTTAATTATGCAGACAGAATTGTCAGCAATAGATATAATTGAATTTGGCAACATTCCAGAGGTTTTTATATTTGCAGCATTAGCAGTATTTTAATAACCATGACAAACATAAAATAAAACTTCCTTGAGAATGCAGTACAAGAATTTGTCTAATTTTCAACTATACTTCTTGAGATTAAGTCTTGAATTTAATTAACATTAGTAGCAATTGCTATTTTATAATACTTAAAATAGTTACAGATTATATGATTTTATATATAAATAAAATGAATAAAATAAAAAGTACTAGAATTTCTTTAAATGCATTCATGAGCTGACAGATTAAGAAAGAATACTCAGAGGCAAACGATTACGTGACCATGGGAAGAAAAAGAAATAGGCAGCACACTGAAGTCAGTTTTCACCTTAAGGATATTTGCCTCATACACCCTCGAACTTTGTGTGAGGCCCAGATGCAGAAGGCAAAACCAAGGTTGGTCAACACAGACAATCTAATAGAAGCTTTCCCTTTGAAATTGCAAATAAGACAAGAAGGCCCAGTATTTTCAATTTCATCAAGATTATACTGGAGGTACTAGTCAAAGTAAAGGATTGGATTGTATACATGAACATGATTGTTCTGTGAACCCACAACTTCTCTAGAAAAAGGAAGAAAAAAAAGTAAAGGATTGGGAAGGAAGAAATAAAACTCATTATTTACAGATGATATGCTTGTGTACACAAAACATTCACAAGAATCCAGAAATAAATTAGTATTAAAAGAGAGTTTAGATGAGCCCTCGATTTTGGGGTTCGCCCCTATGAAACTTATTCCTGCAAAGCATAGGTTAAGCCTACTTAAAATTAGGCCTAAGAGTCACCCCCAAAGAACCTATTTTGTTGTTCAGACGTGGCCTCCCTCTCTAAGCCGACACGACAAGGGAACCCACAGCCCTCCCCTCCTACGTGGGACATGATTTCTAGGGGTGTGAATCCCCTTGGCAACAGGGCACAGAAATCCCAGGATGAGCTAGGATCCAGCATCAAGGGATTGAGAAATCCTTCTAGACCAAAAGGGGTAAGAGAAATGAGGAAAAATAAGGAGTCAATGAATGAGAGATTTCAGAGTAGAGAAGTTATCCTGGAGGTTATTCTTTTCCGTTTATGGTGTAGTTGAATGGCTAAAAGTATAAGAATCAAACCAAGTTTAGCTTTCCCACAAGGTGATGGAGGCAGGAAAAGGGGAGGGCCTCTGATGCAAGCCTAGAACTGGTGCCAAATTCTCAATGGCCAGGGTCATTAAAATGTAAACCATAATCAAAGGGAGACCCATCGGCAGGAAGTTCTAATTAGTTAGACTATCTGGATAGGCTGTAACTTCTGGAGTATTCAATCAGTGGAGAAACAGGGGACAGTCTGCAAGCTAGGCATAGGTATAACCACTTTGGCATTCTATTGTTTAGCACACCGGCCACCATTTTTCAGTTAGGCACCCATTCTTGCAAGATCATGAATAAATTCTTTTCTTTTCCATAATCGGATGAGAGTTTGTTTTCCTTCAGGTATGACATTCTTTCTAACAAATGGAAGTACCTGAAACTGTAGAGCTGTGCTCCAGTAGCCTTTCTTGAAGATGATTATATGAAGAGACAACGTTTACAATGTGACTGTGATTGTGAAAAGCTTGTGTCTGATGTTCCCTTTAACTAGCGTATGGACAGATGAGTAAAAAATATGGATGAAAAAATAAACAAATAATGGGGGGAACAAAAGTTAAAATATACTGAGTAGATGGAAATACTAGTAGTCAATGAGAGGGAGGGGTAAAGGGTATAGTATGTGTGAGTTTTTCTTTTTTCATTTATTTTTCTGGAGAGATGCAAATGTTCTAAAAAATGATCATGATGATGAATATACAACTATGTGATGATATTTTGAGCCACTGATTGTACATCATGTATGGAATGTTTGTATGTTAAGAATGTTTGGTTTTGTATGTTGTTTTGTTAATAAAATATTTATTTAAAAGCGTGAAAAATTTTTAAAAAGAGAGCTTAGCAAAAAATCAATTTATTCTAATAGAAACAGTGAGAGAAGAAATTTTTTTAAGTCAGCATTACAATATCACTTCAATACAAATATCTTAAAATAGATCTAATGAGAGCTGTACACATAAATTAGTAAACCTGTGACAGATATTAAGAAAACTTAAATAAATGGAGAAATATACCAAGCACATTGATTAGAAAACATACCATAAAGATACAAATTGAGCTACAGATCCAATGCAATCCCAATCAAAATCTCAAAAGCTACTTTATGGAACTTGAAAAGCTGCCCCTGAAATTCATATGGAAACGTACAGACCAACACTACACAAGTCATTTTTGACAAAAAGGGTGGGCCACGGTGGCTCAGCAGGCAGAGTTCTCGCCTGCTGTGCCAGAGGACCCGGGTTCAATTCCCGGTGCCTGCCCATGTAAAAAAAAAAAAAAAAGAAAAGAAAAGAAATAAAAAGGCTTTGCTTCACCAGATATCAAGATTTACTAATAAACTACAATAATCAAGCCAGCATGGTTTTGGCACAATTGACATAAAAAGATTGATAGAACAGAACTGAGAGGTCAAGAGACCTGGCATATATAGAAATGTAGTGTAAAACAAAGGCGATATTGCATTATTAGTGGGGAAAGATCAAACTTTTTAATAACTGGCTCTGGATCAATTTACCAATGTGAAGATAAAAGGAAATTGGATATCTACATCACACCATACTCAAAAAACCACTTACACATGGATTAAAGATCTGAAGATAAAAAGCAAAGTCCTAAGTATTTTGAAAAAATAATATAGGCGCTATCTCCATAGTCCTGAGATTCGGAATAATTTCTTAAGACGCAATACATACAAACTATAAAATATCATTAAGTTAAAGTAAGTGAAAATAAAAACTTTCCAATCATCAAAATATTTGATTGTGGGGGGTGGGGGGTGGAGTGAAGGGAAGGAACCACAAAATGGGAGAAGATATTTATAACTTACAACACATATATCTAACAAGTAGTTAGGCAACCCTAATAGAAAAATAAGAGAAACACATTTCACTAAAAGAATATCTAAATGAGAAATAGACCTAGTAAAAAAAAGGTGCTCAGAACAATGTCGTGAGGCATGCAACGATGTGAATGAGCATGTGGGACATTTGGTAGACTAAATAAGCAAGAAACGTAAAACAACAGTGGCATAGTCACCTGTAGAAAATGCATAAAAGAAAACTAGGGGCCTAGATTGTAAACTTTTAGAGCAGACACATTAAGTCTGGAGTGATAATTATTATTTCTGGATCTTGAGAGGCTGTTTTATATATATAACCTGATATTTAGAGATAAGAACGAAGCTGAACAGGTTTGGGATAAGGTAATTGAGAACATAGGGGTAAGGAAGACAGTGTCTATATTTTAGAACTACACATACTCTGAGACCAATGGAAGTAAGGTTTATTTGATCTGGAAGTGAATTTTTCTGCAGGGCATTTTATCTAATTCAACCTACCCGTATAGCTCATCTGAACAACTGAAACACAGAAAGCACAGAATAAGAAAGAGGTCCTTTAATCCTGTATAGATTTTTGTAATGCCTGGAAACACTGTACAGTACATTGAGAGATAATCAAAATGTATTGGCAAAGTCCCCTGAGGGATGGGAGAAAGAATATGGAACTATTAGACCTTACCATTGGGAAATCCCCTAATACTCTGCCAAGCTTCAGGGATACCCAAATCAATAGGCCATGCCCTTGATTCTGAGGCTTACTCTTGTGAAGCTTATGTAGGTAGTGGAAAAGCTTAGACTACCTCTAGGCATGCTTAAGAGGTACCTCTAGAGGACCTCTGCGGTTGCTCAGATATGGCCTCAGTCTCTCTAAGTCCAACTCTGCAAGTGGAATCATTGCCCTCCCCCCTATGTGGAATATGATATCTAGGAGTCAAAGTCTCCCTAGCAACATGGGAGATGACTCCCAGGAATGAATCTAGATCTGGCACCACAGGATCAACAATTACATCCTGACCAAAAGGGGGAAAAAGTGTAATTAATAAAGTATCAGTGGCAGGGAGAGTTCAAATAGAGTAAGAGGCTACTCTGGATGTTGCTCTTATGCCAGCTTCAGATAGACCTTGCTACCTATCATAACCTGCCAACCCATAACCAGGACCTTTCCAGCCAATCCTAAAGAACATATAAGATTCCACAAGGGTTCCAGGCACTAGAGTAACTTTCCAGAAACCTACAACTTCCAGATGGGTCTCTGGTTCAGATAAGTCCTGAAACCTAGCCCAGCCTCTCCAGAACATCAGATAGTTCCATCACCCTACCCAATATTAGTGACAGCCCATTCCAACATGAAAAATTTTATATTGCCATAGCCCAAACAACCCCAAAGAGAGGTATGGAAAGATCAAAGGTGATGGTGGAATTATACATAGAACATAGGACTTAACAAATGAATATGAATGCTGAATCATTAAATTGATATGTCTTGCCTCCAGTATTTTAGAGCAGCTAGAAGTAAAAACCTAAAATTGTGAAATTGTAACCCGTGCCAAAGTCTGAAATAAGTTCTACAACTAATTCTGGTGCTGTACTTTGAAATTTATAGCTTTTTTGTATATATGTTATTTTTCAGAAAAAAAAAAGAAGGAAAAAGTCGATTGTGATGATAAAAAAGTATTTAAGCTCTCTAACCTCCTATATTTTGGAGCAGCTAGAAGGAAAAATATGAGAGGACTGTATGGTAGCCCATGACAAACTCTGGGATCTGTCCTGCAATCACTTGTTGAAGAGTGCTTTGAAAACTATGGCTTTTTTTTTCTTTGCTTCGTATATATGTTATACCATAAAATTTAAAAAGTAAAAAAAAAAATGGTACTCAAAGTTATTAGTCATTACTGAAGTATAAATATTAAAGAAGTATAAAATGAAATCAAAATAAAATATCAATATATACCCACCAGATTGTCAAGTACTAAAAATTTTCACAATACAATGAGGTGGCAAACAGCAATAGGAACTCTCACACAGTACTTCCAAGAGTGGCATAACACTTTGAAACCAAAGTTTATAGCACTACCTACTTGTGCTGAACATATACAAATTATATAATCCAGCCATTTTACTCCTAGGCATAAATCCATCAGAAATTCGTACACATATTCAAAAGGCATGTATAAAAATGTCAATAGCATCACTGTTTCTCCAATTGATCAATAATTCTTGAAAAATGTAAATATTACATTGACCATATTTTAGTTGACTGGATTTTTTTTTTACCTGTAATGCAGCCTTGTGTCAGCATTTAAGAGCAGAAAAAAGGTAAGTGTTCATAAAGCATAATGAGCAAAAAAAAAAAAAGCATTTCCTTCTTTTAAGAAAACAGTTAACTGAGTATTATTTCACATCAAGCAAACTAAGCTTAGATATAATGTATCTATTAGTTTTGGATCTTCAGCATAGCACTGAACCCAAATCAAGGCTTCACGTGTACAAACGACAGAAAAATATGAAAGATGCATAATATTCATTGAATAATTCAATTTAAGCAGATATTCATATACTTCTGAAATTATCATGATCTTGTGTTTTAGTTAGAAATGAATGGTTTCAAGTTTTTAACTATGCTTCCATTGTCATGTGATTAAGACAAGTTACCCAATCAAACGTGAATTTAACTTTACTTAAAAGAAACCATGGAGTTATTCTCACCTACCTATAACTCAGAAGTGACTAACCTAAATAAAGTCCGGAAGAAAATCTTTTTCCTTTTTTTAACACTGTTTCTCTTTGACTATTAATAACTCACCAACAGTAAAATTTTCCTCACTTCTATTACTGACCTTCCTTTCATTTTGTTCCACTGAAACATCTTTTTTAGCAGATCTAGTTTATCGTTATTTTAAATTCTAAATAAGCCAAAAGTTGATTTGATCATTCACTACCAAGAGAAAAGAATTCTTTAAAGCAGTGCCAGATGTCCTACCTTTATAGTAATAACATTTAACCTCTAACCCTCTCCATCTATTTCCCAACTAGTGAATTAAAAAAGTCACTATGTATTCATCACCAAGATCATTTTTTAGAACATTTGCATCACTTCAAAAAGAGAAATAAAAAAAAAGTCACTAACTATATAAAATAAAATATTACTTATTAGGTTGAGCTCCAAGTGTATCACCATCAAATCTTTTAGAATACAAAAATAAAAACTGGTTTAATATTTACTTTCTCTCTTATAAAAACATATTTTTTCAATTCCTAGTTTTCTAGGCTTAGACAAATCAAAACAAAATGTGTTTCATGAAAAGTAAAATTTCAACATCAAAATGGAGTGTGGGGTGGCGAGTGCTTCCTTAGAGTGACTGCAATGGGAAAATTCATAATAACAAAACTCACACATTGATCCTAAGGTACTCATTCACTCACACACAAACTTTTACAGGGGTTGGGTGGTAGCCTAATTAAAACTACCAATGGTTTTTTAAATTCTAACTAAGAGCAACTTTAAATTTAGTTAAGGCCATAAGAGACTAACTTTTTATAAACTGGTTTAAGAGCTTGAAAACATATTTGATCTGAAAGAATAATGATATACATACCTTAACATATGAAATTATTTTACTTTTCACAAAAAGAGGAGGAATTTATCTATACAAAGGATTTGGTTCAACACAAGGTTCTAATTGTACCTTGTTGAAATCAATAGCCAAGCAATTGCATAGAAGTGGAATTAAAAATTAAAAATTAAAAAATGGAATTAACCTTCATTAACTGTTCCCCTTAGGTACCTTTTGTTGAATGGTAGAATGCTTTTGCTCCATCTCTCTTTTTTCCTTTGCTGCATCCACAACTAGTCGATCCAACTATAAAGGGAAAAAAGGCGAAAAATGTGCAGATTTAAAAATCAAAGAAAATAGAAGTATAATTAATTTTTAAATTACACTCCAAAGTTATTTCACAGATAAACATTCCAATAAGTCCATCAATTTAACTTTACTTAAAAAGGCATTTTGTCTACAACTTTAAAGTCAAAATTCATATTTTGTATAGTACCAAATACTCTACGAAAAGGTCTTTATCTCTTCTCCGAAAAACATTTCCAAGTACAAAGACAGAACCAAGCATATGCAACAAGAGTTTCTTCAAGTGATGACATGCCTAGTCCCTGTATAAGGAAAATGACTATAAGCTTAAGTTGCCTGCTTACCATTCGGCAAATTCTGACAGTCACAATCAAAGCTAGAAACAAAAGATATCAGTGATTTTTTTTTCCCAGCAGCAAAAGCAGGTAAGCTAGTGTGATTAGCTCTCACAAGTTCCTTGTAACATGTACTTTCTACATGTTTCATGTTGGCTTCCATATATTACAACTAAATCTAACAGGTAGAACAAAATAATTCACCAGAGAAAAGAGAAAGCTAAAAAAAATTTTAAATAAAAATCATTCATAAAATCAAGGTATAAAAGCACTGATTTTTAAAGATAATTTTCATTTTTTAAAGATTTAATGAAATAATCAAATCCCATTTTTATCTTGTTCCTTTCCATCAGAGAAGTTTTCCTTTTCATAAGAAAAGAATTATCTTTCTTTTCCCTACATGATGAGAAATTAGATTCTTGAACTCCTATTTGCAGAATATTAAACTTTAGGGTTACTATATACTCCATGATGTGGGTCTCCTCCTCTAGACTGTGATGTGTGTCTTACTACATCTTTTAACTTCCACCACTTCTAACTAATTAATTCCTGTTTGATAAATGAAAAATAAAAATGTAAAGAGCATGAATGAGAAAACAGACAAAAGTATTAAATGTCCAAATGTTTTAAATGATATTCTTTAAAAACTAAGTTGGTAAAAGCCTTCTTAAAAAACAATTTGTTCCTTTATTCACTCTGTCACAAATGATATTTTTTTTTACAGGAGAATAATTTCTGTCACAGAATCTTAATATTATTGAAGAAATAATACTAAAAGAAAACACTTTCTTTGAAAAAGAACAATCACTGTTATAAAGTATTTGGTTTTGATGGCAATTGTACTACTTCACTTTAGGATATAATTAATATACACCTTTGTGACATGTAACTGATATAATGGGTGACTCTAGCATACCTTGCCCTAGGAATGTGTGCCTTCAATATTTTCTTATACAGAATTAGTGGAATCAGTGCAATAAACAGAATGTCATAAATAAACACAAATGTTTATTTATTGAATGGCATATAAATATTATTCATTCATTCAAATTAAAGTGCTGTACAAGGTACTTCTTAAAGCCCTGTTTCAAGCCAGCTTCTCCTCTTACTATACACCAGTGGATCTTAACTTTTAACTTAAGTATCAAAATCTGTTTAGGTATTAACTCAAAATGGATCAAAGACCTAAACATTATATCTAAGAGCATAAAACTGTTAGAAGAAAATGTAGGGAAATATCTTATAAATCTTATCATAAGACGTGGTTTCATAGACCTAACACCCAAAGCATGAGCACTGAAGAAAGAAAGAGAGAAACGGGAACTCCTCAAAATTAAACACTTTTGTGCATCAAAGAACTTTGTCAAGAAAGTAGAAAGACAGCTTATACAATGGGAGACAATATTTGGAAACTATATATCAGATAAAGGTCCAGTGTCCAGAATTTATAAAGAGATTGTTCAACTCAACAACAAAAGGACAGACAAATCAACTACAAAATGGGCAAAAGACTTGAACAGATAAACTTCTCAGAAAAGGAAATACAAATGGCCAAAAGGCACATGAAAAGATGCTCAACTTCCCTGGCTATTAGGAAAATGCAAATCAAAACCACAATGAGATTTTATCTCACACCCTCCAAAATGGCCATTATTGATAAAACAGAAAATGACAAGTGCTGGAGAGGATGTAGAAAAAGAGGAACACTTATCAACTGTTGGTGGGAATGTCAAATTGTACAACCGCTGTGGAAGGCAGTTTGGCAGCTCCTCAGGAAGCTAAGTAGAGAATTGCCATATGATGCAGCAACACCATTCCTAGGTATCTACTCAGAGGACATGAAGGCAAAGACACAAACAGACATTTGCACACCAATGTTTATAGCAGCATTATTTACAATTGCCAAGAAATGGAAACAGCCCAAATGTCCATCAACAGATAAGTGGTCAAACAAGCTGCGATATATACATATAATAGAATATTATGCAGCTGTAAGACAGAATAAAGTTATGAAGCATGAAACAGCATGGATGGACCTTAAGGACATTTTGCTGAGTGAGATTAGCCAGAAACAAAAGGACAAATACTGTATAGTCTCACTGATATGAACTAACATTAAGGAATGAACTTGGATAATTTCAGTTAAGAACAGAAGTCAGCAGGAGATAGAAATAGGGTAGATATTAGGTAACTGGAACTGAAGGGATACAGACTGTGCAACGGGACTGACTGTAAAAATTCAGAAATGGATAGCACAATACTACCTAACTGCAATACAATAATGTTAGAACGCTGAATGAAGTTGAATGTGAGAATGATAGAGGGAGGAGGCCTGGGGGCACAAATGAAATCAAAAGGAGAGATATATGATAAAGATTGAGATAGTATAATCTAGGAACGCCTAGAGTATATAATGATAGTGACTAAATTTACAAATTTAAAAATGTTTTGCATGAGGAAGAACAAAGGAATGTCAATTGGGGAGGGTGTTGAAAATAGATGGTAATATTTTAAAACTTTATGTGTGAGACTAAAGCAAAAAATATTTAGTATAAAATTTATATTTTGACTAGTGCATTTTCTAATATAACTTATGTGGACAGCTTAATTGAACACCATAAGTACATGGAACCTTGAGTAGGACATGAGATTTTGCAGGTTTGTCCAGAGTGATGCCTTGTGAAATCCTAGAAGGATTTGAACAGTGAATAAAAAAGTATTTGCAAAGTCCCCTTGGGGGAATGGTGAGAAAGGGGGAAAAGTAAACACCCCCCAAGTGGAGAATTCTTAATAGTCTCACAAGCAGTGGGGACAACCAAAGCAATAGGCTGAGCCCCAATCTTGGGGTTTGTTCATGTGAAACTTAACCTTGCAAAGGACAGGCTAAGCCTACTTAAAATTAGGCCTAAGAGTCACCCCTAAGAGAACCTCTTTTGTTGCTCAGATGTGGCCTCTCTCTCTCAGCCAGCACGACAAGCAAACTGAATGCCCTCCCCCTGTCTATGTGGGACATGACTCCCAGGGATGTGGCCCTTCCTGGCAATGTGAGACAGAAATCCTAGAATGAGCTGAGACTCAGCATCAAGAGATTAAGAAAACCTTCTTGACCGAAAGTGGGAAGACAGAAATGTGACAAAATAAAGTGTCAATGGCTGAGAGATTCCAAACAGAGTCAAGAGATTATCCTGGAGGTTATTTTTACACATTAAATAGATATCACTTTTTTAGTTAAGGCGTAACAGAGAGGCCGGAGGGAACTGCCTGAAAATGTGGAGCGTGGAGCTGTGTTTCAGTAGCCATGTTTCTTAAAGATGATTGTATAATGACAATAGCTTTTGCAATATGACAGTGATTATGAAAACCTTGTGTCTGATGCTTCTTTTGGACATCAAAAACATCTACCTTATGGACAGATGAGTAAAACATATGGATTAAAAATAAATAATAGGGGGAACAAATGTTAAAATAAATTTAGTAGATTGAAATGCTAGTGATCTTTTGAAAGGAAGGGGGTAGGGGTATGGTATGTATGAATTTTTTTTTCTGGTGTTTTTGTTTCTTTTTCTGAATTGATGTTCTAAGAAATGACCATGATGATGAATATACAACTATGTGATAAAAAAAGTTTATATTTTATGTTCATTGGTTTTATTAATAAAAATGTTTTTTTTAATCTGTTTAAATATGTTATGATTATGTCTATTAACACCCCCTGGGTTGAGTCATCCACTCTCATGATTGAAATTAGCAATTTTATACATCTGGTTCTCTTAGTGTTTATCTTTCTTGAGCTCCAGATATATCTACTTGGATGTCATATCCTCAAAAATCAGCATGTCTTTGGGAATCAGCATTCCCAAACTCATCAGTTTCTTTCATCCTAAATTGGCTATATTTTTAATATCCTTCAAGTATATCTATTTCTCTCCATCTCTACTGCCATGACCATAGTTGCAGATGCCATTATCTCTTAATCGAATTACTGAAAGAATATTCTATCTGGTCTCTCTAATTCTAAATTTAGTTCCCATTCAGTCTGTTCTCCAAATTGAGGCATCTTCCTAAAATGCAAATATGATCATGTCATTCCCTAGCTTAAAACTTTCAATGTCTTCTTCTCATGGTTCTTGTGATAAAATCCAAACTCTTTTATGTGGTGTACAAGGCTCTGCATGAACTGGTTCCAGATCAATTTATCCAACTTCCTCTCTTATCAGTTCCCACATCAAATTTTACACTACATGCAGGCAGAATTTTTTAATCATTCTCCATTCTTCCTAACTCAACTTTCCTTCTGAGAAGCTTTCCATGACATCCCCAACAAGCCCAAATTATCCACTAGGCACTACAGACACTGAGCCTTAGAAACCTTTGAAAGGCCTACAAAATTATTCGAATCATGGTGGGGTAGGAGGGGATAGGGCGGGGTAGAACTACAAAAGCGAAATTAAGAAATGTCTAAAATTATGTAGTTACTTCAACTAGTCAACTCCAATTCCACTCGTATTGTTGTATTTAAATTATACTTAATACGAAGTGAGGGAACAATCTAGCGTTTGATATGTGAGAAGTACCTAGAAACTAGAAAGGTTCTGCCTAGGTCTGCTTAGATCCCTGTCTGTGTTCTTATAAAAAAACACTTACCCCTCCTCAATGTGGCAGAGATTACTACTCCCAATACCCATTCTCCCCTCCCCCCTTAAGAACAGAATCCCTAAATTCAAGCAGATCACATACCTACCTACATCAAGTCTCTTCACAGCTTTCCTAAAGCTATTGTCACCTTAAGACTACGTACTGACCATTAGAATGTACATAGACGTGGTATGTGCAATTTCCAAGAAATATCCTTTTTGTAAATGCAATTTTATTGAGATATATTCATACACCATACAATCCATCCAGAGTATATAATCAGTGGCTCAGAGTATCACCACAAGAAATATTTTTAAAGAGAGGAAGTGAGCCCTCTTTTTCCCTTTCTTCCTTCCTGTTAGCTAGAATTTGAGTATGATGAGAGGAGCTTGAGCAAAATTTGGAAGGAAGATAAGCCTGGGTCCCCGCTGATCAACTGACTATTATGCCAAGCCTTTGACTTTAGAGAGGGGAAATAAAATTCTATCTTGGTGAAACTACTATTTTTAGTTTTCTCTCACTTGCAAATAAATCCAATCCTAACTGATATACCCAGACTTAGCACTTAGCACAGCGATTAATAGTCCAGTGACATGTTGGCTTTTTCCAACAGATCACATTCTGGAAAGGCAGAGGACAGCATATACTCTCTCTTTATTCATCACATATGCCCTGCGAATCATTCCTCCTTCACATTTACACATACTGTGGGCCAGTGGCTTCAATTCCAATCACATTTACCTTTTTCCCATTTCCCTCAATTTGGTTTTCAACTTTAATCCCCCTTCCCCAGAAAGAAACCTGAACCATCTTGAGAAAGAAAATCATCTGAAAATTGACACTATTAAATCTAGAAAAGCACACCAGTCAGCAAAGGATAATACTTCCAGAACAGATACAATATGAAATTCTGATCAGATATCAAAAATATTTTGGACATAATGAAATTTATATAAAATAAAATGAAAACATACCACAGAATTTTAAAATCTTAAGATTCTAAAATATTATTATGCAAAATATTTTTTATAAATCAAAGCAATAACCAATTAAAGCATTACTTAATTAGACAAATGTAAAAACCCTAAAAATAAATCCAACAATATAGACTATAAAATAGAAACTTTATTTTTAAATTCAGCTTTTCAGTTTCCCCAGATACTATGTATAACAATTATTTTTTACCTTTAATTTCATTTTTGATTACACATTTAACTCATATATAAATCTGCTATAGAATGAAAGTTCTTCATTATATAAATGAAATATAAATCTCCCAATATATATAATTTCTTTAATTTTCAAAAACACAGAGATTTTAATATGTGGACTCAATTAATAAAGTTCAACATTACCTGTGTGCCAAGATCCTTCATGTAGGGCCCAAGTTCACTAAATAGATCATATCCCTGATGAAAGAAGGCCAAATGGGCATACATAAAGGATAACATCTAGTTAAAAAAAAAAATTATAATTTTAAAATCCATTCTTAGATATTCTAGAATTTTTAAAAATTTTCATCCTGTTTAATATTTTAAAATTATTCCACAGGAGTTCAAAGTGTAAAGTCTACTTAATATTAAACTAGCTGAGTCATTTTTCTTAAAAAAGCATTTCAGAGGGTGGTGCGACAGTGGTTCAGTGGCAGAATTCTCACCTACCATGCTGGGACCCAGGTTTGATTCCCAGTGCCTGCCCATGCAGAAACAAAACAAAAACAAAAACAAACAAAAAAGGGTAAAACATTTCAGAGATATTTGTAAATATAGAGAAAATGCATTTATTTAAAAAAAAATCTCAGTGGTTTAAAAACTTAACAATGTCCAAAATTTTAATTGCTTAGAATAAATCTTGATGATCAAACTATATACTAAGAATTCATATAATCAAACTTGGAATAGCTTATAAAATATCTACATATTCCTTTAACCAAATTCACTGGCAAACCTTCAATTGCAAATAAAACATAAAAAGATAAGGGGAAATATAAAGCTCTCAAAAAGAAAACAACCACAAAACACTTTAAAACCTACTAGATCGTGAAACACAATCCAAAGTAGAGGAATCCTCACTTTTTTCCTCTAGATACTAAAATAAAATTAGTCAACAGACTTTGCCAACCTGGAGATTTCTTTACATTCATGTACTAACCCAAAAAGGTCATTAATGGGTTGAGATTTTTTTCCAGGTTTTCCTATATTTTGAAAGAGAAATAACCCTTATCTGTGTTAGCTATTTTTACATATTAAGAAATTATATAATTAAATTCATAATACTGAAAAAACTTCTAAATATCTGTGTTATTTTTAGCAAGAGACATCTGTTGACTTCTCTGAAATCTAAAATAAGTCATGAAGCATTTAATATTCAAGAATAATCTAAAAAATACTATACAAGTACTTTTTGACAAGAAGAACCAATTAAATAAACCACAAGGAAAAAAAATGTAACTCACAAAGAAAAAATTCTGGAAATAGTGGTGATGTTGCACAACTTTGTTTATATAATCAAAGCCACTGAATTGGAAGAAGGAAGAGAGGGAGGGAGAAAAGATCAATAGCTATATTGTATAAAAATGTAAAGTACAATGTACATAATATATAATATGCACATAATAGGATAAACATAATGAATTGGTATAGAATTTCTGTTTCTGGTTGATGGAAAAGCTTTGGTAATAGATGGTGATAATGGCAGCACAATATTGTGTACATAATTAATAGAGCTGATTTATACATTCTGATGAGGCTAAAGGGAAATTTTAAGTTGTATATAGATTTCTAGAATAAAAATTTTAAACCACAAACATAGGACTGTACAACGCAGTGAATCCTATTTTAAACGATGGCTGATAGTTAATAGCACAACTATAAAATTGTTCTTTCATGAACTATAAATTAATGCAAGGTCTTAATAATAGGTTAATAATAGAGTGGTATATAGGAAATCTATATTTTATGCATGATTTTTCTGTAAACCTACAATTTCTCTAATTATTTTTAGAAAGATAAATGATAAACCAGGGAAAAATACATAATAAAGGGTTGATATTCTTGATACATAAGAGCTGTATGTACTACAACAGCACACTACAACAGACAAAGGATATAAACAGGCAACATGAGTTTTAAAAAAAAGTAAAAAGTTTTCAAATTCATTTGTATTAAAAATGCAAAATTGAATGGTGAGATCAAATTTTCTATCTACTGAATGGGGGTATGGTAGGGAGAAACTGTTATTCTCAATGTTGACAAAAGTATAGAGAAATATTTGCTCACACATCATTAGTAGAAACGTAAAATGCTATGTAACCTTGAAATTTAATAATAATTTTCAGAAGTCTTAATATTTAAATCCTTGACTAATCCCTTGCCTATGAAGCTATTCTAAGGAGATAATCAGATAATTCATTACAAAGATCATCACAATGCTTTTTTTAATGTAAAAAAACAAAAACAAAAACACAGAAATTACTTAAACATCCACTAGTGAAAATATTTAATTTATGCCATATTCAAGGGGTCAGCAAACTACAAAACAAAGACTTTTACATTTTTAAATGACTGAAAGAAAATAAAAAGCAGACTGTTACACAACATGTGAAAATTATAAAGTTCATGTTTCCATGTCCACAAATAAAGTTTTATTGGAACCCGGCCATGCTCACTCATTTACCTATTGTCTATGGCTGCCTTTTCACTATAATGGCAGAGTTGCAACTATGCCCTTGAAAGAAAAAGTTTGCCCACTCTGTTATATTTATGTGAGAGAATTCTACCTAGCCACAAAAGCTATTATTAAAAATAGGATGTTTAATGACATAATATTATTTTGTAGTATATCAGTAAACAAAATTATAAAACACTATGTAGGAATGATTCCTATTTTGTTTAAAAAAATTTAAATGCAATTTTAAAAGGCACTAAAACATGTTAACATACACTCACACACACACTGAGAAAAGACTGGAAGATAAATGCCAAGCTATTAACTGTGGTTCTCTCCCTCGGTTTTAGGATATTTAAGTGGTTTTTATTCTCTTCTTCATACATTTAATTTTTCTCTACAGTTAATACACATTACTGTCAATCTGGGGAAGAGGGGATACATAATTTTTTTAAATAAGAAGTATAAGATTTATTGAGTGGCTATAACATGAATATAAACATAAATTTAGAAAAGAACTGATGGGGGCCTAGGGTTAAAACCAATTTAAGTATAGCTTTTGGAGGAAAACAAATAACTGCAGTGTATAAACACAGAGAGCAGAGATTATTTCTAAGTTTCTCAAAATATAAGGAGTGAGGCATCATACCTAACATTCTATACCCACAACCTTCCAGCCTTTAAGGCAAAAAAATGGGTAAATAAAAAAAATCAAAGGTATATCATCAACATAGAAGCTTAAGGAAAAAAAGTGATCCCCAATTTTATTCCACTTCTTTTCTAAATACACACTAAAGAATCAATTTCAAATATTTTAAATTTCAAAAAAACACAAAAAGTAACAGAAAAATGTAATTCTTTGAAAAGTGCTGGGCAGAAAAAAACTTTAAAGCAATCAGAAATGAAAATGTGATGACTCCCAGGGGTGTAAACCTCCCTGGTAACATGGGGCAGAAATCCTAGAATGAGTTGGGACTCAGCATCAAGGGATTGAGAAAACCTTCTCAACTGAAAGGGAAAAGAGAGAAATGAGACAAAATAAAGCGCCTGTGGCTGAGAGATTTCAAACAGAGTCGAGAGGTTATCCTGGAGGTTATTTTTACGCATTATATAGATATCCCCTTCTTAGATTAAGGTGTATTAGGCTAGAGGGAAGTGCCTGAAAATGTAGAGCTGTGTTCCAGTAGCCATGCTTCTTGCAGATGATTGTATATTGATATAGCTTTCACTATGTGACTGCATGGTTGTGAAAACCTTGTGTCTGATGCTCCTTTTATCTATGGTATGGACAGATGAGTAAAACATATGAATTAAAAATAAATAATAAGGGGAACAAATGTTAAAATTACAAAATATATACATTGGATAAATGGAAATACTAGTGGTCAATGAGAGGGAGGGGTAAGGGATATGGTATGTATGAGTTTTTTCTTTTTTCTTTTTTAGTTCTTTTTCTGGAGTGATGCAAATGTTCTAAAAAAGGATCATGGTGATGAATATACAACTATGTGATGATATTGTGAGCCACTGATTGTATACCATGTATGGAATGTTTGTATGTTAAAAATGTATGTGCTTGTATGTTATTGTATCAATAAAAATTTTTTAAAAAAGAAATCAAAATGTGAAACATTTTACATTTATTAACTTTACTTTTTTTTTTTTTAACAAGGGCAGGCACTGGGAATCAAATACAGGTCTCCAGCATGGCAGGTGAGAATTCTGCCACTGAGCCACCCACACACTGCCCAACATTCATTCATTCATTCATTCATTCATTTTTGCATGGATATGCACCGGGAATCAAACCTGGATCTCCAGCATGGTAAGCGAGAACTCTGCCACTGCACCACCATCACCCTTCCCCACACTTATTTTTATATATTATAAAACAAATCTTAAAATATTCTCAGGCATGCTTAAATCACCATTTTCAGTCATACTCCAAATAGCTGTAGGCATCTAATACCTGTAAAGTATCATTTTAGAATAATAGAAGATAAAAATGGAACAGCACAAAGTCTGCCTTTAAGGAGCTCACAGCATATTAAAAGATGAGATACATGAATGCTGTAATATGAAGGAGACAAAAAGTAGTTAAGTGACATGAAAGAAGTGCAAATAAAAATCAATTAAGAGCGATTAAAAATCTGGAAATATATATATTGCTGCCACTTTAAACACCTGTAACAATTTGTTACATATTAAAATACTTAAAACATTTTTTCAATATATATCTTACTGATTTTAGAATTTCTGATCTCCTTTTTGATTGAAGAACATTAATCTGAAGGAAAATAATACTAGGTTAATCACCCATACATTATTTTAAAAACTAATCCATAATGTATTATAAAATTTGTTTATTCTAATGGTTTAACACTTTTCTAGAATAGCAAATAAAAACCAAGTTCTGAGGGTTTTTTTCATCCCTCAACCCTCTTTTTGCACAGTTAAGACAAACATAGGACTGAAATTCTTATCCATTTTTAGGCTGAAAAAAACCTGGCTATTTAAATTATAACACTGTAGTGATATAACTATTTTTGGCACTTGAACTCTCAAAATTTCCTTCTTCCCTCACCCTCCTTAGCTAAAAGCTTATCAAGACAGCTGCAAAATTTTTGCAACATGACAAATCAAGAATTTGTCATCTCTTTTGCCACTACCATCAACCACCATTATCTTTTCTAAACTGTTCAAATAATCTAAGAAATGATCTCTCTGCTCCCACCCTTTACTCCCTACAATCTATATTCTACACAGCTATCAGTGATCTTTTTCTTTTTTGGGGGGTGGGGTGGAGTGCATCGTCCAGGAATTGAACCTGGGTCTCCTGCATGGAAGGCTAGCACTCTACCACTGAACCACCCCCGCACCCTTTTTGTTGTTGTTGTTCTTTTTTAATCAGTGATCTTTTTAACATATAAGTAAGATCTTGTTACCTCAGCTTAAAATTCTCTAACAGCCTTCCATTATTTCTGGAATAAAATTAAGAACTTCCGACCTTGCTCTGCAAGACCCTTTCTGATATGGTCCCAGCCTGCCTAGTTTTCTACCACCATTCACCCTTCCTCTGTGCTTCTATCACACTCCAAGACTACTCCAACCTTAAGGCCTCTGTCCTAACTGCTGTCCTGCTATTTCACCCACATCAGGACAAGGCTATCTTTTACTAGCCAGATTTCAGTTTAAATACCTTCTCCTCAAAAAGGTTTAAGTAGTCCTATAGTCCTAAATGCACTCTCTAGCATATCAATCTTGTTTATTTTCTTAACAGCTTTTATCACTACTTTATATTTTATCATTTATTTGTCTTTTCCCCAGCTAAAGTATAAGCTCCACAAAATCAGTATCTTTTTCTTATTCCAGGCTCTATTCCTGAGTGGCACATACTAAATACTAAATAAATATCTGTTAAACAAACTAATGAATCTTACATAAATATTTTATTTAGACTAAATTTACTGGAAGATCAGTAAATTGAGGTTTGCTTTTTATGGAATCTCTCCCAACTCTAGGATTTTATAATAAATATATATATATATATACATTGTTTATATATAACAAAATATATGTATTTTTTTCTCTACTATATAGCAGCATGATGAAATAATTTTTTTTCCAATTGCTCATTCTTTGCTAATACTGTCAAAAGATTACAGAACACCTACCTTTTTAATATGCCCCTCCCACTGAATTCTTTGCCTTGTGTTTTATAACATAATTTTAAAGCACTGACCAGAAAACAAACAGAAAATCCAAAGGCACTGTTTAAGCACAGCTTAGTTTTTTCTATATTGCTGTTTCAAGACCTAGAATACTAATTTTCAATGCTGTAGGTAAAAACACAGTCTGCAAATAACCTATTACTGACACTCTGAAAATAAAGTGCTTCTGTTTTTTATGTCTTTATAAGTCTGTTTGGTAATGAAAACAACATTTAACTTCCTGAATAAAAACAGTAAATTTATACATTTAGAGAAGATAAAACATGACAAACTTCATACATTTGGATATTTACTATTTTCTATTGTCTTAAATAGATACATTGGTCACAGCAATAAAAATGACACCAGAGAAGGTAGGGTTTAACAAATGAGTATGATTGCTGAAACATTACATTGATATTTCTTTTAGTCTCCTGTATCTTAGGGCAGTTAGAAGAACCTAAAATTGTGGGATTGTAATCCATACCAAACTCAGAAATCTGTTCTACAACTAACTGTTATGATGTGTTTTGAAATTTCGTGGGTTTTTTTGTATTATATGTTATTTTTCATACAAAAAAGAAAGTTGATTGTGATGATAAGGACACAGCTGTATGATGCTATTGTGACCAAAAATATATTTAATTCCTTTTACTATGTAAATAATAAATACAAAATATTAAAAACAAAACAACAAAAAGTGATACAACAGTTCTCATTAGAAAAATCAAACAAAAAAAGAATAGTTCTTCTGGACAGGTAAAGGGGACTAACTTAGAACTACTGGATGGATACCAAAGGAAATGGATAAATAATTTATAATACATAAGTTTAAAAATGATGAATATTTTAACAGTAACCCTCAAATAAAATCTAGGACATTAAGCCATTCATTCTTTGAAAAAACACTTACTATTTTCTAACCACAATCTAGGTGTGGAAAAGATGTATGAATAAATAATTACAATAAATGTGATAAATGGTCTAATAGCAATGTGTATAACACTATGGAAACACAGATGAGGCAGAGACAAGAATGATTCATTATGCCTGGAAAAATTTTTTAACTATGACTTCAGAATAAAGAATGGATTGGTACTGGGGCAGGTAAAAGGAATGAAAAGAAGAACAAATTAATGAAACTATAGTACTGCTCCAGTCAAAAAATAATGACTGCAATTAGAGCTGAACACATGCAAGGAAAGAACAGATTTTTAAGAGGTACATAAGAGGAAACTTCAAGACATTTTGGTGACTAGATGTCGGAGAATATCTGATATAATTCTCCAATTCTCAGCTTTTATGGTTGAGTAAGAGAGTGAAATCATTCAGTTAGATAAGGGCAAGGGAAAAATAAACAGTTTGGAAGATGGCAGATTCCAGGTTCGCACAGTCTGTGGTACCTCATGAGAGATGAAGATTTTTACATCTATGTATAGGTAGTACACCTCAAGTAAGGGTCACTGTGAGACTATCAAATAAATCATAGCGTAAGAAAAGAACAGGACCAAGATAGATCCTTAAGGAAGGATTCCAAAAAGGTAGACAAAGGAGAGAAGCTCAAATCAGGAACTTAAAAGAAATCAGAAGAGAAGGACATAAAAATTGTTTCAGATAAATCAAGAAAGAAGTGTTTCAAGAAGGAAAATGTCTACCATTTCATTGAAACAGAATCGGTAAGTCAATTTCAATATTAACATATATCTAATGAATGAACAAGATCTTAGGATGAGCCATTGAGTAGGAAGGGGTAGGGGGACTGAGCACTCATATGACAGCAGGAAGTGGTGTGGATGTGAGGAATAGGAAGTAGAAAACACAGACTACTCCATTCTGAAGTCTTTCATGGATAAATGGTATGCACCTATTTTTTTTTTTAATTTAACTTCCCATCTACTAAACAGGCACTTAATAGAAAAAAATTCAAGTTTACTTTCTAATGTTTTTAAAAATTACTTAAGTAACTTGTTAATCACTAATTTATGTATGGTTACTTATAATTTCTTCAAGAAATACTCTGTGATCATGATTAAGGAAGTAATTTCTGGGAATTCAACCACTGTTTTGTAAAAAGACAAAATAATTCTCTAAGCTTTAAAGGTTTTAATTTTAAATTCCCATGGTATAGCAACACATAATGTACAGAAATATCAGATATAAAAAATGTTTAAAAAGAATGCTTTCATTTTTCTTGCATCCAAAATTCCTCTGGAGACCCATCATATTCACACTAGCTTTATTTGTATATTCAGATCAGAAGATTATTAAGCTATGTAGGGAGATCAATACCTGAATCACTAGTTTTCAGAAAACAGCATCTAATGAGAATATTATTATTTGAAATATTTTTCATTTGGTAATGCATTAAGGGTTAGAACTCAATGTGATTTCATCAGCTAATTCTACCTCTAAGCATCTATTCTAAAGAAACAATCAAAAGATTTGTGTACAAAGATGTTGTCACTTACAACTATTACAAAGATTTTATTTTCACTATTGCCAGTAAAAATCAGAAATACTGTCACTGTCTGAAAATCAAATACAAATTAAATTGGTATGGCAACTACAGTCTATGACAATTAAAATGATGATTTTTAAAACACTTAAAAACGGGGTAAACTATAATGATAAGTGAAAAGAGGAAGAAATCAGAACCAGATGAATACATTCACACAGGGGTAAAAGTACACAGAGACACACAGGGAGACATAGGTGAATTTTTTCACAGATCATGTTTGTGCTGGTTTGAAACTGTTATGAACCCCCGAAAAGCCATGTTTTAATCCAATCTTGTGGGAGTAGACCTGTTGTTTTGGGTGGGATCTTTTTGATTGTTTCCATGGAAATGTTGACTCATCCAGTTGTGGGTAGGACCTTTTGAATAGGTTCTTCCCATGGAGATGTGACTCTGCCCATCCAAAGCGGGTCTTAATTCGTGTACTGGAGCCCTTAAGAGAGCTCACAGAGAAAGAGCTCAAAGCTGACACAGACCCAGACATTTGGAGATACAGAAGATGCCAGAAGTCCCAGGAGATGTCAGAAGCTGAGAGAGCCCTTTGAAACCAGAAGCCAGGAGGGAAGGTCAGCAGATGTTGCATGTGCCTTCCCATGTGAGAGAGAGACCCCAGACAGAAAAGATCAGTCTTTCTTCCTAGAACGTATCCTATTGTTAGGTGCCTTAATTTTCATTCCCTTAGAATTGTAACTTATAACTTAATAAATCCTCTTTATAAAAGCCAATCCCAAACCCCAACCAGGACCATTCCAGCAATCTTAAAGAACACCTAGGGCAATACATAAGATTCCACAAGGGTTCCACACACTAGAGCAACTTTCCAGAAACCTACAACCTCCAGATGAAGAAACTCTGGACAGAGAATAGAGGACCCAAAATCCTATTGTTGGGTGCCTTAATTTTTACTTTCTTAGAAGTGTAACCTGTAACTTGATAAATCCTCTTTATAAAAGCCAATTCTGAACCCCAACCAGGACCATTCCAGCCAATCCTAAAGAACACCTATGGAAATACAGAAGATTCCACAAGGGTTCCATGAGCTAGAGCAACTTCCCAGAAACCTACAACCTCCAGATGGGTCCCTGGTCCAGATAAGTTCTGAAACCTAGCCCAGCATTTCCAGAACATCAGATAGTTCCATCTCCCTACCTCATATTAGTGATAGACCCTTCCAACATGAAAAAGTTAGAATGGCCATAGCCCAAACACCCCTAAACAGAGGGATGGAAAGATCAAAGGTGATGGTGGAGTTATACAGAGAAGATAGGATTAACAAATGAATATGAATGCGGAATCATTAAACTGACATCTCGTTTAGCCTCCAGTATCTTAGAGCAGCTAGAAATAAAAACCTAAAATTGTGGAGTTGTAACCCATGTCAAGGTTTGAAATATGTTCTACCACTAACTGTGATGCTGTGCTGTGAAATTTATTGCTTTTTTGTATATATGCTATTTTTCACAAAAAAAGAAAGAAAAAAGTCGATTGTGATGATAAAAAAAATTTAGGCCCTCTAGCCTCCTATATTCTGGAACAGCTAGAAGGAAAAATGTGAGAAGATCATATGGTAGCCCATGACAAACTCTGGGATATGTCCTATAACTACTTGTTGAAGAGTGCTTTGAAAACTAATGCTTTTTAATTTCTTTGCTTTGTATATATGTTACACTATTCAATAAAAGAGTTTAACAAAAAAAGCCAATCCATTTCTGGTATGTTACATTCTGGCAGCATTAGTAAACCCAAACAATGCGTTGACTTTATAATTAAACAAAAAGAACCATTTATTCTTTTTGGTATCATGACCCAAAAGTAACATTATGTAGTAAATACCTTTCTGAAAACATATAATAAATATACCTGAAGTACGTAGTCAAGGGCTATATGTCGAAAACATTTTCTCGTTGCTGTCAGAATGTTTGTGGCTTCTTCAACTTCATGCTGCTTGTTTCTTTGTACTTGAGCATTTTTTACCAATGCATTTTCTTTTTCTTCACTGACTTTCTCAAACTGCTTCTTGGCATCTTTGAATTTTCTAAGATCTCTAAAATGTAAGAGCTTCATGAAATTTTCATAAAAATGTCGTGATATTTTCTTTATCAAAAATGTCAGCAAAATAACATTTAGAATTGAATTATGTTCCTCAATCTGTTTGCTCCACCTTACACTGGCCTTCACTAGCTCTTTCAGCTAAAATTTATAGCTTCTCCATTATATATTAATCATGACACAGTCAACTAACATTTCATTATTTACATTTATAAAATTTAAGGTGAAAATAAATGACCAAATTAAAATTATAGAAGCATTAAAAACAAAGTCATGCCCCCACCACTGCAAAAGACAAATCATGACAAGTACTACCATTTAGTGATTTTTTGAATAGTAACATACATAAGAATCACAATAGGGAATTTGTTTAAAATGTAAATTGCAAGGTCCTTCTGGAGGTTACAATTCAATAGTCTATGGGATTAATTCTGTAAATCTTCTTTTTTAAAGACATACCTTTGGTTTTACTGTTTCAGGTGGTCTACACCCACGCCATAAAAAATAATAATTTAACCATTCATTTCTTGGTTGAGGAAATTACTGGGTCAAAGGGCACGAATACTAATACATGCACTCACTCACACTCACATACACATCTCTCTTCTAAAAGAATTGTTATGTTAGTAAAGGGTAACAGTATCAATTTCAATGGACTAGAAATCTTAAATCTTTGATTCATTATTCTTATATAGTATCCCTATAGTATCCCTTTACTTTTACTTTTTCTATCAAGGAACTAGCCAAAATAACTTGAAGACAAATGACATAAATATGTATCAAAGACTTTAAACTCTTTTTTAAAAAAGTCATAAATGTTACTGTTCTACATTAAAATATCTATGAGGTCATTCTCAGGTTTGCTACCAGTGTTACTATATTATAAAATAACATATAGAGCATCTGAGACATCTTCAGGACAACAAATTCCAACCTACTAAAACATTGTATTAAGTAGATCTGATACTACTTATAGATTATAATGAATATAATTTATCATGAACACTGTATCATACTCAACCTTTTATTTATTTTTATGTATTCTCAGTTGGGAATTAAAAAAGAAAAACTGAAAAAAAAAAAAAAAACAAAAACAAAAAAAGAAAAACTGAATCATCATGGTGAAAAGGAAAACATGAGTCCCTAACTTGAAAAGTCAAACTTTTAAAAAAATTCCTACTTTCATTTTATTTCACATATCAAATATGATGACTGTGATGCAAAGGAATTAGCATGTAATGAAAAACATGCACTTCCATTGCTTATCTCTTCCATTATCTTACCTTGAAACAAAATATCAAACTAATATCAACTCTCCCTATCACGGTATAAAAGATTCAGTGAAAGATATAAAGTGTGATGCAATTCAGGAAGAAATGCAATGTTAAAAAAAAAAAGAAAGAATAAATAAGCCTTTATTATTTTCAGTAATTCATGTTTCATAATTTCTTTCAAAAGAAACCAATTTCAGATGTGAATTGTATTGGTTGTTTTTCCCTTCTCTTCACTGCAAGTGACTTACTCTTTAACAAAATTCTGCAGTTGTGCCTTAATTGATCTCTGAGTTTGGTCAAACAGGATCTAAAAGATAAAATAAAACATCAGATGATTAGAAAAGTAAGTAAAAAAAAAAAAATTCAATGTCATTCTGTAAATACCACATCCCTCTACCAACACTGCAATTTTAATAACACTGAAATTCCTTATTGAAGACTATTTAGGAATAAGAATTTTCAAAAGAAACTGAAACGGTCAATAAACCTGTTACATCTGTCTACAGACAAAATTGTTTCTATTTACAGAAGAGAACCAATCTGCTTTAATATTTAAGTAGAAGGCTCAAACAGTAGGTCAATCTATTTCCTTGATTTTAATTCAGACTTTGGAAGATAAGATAACCTTATAAAAAATATGAAAATTCCTTTCCATCTACTACAGAAATTTCTTATCCAATATATCAAAGCACACTAAGTGAAAATAAATTCAGAATTCTCTTAAACCTTAGTAACCCTAGTAAGTGATTACTCCTTTGAGAAGACCTGGAGATTTAAATGTTTCACATATCAAACTCAAATAAACATTATTTATTCTTTAGATTAGTAATTGCTAAGATGGAAAGAATAAAATTTTATTCCTGTGGACAAAATTTAACTATGCTAGCTCTGTGTGTGGTAAATTTCACCAAGTTTATCATGGGAATTCCAAGTACTTTCATAATTTACAGATACACTTCATTCAGAATTTGAAAATCATGTCAAATGAACAGACAATAAACCCAATATTTTTTTAAAAGCCTTAATCCACTTAATTAAAAAAAACAAAAACGTTTCATTAGTTTTTTCCTTCTTTTATAAAAGCAGTGTCACAATTTAATTTTCTCTAAAATTTTGCTATTAGGAAAGTCTCACATTTTCCCCTAAATATCAAATATGCAAAAACACATACACATATATAATTAGAATTTAATATAGGGTCTCAAAATCTGTCAATTTACTTCAGAAAGAAAACAAAACTATTTTTTTCCTATATTATGTTAAACTAAAAACATTAAACCCAAAGTAAGCAGAAGAAAGAAAATAAAAAAGATTGTTATAGAAGTTAGTTAAAAATAAAAGAAAATGAATAGAGAAAATCAATGAAATCAAGAGCTGGTTCTTTGAGAAGATCTATAAAACTGATAAACCTCTAGCTACATGGATTATGAAGAAAGGAAAAACAAAGACATAAACTTCCAATATCAGGAAGGAGACAGATGACTTCTCTACATATTCTACAGATATTACAAGAATAATCATGGCAATCTTTGAGGAAACAGTGTTATGCCAATAAAATCAACAAATGAAATGCACAAATTCTTTGAAAGACACAAATTACCAAAGCTCACTCAAGAAGAAATTGATAACTGAATGGAATTAAAGAACTAGAATTTGCATTTAAAACTTCAATATCTTATGAAGTTAAACACACACTTACCCAAGACCTAGCAATACTTAGCATTTCTAAGTATTTGCCCAAGGGAAATGGGAGCTTACATCATATTTAGTGCTAAAAAGCTGATTGCTTTGCCCTAAGATCAGGAACAAGGCAAGGATGTCCACTCTCCTCACTTCTATTCAACACTGTACTAGAAGTTTTTAGCAATAAAATCAGGCAAGTAAAAGAAATAAAAAGCATACAGATTTAAAAAGTACGACAGATTGAATTATATATCCAACAAAGGCATGTTCTTAATCTTAAACCATGTCCATTTGAGTGTAAGCTCCTTGTAAACAGGACCATTTAAGATGGTATTTTTTGTTAATGTGTGGCCCAACTAAATCAGGATGGGCCTTAATCCATATTACTGGAGTTATTTTTAAGCAGAAGAAATTCAAACACAGTCAGAGAAGGACACAGGGAAGAACCAGAGCTAGATATCAGCAGACACAGGAAGAGTAAACAAAAGGAAAAATCACCATGTGATAGGAGACAGAGATGCAAGACAAGGAACCCCAAAGGACTAAGGAAAGCCCACCCCAGAATAGGACAGAATCCTTCAAAAAATCATAGCTTTGCTGATACCTTGATTTCGGACTTCTAGTCTCCAAATCTGTGATTAAAAAAAATACTTTTTGTTTAAGCCAACCCAATGTGTGGTACACATCATAGCAGCCTGGCAAACTAAGATAAAAAGGAAGAAATAAAATAGTCTAACCACAGACAATATGATGGAGTCAACCAAAAGTAATAAGTGAGTTTAGCAAGTGTGCCAGTTAGAAGCTATTATGTATTCCAGAAAAGCCATGTCCTTTAATCCTCATTCAATATTGCTAGCTGGGAGCTTTTTGATTGTTTCCATGGAGATATGATCCATCCAACTGTGAGTGGCAACTTTTGATTAGATGGTTTCCATGAAGGGGTACACCACCCATTCAAGGTGGGATTGCTTACTTGAGTCCTTTAAGAGGGAACCATTTTGAAAAAGCTTTAGAGCCATAAGAGCCACCAGAACCAACAGAGCCAACAGAACTGTCAGAGCCCCAGGGAAGTTATTGAAGAGAAAGTTAGCAGATCTTGCCATGTGCCTTTCCAGCTGAAAGAGAAACCTTGAATGTCATCAGCCTTCTTGAACCAAGGTTATCTTTCTTTGGATGCCTTAGATCAGACATTTCCATAGCCTTTCCTTAATTGGGACGTTTTCACAGTCTTAGAACTATAAATTTGCAACTTAATAAATTCCCCCATTTTAAAAGCCATTCCATTTCAGGAATATTGCATTCCAGCAGCTTGCACACTACAACAGCAAGGTTATGAGAACATAATCAACACACAAAAAACAGTTATATTTCTAGGTGGCAGCAATGAACAATTAAAACTTTAAAAATATATAAAGTAAATCAAAATACAAAAAAAATCAGTGCATCAAAAATAAGAAATTCTTAGTCCCAACTAGATCAACTTTGTTCTTATCATTAATTGAAGTCTGATATCTTCTTCAGCTTTTTTAACAGTTGCTGTATAGAGTAATGCTGACTTTCAGAGCTACAGAACTATAAATCTGAGTCTTAGGTAAATCAGAATACAGGATAAAGGATGATACTATCTGTATTTTAGAACTTCATCTACTCTATGAGACCAAAGGAAGAGAGGTTTATTTGTTTAAGACTTAAATTTTCTGTAGCACACAATTTAACTTAACCTGTCTGGCCAGTTCATTTAAACAACCTAAACACATGAAGCCTAGAATTGGGAATGAGGTCATACAATTCTGTACAGCTTAATATAATACCTGGATATATTTCAGAGTATGTTAGGCAGATAATTTTAAAATATTAACACAGTCCCTTGAGGGACTGGAGAAAAAATAAAGAACTATTAAACTTTCCCACCTGGGAAAACTTTTCCACCTTTATCTTGAGGTTTGCTCTTATGAAACTTATAACTGTAATGGAGATGCTAAGCCTACCTACAATAATGTCACTTTCAGAGAACGTCTTTTTGTTGCTCAGATGTGGTTTTTTCTAAGTCCAATTCTGCAAGTAAAATCATTATCCTCCCCTCTACCTGACACATGACTCCCAGGTCAAAGGGAGAAAAATGTAACAAATTAAGGCTAAGAAATTTCAAATAGAGTTGATAGGCTATTTTGGAGGCTAAGCTTATGCAAGCTTCAGCTAGATATTGCAAATTGCCACAGTATGCCAAGCCCCAACCAACAGTACTCCTGAAAACCCGAAATAATACCCAGGGTTCTATCTGACGTTCGATAAAAATTTCACTCACTAAGTTTACTTTTCAGAAACTTAAAACTTCGAGATTGTTCCTATATCAGACAAGCCCCTGAAACTCAGAGGTACCAGTCTCTCCAAGAACATCAACTAGTTACATTTCCCCTACCCCATAATCTTGACGTCCCTTTTCAACATGAAGAAGTTAGAACAGTCATTGCCCAAATATCCTCCAAAACTGTGAGAAGGATCAAATGAGAAAGAAGAGTTGTAACAGAGAAGATAGGATTTAATAAATGATTGTGACTACTGAATCACCATATTGATATTTCTTCTTAGTCTCTATTGTATTAGAATAGGTAAAAGGAAATACCTGAAATTGCAGAACTGTAACCCATACTATACTTTGAAATTTTTCTATAACTAACTTGTTAAACTGTATTTTGAAGTTTATCACATTTCTCATATATATTATATTTCACACTAAAAACATGTTCAAAAACAAATTTTTAAGATTAAATTTGGCAAAAGATAAATAAACTTGCACAGCAAAACTACAAAACATTGACAAGAAGAATTAAAGAAAATCTAACTAAATGGAGAGATATACTGTGTTAATGGTATGAAGTCTTATTAAGCAATAAAAGATCCTCAGTATGCTCAAGGGATAAATGAAAACAAAAAGAAAGAACTAAAGGATATGAGGAAAATGATGAAAGAATAATATGGTAATTTCTTTGAGATTCTTAATAGAAATCTGGAGTTAATACAATAACTGAAATGAGAAGTTCCTCAGGTGGTTTCAACAGCACATTGGAGAGGGCAGAAGAAATAACCAGGGATCTCAAAGAAAAGACAATTGAAATGATTTGGGCTAAGAAGAAGGAAGGAAAAAGAATAAAAAAAAAAGAACAGAGCCTCAGAGACGTGAAGGGCAAGCATGCCGATACAGATATCATGGGAGCCCCAGGAGGGAAGAAAGAGAAAAAGGGGAGGAAGGACTATTCCAGGAAATAATGGCAGAAAACTTCCCAAATTTAATGAAATACATAAATATGCATATTCAAGAAGCCTAATACCCCAAAACAGGATATATTAAAACAGAAGCATGCCCAGACACATAGTAATCAAACTGTCCAATGTCAAGGACAAGGAGAGAGTTCTGAAAATTACAAGAGAAAAGCAATGTGTTATGTACAAACACATCCCAGTAACATTAAGTCCCAATTTCTCATGAGAAACTATGGAGACAAGAAGTCAGTGATATGAAATATTTAAATTGGTAAGAAAAAACAATTGCCAACCAAGGTTTTACCTCTGGTGAGACTTTCTTTCAAAAATGAGAGATTTTTGTATCTAGTCCTGTTGCACAGTCTGTATCCCTTCAGCTTCAATTATTCATTATCTTACCCTGTTTCTAACTCCTGCTGGACTCTGTTACCAATGACATATTTCAAGTTTATTCTCGAATGTCCGTTCACATCAGTGGGACCATACAGTACCTGTCCTTTAGTTTTTGGCTGGACTCACTCAGCATAATATTCTCTAGGTCCATCCATGTTATTACATGCTTCATAAGTTTATCTTGTCTTAAAGCTGCATAATATTCCATCGTATGTACAAAAACTCAAAAATGGACAGCACAATAATACCTAATTGTAAAGTAATCATGTTAAAACACTGAATGAAGCTGCATCTGAGCTATAGGGTTTTTTTTTTAACTATTATTATTACTTTTATTTCTTTTCTCTATATTAACATTTTATATCTTTTTCTATTGTGTTGCTAGTTCCTCTAAACCGATGCAAATGTACTAAGAAACGATGATCATGCATCTATGTGATGATGTTAAGAATTACTGAGTGCATATGTAAAATGGTATGATTTCTAAATGTTGTGTTAATTTCTTTTTTTTTCTTTCCGTTAATAAAAAAATAAAAAAGAACAGACACCTCTCAGAAGAGGAAATACGGATGGCCAAGAGGCACATGAAGAGATGCTCAATGTCCCTGGCCATTAGAGAAATGCAAATCAAAACCACAATGAGATATCATCTCACACCCACCAGAATGGCCATTATCAACAAAACAGAAAATGACAAGTGCTGGAGAGGATGCGGAGAAAGAGGCACACTTATCCACTGTTGGTGGGAATGTCAAAGGGTGCAACCACTGTGGAAGGCAGCTTGGCGGTTCCTCAAAAAGCTGAATATAGAATTGCCATACGACCCAGCAATACCATTGCTAGGTATCTACTCAAAGGACTTAAGGGCAAAGACACAAACGGACATTTGCACACCAATGTTTATAGCAGCATTATTTACAATTGCAAAGAGATGGAAACAGCCAAAATCTCCATCAACAGAAGAGTGGCTAAACAAACTGTGGTATATACATACGATGGAATATTATGCAGCTTTAAGACAAGATAAACTTATGAACCATGTAATAACATGGATGGACCTAGAGAATATTATGCTGAGTGAATCCAGCCAAAAACTAAAGGACAAATACTGTATGGTCCCACTGATGTGAACGGACATTCGAGAATAAACTTGAAATATGTCATTGGTAACAGAGTTCAGCAGGAGTTAGAAACAGGGTAAGACAATGGGTAATTGAAGCTGAAGGGATACAGACTGTGCAACAGGACTAGATACAAAAACTCAAAAATGGACAGCACAATAATACCTAATTGTAAAGTAATCATGTTAAAACACTGAATGAAGCTGCATCTGAGCTATAGGTTTTTGTTTTGTTTTGTTTTGTTTTGTTTTGATTTTACTATTATTACTTTTATTTTTTTCTCTATATTAACATTCTATATCTTTTTCGGTTATGTTGCTAGTTCTTCTAAACCAATGCAAATGTACTAAGAAATGATGATCATGCATCTATGTGATGATGTTAAGAATTAATGATTGCATGTGTAGAATGGTATGATCTCTAAATGTTGGGTTAATTTCTTTTTTTCCGTTAATTAAAAAAAAAAAAAAAGAGAGAGAAGGGATAATTGGAGATGAAGGGATACAGACTGTACAACGGGACTGGATATAAAAACTCAGAAATGGACAGCACAATACTACCCAATTGTAATGCAATTATGTTAAAACACTGAATGAAGCTGCATGTGAGGTATAGGTTTTTTGTTTTTGTTTTTTTTGTTTTTTTTGCTTTCTATTATTGTTTTAATTCTTATTCTGTTGTCTTTTTATTTCTTTTTCTAAATCGATGCAAATGTACTAAGAAATGATGAATATGCAACTATGTGATGTTATTAAGAATTACTGATTGTACATGTAGATTGGAATGATTTCTAATTGTTTTGTTAATTCTTTTTTTAATTAATAAAAAAATAAATAAATAAATAATAAAATAAAAAAATAAAAAATAAAAAAAAAATGAGAGAGAGATTAAGATACTCCAAGATCAGCAAAAGCTGAGGAAATTCATTACCATTAGACTTGCCCTATAAGTAGTGCTAAAGGGAGTTCTTAAACTAAAAGAAAAGGACACTGGACAGTGGATCAAAGCAGCATAAAGAAATTAATACTTCTAATAAAGGTAATCATATGAGTAATTATAAATGCCATTATTACAGTAATATATTTTTTGGTATAATATTCCATTACTTCTCACAGGTGATAAAATGCAAATGCATAAAAATAATGGTAAATCTATGAGTCTGGACTACAACATACAAAGATACAATTTGTAATGAGTACAAAAAAGATAGGAGGAGAAAAAAGGCAAAGGAGAGATTGTAACAAAGAAGACAGGATTTAACGAATGAGCATGACTACTGAATCATAGTCTCCAGTGCCTTAGACCACCTAGGAGGAAAAACCTGAAATTGCGGAACTGTAACCCATACCGTACTTTGAAATTTGTTCTAGAGCTACCTGTTAAAATGTACTTTGACATTTATCACTTTTTTGTGTATATGTTATCTCTCACAATAAAAAAATGTTTAAAATAAAAATAAAAAAAGATAGGAGGACAAAGGGGTACAGGAACAGAATAAATATGTATGTTTTGAAATTAAGTTGTTATCAAATCAAATATGACTGCTATAGATTTAGGATGTGAAATTTTAACCCCATGGTAACAACAAAGAAAGCATCTGAAAAATATATTCAGAAAAAAAATGAGGAACTCAAAATACAACAATACAAAAAATCGAATAAACATGACAGTAGACAATAACAGAAGAACTAAGGGTCAAAAAAAGGCACAAGACTTATAAAGGCAACATAGCAAAATGGCACAATAAAGTCCTGCATTATCACTAGAAAAATTTAAGACTAGATGGCTTCACTGATGAATTCTACCAAACATTCCAAGAAAAATTAACACCACCCAGCTAAAACTCTTCCAAAATACTTCCTAACTAATTTTAGAGGCCAATATCACCTTCATACCAAAACTACAGAGATAGCACAAGAAAATTACAGATCAATATCCTTCATGAATACAGATGCAAAAACCATCCCAACAAAGTACTAGTAAACCAAATCCAATAGCATATTAAAAGAATTTTACACCATGATCAACTGGGATTTAGCCCAGGTATGCAAAGCTGGTTCAACATAAGAAAATAGATCAAGGTAATAATACACCATATTAATGGAATGAAAAAGTAAAACCTCATGATCATCTCAATGCAGAAAAGACATCTGACAAAATTCAGCAGCCCTTCTTGATAAAAACATTTTAAAAATGAGAAATAGAAGGAAAATTCCTCATCATGATAAAGAGCATAAATGAAAACTCCACAGCTAATAATCATCCTCAATGGTGAAAGACTGAAAGCTTTCTCTTCAAGATCAGGAAGAAGACAAGGACACCCCCTGTCACCATTGTTACTCAGAATTGAACTGAAAGTTCTGGCCAGAGAAATTAGGCAAGATAAAGAAATAAAAGATATCCAAGTGAGAAAGGAAGAAATAAAAATGTCTCTATTTCAGATCACATGATCCAATATATAGAAAAATAATTATTAGAAATGATGAGGCAACATGAACAATATATGAGACAATGTGATCAGCTACCTAGAATGTCCAAGACAACTGAAAACTGTGAAAGGTAATGAGACAAAAAAGGTGATCTGATGAATAAAATCAATAGGTGGATAGGTAGATAAATAGATGAATTGATAAACAGTTGCACAAAATACACAGAAAATGTAGCCAAATGTTAAAAGTGAGTGGGTCTATGGGCCACGGTGGCTCAGCAGGTAAGAATGCTTGCCTGCCAAGCCCGAGGACCCGGGTTCGATTCCCGGTGCCTGCCCATGTTTAAAAAAAAAGTGAGTGGGTCTAAGTATCTGGGGTGGGGGTATATTGGAATTCTCTGTATGAGTTTTGTATTACTTTTCCAACTGTTCTGTACATTTAAAAGTCCTTCAAAATAAGAAGTTAAACAAACAAATAAAAACGGAAAAAAGTGACTAAAAAGACAGCAGCAACTGTACTGACAATGATAATGATAATACAAAACATGATCCTGGATGGGTTTCTAGAAAGGGAGGAGAAAAGGTTCAAAGGGCCATTACTGGGACATATGAAAAAAGAATGGGATATTGATTGTAAGCTTTATATCAATTTAAATTTCTTGAATGTTAACAATAGATAACTAATACATCCATCAACAGGTGAGTGCATAAACAAATTGTGATATATCCATACAATGGAATGCTATTCACCAATGAAACAGGAATGAATTAATACACTCAACAGGATTGTGTTTCAAAATAATTCCACTGAGTGAAAGAAACTAGACAAAAATAAAAAGAATTACAAAAATTCTAGAAAATGCAAACTAATCAAGAGCGATAACAAGCAGATCAATGATCACCTAGGAATGAGGAGGAAGCAAGAAGAAGAAAAATTACAAAAGGACACAAGAAAGCATTTGGGGCATAATTATTATGATCATTAACTTACTTGTGGTGATGGATTCATGGAGGTATACATGTTAAAAATGTACTGATTGTGTATTTAGTTACATACTACTTAAATTGATTATTCTCCAATAAGGAAAAAAGAGAATATTTTTTTCAGCATGGTATTATTGTTTTAAAACTATATCAGCATTACCATCTATATCTTCCAAAATATAGAATTATCTAAATTACATCTTTCTATCCATTTGAATAGAATGAGAACTATTTCAGAAAACTTAGCCTATATGTTTTTAACATTTGCCACTGGAGTGAACAATGATAAGTAAATTCTGTTGCTATATTCTGAATACTAAGAAATAGAAGAAAATGATTCAGTTGACAATATTAGATCATCCAAAAAGGTTGTTAATTTGAAGGCAACTGAATAAAAGCTCTGTCTTCTATTTGTCAATCTCAGGCTACCTAGCTACACAACAGCTAACTCTATTCTGTGGTGGTGAACAGAACTACCTCAATTAATCTGTGGATGTCTAGCTCAATCCCTAAATTACTTATCAAATCTAGGCAATGCTGAGAGAATTCACAGCATTCTTTTCACATCTTGAAATTAAAAAGCTACAAAAGTTGCCAATTCAAAACCTAAGATTCAGGGCGGACAATAGTGGTACAGTGGCAGATCTCACCTGCCACACTGGAGACCCAGGTTTGATTCCCAGTGCCCGCCCATGCAAAAAAAAAAAAAAAAAAAAAAAAAAAAAAAAAGCTAAGATTCTATTCTATTTCTAGAAATTAACAGTATTATTTCTTTCTTTCTTTTTTTTGTAGGCTCTATGGACAATTGATCTTTGATAAGGCAGTCAAGCCAACTCACTTGGGACAGAACAGTCTCTTCAATAAATGATGCTTGGAGAACAGGATATTCATATACAAAAGAATGAAAGAGGATCCATATCTCACAACTTACACAAAAATTAACTCAAAATGGATCAAAGACCTAAACATTGGACCTAAGACCATAAAACTTTTAGAAGAAAATGCAGGGAAATAAATATCCTATAAAACTTTTAATAGATAAAGATATAGATAAATGGGAGCTCCTGAAAAATAAACACTTTTCTGCATCAAAGAACTTTGCCAAGTAAGGAAAAAGGCAACCTACCAAAATGGGATCTGATATTTGGAAATGACATATCAGATGAGGGTCTAGTATCCAGAATATATAAAGAGATTGTTCAACTCAACAACAAAAAGACAAACAACCCAATTGCAAAATGGGCAAAAGATGTGAACAGACACTTCTCAAAAAAGGAAATACAAATGGCTAAAAGGCACATGAAAAGCTGCTCAACTTCCCTGGCTATTAAGGAAATGCAAATCAAAATCACAATGAGATATCATCTCACACCCACCATAATGGCCATTATCAAAAAGCAAACAATGACAAGTGCTGGAGAGGATATGGAGAAATAGGCACACCTATCCACTGTTGGTGAGAATGTAAAATGGTACAACCACTATGGAAGGCAGTTTGGCAGTTCCTTGGGAAGCTAAGTATAGAACTGCCACACAATCCGGCAATACCATTGCCAGCTATCTATTCAGAAGACATAAGTGCAAGGACACAAACGGACATTTGTATACCAATGTTTATACCGGCATTATTTACAATTGCCAAGAAATGGAAACAGCCCAAAAAATCATCAACAGATGAGAGGCTAAACAAACTGTGGTATATACATACAATGGGATATTATGCAGCTGTAAGACAGAATAAAGTCATGAAGCATGTAACAACATGGATGGACCTTGAGGGCGTTATCCTGAGTGAGATTAGCCAGAAACAAAAGGACAAATATTGTATGGTCTCACTGATATGAACGAACATTAATGAGCGAACCTGGAGAATTTCAGTTAAGAACAGAGGCTATAAGGAGATAGAAATAGGGTAAAGATTGGGTACTTGGAGCTAAAGGGATACAGATTGTGCAACAGGACAGATTGTAAAAATTCAGAAATGGAAAGCACAATACTACCTGAATGTAGCACAATAACATAAGTACACTGAATGAAGCTGGATGTGAGAACAACAGAGGGAGGAGGGCTAGGGGCACATATGAAACCAGAAGTAAAGAAAGACGATAAAGACTGAGATAGTATAATCTAGGAATGCCTAGACTGTGCAATGATAGTGACTAAATGTACAAAAACATTTTTTTTTGCATGAGGAAGAACAAAGGAATGCTAGTATTGCAGAGTGTTGAAAATAGATGGTCATTCATATTTTGAAGCTTCAACTTATGTGTGAGACTAAAGCAAGGAATATTTATTTGGAACAAAATTTGTATTTTGACTAGTGCATTTCCTAATTTAACTTATATGGACACTTTAATTGAACACCATTAAGTACATGGAACCTTGAATAGGGCATGAGATTTTGTAGGTTGGTCCAGGTTAATGTGATGCCCTGATAAATAAAGAAGTATTTGCCAAGTCTCCATGGGGGAATGGGGAGAATGGGGGGAAATTCAACCTCCCCATTTGGAGAATTCCTGATATACTAGCAAGCAGTGGTGACAACCAAATCAATAGGCCAAGCCCTCAATCTTGGGTTTTATTCCTATAAACTTATCTCCATAAAGGATAGGCTAAGCCTACTTAAAATTAGGCCTAAGAGTCACCCCCAGAGAAGCTCTTTTGTTGCTCAGCTGTGGCCTCTCTGTCTCAGCCAACACAGCAAACAAACTCACTGCCTTTCCTCTCTCTACAGGAGACATGACTTCCAGGGGTGTAAACCTCCCTGGCAATATGGGACAGAAATCCTAGAATGAGCTGGGACTCAGCATCAAGGGACTAAGAAAACCTTTTAACCAAAAGGGGGAAGAGAGAAATGAGACAAAATAAAGTGTCAGTGGCTGAGAGATTTCAGACAGAGTTGAGAGGTCATATTGGAGGTTATTTTTACACATTATATAGATATTCCCTTTTTAGTTTAAGTTGTATTAGAGAGGCTAGAGGGAAGTGCCTGAAACTGTAGAGCTGTGTTCCAGTAGCCATGTTTCTTGAAGATGACTACTGCAAGAATATAATGATATAGCTTTTGCAACGTGACTGTGCGATTGTGAAAACCTTTTGTCTGATGCTCCTTTTATCTATTGTATGGACAGATGAGTAAAAAATATGGATTAAAAAAATAAACAGTACAGGGAACAAAGGTTAAAATAAACTGAGTAGATTGAAATACTAGTGGTCAATGAAAGGGAATGGGTAAGGGATATGGCAGGTATGAGTTTTTTCTTTTTTGTTTTGCTGGAGAGATGTAAATGTTCAAAAAAAATGATCATGGTGATGAATAAACAACTATGTGATGAAAAAAAACACACCATGATAGACACAGAATTTCAAACTAATCAAAGATGTTCATACAAATCTCCTAAGTTCAATGCATTGGCTAAAGACATAAAGGATCTCAAGAAGACACTAAACAAGAGCATAAAGAAGAATTTAAAAGAATAAATAGAAAACCAGCAGGTCTTACGGAAATGAGAAATACTGTAGATCACATTTAAAATATACTAGAGACACACAACAGCAGATTTGAAGCAGAAGAAAGAATAAGTGAACTAAAGGACAGGACAACTGAATTTGAAAGCGAAAAAGAACTAATGGTGAAAAGAATGGGAAAATTTGAATTGGATCTCAGGGAAATGATGGACAATGCAAAGCGCACAAATACAAGAATCATTGGTGTCCTAGAAGGAGAAAAGACTTAGGAAGATTATTTGAGGCGATAATTTGGGAAAACTTCCCAACACTTATAAAAGACATAAATACGCAAATCAAAGAAGCCCAACAAATTCCAAATAGAATAAACCCAAATAGACCCACTTCAAGACACATAATAATCACACTGTCAAATGCTAAAGAAAAGCAAATGCTGCTGAAAGCAGCAAGAGAAAAGATTTTCATCATATACAAGGGAAGCCACATAAGATAAAGTTCAGACTATTCAACAAGCACCAAGGAGGTGAGAAGGAAGTTATAATATACTTAAGATTCTGAAAGAGAAAAATTTCCAGCCAAGAATTCTTTATCCAGCCAAGCTATCCTTCAGTAGTGAGGAAGAGATTAAAATTCTCACAGACAAACAAATGCTGAGAGGATTTGTTAACAAGAGAGCAACCCTGCAAGGAATACTAAAGGGAGTTCTGTCAGCTGAAAAAAAGACAGGACAGAGAGGTCTGGAAGAGGGCACGGAATTGAAGATGATTAGTAAGGGCAATGTAAAGGATTAAAAAAGAGGGGTGGTGGTGGACTATATAGATCTGACAAATAAAATCCAAAGGATAATAGGATATGTGAATATATATCTCAATAAAACTGCACTAGAAAAAACAAAGGATAAAATGGTAGATTCAAGAACTGCCTTTACATTAATAACTTTGAAATGTTAACAGACTAAACTCACTAATTAAAAGATAGGGACTGGCAGAATGGATTTTAAAATGTGCCCCATCTGTATGCTGTTTACAGGAGACTCATCTTAGACACAAGGATACAAACAGATGAAAGTGAAAGGATGGAAAAAGATCTTCTAAGGAAGCTATAACCAAAAGAAAGTAGGAGTGGCTATACTAATATCAGGCAAAATAGGCTTTAGATGCAAAGATGTCATAAGAGACAAGGAAGGAAATATTAATAAAAGGGAGAAGAAGAAATAACAATTATAAATGTTTATGCATCTGATCAAGGCGCTCCAAAGAACATGAGGCAAATGTTGGCAAAACTGAAGGGAGCACTAGAAGTTTGAACAATAATAGTGGGAGACTTCAACACACCTCTCTCTTCTACAGACAGAAAAACCAAACACAGGATCAATAAGGAAACAGAGAACCTAAGCAATGTGATGAATGAATTGAACTTTACAGACATATATAAAACATTACAACCAAAAACATCAGGATAGACCATATGCTGGGGCACAAAACAGGTCTTTGTAAATTTAAAAAGACAGAAATTATTCAAAGCACTTTCTCTGACCATAATGAAATGAAGATGGAAATCAATAACCATGAAACAACCAGAAGTTTCACAAATACATGGAGATTAAATAACATTCTTAAACAATCAGTGGGTCAAAGAAGAAATTGCAAGAGAAATAGGTATATATTTGGAGAAAAATGAAAATGAGAATACAACATATCAGAACTTATGGGATGTGGCAAAGGCAATGCTGAGAACGCCAAGTTAAAAAATAAGAGCAAAAATCAAGGACTTAATTGCTAACTTGGAGGAACTAGAGAAATAACAGCAAACTAACCCCAAAGCAAATAGAAGAGAAATAATGAAGATTAAAGCAGAAATAAATGAATTGAAGAATCAAAAAATAAGAGAGTCAATAAACCAAAAGTTGGTTTGTTATAAAATCAACTAGGCTGACAAAGAAAAAAAGAGAGAGGATACAAATAAATAAAAACAGAAATAAGAGGGGGATCATTACCATGTACCCTGAATAAATGAAAATAGTGAGAAGATACTATGGACAAATATATGCCAACAAGGCAGATAACTTAGATGTACAAATTCCTAAAAACAAATGAACAAGCTACATTGACTCTAGAAGAAACAGAAGATCTCAACAAACCAATTACAAGCAAAAACATTCAATCCGTCATCAAAAATCTTCCTACAAAGAAAAGCCGAGGGCTAGATAGTTTCACAGGGGAATTTTACCAAACGTTCCAAAAAGAACACTTGCTCAAACCCTTCCCAAAAAAACAAAGGAAAAGGAATACTATCTGTGCTGGTTTGAAAGGAAGTATGCCCCCTAAGAAAAGTCATGTTTTAATATAAATCCCATTTCTTAAAGGTAGAATAGTCTCTATTCAATGCTGTGTATTTGGGACTGTGATGGGATCATCTCCCTGGTTGATGAGATTTAGTTAAGAACGGTTGTTAAACTGGATTAGGGGATGACATGTCTCCACCCATCTGAGTGGGTCTTGATTAGTTTCTGAAGTCCTATAAAAGAGGAAACATTTTGGAGAATGAGAGACTCAGAGAGGGCAGAGAATGCTGCAACACTACAAAGCAGAGAGTCCACCAGCCAGCGACCTTTGGAGATGAAGAAGGGAAATGCCTCCCGGGGAGCTTCATGAAACCAGAAGCCAGGAGAGTAAGCTAGCAGATGACGCCGTGTCTGCCATGTGCCCTTCCAGCCGAGAGAGAAGCCCTGACTGCGTTTGCCATGTGCCCTTCCAGCCGAGAGAGAAGCCCTGACTGCGTTCGCCATGTGCCTTTCCAGATGAGAGAGAAACCCTGAACTTCATCGGCCTTCTTGAACCAAGGTATCTTTCCCCAGATGCCTTTGATTGGACATTTCTATAGACTTGTTTTAATTGGGACATTTTCTCGGCTTTAGATCTGTAAACTAGCAACTCATTAAATTTCCCCTTTTAAAAGCCATTCCGTTTCTGGTATATTGCATTCCGGCAGCTAGCAAACTAGAACACTATCTAACTCATTTTATGAAGCTACCATCATTCTAATAGCAAAACCAGATAAAGATGCTACAAGAAAGGAAAACTACAAGGCAATCTCCCTAATGAAAATAGGTGCAAAAATGTTCAGCAAAATACTAGCAAATCTAATCCAATGGCACATTAAAAGAATTATACAGTACAACCAAGTGGGGTTAATTCCAGACATGCAAGGCTGGTTCATCACAAGAAAATCAATCAGTGTAACAGAACATATTATTAATAACTTGAAAGGGAAAAGTTACATTATTAGCTCAATGGATGCTGAAAAAGCACTTGACAAAATTCAGCATCCCTTTCTGATAAAATCACTTCAAAAGGTAGGAATTGAAGGAAACATTCTCAGTATGATAAAATGCATACATGAAAAACCCACAGTAAGCATCATACTTAATAATGAGAGACTGAAAGCCCTTTCCCTGAAATCAGGAATGAAACAAACCAAAACCACAACAAGATATCATCTCATACCTACAAGAATGGCTGCCAGTAAACAAACAGAAAACTACAAATGTTGGAAAGGATATGGAGAAACTGGAACACTTATCTACTGTTGGTGGGAACATATAATGGTACAGCCACTGTGGAAAACAGGTTGATGGTTCCTCAGAAAACTAAATGTCAAGTTGCCCTATGACCCAGCAATACCAATACTCAGTAAATACCCAGAACAGCTGAAAGGAGTGTCATGAACAGATACTTGCACACTGATATTCATAGCAGCATTATTATGCACAGTAAGAAGAATTGGGGTCCTGAAGCATATGACACCATGGATGAAACTTTAAGACATAATGCTAAGCAAAATAAGCCAGACAGAAAGGGACAGATACTGTATGATTTCACCAACATGAACCCCTTTGAAAATGCAAACTCAGAGTCTTAAAATACAGAATATAGGGGACCTAGAGTTAGACATAAGCTAGAGATGGGGGAATGGTTATCTGATATGTACATACTAGTTAATGAGTTTGAACTTAAAAGTATGGGAATGGATAGATGTTATGGTAGTTCATAAGTAATGGTGCCATATTGAAGGTGAAAATGATTGAAAGGGCTTGTTTACAGCCATGTACCTTACCTATTAGCACTACAAATACAAATAAGTTCTTGCATGAACTACTTCAAAATATGACACTTCTACAAAGAGTTAGTAATAGAAGGGTATATGGGGAAAACTACTTATTGCATGTTATGGTTTACATTTAACAGGAATACATCACTGGTACCCCAACAATACTAGGGGGAAATTATTGGGGGGGGACAGTTAAGGGGAGTTTTGGATTTTTCTTTAGTGTAGGTATGTCTATCTGTTATTTTTCTCTTTGACGCAATGAAATTTGTCTAAAATTGAGAATAATGATGATTGTACAACCAAGTGAAGATACTGTGAAACACTGATTATTTTGAATAGAATATATGCTACAGAAATATATCTCAATAAAACCTGCAGATTCAAAATAAATAAATAAGTAGAAAAATTCAAGTGCTAGAGAAAATATGGAGGGAGAGGTATATCTATTCATTGATGGTAGGGTAGCAGAATGGGGCAGCCCCTCTAGATTCACAGGAGTTTAAATATAGGGTTGCCGTATGATTAGGCAATTTCATTACTGGGTGCTGATTCTGTTTCTCTAGAGAACCCTACCTAATACACTGGGAATATACTCAAAATAACTGTAAGCACGGTCTCAAATAGATATTTGCACACTGATGTTTATGGTGACATTTATTCATAATACCCAATGGATGGAGGTGGCCATAGGGTACAATGACTGAGAAGCAGAAGGGCAAACTGTAGTATATATGATGGAATTATGTGCGGCTACAGAAAGGAATGAAGTCATGAGGCATCTAACAAGGTGAATGAACAATGAGGACATCATAGTGAGCAAACTAAGCCAGAAACAAAAGGACTAACATTATATGGTCTCTTTTAGAAAATATTTATAAGTAAATTGGGGTCTAGGATGTAAATTCTTATAGCAGTGACATTTATTCCTGACCTAAGTTCTGAGATGCTGTGCTACATGTGTATAATCTGGTATGTTTCTGGAATTTGGGGTACACTTGAACACCTAAGATTCAAAACTGGACTTCTGCAGCTCTGAAAGTTAGTATTCCTATATATAGCAACTGTTAAAGAAGCTAAAAATGAGATCAGGCTTCAATTAGTGTTAGAACAAAGCCAATCTGGTCAGGACTAAGGCAAATCAGAATACAGGATAAAGGATGATACTGTCTGTATTTTAGAACTTCACTTAGTCTATGAGACCAAAAGAGAAGAGGTTTATTTTGTCCAAAATTTAAACTTTCTATAGCACATAATCTTACTTAACCTGTCTTGGCAGTTCAATTAAACAACCTAAACATATGGAACCTAGAATTGGGAACGAAGTCTTGCGATTCTGTATAGTTTAATATATTACCCGGATGCATTCCAGAGTATATTGGTCAGAAAACTTAAAAGTACTAGCAAAGTCCCTTGAGGTACTGGAGAAAATATATGGAACTATTAAACTTTCCCACCTGGGAAATTCCTGATACTCTCTCAAACATCACGGTCTCCCAAATTAATAGGCCAACCCCTCGATCTTGAGGCTCTTATGAAAGTTATCTGGAACGTAGACGCTGAGCCTACCTATAATAATGCCTAAGAATTACTTCCAAGAATCTCTTTTGCTGCTCAGATGTGGACCCTCTCTCTCTCTAAGCCCAACTCTGCGAGTAAACTCATTACCTTCCACTCTATGTGGGCATGACATACAAGGATAAGGCTGGCCCTGGCACTATGGACAGTGCCTTCCTGACTAAAAAGGGAAAAAGAAATGTAACAAAAAAAGTATCAGTGACCAAAAGATGTCAAATAGAATCGAGAGGCTATTCTGGAGGCTACACTTATGCAAACTTCAGCTAGATATTGCCGATTGCCAGGGTATGTCAAGCCTCAACCAACAATATTCCTGTAAACCCTAAGAATACCCAGAGAAATGTGTGGAAATGAGTCACTAGTGAGTGTTAATTTGAATCCAAAGAAGAATTATTAAAAGCAAGTAAAGCAACTCTGTGCATACTTCTGGGGAAGTACCTTCATTATTTTACTTGAAATCTACTGAACTTATCCCAGAAAATTTAAACATATTTTTCAATGCCAGAAAAAGAAGAGCAGTGGCACTCAATGAATGCTTTTTCAAAGTACAGTTTAGAGACTGAATTTTTTACAATCTAATTACATGCAGGATAGGAGCACATGTCAATAAGGAGAAGAAAATAAGCAATAAATATTTCTCTGCCTTTCACTATCATTACTACTCTTGCTGGTAAAGTTTCACATCAACAATAACAACCAAAAACTGGAATGACCATCAACTAAAAAATATCAATCAAGAATTCTTGAAGCCATTTCATGAGTAAAACCTATTTTTTTTAAAGTTCTATTCATGGAAACAAGATCTAGTTTCTTACTAAATTATTTATAAAATATTTGGTAGCATTGCACACATTCAACATGTAATACTGACCCTAACACTGTGTATTTTAGCCTAATTCTATAAAAAAAAAATAAAATGTTAAAAAATGTTTTCACCAATACCCAAATTAGTTCTCCTATATTTCCCCTCGTTTTCATGTCCCACACAAATATGACCATCCATCCATTCCCATCAGTGCCACAGGATGAGAAAAAGTTGGAAATACTACTGTATTCTCAGTATTTCTTGAATGAATGCTTTAATACAGAAATTTAAATTTTAAAAAACATTTCCAAAGGGTCACACATTTTCAAAGAACTTATATATAGCAAATCAACTTCAATCAGCAAAAATGAGTCAAATACTCCAACTTGTTTATATCAACAGCAAAGCAGAATCCAAGAGTCACCAGAGAGATCACAGAAACCTCTAAACTCCAGGAAAACAAGTTAATTATTCAAACCAACTCTAAAATATAGTAGAATGTAGCATACATAACCTTTCTGGAAAAGTCAGTTGTTGGCATTTGTGCTGGTTTGAAAGAATGTATATACTCTAGAAAAGCCACGTTTTAATCAAAATCCCATTTCATAAAGCCAGAATAAGCCCTATTCAATACTGTGTGCTTGAATCTGTAATTAGATCATCTCCCTGGAGATGTAATCCAATCAAGAGTGGTTGTTAGGCTGGATTAGGTGGAGATGTGTCTCCACCCATTTGGGTGGGTCTTGATTAGTTTACTGGAATCCTATAAAAGAGGAAACATTTTGGACAATGAGGGAGATTCAGAGAGAACAGAGCAAAACGACATAGCCAAGAGAAGTGGAGTCCACCAGCCAGCGACCTTTGGAGATGAAGAAGGAAAAGGAGGAAGTTTAGCAGATGACACCTTGTTCACCATATGCCTTTCCAGATAAGAGAGAAACTCTGACTGTGTTCGCCATGTGCCTTTCCACTTAACAGAGAAACCCTAAACTTCATCAGCCTTCTTGAACCAAGATATCTTTTCCTGGATTCCTTAGATTGGACATTTCTATAGACTTGCTTTAACTAGGACATTTCCATGGCCTATAAACTGTGTTTCTAGTAAACTGCATTCTGGCAGCTAGCAAACTAGAATAGCATCTTATAAAGACATAAGAATTCAAATCAACCTTAAGAAATTCTCACTCTAAAAGGTAATTAGGAAGAGCTCTAATGAGGAGATGAATCACAAGATAATTCAAACGATTTATTTTTTTTAATTATCAGGTAAATCTGTTTATTCTTAATTTGGCTAACAGCCAAAAATGGTCCTGTTTTTTCCACACTTATTTAAGCCCACAAAATTATTTCATAAATCATACTTCTGGAATATCTAGATTTTTATTCTGACACAAACTGATACACCAAAACTTAAGTGTTACAAGCTCTGCTATCGAACCTGAACAATGTTCTGGTGTTTATTTCCTTTTAAAATTTGCAGTCTGTCTTTTCCCCTAAACTCTCCTTTATCCTGGAATGCTATGTAACTCAAATTTCATTGCAAGAATGTTATTAAAATAAATGTGTTTTTTCTCACATTTTAGCAAATGGCTCTGATATGATATTTAAATCTTATAATAATTCTTTATTTATTATAAAGAATAATCTTAGAATTTTTATAATTAAAATTAATCTAACACAACCCCTTCATTCTACAAAAGAGAAATATAAAAATTAGAAAAATTAAATTACTTTTTCAGAATGAGAATTATGCTAAACTCTAACAGTCAGTAAATACATGCCATCCTCATGCACAGCCTAAAAAAGTTAACAGTGCTATGACGGGGAAAGTACCTTTGCCCCAAATATATGAATTCTGATTCAAGTGCACACAAGTTACTTCTGTGGGAAAAAAATAAGAGAAAAGTATTGGTTAGCAAGATACAAAAAGTCTGGGTAAAACAGACAGCAGAGAAACTATAAAAGGGAAGAAAATTAAGAGAATAAACCCAGGGTCTCACAATTTCGTTTTTATCTATTAATAGTAAAATTTCTGAGAACCCACAAAAAGAAATATAGGAATAAAACTAGAAAGGCACAGGGCCCCTGGGTGCAGTATGAGACACAGAGTTGCCAGTATATACATCTATGTAAGTATATACATGTACACACATATAAGCTCACCAACCTAATAACCTTCAGACTTCTGAGCAGACAGCCCCACAAAAGTTACTTCCTTTTAATGTGCAAATTATGCTTGAAACAACATTAATTTTAGAGTCAAAACAGAGATCCTGAAGTTTCTCAGATGTAAGGAATAGTAAAAGAAAAATTAAAGTTTCAATATACAATAATGCTAATTAAAAGAACATCAAATGCCTTTGTCCATTTAGTATGTCTTCTTACTGGTTTAATCAATCTTTACGGACTTAAATGACCATAAAAAAACATTTAAGAGCTTCCATAAATTCATTCAAGTCCTCAGTCTACCTGCCCTAAGCAACTACCTTCTCTTGACCACTGCTCTAGGTGTTAGCAGCAGAGATGAAAGAGCCTGCACTCACGAAACTTAAAGGAAATATATATATATAAGAACAAACACATGTGAGTGGTTGTATGTATGTAATTGTGTCCATTGTGTGTATGAGCATATGTGTCCTTCTTTAAAAAGGAAGGTAAAATAGTAGAAAGAGACCATGGGGGGAGAAGTAAAGGAACACCCTTTGAAGAGGCAGTGGCCTAAATAAAGTATAAGGGGGACCTATAGAAAGAGAGGAATATTGTGAGGAAACTAGTCCCAACACAGACATAAAGGAATAACACTCCAGACACAACATACCACAAATCAAAGGTAGTGAAATCAGAGACTTTGGGATGCTCAAAGAATAACAAAGAAGCCAAGTGGTTATAGCAAGGCAAAGAATAATTAAAAATTAGATCAGGGAATTATGAGCAGGGGCTAGATCATACAGAGCTTGGTAGATCACAGTTAGGACATTTTTTGGGTATGCTATATTTCATTCTTTTCCCATGTGAGTATCCCATTATTGCAGCACCATTTGCTGAATTTTGTTTGTTTGTTTGTGGGGGGAAGTACATGGGCCAGGAATAAAACCTGGTCTCCCAAATGACAGGCGAGAAATCTATCACTGAACTACCCTTGCACACCCCCACAGTTAGGATTTTATTTTAAGTATGATGGGAAGCCACTGGAACAGGGCTGATGTAAATTTAGATTTTCAAAAGTTCATTCTGGGAGGTTTCCAGGTAAGATAGCAGAATGGGGAGGTTCAAAACTCAGTTTGTCCTCCAGGGCAGTAAGTAAACAGCTAAGAGTGGAGGGAAGAGACTGATAACCCACCATGAAGAGCTGTGATTTACTCTCCAAATTGTGAAGGCTGGTGTCTATCCCACACTAGCAACAGGCCGCCCTGGATATAAAAGTCCGCTTCCCCAAAGTAGAGGGTCATGACTGAGCACTAACTGTGATTTTTGATTAGCAAATTTGGAACACTGGGTCCCAGGTCTGAGGACAGTTAACAGTTTCAACCAGTCCAGGACAAAAAGCAGTCAGCAGCCTCTGTTTCAACCCTTCCTCCAGTAGTGGTAGAAGTGAGGCAACTGAGAGACACAGTGCCTTCCTGGGGCTATGGGGAGCAGTTTGCTGAAGGGCAGTGCTTCCCCAAGAACAGGAAGGGGCACAGCTGAGTACCAATTGTGACGTTTGGTTAGCAAAAACAGAAGGCTGGGTCCTGGGATCTGTACTAGGGTTTCAATCCAACCCAGACAAAAGCCACTGATGGCCTCTGCTTCAATCCTCCCCCCCAATACCGGCCAAGTTGTTGAGAGTTAAAAACACAGTTAACACCTTAGGACTGCAGGGAATAGTTTGCTGAAGAGTGTCATCTGCTGGGCAGGCCAAGACAGAATAGGTAGGTCCTGGGAGTCATCAAAGAGAAGTCTGGTGTCCTTCTGGGTCTCCTCCCCAGGGCACTTCAGAACAGACTGATGCCCCCTCCATGGATCTCTGCGCCTATACTGACTGGGAAATATTGACTCAGAAAGCTCTCCAGGTTGAGCCTCCTCCCAGAATTTGCCCTCCAGGCAAAAGCAGCTACAGACAACAAAAAGTACAGCTTTTTGTTTTGGCAATGAGCTTACTGCCAAAACACAGATGTCATGAAAACCATCACTATGTCTTAAGCCAAAGTGGAAAAGGAAATTTGTCATCATTCGACATACAGATTTGGGGAAAGCCACCAATAATAGCCACCTAATCTACAAATGAGGCAGACTCAACAAAAGAACCATCAAAAATTTTGAGAAGGAAGCTACTGAGATAGAAGAAGAGTCTTCCAATATATGTGGGTCTTGGGAAAACTGAAAGCTGAATGTGAGTGTGGTATCACCACTGATACCTCCCAGCACTAATATTTGAGACCAGCAAGCATGTGGCCATCAGTGACACCCCCCCACACAAAAACGTTTTTAAAAACATGATTACAGGCACATCTCAGGCTGACTGTGCTGTCCTGATTGCTGCTGCTGGTATTCGTAAATTTGAAGGTGGTCTTTCCAATAGGCAGATCTGTGAACATGCCCTTCTGGTTTATGCATTGGGTGTGAAACTAAATGTTTCTTCTTGAAAAATGGATAAAATATTCACAGATAAACAAATGCTGAGAGACTTCATCAACAAGAGACATGCCCTACAATAAAATACAAAAGGGAGTTCTGCAGGCTGAAAGGTAAAGACAAGAGAGAGAGGTATGGAGTAGAGCACAGGAATGAATATTACCAGTAAATGTAACTAAAAGGGTAAAAAGAGAGGCCAAAAAAAAAAAAAAAAAAAAACCCAACATGCAGCATACACAAATCAAAGGATAAAGTGGTTGAAGTATGTACCACTGAATGTTACTGGATTAAACTCCCAAGCAAAAGACACAGATTAGCAGAAAGGATAAAAAAATATCATTCACCTACTGCTGTCTACAAGAGACACACTTAAACCCAAGAACACAAATAACATGAAAATGAAAGGCTGGAAAAAAATATTCCATGCAAACAGTAACCAAAATGGAGCTGAAGTAGTTTATACTAATATCAGACAAAATTATCTTTAAAAGTATAATTGACTTTGTTTTAAAAACAAATATTTTATTTTAATAAAAGGGGCAACCCACCAAGAAGAAATAACAGTTATAAATATTTATGCACCTAACCTTGGTGCCCCAAAATGCATGAGGTAACCACTGGCAAAACTGAAGGGAGAAATGGACACCTCCAGAATTTTTATTGGCACTTCAACACACTACTCTCACCAATAAATAGAACATCTAGACAGAAGGATCAATAAGGAAACAGAGAATTTGAGTAACATGATAAATGAACTAAACCTAACTGACATATGCAGAATACTGCACTGTAAAACTGCAGGATATACATTCTTCTCAAGTGCTCATGGGTCAATCAATCTCCAGACCAGACAGCATGTTGGGTCACAGAACAAGTCTCAATAAATTTAAAAACACAGAAATTATACAAAGCATTACCTCTCCTCATAATGGAATGCTAGCTGGAAATCAATAACAGGTGGAAAACCAGAAAATTCACAAAAATATGGAAGCTAAACATCATACTCTTAGACAATCAGTGGGTCAAAGAAGACACTGAAAGAGAAATCAGTAAATATCTGAGGATGAATGAAAATGGGAACACAACATAGCAAAACTGCAAAGGCAGTGCTGAAAAGGATATATATATAGCCTATCTCTAAAAACCTAGATTAAAAGGAATAAAGAATATGGTATGTAAATATATCTCAGGGAAGAAAACAAAAGCTAAAATCAAACACCAAATTAAATACCAGGAGGCACTAGAAAAAGAACAGGAAACTAATACCAAAGCAGAAGGAAAGAAATAATAAAGATTAGAGCAGAAATAAGTGAATTGAGAATTTTTTTTTTAATAGGGAAAAGGACTAAAATCATAGGTGGGGTCCTTGAGAAGATCAATAAAACTGACAGACCCTTAAGTTGGAATCAAATAATCAAAGAGAAAAGATCTAAAAAATAAAATCAGAAATGAGGGAAATTACTACTAACTCCAACAGAAATAAAGGAATCATAAGAAGATACTATGAACAGTATGCCAACAAATTAGACAACGTAAATGAAATGGAAAAATTCCCAGAATTTCTCACTGACTCAAGAAGAAATAGGAGACCTCAACAAACCAACTACAAGTAAAGAGATGGAATCAGACATCAAGAACCTCTCCAAAACGTGAGGTATAGGTTTTTTTTCTCTCTATTATCGTTTTAATTCTTATTCTGTTGTCTTTTTATTTCTTTTTCTAAATCGATGCAAATGTACTAAGAAATGATGAATATGCAACTATATGATAATATTAAGAATTACTGATAGTACATGTAGAATGGAATGATTTCTAAATGTTTTGTTAATTTTTTTAAATTAATAATAAAAAAAAAAAGAACCTCTCCAAAAAGAAAAGCTCATGTCCAAATGGTTTCATAGGTGAGTTCTCCAATTCATTCCAAGAAGAATGAATACCAATCCTGCTAAAATTATTCCAAAAAATGGAAGAGGAGGGAACAATAATTAGGTTCAGCTGACAACTTGGCAACTGATGGTGCCCTGTTGTTCTGGTGCTATGGACTTAAATCATCTGTATGTGAAATTCATCCATGGCTGATTACATTTGCGATCAGTTAAGGGGAGTGTCTTCCACAACACGTGAGGTTTGAGTAAATTAGCTGGAGGCTTAAAAGAGAGAGATCAAAAGAGAGCTCAGCAGCTCAGCATACCTCATCTCAGCACTTAGAGCCCAGACTCAGACATTTGCAGTTGCAGAAAAGAACTGCCCTGGGGAAAGCTGTCAGAACTCAGAAACGAGGAAAAAAAAGGCCAGCAGTTATCATCATGTAACTTCCCATGTGACAGAGAAACTCAGATGAAAGCTAGCTGCCTTTCCTCTGAAGAACTATAAATTTGTAACTAAATAAATCCCCTTATTAAAAGCTGATCCATCTCTGGTATATTGCATTCTGGCAGTGTTAGCAAACTAACAACAGATTTTTGGTACCAGGAGTGGGGTGCTTCTGCAGTTTGCAAATACCAAACATGTTGGAATGGTTTTTTAAATGGAGCTGTGAGAGTTTTGATAGGAAAGGACTGAATTGCTTTGAAGAGATTGTGGGTTGAAATGCGGAGTCTAAGGATACATCTGATAAGGCTTTAGACAGAAATGATGAAGGTGTCATTGAAAACTGGAAGGAAGGCATTCTTTGTAGATGGAAGGCAGAATTTGAAAGTAATGAACTTGGATATTTAGTAAAAGAAATTTTCAAACTAGGTGTGGAAATGGCAGCCTGCTTCTCCTTGCAGTTTATAGTGAAACGAGACAGGAAAGATAAATTGGGGACTGAACTCTTGGATACAAAGAGGCCAGGGGTTGATGGCCTGGAGAATTCTGGACTTCCAGTGAAGGAGAACCCAAATAGTGCCCCACATGAGGAATTAACCAAACATGGACGCAGTCAGCCATTATAGGACATTCTGTGAAGCCAGCATCACCCTCACACTGAAGCCAGAGATACTACAACAAAAAAAATTATGGACCGATTTCTCTAAAGAACATAGATGTAAAAGTCCTCAACAAAATACTCCCAAATCAAATTCAACAGCACATTAAAAGAAGTATAGACCATGATCTAGTGGGCTTTATCCGAGGTATACAAAGATTTTCAATATAAGAAAATCAGTTTATGTATTATACCACAGTAATAAATAAAAGGGGAAAAAACACATGATCATCTCAATAGATTCAGAAAAGTGCTTGACAAATCCAGCAACCTTTTCTTTATAAAACACTTCAAAGAGAAGAATAGAAGGAAACTTCTTCAACATGATAAAGGACATATATGAAAAATCCATAGCTAATATTGTACGCAGTTGTGAAAGATTGAAAGTTTTCCTTCTAAAATCTGAAACAAGACAAGGATGCCCATTGTCACCACTGTTATTCAACACTGTGCTAAAAGTTCTAGCTAGACCACTTAGGCAAGAAAAAGAAATAAAAGGCATACAAACTGGAAAGTTAGAAGCAAAACTTTCACTATTTGCAGATGACATAATCCTACACATAGAAAGTCTAACAGCAATTAGAGCTAATAAGTACAACAAAGCAACTAGAGCTAATAAATAAATTCAAAAAAGTGACAGGGTACAAGATCAGTTTATAAAAATCAGTAATGTTTCTATCCCCTAGTAATGAAGAATCAAGAGGAAGAAATCAAGAAAAAAATTTCATTTACTATAGCAACTAAAAGAATCAAATATCTAGGAATAAATTCCACCAAGGATGTAAAGGACCTATACTCAGAAAACTACAAAACACTGCTAAAAGAAATTAGAGGAGACCTAAGTAAATGGAAGGACATTCCATGTTCATGGATTGGAAGAATAAATATCATTACAATTTCAATAATACCCAAACTGATTTACAGATTCGATGCAATCCCAATTAATATTACAACAGCCTACTTTGCAGAAATGGAAAAGCCAACTGTCAAATTTATCTGGAAGTATAAGGGGACACAAACCGCCAAAAGCATCTTGGAAAAAGGAAGAAAGAACTAGCAAAACTCACATTTCCTGACAAATCATATTACAAAGCTACAGCAGTAAAAACAGTATGGTACTAGCATAAAGACAGATATATTGACCAATGGAATCAAACCAACAGTTCAGAAATAGACCCTCATATTTATGGTAAATCGCTTTAAAAAAATGTTTTTTGTTGTGAAATATAGTATATATATAAAAAAGCAATAAATTTCAGAGAACATTTTAAGAAGCTGTTATAGAACAGATTTCAACATTTGGTATAGGTTGCAGTTCCACAATTTCAGGCTTTTCCTTCTAGCTACTCCAAGACACTGGGATTAAAGAGTATCAATATAATGACTCAGTAATCCTACTTATTTGTTAAAAACTAACTTCTCTGCTATAACTCTTTCTCTTTTGATCCTTCTCACAATCTTTAGGGATATTTGGATTATGCTCATTCTAAGTTTTTCATGTTGGAAAGGGGTATTACGATATGGGATGGGGGAATGAAATTGGTTGATGTTCTTAGAGAGACTGGTTCCTCTGGGTTTCAGGACTTATCTGGCCTAGGAACAATCTGAAGGTTTTAGGTTTCTGAAAAGCAAACTTTTCACTGTCGATTCTACAGTGCCAGAGCCAGGTTTATCCTTGGGAGTCACATACCACATTGCCAGGGAGACTCACACCCCTGGATGTCATGTCCCACATAATGGGGAGGGTAATGACTTTACTTGCAGAGTTGGGCTTGGGGGTGGGGGGGGTGCCACATCTGAGCTACAAAAGAGATTCTCCGGAATTAACTTGTTTTTTTTAATTTTTATTGACAAACCAAAACAACATGTAAATACAAACATTCTTAACATACAAACATTCCATATATGGTGTGCAATCAATGGCTTGCAATAACATCACTTAGTAGTATATTCATGGTGTGCAATCAATGGCTTGCAATAACATCACTTAGCAGTATATTCATCATGATAATCATTTTTTAGACCATTTGCATCACTCCAGAAAAAGAAATTAAAAGAAAAAAGAAAAAACTCATACAGACCATACCTCTTAGCCCTCCCTCCCATTGACCACAAACATTTCCATCTACCCAGTATATTAACCTTTGTTCCTCCCATTTTTTCTATACCCCTTAACACTCCCTTTCTTTGATCACTAATATTTCAATCTACTCAATTTATTTAAACATTTGTTCCCGCTATTATTTATTTATTTTTAATCCATATTTTTCACTCATCTGTCTGTACTGCACATAAAAGGAACAACAGAAACAAGGTTTTTACATTCACACAGTCACACTGTAAAAGCTGTATCATTACACAATCATCTTTAAGAAACATAACTTTGGAACACAGCTCTACAGTTTCAGGTACTTTCCTCTAGCCTAACACACCTTAAACTAAAAAGGAGATTTCTATATAATGCATAAGAATAACCTCCAGGAGGATCTCTCAACTCTTTGAAATCTTTCAGCCACTGACACTTTATTTTCTCTCATTTCTCTCTTTCCTCTTTCAGTCGAGAAGGTTTTCTCAATCCTTTGGTGCTGAGTCCCAGCTCATTCTAGGATTTCTATCCCACATTGCCAGGAAGGTCCACATCCCTGGGAGTCATGTCACAGATAGACAGGAAGAAAGTAGTGAGTATGCTTGTCATGTTGGCTGAGAAAGAGATAGGCCACATCTGAGCAACAAAAGAGGGTGACTCTTAGGCCTAATTTTAAGTCAGCTTAGCCTATTCTTTGTAGGGGTAAGTTTATAGGAACAACTCCAAGATTGAGGACTCAGTCTATTGATTTGGTTGTCCCCACTCTGGAAGTAACTCTTAGGCATGATTATAGGTAGGTTTAGCTTCTCTGCTACAGAAATAAGTTTCATAAAAATCACAAGATCAAAGGCTTGGTCTATTGACCTGGGAATCCCTAGTGTTTGAGAGAGTACCTGGGGTTTCCCTGGAGATAAAGTTTAATAGTTTCATTTTTTTTTTCTACCATCCCTCAAGGGGCCTTGCCAGTACTTTTTAATTATCTGCCCAATAACAACTGATTTTTAAATTTTCAGTTTTACTTCAGTAAGGTTATACCAATTTACATTTTTCACCAGAACTAAATTCTTATATTAACATCTAAAACAAAATCCACCATATTTATATTTTCTAAATTATCACTCTGGTAGATGTAGCAACTAAATAGTATTAACATATATATAGATATGTAAATCCAGAGGGGTCTAGATTTTGTGGGGACCTAGAGCTTAAACAGTTTCAGACATCCTCTTTAAGAGTAATTAAACAAACTTGCAAAAACAAAACTAGATACTAACCTCAATTTTTATGTAGAATGAGAAAAGAAATCACATTAAAATGAAAAGTGAAAAAGATAAACTCTTATAAATTAACTGTATGATGCTGTGCCGGTTTGAAACTATTATATACCACATAAAAGCTATGTCTTAATCCTGATTTGATCTTGTGGGGTCAGACCTATTATTTTACGTGGAAACCTTTGATTGGAATGTTTCCATGGAGATTGACCCACCCATTTGTGGGTGTGAACTTTTTTTTTAACTGTATAATATAATTATACACACATACACACACACACACAAAGCAATAGTTTTCAAAGCACTCTTCAACAAGCAGTTACAGGACAGATCACAGAGTTTGTCTGGGTTACCATATCACCATCCCAGATTTTTTCTTCTAGCTGCTCCAGAACATTGGAGGCTAGAAGGAATAAATACTGTTCTTATCACAATCGACTTTCTTCTCTTTTTTTGTGAAAAATAACATATATACAAAAAAGTAATAAATCTCAACGCACAGCACAACAATTAGTTGTAGAACAGATTTCAGATTTGGTATGGGTTACAATTCCACAATTTTAAGTATTTACCTCTAGCTATGTTAAGATACTGGAGACTAAAAGAAGTATCAATAATGATTCGGCAATCATATTAGTTTGTTAAACCCTACCTTCTCTGTGTAACTCCACCATCACCTTTGATCTTTCTATCCCACTGTTCAGGGGCATTTGGGCTAAAGCCAATCTAACCTTTTCATGTTGAAAGGGGTTGTCAACAACATGGGGTAGGGAGATGGAACTAGATGATGCTCTGGAGAGGCTTGGCCCTCTAGGTTTCAGGACTTATCTCATCCAGGGACCCATCTGGAGGTTGCAGGTTTCTGGAAAGTTACCCTAGTACATGGAACCTTTGTAGAATCTTACATATTGTCCTAAGTGTTCTTTAGGTTTGGCTAAAATGGTTTTAGTTGGGGGTTGGCAAGTTACAATAAGTAGTGATATCTAACAGATGCTTGCATAAGAGTGACCTCCAGAGTAGCCTCTTGACTCCATCTGGACTCTCTCAACCACTGATACTTCATTAGCTACACTTCTTTTCCCCCTTTTGGTCAGGATGGCATAGTTGATCCCACAGTGCCAGGGCCAGACTCATCTCTGGGAGTCATCTCCCACAGCACCAGGGAGACTGTTACCCCTGGATGTCACATCCCACATAGTGGGGAGGGCAATACAGTATCAACTGATTTTTGACAAGGCTGTCAAGTTCACTGAATTGAAACGAACAGTCTTTTCAACAAATGATGCAGGGAGAACTGAATATATATTTCCAAATGAATGAAAGAGGACTCCTACTTCACACCTTATACAAAACTTACCCAAACAGATCAAACCCCTAAATATGAGAGCCAGGACCTAACTCATAGGAGAAAATGTAGGGAAGCATCTTCAAGATTTTGTGGAAGGCTATTTATATAGAAGCTACTCTTATTTTCAGTAAACTTTTACAAAATTTCAAAGATATTTCTTAAAATTCCAAAAGCAGTATTATGATTGAAGGATAAATGCCCTGTAACCTTAAAAACACATCTAAGCAGCTCAAAGAATTCAAAGGCGGTTAATACTGACTATTGATAAAACAAAGGAATATATTTATAAGTATTTTTCAAAAGATTTAAATTTAAAATAATGACCTTTACTCTTTATTCCTAAATTCCTTTTTTTTTTTTTTTGCATGGGCAGGCACCAGGTTTCTGGCATGGCAGGTGAGAATTCTACCTGCTGAGTCACTGTGGCCCACCCTACTCCTAAATTCTTAAAACTAAAATTTAAAAACTTACAAAGCCATAAATGAAAAGGAAAAAAATAATAACTTTTATAGATATACATTTATTTCATTGATATTAAGGTGACTATATTAGAAACAGAAATAAAATATATATTCTCTCTCTCTCTCACTCACTCACACACACACACACAAACTCCAAGCATATCTTAAACCTACCCAACTAAAAAGCATGTATGTATGTATGTATGATGTATGTATGTAATGAATTCTAACTTTAGTCATTTCATAAAATACTGCCACTGAAGAAAAGAACTAAAATATTAACATGGCCAATAGTAAACACCTACTTACTGACACTTACTGTGTGAAAATTTATCATTTCTTGAAGACTGTCAGAAAACTTGGTCAAACTTGTCTATGAGAAAGAAACCAAAAGAAAACCAAATTATTAAGAGCTACTAAAAGGGGTCACAAAAATGTTACTTGAGCATTTCTGACAGAAAGATTAAATTACACAGTAAAACAATAACATTTGTTCCAAAGATAATCCCACTACCCCATGGATATGCTCTGCAGAAAGGTCAAGTTCTACATATATTGCCCCATCAATAATATTATGCTAACAAATAGAATTAATATATAGGTTTACAGAAAACATTGTTTGAATCTATCAAGACTGCCTACTTAGGCAGCCACGGATCAAATAATTATCAAACCACATATATTATTTCACTAGTTCTCTTTCCTCATGAAAGAACCATCATAACACCACACAGTATAGCAAAGGATCTTAGCTAATCCAGCACAACCTGCTGACTAGAACCTTCCTATCCAACCTATATTTTAAATATGTATACACCCACACACCCATACATGTAATATATACCTTAATCTAACAAAGAACAGTTAAGTTAATGATCTCTGCTTGCCCCAATAAACAGCTACTAGTAAGTATATCCTGCTCTCCTTGCTCATTATCCCTGGCAAATAGTTCAGCTTACTGAGGTAAACTTAGTAAACTGGCTAAAACAACTCAGTACCTGTGTTTGGAGAGAAATGCTATGTTTGGAGAGAAATGCTAGATGCACACAATGCAAATCAATCAACAACTTTTAACAATCTTAAAAAACAGGATTATATACAGTGGCACCAAAGGAAGACAGCTTTTCTACTTCTTATTTTAAGGACAGAAACTATAAATAAGATAAATGTATGTATAACTCTTTGATGTCTTGTTGCATTTTTAATTGTAATTTTAATGATACTAACCTCAACTACTGCATCATTACTAGAATACTGTGCCAGGTCTCGAATTCCATTCATGAATTGCTTATTTGCAACACAAAAGGCTTTTCCAGTATCAATCATCACAATACAAAGTTTTACAAGCTGAAAAAGAAAAAAAAATTACTTCAGGTTGAAAATCATTTTACAAATTACTTGGCTATACAAGTGTCGACATTAAACACAGGAATTAACATAGTTAAATTAAATTAGGATACATCAATAAACCCAAAATAGGTTAACTGAATACTGTGTTTTTTCCCCTTTGACCTATACAGTAAATTCACAGGAGAGTTTTAACAAAAAAGAAAGTTGCCCTTGTCTAATGTTCACAGATTCTTCTGATAACAAAACAAAAACATATATTTTTATCACATTAAATCAATCCCATAAATTAGTCCAATAAATACTCATTAAGCACCTCATAGAAGGAAGGAAAGGGTACTATAGGCAAAGCAAATTATATGACCATGCCAGTTTGAAAATGTTATGTACCCCAGAAAAGCCATGTTGTAATCCTGATTCATACTTGTGGGGGTAGCCACTTCTCTCATTTCTGAATCAGTACTGTAGGACAGAAACTTTGATTAGATTATCCCACAGACATGTGGCGGGGCTAATTGTGGCTGTGACCTTTTGATTAGATGAGATGCAACTCTGCCCATTCAGGGTGGGTCTTGATTAGTTTACTGGAGTCCTTTAAAAAGGGAAGACACTTTGAAGAGACATCAGAGTAGAACTGACACAGATGCTGACACCTGGAGAATAGAGACATGTATGTTTGGAGATGCGTGGAGCCCAACAGATGTCACCATTAGATGTCAAGCAAGGCAGAACCTGGAGAGAAACAAGGGAAGCCAAGAGATGAAAGCCAGCACCAGAGAAGCAAAATGAGGAACCCCCACAGGAACAGAGGCTGAAAGCAACAGAGCCCAGGATCAAGGAACCAGCAGATGCCAGCCATGTGACTTTCTAGCGGACAGGTGTTTCAGACCCATCGGTCTTTCTTGAATTAAGGTATCTTGACCTGGGTGCCATAATTTGGACATTTTTATAGGCTTAGAACTGTAAACTTGTAACTTATTAACTTTCCTTTTCAAAAGTCGTTCCATTTATGGTATATTGTATTCTGGCAGCTTAATAAACTAAAACAATGATAAAAGACTTTTCTTTTTTTAATAAAATGTGATTGGTATATTAGAAAAAAGGTGAATAAACTACTGTGGTAAGTTAGTCATGCTTTTAATATCAGCCTACCAAAGCAGATATCTGAACCAATTAGCTATCCATTTATTCAAAAAATTATTTCTCCATTGTCTACTGTTCTAAACACTGTGCTAAGCCTAAATGCAAAACATTTCTTCATTTCTTTCTCCTTCTCTCTCTCTCCCCCTCCCTCTCCCTTTCTCTTTATCTCCTTTCCTTTCTTCCTTCCTTTTAGAAAGAACAATTTCTTCAAATAAATTCTTGGGTAAAAATATAATATATAAGTATACTATTTAAAAAAACAGATAAAATTGGAACTGTTTTAGACAAAAGAGAGAAGAATACTTAGCGGATAGGAAGGGAAGACACCAAGAAGAGGACAAAGATCCTAGAGAAACTCTAGACAACTCCCAGGATAACAGAGTATAATTTAAAACTGTTGCCCTAGGGTCTAAAGGAACAAAAATTTAAACAATCTCTGCTTTCAAGGAATTCATTCTAACCCAATAAACAAGCAGGTAAATTCTATATAGCACAAATGCAACTGCTATGACAAAACCAAAACAAACTGGAAGGATTCCTATAAAGGCAACATTTGAGATGAGACCTGAAGAAGTACAAGAATTAGCCAATCTTCTAAGGGTAATGTGAAGATACTACTCTAAGAAGAGCATGTCCTAAGGGCCCAGAAGTTTAAGAGGCCATGCCACAGCTAGACACTAAGAAGTATAGTACAGTGTGACAACATGGGGGCATTAAAAGTGGTGCTGAAAAGATGTATAAGAGCCAGATCAGGAAGAGCTTTGTATGTACTGATAAGGTGCTTGGATTTTATATGAAAGGAATTAAAGATATAAATCTGAGGAGATGATCCGAGTTCCAGTTTTAAATGATGATAACTTAAAAAAGGACAAAATAAAGACAAGGAAATAGGAAGAATAAGAGAAGGAGATAGGACCAAAAACAATGAGAGCTTAAATTAAGGCAGTAATCAGGAAGAGACAAGGGGAGAAAAAAAAATCAATAATTTTAATTGAGTACCCCATACAGTTATGCAGTTTGTGCCTGACCAGGAGACAAGTAGGAGCTAAAATACAGCCTAAGTTTCACTTGCCAAGTTATGAATCATGGAAAAGAACTAAATCTGCTATAAAAATACTAATTCACACAAAGACACCATACCAGCTAGCAGAGAGTCTCGTCTTAAGCACATGAAGCCTGTGAGAGTGAGATGGTTCTCTGAGATAAGACAAACGGAAAGTCTATCAAACACATCTGTAAACAGATATTTGAAGTTCAAAAAGAGAAGTGCACTGTAGATACAGATATGGGAGTCATTAGCAAATAAACAAAGTGTCAGTAATATATCCTAGACAGAAAGCAGAGAGGAGTTTTTAAAGTAAGAACCCCCAAAAGAGGTTCTTACTTTACTAAAGAAGAACAGGGAAAGGCAAGAGGAAAACCAGGAAAATGATTTGCCACACTCAAAGTAAAACAGAGTATTAAAAAGCAGATGAGAAATAGGTTACCTACAGAGGTCAAATTTCTTAAGACTAAAGAAATGCCTACTGGATTTGGTGACCAAGAGTCAATGGCAATCCTGCCAAGAATAGTTTTAAGAGAAATTTATTGTGGGAAGTAGCCAAATTATAGTCAGTTAAGAACTACAGATTAAGAAACCATAACTACAGATCAGTGTTTCCAAACATACATTCTACAGAATATTGTACAGAAACATCCAATACCAAAATAAGGATTCTGTGATCAAATAAGTCTTTCTTACACTGGGATTTAAAAAGTTAAGCAAAATTTTTCACTGCTAAACTTTCTATACATTAATGGGCATTGTGAATCCAAGATTATAATATGCAATATTTCCCAAAAGTATTTCACCATGAAATTCTCTTTAGAGGAAGCATCTCATAGGACCAACATTCCACAAAACCTACTATAAGAAATATAGCAAAGATCAGCCTTTTATATAGTTTTCCAATTAATATATATATATTTATATGTTTTATAAACCAGAAGAACTGGTTCATATGGGGTAATCAACATGCAAGAAGAGCAAAATATTTTGAAAAAGGTAAGATCGTTAACTCTGCATAACATCAAAATACAGTAATTAAAAAACGGATCAATGAAATAGAATACAGAGTCAAGAAACAGATACATACATGTAATATTTGATAACAGTAACATTTCAGTTAGTGGGTAAAAAGGATTATCCAATAACTGGAATAGAAACAGCTGGAAAGCCACCTGAAGGGGGAGAAAAAAAAAACTAAACTGGAGTTCAAATCCTCAAATGAAACTCAGATGGAATAAAGATTTAAATGTAAAAAATGAAATCACAAAAATATCATGAGAAAACATTATGATAATTTTTTTATAATAATCATAATATCAAAGTAGGAAAGGCCTCCCTGAGAAGGATATAACTCAAAAGTGATAGGACAAAGGAATTGATAAATTCAACCACTTAAAAATAAAGCATTTCTACAAGGGGAAAAAAAAAAACTTAGTACACAAATAACATGGGAAAACAACATCAGTAGTGAATCACAAAGGGCTAATTTTCTTACTATAAAAAAGGTTACATAAATAATGCTGAACTCTAACCATTCACTAAAAAAATAAGTAAAGGACAAGTCACAAATAATTTCCAAAAGAGAAAATGCAGATGTCTCTTAAACCCATGAAAAGATGTTCAAAATTACCCATAAAAACAAATGCAAATTACTATTTTTTTTACAGAAGAGCAAATTTCAAGAAAAGTTTGATAATACTCTGCTTTGCAGAGAGTAAGTATAGGGAAACAGGTACTCTCTTACATTGTTGATGGGCATGTAACTTGGTACACTTTCTATCAAAGGCAATTTAGAAGAGTTATCAAAATTTTTAAACACACATACCCTAGCAATTTCACTTTCAGAAATTTTTCATACACATGTTGAGTGAAATAAGTTAGACACAAAAGGACAAATATTTGTATTAATTCACTTATATGAAAAACCAAGCACAAGCAAATTTATACAGACAGAAAGTAGATTAGAGGTTATCAGGGGCTGGGAGGTGAAGAATGGGGAGGAGTAACCGCTTAATAGAATTTCTGTTTGGGTGATGAAATCATTTTGGTAATAAATGGTGGAGATGATAACAGAATATTGTGGATGTAATTATTAATATCTCTTAATTATACCCACAAAAGTGGTTAAAATGGGAAATTTTATGTTGTATACATGTTACCGCAACAGTTTTAAACAATTTTTAAAAGTGTTTTTTAAAAAAATGTGCATAAAATGCTACCATTTTATAAACAAAAAAAGTATACATGAATATAAAGTGTGCATTATATCCCATTTTAAAAACAAAAAAGTATACATGTACATGCCTAAATAGCTACACATAAACAGGATATTTCTGGCACATAAACCTGAAACTTATAGCCACATTTAACTTTGGGGAACAAAATTATAAGACTAGGGACACAGGTGGAAGACTTATTTTTCACTGTTAAAAAAAGATTAAAACTGCTAATATTAAAAAAAAGTACCATACAGATATATTTGTACATGAGCCATATGACACACATATAAAGTCACTCACTGCAGCCACAGTAGAATATAGAAAAGAATCTAAGTGTCCTTCAGTAGGCAACTGGATAAACAAATTATGATGCATTCATACAATGAAATGCAAAGCAACCATTAAAAAAAGGAATGAATCACCTCTACAATTATAAACAAAGAACAACCTCTAAAGCACAGCAAGAGAAAAAAGCAAGATGTAGAACAGTGCTAACATTTGAAGGATAGAGGTAGGGTGTTGAACACAGAACCCCATGTTTTTGTTTTGTTTTGTTCTCAATTTTTCAAAAATATTTTTATTATAAACAATGAGCATACAAACATTCTTGGCATGGTTACAATCAATGGCTCACAATACCATCACATAGTCGTGTATTCAGCACCATGATCATTTGTTAGAACATTTGCATCTCTCCAGCAAAAGAAAAAAGAAAAAACTCATATATGCCATACCCCTTAACACTCCCTTTCACTGATCACTAGTATTTCAATCTCATGTCCCACGTAGAGAAGGGAAGCACAGTGAGTAGAACCCCATGTTTTTAACCATAACAATACATTACATTAACAACCTGCCTCTCTCCTTCTAGTCATATAGAAACTTTAAATTAATTTTTGAATTGTTTAACTTGTTAAAAAAAATAAGTATACATGCAGTGAAAAATTAGTCATCTTATTATCTTACTACATCTGTACCTAGCCATACAATTCATTTCCTAGAGGCAACCATGGAACCAGTTTCTTGCATGTTCTTTTGGAGATTTATAAATAAAACAGGGTTCTGGGCTCAGTCTACTTAAATTCAAATCCTGCCGCCACACTTAATCATCTAAGGGACCCTGAGTGACCTTAACCTAATAAGCTTCGGTTTCTTCTTCAGTGTGATGCGATAACAATGGAATCATACCACAAAACTATATAAGGTTACTGTAAAAGGGTAAGATAATGTAAATAAAGTTCTTAGCACAAACTATTACGAGAATATGGTAACTTAAAGATTTGCTTTCCTTTCTTTTTTTAAATGTCAGAGGGGAGGCTTTCTTGTTGTTTGGTTTGTTTTGATTAATAAGAGAAACTTGAACATCTTTGGGAAATGATGGCTAAAAGTCCTGAGGAGCTGGAGGATTTAGAATTGGATAAAGAAAAAAAAAGATATTTCTATCACTCAAATGGGGGAAAAAGTAAAAAGATAAGAACAGATAAGAACAGATTCTGTTAAGTTTTTAGATTAGGAACAAGAAATAAAGAATATTCTAAACAAATGGAAAGAGGCAAGGTCATTTGTTCAATGTGAAGAATAAGGGAATAATCTTTAGAAAAATAGTGAAGTACTGAATAGCTGCTGAAGAAAACAAAAGATGGATCTGATCAGTCTTGGAAAATTTGCTAGACATCAAGAATTTCATAAATGAGTAGCTCCACCACTGCTTTAACCAAACAGTGTATAACTTCTCCTTCAGGGCTTACAGCCAGATATAGGAGGAAAGGATATAAATGGTTAGACTAATATAGTGAGAATCCTACAAAGTAGATGTCATGGAAGGGGCTCGGGGACTGAAGATCTCCAGAAGAAAAAAATAATGAAATAATAAAATTAAGAGTTCACTGAAAGGGTCCACAGCAGCATTATTCATAATAGCCGGAAAGAGGAAACAATCCAAATGTCCATCATGAACGACATGTTAAAATGTTCACTGATGAATGAATTTTGAGGCACGGTATATCTGTACAATGGGATATGATTCAGACATAAAAAGGAATGAAGTATGGATACATATAACATGGATGAGACTTGAAACCATTGTGCTAAGTGAAAGAAGCCAGACTCAAGAGGCCACATGTTGTATGATTTCACTTCTATGAAATGTTCAGACTAGGCAAATCCAGAGACAGAAAGTGGATTAGTGGTTCCCAAGAAACAGACGAAGGAGCAAATGGAAATGACTGCTACCAGGTACTGGTGAGGTGAAGGAAATGTTCTGGAATTAGATAGTGATGATGGTTCCACAACACTGAAAACCACTGAACTGTACACTTTAAATGGTGAATTTTATCTCAATAAAAAATTGCAAAAAAAAAAAAAAAGAGTGAAAAAGGGAAGTGAATTTAAGAGGTTCTGAATACTGAAGTGGACAGACTGAAAGATTAGAGTTTCTAGATAAGCTCGAGGAATAGAAATAGTAAGAGTAAGTATGAAAACTGAAAGCACAAAAGTCAGAATAAGATCTCAGCATTGGAGAGTTCAGAGATTATAACACTTAAGTGATGAGAGACAGAATATGGCCATGAAAAGAGGTACAGAATAAAAGTAATTCTATTGAAGAGAAAATGAAATTGTCACTTAGCTGAATTACATGTACATTGCAGATACCCAGGATAAAGGACTGTCATGGAGACAGAAAGGAAGACTCTGCCAGCAGTCAAAATCCTGATTAGATGACAATGATGAAGCAGATATAGTAGAATAACAAAAGCCTACAAAGAGGGAAGATTTTTATCTGAGAAAGATTAAAGGTCAAGTTAGTCAAAATCATCAAACTAGCAGCCCCAATTCATCCAACATTTTTTCTACTAAGTTATTATTTTACCAGATAATGGGAATACAAACAAACAGATACTTGTTGACTATCCTTGGGTAAGTAATATGTTCTTTAAGTCTCATTTTTCATGTGCAAATTAGAGCTAAGGTCAATTTTGTAACATTGTTATAAAGACTGGAGATAATAAAAGTAAAACGGAACTTCATACACAGTAAGTGTACAAAAAAATGAGGATTTTTTTTTTACTTAAAGACTATCTTTGTCTTCAAAGCGCTAATATTCTACTGAAGAGACATCATCATCACTAACATTTATTTAGAACTCACTACGTGCCAAGAATTGTGCTAAGCATATATGTGCTATCTCATCTTATTCTCATAATAACCTATGAAATATGTAGACATTCAAAACTGCCCCATTTTGCAGATGAAGACACTGAGGCACAGAAAGACTGAGACTGAGGAGTTTGCCCAAGTTCACACAGCTAGTAACTGATAAGGCCAAATTCAAGTCCAGGCCACCTTGTTTCAGTCTTTGTGCTCTTAACCACTAAGGTAAGCTACAAACCAAAAATTACAACAGTTCTATAATAGTTTAAGTGGAACTGTGTGTAAGAAATGATGCAATACAAAAAAAAGAAGCTAAGTTGGTCAGTGCTTGAGCAGAGATTTAAAGTGTGTCTGCTTAACAAACAGGGACCAAGCACTCCAGTGAGAGGATGTAACCCATACAGAACTTTTATCTAGATGGCAACCATGAATGTCTATGATGCTACCACCAGTGCTAGAACACATGCCAGAATGGACCAACATTTAGACTCAGTGGAGCAATGCCACTCACAAAGCATTATTCACCAGAAAGAATGTTACCTACTGGTGGCATACATTATAAGCAAAATAAATAAGCTAAGTCATCAAGCAAGTTTAACCTGTCTCTGGCAGATTTAGAATGAAACTATGGGTGGAACTTGCCCTGCACAGTTATGAAATGCTAAAACTAGTCCTGGGCACCTTCCCTGCACCTTTCCTTCAATGCCACCACTTTTAATAACAACTACTTCCTGCTCTTCGCAGGCTCTCTTGTCGGCATTAACCCCACTAATTCTAAAGCAAAAATGAAGATAAGAATTTGGAAGGAAACATTTCATAAAGGATGAAAACCTTGAACTAGAGGAATATAAAAGTAATTATGAAACTTCCCTTAAGAACGGTAACATTTAAAAGATGGTATGTTTCCATGATGTCTTTAGTAGCCCTTTGGCTAAAATTAACTCTTTAGAAAGGGCTTAAGGGTCTCACAACTGAATACTAGTACTGTTATAACCTGTTACAGAAATGAATCTTTTGATTTTAAGAAACTGCCAATTCCCCCCACCTCCACCAAATGATATAAAGAAAAAGAAATAGACACTTATAAAAGCACAATCAGCAACAAAAGCAGTCAGTTTAGAGATAAGAATGAAGCCAATGGGTCAGGACTAAGGTAAATCAGAAAACAGGAGTAAGAAGGACACTTTCTATATTTTAGACCTTCACCTACTCTGTGAGATAAAAGGAAAAGAGATTTTCTCCAAAACCTAAATTTTCTGTGGCATATAATTCAATCTGTCTGGATAGATCATTTAAACCCAAACACATGGACCCAGAATGGGAATAAGGGAATGCAATTCTATATAGCTTAATGTAATGCCTGGATACATCCCAGAGCATGTTGAGCAGATAATTAAAAAGTATTGCCCACCAATGTTTATAGCAGCATTATTTACAATTGCAAAGAGATGGAAACAGCCAAAATCTCCATCAACAGACGAGTGGCTAAACAAACTGTGGTATATACATACGATGGAATATTATGCAGCTTTAAGACAGAATAAACTTATGAAGCATGTAATAACATGGATGGACCTAGAGAACATTATGCTGAGTGAGACTAGCCAAAAACTACAGGACAAATACTGTATGGTCCCACTGATGTGAACCGACATTCGAGAATCAGCTTGGAATATGTCATTGGTAACAGAGACCATCAGGAGTTAGAAACAGGGTAAGATAATGGGTAATTGGAGATGAAGGGATACAGACTGTGCAACAGGACTAGATACAAAAACTCAAAAATGGACAGCACAATAATACCTAATTGTAATGTAATTATGTTAAAACACTGAATGAAGCTGCATCTGAGCTATAGTTTTTTTGGTTTTTTGTGTTTTTTTATATATATATTTTATTTTTATTTTTTTCTCTATATTATCATTTTATTTCTTTTTCTGTTGTCTTGCTATTTCTTTTTCTAAATCCATGCAAATGTACTAAGAAATGATGATCATATATCTATGTGATGATATTAAGAATTACTGATTACATATGTACAATGAATGATTTCTAAATGTTGTGTTAGTTAATCTTTTTTTTTAATTAATAAAAAAAAGTATTGCCAATAAATAAATAATGGGGGGAGGGACAAAGGGTAAAATAAATGGGGTAGATGAAAATCCTAGTGGTCAATGAGAGGAAAGGGTAAGGAGTATAGTATATATAAGTTTTTTCTTTTTTCTTTTTATTTCTTTTTTCTGGAGTGATGTAAATGCTCTAAAAAATGATCATGGTGATGAATACATAACTATGTGATGATATTATGAGCCACTGATTATACACCATCTATGGACCATATATGTGTGTGAAAATTTGTCAGTAAAAATATTTTTTTTTTAAAAAAAGACACTTGCTTGGACATTTACTAGCGTTCCTTAGAAAATTTCCAAGTAGCATGTGCTCCCTCAACATGGATCCAGAGGTACAGTGGTATACAAGAAGAGCACTGAACTAAGAATAAATATATATAGTTTCTAACTTTGGTTCTGCTCCCTCTAACCCTGGAATCTGAAACAAAGAGAGGTCACTTTCTTGGGCTTTGATATCTTCATCTATAAAATGGGTATAATACCATTTGTTCTACTTAGTTTAACAAGATTATTGCAAAAATTAAAAATACTGTATATCAAAGTGTTGTAAAAACTAGAGTTCTAAACAAAAATTTTTTTTCTAAAAATATTTTTACATATATAACTAATGCTACCGCTTATTTATATATATTGTATAAGATGTATATTATATTTTATTTATATTATGTATGTGTGTAGTTCATGGTTTCAAATCATTTCAAATCTTCAGCCTGATTAATGTATTTTATATCCTTGCTACTAAAAGTGTTCTAAATAGGCAACAGTACTGGCACCACATGGAATCTGGTTAGAAACACAGAATCTTGGATGTGCCAAAACTATTAAATCAGAACCTGAATTTTCACATGATCCCCAGGTGATGCCTATGCACAGTGAGATCTGAGAAACTCTGCTTTATTCAGCAATAGCATTTATAATAATTATATAACTAGGAGATTAATTTCAGAAAAGATATTTCAAATATATGCATTTGACTTATTTCCAGAAATTTTGAGACATATTTCCCAGAACAATGATTATGTGGGATCAGAAGCCATCTTACTCATTCTGATATTTCTGACACCCAGTAAGATGTGTGATACAGTGTAGGCATTCAATATATGTCTCAAATAGATGTAGTAAGATGAACAAACATTAATATAGAAGGAGGGAATCAATGAATCTTTACTCTTACATAAAATGTAACCACTTAGTATCTGTTGGGGATTGAATTGGGTCCTCCATAAAAATCATGCTCCGATCCCACACCTGGTCCTGTGGATGTCAACCTATTTGTAAGCATGCCTTTGAAGGAAGTTATTAGTTCTGGTATGCTAAAATTGATTAAGAGTGAGCCTTAATCCAATCTGACCGGTCATTAATAAGCAAAGGAAAACTGGAGGAAGATAAGTCATGGGAAACAGAAGATGGAAGTCAATGGGACCCAGAAGAGAAAGGAGAAGACGCTGCCATATGCACTGTCATAAGACGAAAAACCAAGGAACAAGGATCACTGGCAGCCAACACCAGAATGCCATAATCATCTGGAAGAAAGCACTGCCTTGCTAATGCCTCAACCTTGGACTTATTAAGCAACTCATTGTATGGTATTTAATAGCGGGCAAACTAAAACAATATCAATCATTAAATATATCTTAAGTATTTCTGAGCTTAACTAAAAAAAAACTTGAAATGAATATACTAAATTTTATTTACAGTTGAACCTATACATAATGTATGAAATCCATTTAAGTAGATGCAGGGGTGCAAGGGTAGTTCAGTGGTAGAAGTCTTGCCTGCAATGCAGGAGAATGGGTTCAATTCTGGGCCTGCATATTTCTCCCCCAAAATAAGAAAAAAATTCAAACAAAGAGTGCTACAATAAGGGATATTCACATGGAAAAAGAATGAAATGTGACTCCCACCACATAGCATTCAAATAAATAAATAAACAAATAATGAATAATAAAAAAATAGATGCAATCTTTTTGATGGAAAAGAATATAACACACTTCCAACAATATGAAGGATATTTAATGAGCTTTGGAATCAGGCATGGAATAAAGTACTTGCTCTAGCACTCAGAGACTTTGAACAAGCCATTTCATCTCTGCAACCTCCATTTTCTCATATATAAAATCTGGATAATAACTAGTAACTACCCTCACAGGAATAAAAGAAGTAATACCAACCAACTAGTATTGTAGACACTAATCTATTCTGTTATGGAAAGCAGAATATTTTAAAAAGTTAAAAATGTAAAATTTACCTTATCGAGTTTTAGTTCCAATTCTGCCACATCTCCTTCTACTTCTTCCAGTGCAGCCCTAAAAAAATAAAGTATAAAATAAAAGTTATTTCATAAGCTTAACTGTATTCTTTTCTTTTCTTTTTAATTAGAGAATTGAAGATTTACAGAAAAATCAGGCATAAAACACAGAGTTACCTACCATTTGTGCTGTTTGGGAGCCATATATACTCCGGAAATATATGTTCTTAAACTTAATTCATTCATGGTGTGAACTCATTTTTAAGTAGGACTCATTTAATTCGGCCTGGGCGGCCTCTAAGAATCCAGCCCAGGTCTCTGGCATGGCTAAGAAGGATCTTTTGATGATGCTACTTCAGTTAAGATGTGGCTCACCTCAATCAGTATAGGCCTTAACCTATTACTGACACCCATTATAGGCAGAAGGAAATTCAGACATGTAGAGGCAGCCACAGAGAGTGGCCAGAAGTTGAAATCAACAGAATCCCCGCTTGCCATGTGACAAGCAAAGGACAAGGGTACCAGAGGCCAGTCTCAGAACACTACAGTAATTGGGAAAAAAGCATAACGTTGATGATGCCTTGATTTAGACTTTCTCTTAGCCACAAAACTATGAACAAATTAATTCCATTGTTTACACCAAACCACTGCACAGTATTTGCTTGAGCAAATAAATTATTATTCCTGGATTTTAAGAGGCTGTTTTATATATGTATATCCTGGTATTTAGAGATAAAAATGAAGTCACTTAGGTCAGGATTAAGGTAATTCAGAACACAGGGGTAAGGAAGACATTGTCTATATTTTAGAACCATACCTACTCTTTGAGACCAAAGGAAGAAAGGTTTATTTTGTCCAGAATCAAAATTTTCTGTAGCACATAATCTAACTCAACCTGTCTGGATAGCACATTTGAACAACTGAAACACAGGGAGCCCAGAATAAGAATGAGGGCCTTTAATCCTGCATAACCTAATATAATCCCTGGATATATCCTAGACTCTTTTAAACAGATAATCAAAAAGTATTGGCAATGGTCTTCCGGGAAGATAGCTGAACAGAGGAGGCCCTGGTTGCAAAAGCTGAGGAACTGAGAAGCAGAAGGCTGGAACCTAGCATACAGGTGTGGAACCTGTGGGAGTACACAAACGGGAGCACACGGATGAGAGCTGGAGACTAGGAAGTAAGTCAGGCCACCAACGTTCCTTGTATGCGGCACCCTCACCAGAGCAGCCCTGTGATCCACAACCCACTCCACACCCCACGCACCCAAACCCCATCACCCGTTTCCATTCCCAGCACTTCAAATGCACCCGCCCCACACCCCACACCCCAAGTGCAGCCCAACCCACCTCTCCTGCACCCTTCCCAAGCACTACTTCCCTCTTCCTGTTCCCTGCAGGCTGTTGCCAATGCACAAAGGCTACAGCGCTAACCTCCATATTCAGGCTACACCCACCCCCTACCCATAGTGTCACACAGGCTCACCCAGCCCCCCTCCTGAGCTCTGCACATCAGTTTAAGGCACTCCTAGATCCGTGCATGTGCACGGGCTTCCAATCACATCCTCAGCTCTGGGAGCTTCAGTTTACAACACTCCTAGATCCTCACATGTGCACAGGCCCCCAATCACGTTCTTCAGCTCTGAGAACTTCAGTTTACAGCATTCCTAGACCGGTGTATGCACATGGGCCCCCAATCAGGTCACTCAGCTCTGGGAATGTCAGTTTACAGCAGTCTTAGAACCACGCATGCACACAGCCCTCAGTCACATTTCCCAGCTCTGAGAAAGTACTGACCTGTGCAACCGGGTCACACCCGCCCCCCCAACAAACAAAGACATAACGCCAACCTGCTGCCACAGCTCTATGTGTGCACAAAAAGGGCCCCGCACCCTGGACCAGTGCACACAAGGGTTACGTCCCCCAGATTGGTGCACCCACACAGCTATATCCTCCCTGGCTGCTGGGCACCCACGTTCACAAACACCAGCGTAACAGGTCCAACCTGTGCCTATACCTGCCTAGAAACAAATCACTGCACAGTTGTGTCCTGCCCCATGTCCTGCTCCCTACTGCACACACATCCCCAAGCACAAGGCCTTAGACTACTGAAGGAAATCAATCCCCAAAATTAATCAATCAAGATATTTACATGCAACAAAAACAACAGAAGATCACTAATCAAATCATAATGCAGACAGATAAAATCCTGCCTAATGACCAAATTAAAACACCAGAGGAGAGACAGATGTTGGAACTAATCAAAGATGTTCATATAACTATAATTAATAAAATACATGGGATGACATAAAGGAGATCAAGAAGACAGTGGAAGAGCATAAAGAGGAAATGAAAGAATAAATACAAAACTAGTGGATATCACAGAGATTACAGACTCTGTTGACCAAATAAAAAACATACTAGAGGCACAAAACACCAGATTTGAAGAGGCAGAAGAATAAGCAAGATAGAGGACAGGAAAACTGACTTTAAAGACACAAAACAGCAAATGACAAAAAAGATGGAAAAATTTGAATTGGATCTCAGGGAAATGACAGACAAAACAAAGTGCATAAATATAAGAATCACTGGTGTCCCAGAAGAAGAGAGGAGTAAAGGCTAGGAAGAGTAGCTGAGGATAAAATGGGGGAGAACTTCCCAACCCTTATAAAGGATATAAATATACAAGTCAAAGAAGCTCAACGAACTCCAAAGAGAATAAATCCAAATAGGCCTTCCCCAAGACACATACTAAATCAAATGCTGAAGAGTATCAGCCACTGATACTTTATCAGTTACACTTCTTTTCCCCCTTTTTGTCAGGATTGCATTGTTGATCTCATGGTGCCAGAGCCAGATTCATCTCTGGCAGTCATCTCCCCTGCTGCCAGGAAGACTTTCACTCATGGATGTCATGTCCCATGTAGGGAGGTGGGCAGTGATTTAACTTAGACAGTTGTGGTTAGAGTGACCCACAACTGAGCAACAAACCAATTTTATCTTTATACAACCATCTTGAATGATCAAGGCTACTGGAACACAGCTCAGTTTCAGGTACTTTCATCAAGTCACTTCAATTGCAGTTAGAGTGACCCACAACTGAGCAACAAACCAGTTTTATCTTTATACAACCGTCTTGAATGATCAAGACTACTGGAACACAGCTCAGTTTCAGATACTTTCATCAAGTCACTCCAATACACCATAAACAAAAAAGGGATATCTATATAATTCATAAGAATAATCTCCAGGATAACCTCTCAATTGTTTGAAATCTCTCAGCCACTGAAACTTTATTTTGTCTCATTTCTCTCTTTTCCCCTTTTGTTAATAAGGCTTTCTCAATCCCTTGATGCTGCGTCCCAGCTCATCCCAGGATTTCTGCCCCTCATTGCTAGGGAGCTTTACATCCCCGGGAGTTATGTCCCACATAGGAGGGAGGGCAGTGAGTCCACCTGCTGAGCTGGCTTAAAGGACAGAGGCCACACCTCTCTCTCCCTCAGCCAACACGACAAGCAAACTTACCGCCCTTACCCTCTCTATATGGGACATGACTCCGAGGGGTGTGAACCTACATTTTCAGGCAGTTCCCTCCATTGTCCTTTCGACAGACGAGTAAAACATATGGATTAAAAATAAATAATAGGGGGAACAAATGTTAAAATAAATTTAGTAGATTGAAATGCTAGTGATCCATGAAGGGAGGTGTAAGGGGTATGGTATATATGAATTACTTTCTGTTTTCTTTTTATTTCTTTTTATGAATTGATACAAAAATCATCATCATGATGAATATACAACTATGTGATGATATTGTGAATTACTGATTATATATGTAAAATGGAATGATCATACGGTAAGAACGTTTGTGTGTGTTTGTTATGTTTAAAAAAAATTTTTTTAATTAATAAAAAAAATGAAAAAAAAGAGAGAGAGAGAGAGAGAGACCACATCTGAGCAACAAAAGAGATTCTCCGGCGGTGACTTTTAGGCATAATTTTCAGTAGGCTTAGTTTATCCTTTGCAGGAATAAGTTTCACAGGGGCAAACCCCAAGATCAAGTGCTTGGCCTATTGATTTAGTTGTCTCCACTGCTTGTGGGAATATCAGAAACTCTCCAAATGGGAAGGAATATTTCCTCTTTTCTCTCCAGTTCCCCAAGGGGACTTTGCAAATACTTTATTCATTGCCCAAATGATTCTGGGATATATAGGGGCATTGCACTAATCTGGAAAAACCAACAAAATCTCACACCTTATTCAAGATTCCATGCACTAGAGACTCAGCATCAAGGGATTGAGAAAAACTTCTCAACCAAAAGGGGGAAGAGCAAAATGAGACAAAATAAAGTGTGAAGGGCTGAGAGATTCCAAACAGAGCTGAGAGGTTATCCTGGAGGTTATTCTTACACATTATATAGATATCAACTTGTTAGTCAAGATGTAATGGAGAGGGCAGGCCACAGTGGCTCAGCAGGCAAGAATGCTTGTCTGCCATGCCAGAGGACCCGGGTTCGATTCCCAGTGCATGCCCATGTAAAAAAAAAAAAAGATGTAATGGAGAGGCTGGAGGGAACTGTCTGAAAATGTAGAGCTGTGTTCCAGTAGTCATGTTTCTTGAGCTTTCACAATGTGACTGTGCGATTGTGAAAACCTAGTGTCTGATGCTCTTTCTATTTACCTTATTAAAAGATAAGTTAAACATATGGAATAAAAATAAATAATAGGGTGAATAAATGTTAAATTTAGATTGAAAGGCTAGTGATCAATGAAAGGGAGGGGTAAAGGGTATGGTATATATGAATTTTTTTCTGTTGTCTTTTTATTTCTTTTTCTGAATTGATGCAAATATTCTAAGAAATGATCATGATGATGAATATGCAACTATGTGATGATATTGTGAATTACTGATTATATATGTAGAATGGAATGATCATAAGTTAAGAATGTTTGCATCTGTTGCTATTTTAATTTAAAAATTAATAATTAAAAAAAACACAATGAGGTATCATCTCACACCCACCAGAATGGCCATTATCATTAAAACAGAAAACAACAAGTGCTGGAGAGGATGTGGAGAAAGAGGCACATTTATCCACTATGGGTGGGAATGCTAAATGGTACAACCGCTGTGGAAGGCAGTTTGGTGGTTCCTCAGAAAGCTAAGTATAGAATTGCCATATGATCCAGCAATACCATTGCTAGGTATCTACTCAGAGGACATGAGGGCAAGGACACAAATGGACATTTGCACACCAATGTCTACAGCAGCATTATTTTCAATTGTCAAGAGATGGAAAAATTCAAAATGTCCATCAACAGATGAGTGGCTAAACAAGTTGTGTATATACAATGGAATATTATGAATCTGTAAGACAGAATAAAGTTATGAAGTATGTAACAACATAGATGGACCTTGAGGACATTATGCTGACTGAGATTAGCCAGAAACAAAAGGACAAATACTATATAGTCTCACTGATATGAACTAACAAAAGTGAATGAATTTGGAGAATTTCAGTTAAAAACAGAGACCATCAGGAGATAGAAATAGGGTAGATATTGGGTAATTGGAGCTGAAGGGTTACAGGTTGTGCAACAGGACCGATTGTAAAATACTACCTAACTGTAATGCTACAATGTTAGTACACTGAATGAAGCTGAATGTGAGAATAATAGAGGGAGGAGGGCTGGGGGCACAAATGAAATCAGAAGTAAGGACGGATGATAAAAACTGAGATGGCATAATCCAGGAATGCCTAGAGTGTGTAATGATAGTGAAAATGTACAAATTTTAAAATGTTTTTGCATGAGAAAGAACAAAGGAATGTCAATACTGCAGGGTGTTGAAAATAGATGCAATTCATATTTTAAAACTTTAACTTATGTGTGTGAGACTAAAGCAAAAAAGTTTATTTGGTACAAAATTTATATTTTGACTAGTGCATTTCCTAATATAACTTATGTGGACAGCTTAAATGAACACCACAATACATGGAACATTGAGTAGGGCATGAGATTTAGTAGGTTTATTCAGAGAGATGCCCCAATAAATCCCAGAGTGATTTGAACAGTGAATAAAAAAGTATTTGCAAGGTCTCCTTGGGGGAATGCTGAGAAAGGGAGAAAATGCAACTTCCCCAAGTGGAGAATTCTTCATATTCTCACAAGCAGTGGGGACAACCAAGCAATAGGCTGAGCCCCCAATCTTGGGAGTTGTTCATATGAAACTTGTCCCCGCAAAGGATAGACTAAGCCTACATAAAAATTAGCCCTACAAATCACCCCCAGAGAACCTCTTTTTTTGCTCAGATGTGGCCTCTCTCTCTCTCTCTCAACCAACAGGGCAAGCAAACTCACTGTCCTTCCCCTTTCTAAGTGGGACATCACTCCCAGGGGTGTAAATCTCCCTGGAAACGTGGGACAGATATCCTAGGATGAGCCGAGACTCAGCAACAAGGGATTGAGAAAATCTTCTTGACCGAAAGGGAGAAAAGAAAAATGAGACACAATAAAGTGTCAGTGGCTGACAGATTTCAAACAGAGTTGAGAGGTTATCCTGGAGGTTATTCTTATGCATTATATAGATACCCCCTTTTTAGTTTAAGGTGTATTAGAGAGACTAGAGGGAAGTGCCTGAAACTGTAGAGCTGTGTTCAAGTGGCCATGTTTCTTGAAGACGAATGTATAATGATATAACTTTTGCAATGTGACTATGTGACTGTGAAAACCTTGTGTCTGATGCTCCTTTTATCTATGGTATGGACAGAGGAGAAAAAAATATGGATGAAAAAAAGCAACAAAAATTAACTAAACAAATAAAAAAGAAAAAACAAAAACAAAAAAAGAGATTCTATGCACTTATGGTGTTCAACAAAACTACCCTACAAGTTAAGTCACGAAATGCTCTACCTAAAATATAAATTTTGCACCAAATAAACATCTCTCCCTTTAGTCTCACACAGAAGCTGAAGGTTTAAAATATGGACGATATCTTCCTTTACCCCATATTCTGATATACCTTAGTCCTATCTAGATGAGCTTCATTCATATCTCTACTCGAAGTTTGACCATTTTTTCAACTTTTTAAACAGTTCCTGTAAGTGTACTGCTGACTTTCATAGCTTCAGAGCTCTACCTCTAAGTCTCAGGTGACAGATAAATACCCGAAGTTTCCAGGAATGATCAGGCTATATATATCAAGAGCTCAGTATCTCAGAACTTAGAAATAACAGTTACAATTCCTGAATATATGTGACTGCTGTAAGCTTACAATCAAGGACTCTTTACAGTAGGTCACAACCTGATAACCCATGTTCTAGACTTTAGTTCACCAAGTTTTTATAATTAACTATAGTTAATTAGTCCATATGGAGGCAGGATAATAATTGTCTTTTTCTTCCTGACATTTCATTCAACATACCACTCTTAAGGTTCATTCATCTAGTTGCATGTCTCACAACTTCATTCCTTCCTGTGGCTGCTCAGTAGCCCATTGTATATATACACCAAGATTCCCCCTTCCATTCATCAGTCATTGTGCCCTGAGGCCACCTCCATCATTGTGGATCACAAACACTGCCACCAGAAACAACGGTATACAAATATCCAGTCTGTCCCCACACTCTATTCCTCCAGGTATATGTTGAGCAACGGGGTTTCAGGATCATATGACAACCTCACCCCTAGCCACCTGTGGAAATACCACACTGCCCTCCAAGGGGCTGTACCTCTCAGTCTTCCTACCAACAGTGAATAGGTACATCTCTTTCTCTGCATTTTCTCTAGCACTTGTTTCTCTGTTCATTTTTAAACAGTTTTATGCACACATCAAACAATCCAACCTAAGTGCATAAACATGCCTTCGCCACCATAATCTATATGAAGACGTTTCCTTTTCTCCTACAAAGAACCCACCGCTTTCCCATGTACCCTCACCCACCTGTTGACATTTAGTTTTCAATGTATTGTTAGAATACAAAATTCAGCACCCAAAATTAATAAATTTTAGTTTCACCTCTTCTTCTAACCAATTTTAATTGAGAAAACTTAGCAGAGGCTAGACAATGTAGCAGAAACTAAATAATAAGACAGGAACCTTTATTGACAAAAAAGAATACTAGTTAGCACTTGATATCACAATACTAGGCAACAATATAACATTGGACATTTCTCTGGAACAAATAAGCAGCAAGCAAAACTTAAGGATAATAAAATTTAACACTTAAGAGTAATGCACAACAAAATGCAGCTCATCTACTTTAGGTCACCTATGCCCTTTTTAGATACCTACTTGATAAACTAGCAATTTCTCAATAGGTTTCTGGGGAGAGGGGCGGCATGGTCTGGGAATCAAACTCAGGTCTCCCACATGGAAGGCAAGCATTCTAACACCGAACCTCCCATGCACCCCATCAATAGTTATTTTAAGATAGTTGTTTAATAGTCAGTTCAACTGGATAGTAGTAGAGGGCTGAGCTATTTTGGACACTGACTCAAATACTCTCAATTAGACCACAGAGCTAAGAAGAGATAGATAACTAAGCTATAAAGACATATTCCCAGAACTACCTACATCTACAAGCTCACTTTATAAGCTTGTGATCCTACTTCTCCAAATAGCAACATTTGTTGAAATAAAAAGTTTTTTATCTCCAAACTATGAAAATAATAAAAAATTATTCAGTAATGATTTGTCTGTTCCATACAGTAGAAAACTCTAGTATACACAGCTCAGTTAAACAGGAGGTACTCTACCCCTAAAGCCCAGAAACATAAATTCTTCTCTCCTGGCTAAAAGTTAGTCCTTTTCATCAGCAGAGTTTTTTAAACTACATATTGTTCTCTTGGCATAGAAAATATTTCACATTCACAGTAATCCTTATTCTCTACTGACATCCTACTCATCATTTAAAACTTAGTTTACAGGACTTCAGGGCCAAGATGGCAGCTTAACAATGTGCGCATTTTAATTCTTCCTCCAGAACAACTACTAAATAACCAGAAACAGTACAGAACAGCTCCTGGGGCCATGTCAGTGAACGGACACACAGCGTACCCTAATCTGGACTAGCAAGACCGGCTGCGAGCCTCCCAGAACCATGAGTTTCCCAAGCCACGGCGGTCGGTGCCCCTCCCCAACAGGCTGCTTCCCGAAGGGGAAAAGAAAGAGACTTTACCAGCAGCAGAGACTGAGCCCAACAAATGCCAATCGTGAAATTAATTAACAAATTCTGACTACTAAAAATAGGCTCCCAGCTCAGGTGAACCTGGTCAAAGTGGAGGTTGCTGATTTTGCCCCAGCGCCAAGGGGGCAGGGCAGATGGTAAAAGGAAAAAAAAAAGAAAGAAACAGAGGTTTTTGTGGCTACATTTCTACAAAGGCCCAACTGCCATTGGATACAGTGGCAGGGCTCCTCAGGCTGCAACAACCCCAGGCACAGGCAGAAACAAACTCATTTGAGGGCTTGTCTGGAGCCTGTGGCTTCCCCAGGGGAGAGGTGAAGCCCAACCCAGGTGGAATCCCTCTCTCAAGGAATTCAGAAACCAGGGTTTAGTAATTTGAAGCCATTAAAACCAGCCTACAACCTCTCCTCTGTCTCCACCACACCCCCAGCCAAAGTTAAAGGTATTGCACAATCTTATGGTGGAGGGACCTGCTGGCAGACAAGCACCACATACTGGGCAGGATAAGAAAACAGAGTCCAGAGACTTCACAGGAAAATCTTTCAACCTGCTGAGTCTCACGCTCAGGGAAAACTGATGCAGGTGACTCTTTCCTCCTGACAGGAGGTCAGTTCAGTCTGGGAAAATCGGGCTGTGGTCTAAAATACCTAAGTAGACCCTCCTAAGTGTGGGGGGAGAAAGGCACCATACAAGCAGGGCAAGAAACAAGAAAACAAAAACTGAAAAATTCTCCTCTGTTAAACAAAACTTAAGCTAGAGGTCCAGATAAAGCTGAATTGGATGTCAAAGAACATATAGAACAAATTCACCAGCAAGAAAACCCTACGTAAAAGAAGTGAAAGCAATCTCCAGAATAAACTAATTAAGGTAATTAAATGCCTAAATGCCAGCAAAAAATGAGAAATCACACCAGGAAAATTGTAGACATGGCCCAGTCAAAGCAACAAAAAAACAATTCAAATGAGATACAGGAGCTGAAACATTTAACTCAGAATATACGAACAAACATGGAAAAACCTCATCAAAAAGCAAATCAATGAATGGAGGGAGGATATAAAGGAGGCAAGGAATGAACAAAAAGAAGAAATTGAAAGTCTGAAAAAACAGATCACAGAACTTATGGAAATGAAAGGCATGGTAGAAGAGAAGAAAAAAAACAATGGAAACCTACAATGGTAGATTTCGAGAGGCAGAACATAGGATTTCTGAACTGGAGGATGGAACATCTGAAATCCGGCGAGAAAAAGAAAATATAAGGGAAAAAATGGAAAAATATAAGCAGGGACTCAGGGAACTGGAAGACAATATGAAGCGCATGAATATACGTGTTGTGGGTGTCCCAGAAGGAGAAGGGAAGGGAAAAGGAGGAGAAAAACTAATGGAGGAAATTATCACTGAAAATTTCACAACGCTTATGAAAGACTTAAAATTACAGAGCCAAGAAGTGCAGCGTACCCCAAAGAGAATAGATCCAAATAGACGTGCTCCAAGGCATTTACTAATCAGAATGCCAGAGGTCAAAGAGAAAGAGAGAATCTTGAAAGCAGCAAGAGAAAAGCAAACCATCACGTACAAGGGAAGCCCAATAAGACTATGTGTAGATCTCTCAGCAGAAACCAAGACAAGAGGCAAGAAGACAGTGGGATGATATATTTAAATTATTAAAAGAGAAAAACTGCCAACCAAGAATTCTATATCCAGCAAAACTGTCCTTCAAAAATGAGGGAGAAATTAAAACATTCTCAGACAAAAAAATCACTGAGAGAATTTGTGACCAAGAGACCAACTCTGCAAGAAATACTAAAGGGAGCACTAAAGACAGATACCAAAAGACAGAAGAGAGAGGTGTGGAGAAGAGTGTAGAAAGGAAGACTATGAGTAAAGGTAAAAAGAAGGAAAATCAGATATGGCGTATAAAATCCAGAAGGCAAAATAGTAGAAGAAAGTACTACCCATGCAGTAATAACACTAAATGTCAGTGGATTAAATTCCCCAATCAAAAGACATAGATTGGCAGAATGGATAAAAAACAAGTCCCATCTATATGCTATCTCTACTCAAAGGACAAGAGAGCAAGGACACAAACAAAAATTTGCATACCAATGGTTACAGCAGCATTATTTACAATTACCAAGAGATGGAAACAGCCAAAATGTCCATCATCAGACAGGTGGCTAAACAAACTGTGGCATATACATAAGATGGAATACTATGCAGCTGTAAGACAGAATAAAGTTATGAAGTATGTAACAACATGGATGGACCTTAAGGACATTATGCTGAGTGTGATTAGTGAGAAACAAAAGGAAAAATACTGTATGGTCTCACTGATATGAACTGACATTAGTGAATAAACTTGGAATATTTCTTTGGTAACAGAGACCATCAGGACATAGATACAGGGTAAGATATTGGGTAACTGGAGCTGAAGGGATACAGATTGTACAACAAGACTGAACGTAACTCAGAAATGGACAGCACAACACTACCTAACCGTAATACAATTATGTTAAAACACTGAATGAAGCTGAATGTGAGAATGATAGAGGGAGGAGGGCTGGAGGCATAAATGAAATCACAAAGAAAAATAGATGATAAAGATTGAGATGGCATAATCCAGGAATGCCTAGAGTATATAATAATAGTGACTAAATGTACAAATTTAAAAATGTTTTTGCATGAGGAAGAACAAAGGAATGTCATTACTGCAGGGGGCTGAAAATAGATGGTAATTAATATTTTAAAATTTCAACATATGTGTGGGACTAAATCAAAAAATGTTTATTTGGTACAAAATTTATATTTTGACTAGTGCATCTCCTAATACAACTTATATAGATACTTGGTTGAACAACATAAGTACATGGAACCTTGGGTAGGACATTAGATTTTATTGGTTTGTCCAGAGTGATGCCCCGATAAATCCCAGAGTGATTTGATCAGTGAGTGGAAAAGTATTTGCAAAGTCCCCTTCGGGGAATGGTGAGAACGGGGGAAAATTCAATCTCCCCAAGTTGAATTACTGATATTCTCACAAGCAGTGCGGACAACCAAAGCTATAGGCTGAGCCCCAAGTCTTGGGGTTTGTTCACATGAAACTTAACCCCATAAAGGATAGGTCAAGCCTACTTAAAATTAGGCCTAAGAGTTACCCCCAAGAGAACCTCTTTTGTTGCTCAGATGTGGCCTCTGTCTCTAGCCAATACAACAAGCAAACTCACCACTTCCCCCTGTTTACATGGGACATGACTCCCAGGGTGTGGACCTTCCTGGCAACGTGGGACAGAAATCCTAGAATGAGCTGAGACCCAGCATCAAGGGATTGAGAAAAACTCTAGAATGAGCTGAGACCCAGCATCAAGGGATTGAGAAAACCTTCTCAACCAAAAGGGGGAAGAGTGAAATGAGACAAAGTGTCAATGGCTGAGAGATTCCAAACAGAGTCCAGAGGTTATCCTGGAGGTTATTCTTACACATTAAGTAGATATCACCTTGTTATCCAAGATGTAATGGAGAGGCTGGAGGTAAATGCCTGAAAATGTAGAGCTGTTCCAGTAGCCATGTTTCTTGAAGATGATTGTATAATGATATAGGTTTCACAATGTGACTGTGTGATTGTGAAAACCTTGTGTTTGATGCTCCTTTTATCTACCATGTCAACAGACAAGTAGAACATATGGAATAAAAATAAGAATAGGGGGAACAAATGTTAAAATAAATTTAATTTGAAATGCTAGTGATCAATGAAAGGGAGGTAAGGGGTATGGTATGTAAAATTTTTTTTTTCTTTTTCTGTTTTTCTTTTTCTTTTCTGTTGTCTTTTTATTTCTTTTTCTGAATTGATGCAAATGTTCTAAGAAATGATCATGATGATGAATATGCACCTATGTGATGATATTGTGAATTACTGCTTATATATCTAGAACAGAATGAACATATATTAAGGATGTTTGCATTTCTTTCTTATAATTTTTTTAATTAATAAAAAATTATTAAAAAGAAAAAAAAAACTTAGTTTACGGCGGTGCAATGGTGGCTTAACAGCAGAATTCTCACCTGCCATGCCAGAGATCTGGGTTTGATTCCCAGTGTTTGCCCATGTATAAAAAAGAAACTTGGTTCACATGAGGAAACAACTATATATGTATATGGATATTTCTCGGTAATAGGTTGGAAACAATCTAGACATCCACCAATAGAAAATATGTAAACAAATGACAGTATATCCATTCCTTATGAGGCAACTAGTTTTTAAATGATACTTTCTGCATCTACTGACACGGAAAACTACGTGGCTCTTAAATGAGTGATCTGTATTTACTGACATGGAACATGTAACTGACAGATAATTAAATGGAGGAGGAAGGAAAGCAAATTACAATAGTATATGTAATATGAAAGTGATATGATCAACAAAGTGATCAATAGGGGATAAGACATCCCCTAGAAAAGTCTCTCCTCAGAAACAACTAATAAAAGGGCAAACTTCACTTGCTTGGGACTCTGAAGCATTACAGAAACTTGAAAAGGACATTACATATGCTGAATCAAAGAAAAAAGGAGGAAAAATAAAAAACACCAAAAACAAGGTCAGAGATCTTCTGTCCAGACATGACAGTCTGAACCACTCCCCCACACTTGTGCTCCCACACAGCTTCAGAGCAGCATAAAGAGAGCACACCCAGAGTACGTGCTGCAGTAGATGCAGATCACAGAGTCACTCACAGCAACTAAGTAGAGCCTCACACCTATCCAGGTTCAGGGACCGAAATCTGCAGAGACCCAGGGCAGAACACAAGCAACTGGTGAGCATGGACAAACAAAGGGTCCCCAGGGAATAAAAGAGGTTGCAGGAGAACTGTTGAAGTACACAGTCAACCAGGTCTCTAACTGCTGGATCACCTAAACAACAACAACAAAAAAAACCCCAACATTTTTAAACACTGACCTCATCTGGACCTCAGGCAGCATACCTAAGGAGCAAGTAAGAGGAGGGGGAGGGTGGGGGACAACTGAACTGCTGTAAGGGAGGATAAGTCCCAGAACTGAAAAGTTTAATGAAAAGGCAGCACTACATTAGGGAGACAATTTAAATAAATCATATGAGTTAGGAGAAAATTCCGCACAAAAACAAACAGATCAGGTTTCCCAGAGAAGGCATAGAAAAGGGGAAGTTTTCTCCTGAAGGTAAAACAATCGCACATTCAAGGGCAATCTTAAAAGTTGTACACACACATCCAGGGCAAGAAACAGTTACAAAAGACCCAAGAAAACATGAACAGTTAAACATGGCTACTCTAAAGGTTCAGCATAAGTTGGACAAAGCATCAAAGAGCCTTAACACGTAGTCAATTTATAACAAAACCCTAGGTAAGACAGAGAAACTGATCTTCAGAGTTACTTCATCAAGATAATCATACACCCAAACATTGGGAAAAAATTACAAGTCAGGGCAGGCCACGGTGGCTCAGCAGGCAGAGCTCTCACCTGTCATGCGGGAGACCCGGGTTCCTTTCCCGGTGCCTACCACGAAAAAAAAAAGTAAGTAGAAGCCATTCTAAGAAACAGAAAGATATGGCTCAGTCAAGGAAACAAATTAAAACTTCAGAGACACAGAATTTAGAACTAATCAAAGAAGTTCAAACAAATCCAATCAATTCAAGGAGATGAAGGAAAATATGGATAGATATAAATTGTTAGACTTATTTAACAGTTAGAAATAAACTGTTAGATATGGAGCTAATGGATTTTAAGACAACAATGTGTGAGAAGAAAGAAGAATTTGAAAGTTTAAAAAGAAACATAACAGAAAGTACAGGGATGAAATGCACAATAATGGAAATTAAAAATACACTAGAGGAAGAGTTGAAAACCTGATAGAGAGGCTAATAAAACAAATGAACATAGCTCTTCATTCTCCACTGTCTCAGCTGTTTTCCCAAAAGAAAATACTCCGGGTTACAAAGAAAAAAAGAAAGACAAAGTGATCCCAAATGTTTGATTTGAAGAATCTAGATTAAGCCAAACTGCTATGCCTGTATGAACTGCATGATCCTTGGGCCACTGATGCTTAACAGTGGGCATAACTGTTGCCAAGTATGTCTGCTCCAGAATGGAAGAAACCCACTAATCTTTTTCTTATCCACAGCAAAACAAACAGTCCTATCTTCAACTAGCAACACATGCCAGGATGTCCAAAAGGCTCCACTCCCATTTACAGCCAAAAAATCCCAGAAGATAACCACTATATGAACACTGAACAACCACAGAAGGCCAAATCAAACTTTGTGTCAAGGGTTTCCTGTCCCAAAAGCACAAGAATCGCACAGTATATAGAGTAGAAGAGGCTGTTGTGAATTACAGTTGGGTATTCCAGGAAATACTGAACACACTGAAGGAGAAACTTGAAGTCGCTTAAAGGATATTGGCTGATGAGCGAGAAAGAGCAGTGATGATTCAGGGAGAGAAGCTGAATTGTAAAGAAATGATTAAGCCTGAGTATAGGATAAGGTTCCAGCTATTGAATGAAAAGAGTAAGATGAACCTCTTGAGACTGCAAGGATGCTTATTCAATCTGAATACGAGCAAATCTAGTCTGAAACATTTCATCAGGTTTGCCAGAGAAGCAGAGGAGAAGTCCCAAGAAATACTCTAGAGAATGAACTATCTGGGAAGAGAGAACACGAATAAACTGAAGAAGACTGAAGTCAGGATCTCAGAAAAGATCAGCAGCCTCCAAAGGATCACCACAGACTAGAGAAGTGTGGAGAATCTGCCTTAGCATTGCTCTAGAATACAAGATATTCTTTGGAAAGGAGATGAGTCACTACTGCTTCAGTGTCTACAGCTTGTCCCTAACACAAATGTGAGTTTTTGCCAATTAGCAAGAGTGAGAAAAATGCTAAAAATATTCCCAAACCATCCTGAAAAAGCTCATCCCTATTTAGCCTTATCTGAGGATCTGAGAATTCTGAAATTTGGAAATCCCCTCTAATGTACTTGATAATCCAGAGAGATATGAATTCAGTGCCACTTCAGTGTATTGGATGAGGAGAACTTCACCTCAGGGAGGCATTATTGGCAGGTGGTTGTAGAAAAGGCTACAAACCGGCAGTTGAACACACACAAGGACTCTGCAAGCTGAAAGGGTAGCAGGCCTAATGTTTCTAGAGATAAACATTTGGATTCATTATAGGGATTGATTTTATTTTATGGATCTTTCCTCCTTTAAAAGGGTCTCCCTGAAAGTGCAAACACAAAATTGAAGTTTTCCTAGACTACAAAAATGGGCAAATATCATTCTACAATGTGAGAGATCTCTTTCTGACCATTTCTCTTATCCTACCTTCCAAGGAACTCTCGGGCCTATACTTATTCTTTGTACCCCAAATGAGAGCTTGAATTCAGACTGCCTCACCATCTGCACCCCTCATATTTCTTCCTGTGTTACAGTTAGCCTCAATCTTCCTTGATGTGAGAACCGAGGCCAAGAGAGGCGAAAAAGTTCAGAGTGTGACTTTGTGAAAGCAGTTCTATAAAAAGACATTTTGCACTTGAGATGGACCCAGTTTGATATCCCAGAGGCTTTGTTTTCAATCCTCGTTTAGTGGAAGAGGTTGCTTTTAAACCGAGACATGAATAACTAAAGGGCTCTACACTGTCTAGAATAACAAAAATGATATACTATACCGAACTGGGAAATGAGAATGGAAATGTATGTAATCTGGCCTCATAGTTCCTAAAATATTAGCAGAATTAATTTGCTAGCTATGGGAGCTTTCTTGTGGATTTTTCTTGATTTTCTGTAAATAGGATCATGTTATCTGCAAATAGGGAAGGTTTTACCTCTTCCTTTCCAAATTGGATGCCTTTTATTTCTTCTTCTTGCCTAACACTCAGACAAGAACTTTCAGAGCAAAGTTGGGTAACACTGGTGATAGTGGGTGTTCTAGTTTACTAGTATCAGAATGCAATATACCAGAAATGGAATGGCTTTTAAAAAGGAGGTTTGATTCAGGTCAAGATGGCGGCTTAACAACATGCGTATTTTAGTTCGGCCTCCAGAACAACTACTAAATAACCAGAAACAGTACAGAACAGCTCCTGGAGCCACGATAGTGACCGGACACACAGCGTACCCCAGTCTGGACCAGCTGGACCAGCTGCGAGCACCCCCCAGAACCGTGAGTTCCCAAAGTGGCGGCGGCCAGCACCCCTCCCCCACAGGCTGCTTCCCAGAGGGGAAAGGAAAGGACTTTACCAGCAGCAGGGACTGGACACAATCAAATGCCAATTGTGGAACTAATTAACAAATTCTGACAACTAAAAATAGGCCCCCAGATTAGGTGAACCTGATCAAAGTGGAGGTTGCTCATTTTTGCCCTGGCGCCAAGGGGGCAAGACTAACAGAAAAAAGGGAGAAAACAAGAAGGAAACAGAGGTTTTTGTGGCTGTGTATCTACAAAGACTTGACTGCCTCTGGACACAGTGGCAGGACTTTTCAGGTTGCAAAAGCCCCAGGTATAGGCAGAAGTGAGCTCTTTTGGGGGCTTATCTGGAGCTTGTGCCTTCCCCAGGGGAGGGGTGAAGCCCCACCCAGGTGGAATCCCTCCATCAAGGAATTCAGTCACCAGGGCTTGGTAATTTGAAGACATTAAAACCAGCCTATAACCTCTCCTCCGTCTCCATCACACCCCCAGCAGGAAGAGTCCGCCGAAGTTAAAGGTACCGCATCATCTTATGCTGGTGGGACCTGCGGTCAGACAAGTACCACATACAGGGCAGGATAAGAAAAAAAGAGTCCAGAGACTTCACAGGAAAGTCTTTCAACCTGCTGGGTCTCACCTTCAGGGAAAACCGACGCAGGTGACTATTTCCTCCTGATAGGAGGCCAGTTTGGTCTGGGAAAATCTGGCTGGGGTCTATAATATTTAAGTAGACCCTCCTAAGAATGTGGGGGGGGAAGGCACCACACAAGCAGGGCAAGAAACAAGAAAACAAGAACTGAAAAATTCTCCTCTGTTAAACAAAACTTAAGCTAAAGGTCCAGATAAAGCTGAATTGGATGTCAAAGAACACACAGACAACAAATTCATCCAGCAAGAAAACCCTAGATAAAAGAAGCGAAAGCAATGTCCAGAATAAACTAATTAAGGTAATAAAATGCCTAGATGCCAGCAAAAAATAACAAATCACACTAGGAAAATTGAAGATATGGCCCAGTTAAAGCAACAAACCAACAATTCAAATGGCATACAGGAGCTGAAACAATTAATTCAGAATGTATGAACAGACATGGAAAACCTCATCAAAAACCAAATCAATGAACTGAGGGAGGATATAAAGAAGGCAAGGAAAGAACAAAAAGAAGAAACTGAAAGTCTGAAAACACAAATCACAGAACTTATGGGAATGAAAGACACAGTAGAAGAGATGTAAAAAACAATGGAAGCCTACAATGGTAGATTTCGAGACACAGAACAAAGGATTAGTGAACTGGAGGATGGAACATCTGAAATCTGGCAAGAAAAAGAAAATATAGGGAAAATAATGAAAAACTATGAGCAAGGAAATGAAAGACAATATGAAGCACATGAATATACGTGTTGTGGGTGTCCCAGAAGGAGAAGAGAAGGGAAAAGGAGGAGAAAAACTAATGGAGGAAATTATCACTGAAAATTTCCCAACTCTTATGAAAGACTTAAAATTACAGAGCCAAGAAGTGCAACATACCCTAAACAAAACAGATCCAAATAGACATACTCCACGACATTTAATAATCAGAATGTCAGAGGTCAAAGAGAAAGAGAGAATCTTGAAAGCAGCAAGAGAAAAGCAATCCATCACATACAAGGGAAGCTCAATAAGACTATGCACAGATCTCTCAGCAGAAACCATGGAGGCGAGAAGACAGTGGGATGATACATTTAAATTACTAAAAGAGAAAAACTGCCAACCAAGAATTCTATATCCAGCAAAACTGTCCTTCAAAAATGAGGGAGAAATTAAAACATTCTCAGACAAAAAGTCACTGAGAGAATTTGTGACCAAGAGACCAGCTCTGCAAGAAATACTAAAGGGAGCACTACAGTCAGATACGAAAAGACAGAAGAGAGAGGTATGGAGAAGAGTGTAGAAAGAAGGAAAATCAGGTATGATGTACATAATACAAAAGGCAAAATGGTAGAGGAAAATATTATTCAAACAGTAATAACACTAAATGTTAATGGACTGAATTCCCCAATCAAAAGACATAGACTGGCAGAATGGATTAAAAAACAGGATCCTTCTATATGCTGTCTACAGGAAACACATCTTAGACCCAAAGATAAACATAGGTTGAAAGTGAAAGGTTGGGAAAAGATATTTCATGCAAATAACAACCAGAAGAGAGCAGGAGTAGCTATACTAATATCCAACAAATTAGACTTCAAATGTAAAACAGTTAAAAGAGACAAAGAAGGACACTATCTACTAATAAAAGGAACAATTAAACAAGAAGACATAACAATCATAAATATTTATGCACCGAACCAGAATGCCCCTAAATAAGCGCAGAATACACTGCAAACACTGAAAAGGGAAATAGACACATATACCATAATAGTTGGAGACTTCAATTCACCACTCTCATCAATGGACAGAACATCTAGACAGAGGATCAATAAAGAAATAGAGAATGTGAATATTACTATAAATGAGCTGGACTTAACAGACATTTATAGGACATTACATCCCACAACAGCAGGATACACCTTTTTCTCAAGTGCTCATGGATCATTCTCAAAGATAGACCATATGCTGGGTCACAAACCAAGTCGTAACAAATTTAAAAAGATTGAAATCATACCACAACACTTTCTCGGATCATAAAGGAATGAAGTTGTAAATCAATAATAGGCGGAGTGCCAGAAAATTCACAAATATGTGGAGGCTCAACAACACACTCTTAAACAACGAGTGGGTCAAAGAAGAAATTGCTAGAGAAATTAGTAAATACCTCGAGGCGAATGAAAACGAAAACACAACATATCAAAACTTATGGGACGCAGCAAAGGCAGTGCTAAGAGGGAAATTTATTGCCCTAAATGCCTATATCAGAAAAGAAGAAAAGGCAAAAATGCAGGAATTAACTGTCCACTTGGAAGAACTGGAGAAAGAACAGCAAACTAATCCCAAAGCAAGCAAAAGGAAAGAAATAACAAAGATTAGAGCAGAAATAAATGAAATTGAAAACATGAAAACAATAGAGAAAATCAATAAGACCAGAAGTTGGTTCTATGAGAAAATCAATAAGATTGATGGGCCCTTAGCAAGATTGACAAAAAGAAGAAGAGAGCGGATGCAAATAAATAAGATCAGAAATGGAAGAGGAGACACAACTACTGACCTCACAGAAATAAAGGAGGTAATAACAGGATACTATGAACAACTTTACGCTAAAAAATACAACAATTTAGATGAAGTGGATGGGTTCCTGGAAAGACATGAACAACCAACTTTGACTCAAGAAGAAATAGATGACCTCAACAAACCAATCACAAGTAAAGAAATTGAATTAGTCATTCAAAAGCTTCCTAAAAAGAAAAGTCCATGACCAGACGGTTTCACATGTGAATTCTATCAAACATTCCAGAAAGAATTAGTACCAACTCTCCTCAAACTCTTCAAAAAAATCAAAGTGGAGGGAAAACTACCTAATTCATTCTATGAAGCCAACATCACCCTCATACCAAAACCAGACAAAGGTATTACAAAAAAAGAAAACTACAGACCAATCTCTCTAATGAATACAGATGCAAAAATCCTCAATAAAATTCTAGCAAATCGTATCCAACAACACATTAAAAGAATTATACATCATGACCAAGTAGGATTCATCCCAGGTATGCAAGGATGGTTCAACATAAGAAAATCAATTAATATAATACACCATATCAACAAATCAAAGCAGAAAAATCACATGATCATCTCAATTGATGTAGAGAAGGCATTTGACAAGATTCAACATCCTTTCCTGTTGAAAACACTTCAAAAGATAGGAATACAAGGGAACTTCCTTAAAATGATAGAGGGAATATATGAAAAACCCACAGCTAATATCATCCTCAATGGGGAAAAATTGAAAACTTTCCCCCTAAGATCAGAAACAAGACAAGGATGTCCATTATCACCACTGTTATTCAACATTGTGTTGGAGGTTCTAGCCAGAGCAATTAAACAAGAAAAAGAAATACAAGGCATCAAAATTGGAAAGGAAGAAGTAAAACTATCACTGTTTGCAGACGATATGATACTATACGTCGAAAACCCGGAAAAATCCACAACAAAACTACTAGAGCTAATAAATGACTACAGCAAAGTAGCAGGTTACAAGCTCAACATTCAAAAATCTGTAGCATTTCTATACACTATCAATGAACAAGCTGAGGGGGAAATCAAGAAACGAATCCCATTTACAATTGCAACTAAAAGAATAAAATACCTAGGAATAAATTTAACTAAAGAGACAAAAAACCTATATAAAGAAAACTACAAAAAACTGTTAAAAGAAATCACAGAAGACCTAAATAGATGGAAGGGCATACCATGTTCATGGATTGGAAGACTAAATATAGTTAAGATGTCGATCCTACCTAAATTGATTTTAAGGCATATGCCGGACTTTAAGGCATATTATGAAGCCACAGTGGTCAAAACAGCATGGTATTGGCATAAAGATAGATATATCGACCAATGGAATCAAATAGAGTGCTCAGATATAGACCCTCTCATCTATGGACATTTGATCTTTGATAAGGCAGTCAAGCCAACTCACCTGGGACAGAACACTCTGTTCAATAAACGGTGCCTAGAGAACTGGATATCCATATGCAAAAGAATGAAAGAGGACCCGTATCTCACACCCTATACAAAAGTTAACTCAAAATGGATCAAAGATCTAAACATTAGGTCTAAGACCATAAAACAGTTAGAGGAAAATGTAGGGAGATATCTTATGAAACTTACAATTGGAGGCGGCTTTATGGACCTTAAACCTAAAGCAAGAGCACTGAAGAAGGAAATAAATAAATGGGAGCTCCTCAAAATTTAACACTTTTGTGCATCAAAGAACTTCATCAAGAAGGTAGAAAGACAGCCTACACAATGGGAGACAATATTTGGAAATGACATATCAGATAAAGGTCTGGTATCCAGAATTTGTAAAGAGATTGTTCAACTCAACAACAAAAAGACAGCCAACCCAATTACAAAATGGGGGGAAAGACTTGAACAGACACCTATCAGAAGAGGAAATACAAATGGCCAAAAGGCACAGGAAGAGATGCTCAATGTCCCTGGCCATTAGAGAAATGCAAATCAAAACCACAATGAGATATCATCTCACACCCACCAGAATGGCCATTAGCAACAAAACAGAAAATGACAAGTGCTGGAGAGGATGAGCAGAAAGAGGCACAATTATCCACTGTTGGTGGGAATATCAAATGGTGCAACCACTGTGGAAGGCAGTTTGGCGGTTCCTCAAAAAGCTGAATATAGAATTGCCATACGACCCAGCAATACTATTGCTAGGTATCTACTCAAAGGACTTAAGGGCAAAGACACAAACGGACATTTGCACACCAATGTTTATAGCAGCGTTATTTACAATTGCAAAGAGATGCAAACAGCCAAAATCTCCATCAACAGACGAGTGGCTAAACAAACTGTGGTCTATACATACGATGGAATATTATGCAGCTTTAAGACAGAATAAACTTATGAAGCATGTAATAACATGGATGGACCTAGAGAACATTATGCTGAGTGAGTCTAGCCAAAAACTAGAGGACAAATACTGTATGGTCCCACTGATGTGAACCGACATTCGAGAATAAACTTGGAATATGTCATTGGTAACAGAGTCCAGCAGGAGTTAGAAACAGGGTAAGATAATGGGTAATTGGAGCTGAAGGGATACAGACTGTGCAACAGGACTAGATACAAAAACTCAAAAATGGACAGCACAATAATACCTAATTGTAAAGTAATCATGTTAAAACACTGAATGAAGCTGCATCTGAGCTATAGGTTTTTTTGTCTGTTTGTCTTTTTTTTCTTTTTCCTTTTCTTTTTTTTTTTACTATTATTATTATTTTTATTTTTTTCTCTATATTAACATTCTATATCTTTTTCTGTTGTTTTGCTAGTTCTTTTCCTAAATCGATGCAAATGTACTAAGAAATGATGATCATGCATCTATGTGAGGATGTTAAGAATTACTGATTGCATATGTAGAATGGAATGATTTCTAAATGTTGTGTTAATTTCTTTTTTTTCTTTAATTAATAAAAAAAAATCTAAAACTATTTACTATTTGGAACCTTACAGAAAAGATTTTCTGACCCTTTATTATGTGTATCAAATAAAAGAACATGAAAGAAATACCTAGGGCATTATATGAGATTCTACAAAGTTTCTATGCACTAGGGTAACTTGCCAAAACCTACAACCTCCAGATGGGTCCCTGGACAAGATAATCATGAAATGCAGAGGGACCAGCCTTTCTAGAGCATCAGCTAGTTCCATCCCCCATCCCATATTATCGATAGCCCCTTCCAACATGAAAAAATTAGAATGGGCATAGCTCAAATACCCCTAAAGAGTGGGTGTGCTGGTTTGAAAGAATGTATGTACCCTAGAAAAGCCATGTTTTAATCCTAATACCATTTTGTAAAGGTAGGAGTTTCTTCTAATCCCTATTCAGCACTGTATGTTTGAGAGTATAATTAGATCATCTCCCTGGAGATGTAACTCAATCAAGAGTGGTTGTTAGGGTGGATTATTAGGTGGAGACATGTCTCTACCCATTTGGGTGGGTCTTGATTAGTTTACTGGAATCCTATAAAAGAGCAAACATTTTGGAGAATGTGAGAGAATCTGAGAGAGCAGAGAATGCCACAGCACCACAAAGCAGAGAGTCTACCAGCCAGTAACTTTTGGAGATGAAGAAGGAAAATGCCTCCCGGGGAGCTTCATGAAACAGGAAGCCAGAAGAGAAAGCTAAACAGATGATGCTGTGTTCGCCATGCGCCCTTCCAGCTGAGGAAGAAAGAAACCCTGGCTATGTTCACCATGAACCTCCTCACTTGAGAGAGAAATCCTGAACGAACTTCATCAGCCTTGTTGAACCAAGGTATCTTTCTCTGGATTCCTTTGATTGGACATTTCTATAGACTTGCTTTAATTGGGACATTTTCTTGGCCTTAGAACTGTAAACTAGCAATTTATTAAATTCTCCTTTTTAAAAGCCATCCCACTTCTGGTATATTGCATTCTGGTAGCTAGCAAACTAGAACAGCGGGAGAAAGATCAAAGGTGATGGTGGAGTTATACAGAGAAGTTCAGGTTTAATAAATGAGTATGAGTGTTGAATTGATATACTGGTATTTCTTTTAGCTTTCAGTACCTTAAAACAGCTATAAATAAAACCCTAAAATTACGGAATTATAACCATACCAAACTCTGAAATTTGTTCTACAACTAATTGTGGCAAGGTGCTTTGAAATTTATTACTTATATATATGTGTGTGTGCGCGTGTATGTGTGTTATTTAAAGAGGAGGAATATAACAGAGAAGATAGGATTTAACAAAAAAGTATGGCTGTTCAATCATTATATCGAGATTTCTGTTTGTGTCCAGCTAGAAGAAAAGATGAATACTCATGGAACTGTAACCCACACCAAACTTTAAAATCTGATCTATAACTACTTGCTAAAATGTATTTGGAAATTCAGTATTTTGTAAATATGTTATATTTCACAATTAATAAAATTTTTTAACAAAGAAAAGGAAAGAAAATTCTATCTCACATATGAATACAAACAAGAAAATAAATTTAAGGACTTAGTTTTGGCTGTCTGTACACTAAGCAGCTGAATAAGCCAAGAATTTTAGACTATCTTTAGTAAAATACCTTCATTCTTTTATCTATTCATGCACCACAGTTTTTAACAATCAACTCAAAAAGTAGTTAATTCAAAACACAAAAGTAGAATAGAAAAAACCTAGCAGCATGAGTTAACACAGAGACATTTCTAATCACACAGTGATCACTTTTTGCTGCGAAGTGAATAAAACTCTATTAGAAGCACAAAAATAGGACTCTCCACACCCAGATAATTGCATATCCCTAGTATAACAGTAAACTATTGAAACTGTTTTCTAAATGATATCCATAAAAATAACTAAATAGTGTATGTAATTTGAGCATTATATTTTCTTGATAAAAGAAAAGTATTTGAAGGAAAAAGGAAATATGGTAAAGAAAGAATATTCTTCCCACCCATTTAAAATTTAAAATGCATAACCAGATACTCAAGATCATAAATATCCTCAAAAGATCAAAGATGGACCTGAGGTTCCTAAGTCATAACAACTTCCTAACGATTTACCAAACTAAAATAGATAAAATACTTAAAATATAATATACAGATTTTGAAACTCACATCTGTACTTCTTGTTTTATACAATAGATGTATAGAATTTCAGCTCAATTGTCTTACCCACAATGTCAGTTTGAATCTTTTATGTAGCCTCTTCTTTCTTTTTCTTAACAAAATCAAACAGGATATTGCCTCACTCTTCAACAGTCCTTTCCAAATCATTACTGAGCATCAAAACTTCAGCATGGTCACTGATTTCATTCATTCTGCACCTTTGAGCTTCCTCAGTCGTATCTTCTCCCCAATTATCATCCTCCTCTTTTTCCAATAGCATGTGGAGGATGAATGATTTCATTTGGTATTGGTGGTGGTGGTATGTCACTGCTGGATATGGAGCCATCTTCCTTGTCTTTGCCCTTCCTATTTTTCTTTTCCTTTTCTTTCTTTCCTATACCACTGTCAATATTCTCAGCTGGGTTTTTGAGAATGAATGTGCATAGTTTATGACTGTGTCAAGCATGCCTTGATAGACATAGGCTTTACAAGAATTACCTATTGTTTGCTTCTTTGAATTGACATGAAGATCTGTTTCAGGATTCTCATACTCAGGACTGAGAATAAATTTTTTTAATGAATCTATCTAACATGTCTTATACCAGCTTATTTGCCTCACGAGATCCATTGACCATGTAACTGTCATTCTTAACATCAAACTGGGTCTGTGCTCCCAGCTCAGAATCAAAATATTTGGTAGGATATATTGGAGGTTGATTAAGTGCCTTTGCAATGTCAACCATATTGACTATAACTGTCTTGATTCCATTTCCTTTACACTCAACCTTGACAATCAGACAGGACATCTTGTGGCAAAAGAACTAGTCTGGGGCCATGGTGGCTCAGCAGGCAAGAATGCTTGCCTGCCATGCCAGAGGACCAGGGTTCGATTTCCAGTACCTGCCCATGTTAAAAAAAAAAAGAACTAGTCTGACATGCTAGAGTTGATGTTGACAGACATTTTGGCTAATTAGTGGTCTTATCAATAAGATGAAGATAATTGTAACTTTTTGGTATCTTCTGTATGGAGAAGAAGGGATGACACAAACAACTATAAGACTTCTCCGTCTCTGATATGAAAATATTTTCACCGCTGAGACTGTAAGCTTCTTGCTTGCATGCTGTTTCCCCAATACAGGCACCAATTGCTGTGCAAGAGCTCATTTGCATCAAATAAAAACAAAGCCAACACTGCTCAATTGGGACTGAGATGAAGTGAGGGGCGTTATAAACCGGAGTCGGAGGTGGGGCTGAGAACAGGAGAAGGAAACAGAGATGCAGCACAGGAATGGCCAGGTCAGGTGCTCCTGCCGAGCAGCAGGGATGGGGATGGACTGTTCTAGTGATGTCAGAGGTTCACACCCCTCCGTGCCTGAGCCTGGCGATCTCTAGAATGTTCTTGCTCTGTCTTATATTTATTTTTTAAAGATTATTAACATTATACTACCATTTCCCAAAGGAAAAGAAAACTTAAAAAAAAAAAGTTTAAGGACCTAAAAAAAAAAAAAAAAACCTCTTCTTCCCTCAAGTTCTCCCCCTGTCAATTAATAAATAATATCCAAAGTAAATCCAACAGGGCCAGGGAAGAGTGTGATCAAAACGGGAACCAAACCAAAGTCCAAGGAAAGGAGACCTATATGTTGCTACTCAATAAATACTGCACTGGACACTCAAGTCACAACTGAGGTGTCAATTACCTGCCTCATCATTTAAAAAAAAATGTCCAGTTCATCATCCTGCAAAGTGGGATGGAAGGAGGAGAGAGATACTGGATTATCTGTGCTATTCCTAGAGCTCTAGCCTTTCACTTTAAGGGGATTATTACTTCAATTGTCATTTCTAGAATTTGCTCTGCATGGCACTCTGGAGTCATATATAGTTATTTGTTATCATACAGGGTGGCAAAAAGTCACAATTTTAAACCAAATTAGTTTAAGAAAATATTGCTAGTATTTTATTTTGATCATATTAATTTATTCCATAATTTCCCCCTCACAAAAAATTCAGTACTAGTTTAGTAAGGTATGCTTCCATTCTCACCCTCCTATAACAGCTTTTCTTGTTCAGGGATTTAGCATATTCAAGCAGATAAAATGACACTATAATTAAGTTCTTCTACTATGCCATAAAAGTAGAGGGTAGTGGAAAAAGAGATAGCCCATTTCTTTATTGATTAGCTCAATAAAACAACAAAATAACTGAAAAATAACTAGTAAATAGGCACTTCCAGCTTTCACAGTAGAGGAGAGTGAAGCTATAAGGAAAGCATTAGTCACCTTAGAAGGTCATCTCAACTTCCCCATTTGGATAATTGCTGATATTCTCATAAGCAGTGGGGACAACCAAATCAATAGGTTAAGCCCTCGATCTTGGGATCTGCCCATAATGATACTTATTCCTGCACAGGATAGGCTAAGCCTACTTAAAATTATGCCTAAGAGTCACCCCCAGAGAATCTCTTTTGTTGCTCAAATGTGGCCTCTATCTCTAAGCCAATGTGACAGGTGAATTCACTGCCTTCCCCAGTATGTGGAATAGGACTCCCAGGGATGTAAATCTCCCTGGCAACATGGGACAGAAATCCCAAGATGAGGCGGGACCCAGCATCAAGGGATTGAGGAAGCCTTCTTGACCAAAAGGGAGAAGAGATAAATGAGACAAAATAATTTTACTAATTCACTAATTTGTCTATCAATTATTGAAAGAACAATATTGGAATCTCTGGCTATATCTCCTTGCAGTTCCATCAGATTTTGCTTTCTGTATTTTGATGCTCAGTTATTAACAGCATAAGTGTATTTGGTAATGTTAGGTCCTTTTGATTAACTAACTCCTTTAGCATTATAAAATGACCTTCATCATTAACAAAATTCCTTACCACATTCTGATAAAGTCCATATCTAGTGAAATCTCCTTTGATAATAATTTACCACTCAGGCTTTCTTTTGACTAATGTTGGCATGGTATTTCTTTTTTCTATCCTTTAACTTTTAACCTTTTTGTATCTTCCTAAAATGGGTTTTCTTATACTCATCATATAGTTGAGAAGTGTTTTTTTATCCAATTTGTAAATCTCTTCCTTTTATTTGGAATGTTTAGATCATAATAATTTAATATGATTCTTCATATAATTAGATTTAAGTTGATCACCTTGTTACCTTTTTCTGTCTTCCATTATTTTTTTTAATGATTTATCTCTTTTTTGTGCTACTAATTCTAACTCTTTGTTTTATTACTTTAGTGATTGCTTGGAGGTTTATAGTATACATCTTCAATATATCACAGTCTACCATTAAGTGATATTATAACAGTTCATATATAGAATAACCTTACAACAGCACTTTTCCCTTTTCTCGCCTCCATTCCTGTACTTTTTGCCATTCTTTTCACATAATTAACTCTTATCTATATTATAAATCCTGTAATATATGGTCATAATTTTTGGGTTTCGTCTGAAACATCTTTGTCTTCACTTTTGACAAATATAAAATTCATGGTTGAAAGTTTTTTTCCTTCAGTACTTCAAGGTTGCAGCTTTATTGTCTTTTCATTTGCACTATTTCCAATAAGAAAGAGGCTATAATCTTTATCTTTGTTCCTCCGTACCTAACATCCTTCTTTTTTTTCTGGCAACTTTTAAGATTTTCTCTTTATCACTGATTTTGACCAATTTGATTATGATTTGCCTTAGTGTCAATTTCTTCATGTTTCTTCTCCTTGCAACTTTGATCTGTGAGTTAATAGTTCTTTGCAAATTTGGAAATTTTTCAGTTATTATTCTTCAAATATTTTTTCCATCCCATCCCTTTCCTTTGGAGATTGCAATTGCTTATATATTGAAGTTGTCCCACAGCTCAAAGTGAAACTTTTCATTTTTTTTTTTTGTGCACCATTTAGGATATGTTCTTTTGCTATATCTTCAAGTTCACTAATCTTTTCCTCTACCATGCTAATCTGTAGTTATCTCATCTAGTGTTATTTTTCATCTCAGACATCATACTTTTCACAATAAAAGCTCAATTTGGGTCCGTCTTTATGTCTTTCATGTCTCTGCTTAACTTTTTAACTTTTGAACATACGGCTAGCATTCTTTGATTGGATATCAGAGATTATGAATTTTACCTTGTTGGATGCTATTAGTATTATTACAAATATTCTTGAACAGTTCAGTTAGAACTGGAACTTTCCAGTTACTTGGAAATATGATCTTTTGGGATCTTGTTTTAATGGACTGTTAAATAAGTCTAGAGCAGTGCTCAATCTAACATTAAGTATTCCCCACTACGAGGCAAGATTTTCTTGAATTCTCTACCAAAAGCCTTTTTGTATCTTTATAAAATAAAGATACAAAATGAATAATCTTTATGAAATAAAGATACAAAATGAATAATCTTTATAAAATAAAGATTTTTCTTTATAAAATAAAGATACAAAATGAATTTTAAGTTTTTTCAGTCAGGCTGGTAGAGAAAGGCACTATTCCTGGTTCTGTGTGAGTGGCCAGCACTTCTCCCTTTAATCCTTTTAGATGGTTCTTTCCCTAGAGATTTTCTCACATGTATGAACTCTGCATGTACTTTGCAACACATGAGGAGTCCCTCTGTAGATTTCTGTGCAGCTCTTTCCACAACAGTTCACTCTTCTGTGAATTCTAGTTGTCTTGATCTCCCCAGGCTTTCAGCGCCATCTCCTGAACTCAGAAAATTCACCCATCTCACAGGGATCACTATCTTCTGCTACCTATTATCTAGAGTTACAAAAAACATTTTTAAAATATATTTTTTCTGTTGTGGCTTTGTATGTTTGTTTGTTTGGCTGTTTCAAGTGGGAAAGAAAAACTGTTCCTTTTTACAACATCTTGGACAGAAACAGAAGTCTTCTCTAGGCTCCCAAGGCCACTACCACCATCACTGTGCAGAGGTGGAACAGAAGGAGGGAGGAGACCAAGAGGAAGGGAGAGGAGGAAGACGCAGAGGTAGGGGAGGTGCTGGAATGGAGGGAATTGTCAGTACTTATAGACCACACAAGTCACGGTTCAATTTGTTCAGGGAACTTTTGTGGAAAAATATAATCCAAGACATAAGCTTCATACAGAAAGCAAGTTGAAACAGGTTGCCAACAGTGTATACTCAAAATCCTGAATATAACAGGGACAGAGCAATTTAAAGCAATGAGGGATTTGTTTATGAACAATGGCCAAAGGTTTGCACTAGTATATTCTATTACAGTTCAGGCTACATTTCATGACTCACAGGACCTGAGGGAACAGACTTTATCAATTAAGGATGCAGAAGATGTTCCAATGATTTTGGCTGGCAATAAACGCAGCCTGGAAGATGAGTGAGTAGTTGGTAAAGTACAGGGTCAAAATTTAGCAAGACAGTGGTGTAACTGTCTCTTTTTAGAATCTTCTGCAAAGTCAAATATCAATGTTAATAAGATATTTTATAATCTGGTTATACAGATAAATAGAAAAATACCAGTGGAAAAGAAGACATCTAAAAAGAAATCATGTCTGCTGCTCTAGACCCATAGTAAGCAGTAGCTCTGAGCCAGATTACAGGAATGAAGAACTGTTGCCTAATTGGAAAGTGCCAGCATTTCAGACTTCAAAAAATAACACTGAAGAGGCTTCTCCTGCTTTATATATTATGTGAAAAATTTAGATCTCTGTATTGGTTTGCACATGTACCTTGGAGAAAAAATTGCTCTGTGCATCTCTCTTGGAAATTAAGCAATAGTATCTCTCCTTTGCAACAGTAGTTATAACAGATGTAAAAACAAATATACTTGACTCTAACATGATTATAGAAAAGAGTACAGATACATTTCAAATGTCAGATATTTGCCACTATAATCAAGTGATTTCATATTGACCTGTTATCATGATTCAACTCTGCCAAGCACTAAAAAGTTGAACCATTATACTTTACTTTACATCTGTAATGATATAAATTATGAAATTTCCCCTCAACTCATTGCAGCAGATAACTGTCATTATATTCTAATTAAAATTGTTTGCTAATAATGCTTTGGAAAAAATGGGTCTTTTATAGGAAAAAAAAACGGGGATAACTGATTTCTATGGCTTTTAAAGCTAAAATATATAATATATTACACCAAATCTAATACTGTTTCTTGTGTTTTACTGTTAGATTAAATTAGTTTTTATGCATGATTAAATCTGAGTACATTTTCCAAAAAAAAAAGTCTTCTCTAGGTTCTTGTGAGATGAAAATGAAAACGATATCAAGACCTTGTGGTACAGTTAGGTTCAGGTGGCAACTTGTCCAGGTGATGGTGCCTAGTTCTGTTGCTGTGGACTTGAATCATTAGCATGTGAAACTCATCCATGGCTAATTACATCTGCAGTCAGCTAAGGGGATGCCTTCTGTAAAGAGTCATGTTGAACTTAATTAGCTGGAGGCTTAAAAGAGAGAGAGAGGTCAAAAGAGAGTTCAAGGCAAGACAGCATACCTCATCGCACTACTTGTAGCTCAACCCAGTTGGAGATACAGAAAGGAATCACCCCAGGGAAAGCTGTTGGAACCCAGAAGCTGGGAGAGAAGGCCAGCAGACATCACCCTGTGCCTTCCTGTGTTGAGAACCTCAGAAGAAACTTAGCTGCCTGTCCTCTGAAGAACTATAAGGTTTTTTGTGTACTTTTAGCACAGGCAGGACCCGTGAATCAAACCTGGGTCTCCAGCATGGCAGGAAAGAATTCTGCCACTGAGCCACCATTGCACAGTCCCACTCTGAAGAACTGTAAGTTTTTAACTAAATAAATCCCCTTTTATTAAAAGCCAATCTATCTATTGGGTAATTGGAGGTGAAGGGTTACAGATTGTGCAACAGGACTGACTGTAAAAATTCAGAAATGGATAGCACAATACTACCTAACTGTAATACAATAACGTTAGAACACTGAATGAAGCTGAATGTGAGAATGATAGATGGAGAAGGGTTGGGGGCATAAATGAAATCAGAAACAAAGATAGATGTTAAAGATTGAGATGGTATAATCTAGGAATGCCTAGAGTATATAATAAGAGACTAAATGTACAAATTTTAAAAATGTTTTTGCATGAGGAAGAACAAAGGAATGTCATTACTGCAGGGTGCTGAAATAGATGGTAATTAATATTTTAAAATTTCAACTTATGTGTGAGACAAAATCAAAAACTGTTTATTTGGCACAAAATTTATATTTTGACTGGTGCATTTTCTAATATAATTTATGTAGATAGTTTGATTGAACACCATAAATACTTGGAATCTCAGGTAGGACATGAGATTTTGTTGGTTTGCCCAGAGTGATGCCCTGATGAATCCCAGAGTGATTTGATCAGTGAGTGGAAAAGTATTTGCAAAGTCCCCTTTGGGGAATGGTGAGAACAGGGAGAAATTCAACTTCCCCAAGTTGAATTCTTGATATTCCCACAAGCAGTGTGGACAACCAAAGCTATAGGCTGAGCCCCCAGTCTTGGGGGTTATTCATATGAAACTTAACCCCACAGGGGATAGGTTAAGCCTACTTAAAATTTAGGCCTAAGAGTCACCCACAAGAGAACCTCTTTTGTTGCTCAGATATGGCCTCTCTCTCCAGCCAACACAACAAGCAATCTCACCAATCTCCCCCTGTCTACGTGGGACATGACTCCCAGGGGTGTAGACCTTCCTGGCAACATGGGATAGAAATTCTGGAATGAGCTGAGACTCAGCATCAAGGGATTGAGAAAAACTCTAGAATGAGCTGAGACCCAATATCAAGGGATTGAGAAAACCTTCCCGACCAAAACGGGGAAGAGTGAAATGAGAAAAAGTGTCAATGGCTGAGAGATTCCAAACAGAGTCCAGAGGTTATCCTGGAGGTTACTCTTACGCACTGAGTAGATATCACCTTGTTATTCAAGATGTAAGGGAAAGGCTGGAGGGAACTGCCTGAAAATGTACAGCTGTGTTCCAGTAGCCATGTTTCTTGAACATGACTGAATAATGACATAGCTTTCACAATGTGACTGTGTGATTGTGAAAACCTTGTGTCTGATACTCCTTTTATCTACTTGTCAACAGATGAGTAGAATATATGGAATAAAAATAAATAATAGGGGGAACAAATGTCAAAATAAATTTAGTTTGAAATGCTAGTGATCAGTGAAAGCGAGGGCTAAGGGTTATGGTAGGTATAATCTTTTTCTTTCTATTTTCATTTTATTTCCTTCTCTATTGTCTTTTTATTTTCCTTTCTGAATGGATGCAAATGTTCTAAGAAATGATGAATATGCAACTAAGTGATGATATGTAAATTACTGATTATCTGTTAATTTTTATTTCATTTGTTAATTTTTTTAATTAATAAATAATTTTTTAAAAACTACACAGTAACATTATATGGTAAATAATAATAACAAAAACATTCTACATCAAAGTAAAATTCAACAAAGACTAAGCTCAGTGGAAAAAGCAATGTTCTTGAAGACTTTATACTAAATGGTAAACAAAAGAATGTAAATGAACAACATGTAAGATTTTCTTTCCTAAAAAAAGTAGAAAGAGAATTAATGAAGATTAAGGTAGATATTAATAAAAAGTAAACTTGATAAACTCAAGAACTGGTTCGGAAAGGTAGGTAATAAATAATAAATATTCTAGGATACCCACCATATTAACTAAATAAGAAAGCATCAATTTCCAAAATTAAGAAGAGGAAAATTTTAAAATCATAATTTTTGTATGCCCCTTTGTTATACAAATTTCAAAGCCTGATTGAAACAGATACTTTTTGGTAAGATAAATTACCAAAGAGTAAACGTCACAAGGTAAGTTATATAAAATCTTCAAGAACAAGAACAAGTAATTTCAAGATTAAATTATAGGAGAGCATGAATCTGGGAGGTTTTTTTTTTTTTTTCATTTTATAAAGCCAATATGACACTATTACCAAAACCAAAACAGAACAAAATCTCATTATAACTTACAAACATTAATGTGAAATCCTAAATAAAATGTTAACAAGTAAAATTTAGCCATGTTTTAAATGTTATGACCAAATGAGATTACGCAACTGTACCAATATTTAAATATTAGGAAATCCACTAATTTAATTAATAAAGTAATTGATAAAAGGAGAAAAGCAACATGATTATCTCAGATGATAAAAATGCATCTGATAAAATTAAATAGCCATTCCTCATTTAAAACTCTATTTATTTAAAAAATAAATGATACTTCCTTAAGATCACACACCACAACAAAGAAAGCACTGATATTTAGTTGAACTAATTCCCTTCATTATTCTTCTTTTACTGCAGCAAAATCTGGCAATATTTTCTAAAATTTTAAGTGTAAATCCCCTTACCCAAACTGCTATGATTCTGATGCACAGAAGCAAATACACAAAGAATATAGAGGGAAACTCAGAGGAAAAAAAATAAAAAGAACCCCATCAACAAACTGGCTAATCAAATTGCCGTATAGTCATTCAATAATTAGTAGGTAGCAAGATGGCTCTATATACACTGACAAAGAAAGAAAAATATTAGATTAAGTGAAAAAAACCCAAGTGCAGAAGAATGAATGGGATCTTATCCCATTCATATAAGAAAAATGTATGTGTGTTAGTATTGTGAGAGCAAAACATCTGAAAGGTTACAATAAGTTGTTACCTCTTAGAATTTATTTTAGATGGTTGTATTATATTTATTACCAATGAATATAAATTGTTTTTATATGTTTTACAAGAAACTGTAAAGCTTTACAATTTTTTTAGACAGAAGAGAGAAAAGGCATCACAATTAAAGTTACAACATATAAAAAGGTTTGATGTGTTCACTATGACAATCTCTGGGTAACATGAAAGAAACTGCATTACAGAGTAGAAAGCAGAAAGAGCAAGTATGTTAGGAGGCCTTGGCAAAGTTTACCTGAAAAGTAATGTGGACATAGCCCAAACAACTCCAAAAAGGAGGTAGGGAAAGACCAAAGGTGACGGTGGAATTATACACAGAAGATAGGACTTAACAAATTAATATGAATGCTGAATCATTAAATTGATATCTTTTTAGTTTCCAGTGTTTCAGAGCAGCTAGAAGTAAAAATCTAAAAGTGTGAAATTATAACACTGTCAAAGTCTGAAATATGTTTTACAACTAATTGTGGTGGTGTGCTTTGAAATTCATAACTTTTTTGTATATATGTTATTGTTCACAAAGAGAAGGAAAAAAAAAGTCAACTGTGATGATAAAAAAGTATTTAAGCCTTCTAGCCTCCTACATTCTGGAGTAGCTAGAAGGAAAAATATGAGAGGATGGTATGGTAGCACATGACAAACTCTGAAATCTGTTCTATAACCACTTTTTGAAGAGTGCTTTGAAAACTACTGCTTTTTTCTTTGCTTTGTATGTATGTTACACTATATGTTAAAAAAAAAATTAAAAGAAGATGAGGGGCAGTGTTAGGGTGGCTCAGTGGTCAAATTCTTGCCTGGCATGCAGGAAACCGGGTTTGATTTCTGGAGCCTGCCCATGCCCATGCCAAAAAAAGAATACACAGTGACTTCCGGGTCAAGATGGCAGCTTAACAATGTGCACATTTTAGTTTGTCCTCCAGAACAACTACTAAATAACCAGAAACAATCCAGAACAGCTCCTGGGGCCACGTCAGTGATCGGACACACAGAATACCCCAGTCTGGACCAGCTGTAAGCCCCCACAGAACTGTGAGTTCCCAAAGCTGCAGTGGCCGGCGCCCCTCCCCCACAGGCTGCTGCTCAGAGGGAAAGGAAAGGAACTTTACCAGCAGCAGGGACTGAGCACAATTAAACGCCAATTGTGAGATTGATTAACAAATTCTGACGACTAAAATTATGAACCCAACTTAGGTGAACTTGGTCAAAGATGGAGATTGCTCATTTTTGCCACGGCACCAAGGGGGCAGGGCTGACGGAAAAAGGGGAAAAAATGAGAAGAAAACAGAGGTTTTTGTGGCTGTGTTTCTACAAAGGCTTGACTGCCTTTGGATAAAGCAACAGGACTTCTCAGGCTGCAACAACCCCAGGCATAGGCAGAAGTGAGCTCTTTTAGGGGCTTGTCTGGAACCTGTGCCTTTCCCAGGGGAGGGGTGAAGCCCCACCCAGGTGGAATCCCTCCCTCAAGAAATTCAGACACCAGGGCTTGGTAATTTGAAACCATTAAAACCAGCCTACAACCTCTCCTCTGTCTCCACCACAGCCCCAGCAGGAAGAGTCTGCCAAAGTTAAAGGTACCACATCATCTGATGCAGGATCTTATGCAGGACCTGCACTTATGCTGGTGGGACCTGCAGTCAGACAAGTACCACATACTGGGCAGGATAAGAAAAACAGAGTCCAGTGACTTCACAGGAAAGTCTTTCAACCTGCTGAGTATCACCCTCAGGGAAAACCGGCACAGGTGACTCTTTCCTCCTGATAGGAGGCCAGTTTAGTCTGGGAAAATCTGGTTGGAGTCTATAATATCTAAGTAGACACTCCTAAGTGTGGGGCAGGGGGGAAGGCACCATAAAAGCAGGGCAAGAAACAAGAAAACAAGAACTGAAAAATTCTCCTCTGTTAAACAAAACTTAAGCTAGAGGTCCAGATAAAGCTGAACAGAATGTCAAGGAACAGATAGACAACAAATTCATCCAGCAAGAAAACCCTAGATAAAAGAAGTGAAAGCAATCTCCAGAATAAACTAATTAAGGTAATTAAATGCCTAGATGCCAGCAAAAAATAACAAATCACACTAGGAAAATTGAAGATATGGCCCAGTCAAAGGAACAAACCAACAATTCAAATGACATACAGGAGCTGAAACAATTAATTCAGAATATACGAACAGACATGGAAAACCTCATAAAAACCAAATCAGTGAATTGAGGAAGGATATAAAGAAGGCAAGGAATGAACAAAAAGAAGAAATTGAAAGTCTGAAAAAACAGATCACAGAACTTATGGGAATGAAAGGCACGGTAGAAGAGATGTAAAAAACAATGGAAACCTACAATGGTAGATTTCGAGAGACAGAACATAGGATTAGTGAACTGGAGGATGGAACATCTGAAATCCGGCAAGAAAAAGAAAATATAGGGAAAATAATGAAAAAATATGAGCAGGGACTCAGGGAATTGAAAGACAATATGAAGCGCACGAATATACGTGTTGTGGGTATCCCAGAAGGAGAAGGGAAAAGGAGGAGAAAAACTAATGTAGGAAGTTATCACTGAAAATTTCCCAACTCTTATGAAAGACTTAGAATTACAGATCCAAGAAGTGCAACATACCCCAAAGAGAATAGATCCAAACAGACATACTCCAAGACATTTAATAATCAGAATGTCAGAGGTCAAAGAGAAAGAGAGGATCTTGAAAGCAGCAAGAGAAAAGCAAGCCATCACATAAAAGGGAAGCCCAATAAGACTATGCGCAGATCTCTCAGCAGAAACCATGGAGACGAGAAGACAGTGGGATGATATATTTAAATTATTAAAAGAGAAAAATTGCCAACCAAGAATTCTATATCCAGCAAAATTGTCCTTCAAAAATGAGGGAGAAATTAAAACATTTTCAGACAAAAAATCACTGAGAGAATTTGTGACCAAGAGACCAGCTCTGCAAGAAATACTAAAGGGAACACTAGAGACAGATACAAAGACAGAAGAGAGAGGTTTGGAGAAGAGTGTAGAAAGGAAGACTATGAGTAAAGGTAAATAGAAGGAAAATTAGATATGACATATAAAATCCAGAAGGCAAATAGTAGAAGGAAGTACTACCCATGCAGTAATAACACTGAATGTTAATGGATTAAACTCTCCAATCAAAAGACATAGTCAGGCAGAATGGATTAAAAAACAGGACCCATCTTTATGTCCAACAACAGATGGTTGACTAAACAAACTGTGGTATTTACATAAGATGGAATACTATGCAGCTGTAAGACATAATAAAGTTATGAAGTATGTAACAACATGAATGGACCTTAAGGACATTATGCTGAGTGTGAATAGCCAGAAACAAAAGGACAAATACTGTATGATCTCACTGATATGAACTGACATTAGTGAATAAACTTGGAACATTTCCTTGGTAACAGAGACCATCAGGAGATAGAAATAGGGTAAGATATTGGGTAATTGAAGCTGAAGGGATACAGATTGTGCAACAGGACTGAATATAAAAACTCAGAAATGGACAGCACAATATTACCTAACTGTAATACAATTATGTTAAAACACTGAATGAAGCTGCATATGAGAATGATAGAGGAAGGAGGGCTGGGGCATAAATGCAATCACAAAGAAAGATAGATGATAAAGATTGAGATGGTATAATCTAGGAATGCCTAGAGTGTATAATGACAGTGACTAAATGTACAAATTTAAAAAATGTTTTTGCATGAGGAAGAACAAAAGCATGTCATTATTGCAGTGTGCTGAAAATAGATGGTAATTAATATTTTAAAATTTCAACTTATGTGTGAGACTAAATCAAAAAATGTTTATTTGGTACAAATTTAGACTTTGACTAGTGCATCTCCTAATATAACTTATGCAGATAGTTGGTTGAACACCTTAAGTACATGGAACTTGTATAGGACATGATATTTTGTTGGTTTGTCCAGGTGATGCCCTGATGAATCCCAGAGTGATTCGATCAGTGAGTGGAAGAGTATTTGCAAAGTCCCCTTCGGGGAATGGTAAGAACGGGGGAGAACTCAACTTCCCTAAGTTGAATTCTTGATATTCTCACAAGCATGTGGGCAACAAAAGCTATAGGCTGAGCCCCCAGTCTTGGGGTTTGTTCCTATGAAACTTAACCCTACAAAGGATAGGTCAAGCCTACTTAAAATTAGGCCTAAGAGTCATCCCCAAGAGAACCTCTTTAGTTGCTCAGATGTGGCCTCTCTCTCCAGCCAACATAGCAAGCAAACTCACCACCCTCCCCCTATCTACGTGGGACATGACTCCCAGGGGTGTGGACCTTCCTGGCAACATGGGACAGAAATCCCGGAATGAGCTGAGACTTAGCATGAAGGGATTGAGAAAAACTCTAGGGTGAGCTGAGACCCAGCATCAAGGGATTGAGAAAACTTTCTCGACCAAACAGGAGAAGAGTGAAATGAGACAAAGTGTCAATGGCTGAGAGATTCCAAACAGAGTCCAGAGGTTATCCTGGAGGTTATTCTTATGCATTGAGTAGATATCACTTGTTACTCAAGATGTAAGGGAAAGGCTGGAGGGAACTGCCTGAAAATGTACAGCTGTGTTCCAGTAGCCATGTTTCTTGATGATGATTGTATAATGATAGAGCTTTCACAATGTGAATGTGTGATTGTGAAAACCTTGTGTCTGATGCTCCTTTTATCTACCTTGTCAGCAGATGAGTAGAACATATGGAATAAAAATAAATAATAGGGGGAACAAATGTTAAAATAAATTTAGTTTGAAATGCTAGTGATCGATGAAAGGGAGGGGTAAGGGGTATGATATGTAAAAATTTTTTTTCTGTTTTTGTTTTATTTTTCTGTTGTCTTTTTATTTCTTTTTCTGAATTGATGCAAATGTTCTGGGAAATGATCATGATGATGAATATGCAACTATGTGATGATATTGTGAATTGCTGAGTGTATGTGTTGATAATGTTTGTGTTTCTTTCTTGCAATTTTTTTTAATTAATAAAAAAATTTTTTAAATTAAAAAATATATATACATAGTATTGTCAGTATTTTCTTCCTGCACACCAATGGCTTGTCTTGGCATCCCCAATGGAGACCAGTGATCTAGAGCAGTGCCACTCAAAATGGAGTTCCAACAACCAGAGTTGGTGCACAGATCATTTTGCTAGACTGTGATACTGTAAGAACAAAAATGGAAAGTAAGAATACAAAAACTTTGTAGAGATTTGAATTAGTAAATTTCTGTCTTCGGGATATAATAATTAAAAAGCTTGGCTTCAGCATTATTTATGATTGCCAAGAGATGTAAACAGCCCAAATGTCCATCAATGGATGAATGGCTAAACAAGCTATGGTATTTACATATGATGGAATATTATGCAGCTATAAGACAGAATAAAATCATGAAGCATGTAAGAACATGTATGAACCCTGAAGACATTATGCTGAGTGACATTAACCAGGAACAAAAGGACAAATACTGTATGGTCTCAGTAATATGAACTAACTTTAATGAGTGAACTTGGAGAATTGAAGTTAAGAACATAGATTATCAAGAGATAAAAATAGGATAGAGACTCGGCAATTGGTGCTTAAATAATATAGGTTGTGCAACAGGACTGACTGTAAAATTCAGAAATGGATAATACAATACTACCTGATTGTAGCACAATAATATAAGTACTGAATGATGCTGAATGTATGAGAGGGAGAATGGCTGGGGGCACCTACGACACCAGAAGGAAAATAGAGGATAAAGACTGAGACTATAATTTAGGAATGCCTGGAGCGGACAATGATGGTAATTAAATGTACAAATAAAAAAACCGTTTTTGCACGAGGGAGAAAAAATAGGAATGTGGACAGAAGTAAAATGGTTAAATTGTTTTAATTTTAAAAAGACTCAAATTAAAAATGTAAAGGAAGATTGCTGAAAATACAACTATAAATTGGGTTGGGCTGGACAGAAAACAGATTATCTAGCCACTTGCTGTAATGAGGCTTTCTGCAGGGAAGCGGTTATTAAGATCAGTCTGAGGCTTGACAATACATTTGTTACTAATCACTGGAATATAAATTAATCACACCACTCATCTACTAAGAACACTTTAATGGCTGTCTATTGCAATTCTGAATGATTTATTTGCCCTAGAGAGTCAGATTAAAGAATGGAGTTATAGCTAGCCAGTTATGTTGAAATTTAAAAGGGGGCAAAGGAGTGAAAAATAATTGTGCTTTATTATCTTTTTTTTTAATCTTAAGACAATGGTCCTTAAACAAAGGTCCATTTCAGAATCACCTAGGGAGCTTTTTCAAAGAATTTATGCCCAGATCCAATTCTACTTAAAAGTTTTGATTCAGTAGGTTTTAGGCAAACTCCAGGCAAAGGTATTTTGGAAAAAGCGCCCCGGGTGATTCAAATGTAAATTTCTGTTAAGAAACACCTATTGGACTTCATCATGGCTTCAGTTCAATGATCAATTAAACATCAAAACAAACAAAAGAAAGCTTAAAATGTTCCTAAGACAGGGAGAAAAAGCCTTAACACAAAGTCTGTTAATTTTCTTTTCAAGAAGAGTGCTACCTTCATGGCATTCATGGCATCTTTACCTCAAAGATTGCTATTGGCACCTGTGGCCAGAACACAGTTGCTGGTTTCAAATCAAAAGAGATGCCATTGTTTATATCTGATGGGATCACAGAAAGCAGTACCAATAATGCATTAGTGCTATAGTCATAGGAAAGATTACACACGACTTACACAATAGCCAATTGATAAGAACGAAATGAAATCTCCTCCACAACAGTGTTCTACAATTGTGTGTGGTGGTTTGAGAATTAAACAGTTTTGTAATTTGTACAGAATCTCTGAAGATGTATTTTTCTGCTGTCATAGCCAGCTTTCTGCCATACTTGAAAGACTGCAGTTGTTTGACATAAATACTGTTAAGAGCAAGGTTATTTCTTAATACTTTAAAATGTTGGGTTCTTTTTAAGTGATTCAGAAACATATACAATAAGCTGTTTTTACTAAGAATTCTTTCTCTAACCAAAGTTTAGAAATAAGTTTCACTGGAATATACATCATGACACAATTATATAAAGAATTCCTCTGGAAAGTAGTAGAAGCTTTATATATCAGACAATTTCCACATACAATTTACCCTTCCAGTTCAATTTTAGTATCACAAAAAATGAGATTTCAGCAGTTGCTTTTAACCTCTTATGAAACAATTCAAACAATAAAAATAGAAAATTCTTTAATGTCTTCCTCCCATATACCCATCACTTAGTTTCATTAACACTTTGCCATTCTTATTTCATACAGTTCTATAATCATTTTTGTTGATGCATTTTAAAGCAAACCCCAGGTGCAGCATTATTATTATTTTGTCACCACTTGTATTTTTTCTTTTTTATTGCTTCTTTTTTTGTGAGCATTTATCATCACAATTGACTTTTTTTTCTTTTTTGTGAAAAATAACATTTGTACAAAAAAAGCAATAAATTTCAAAGTACACTGCAACAATTAGTTGTAGAACAGATTTCAGAATTTGGTATGGGCTACAATTCTACAATTTTAGATTCTTGCTTCTAGCTGCTCTAAGGTGCTAGAGACTAAAAGAAATATCAATATGACTCAGCAATCATACTCATTTGTTAAACCCTACCTCCACTGTATAACTCCACCATCACCTCTGATCTTTCTCCCATTCTTTAGGGGTATTTGGGCTATGCCCATTCTAACTTTTTCATGTTGGAAGAGGCTATCAATAATATGGGAACTAGTTAATGTTCCATCCACCTATCCCATGCAGAGGCTGGCCCCTGCTCAGATGTGGCCTCTCTCTCTAAGCCCAACTCTGCAAGTGAAACCTTTGTCCTCATTCCTACGTGAGACATGACATCCAGGGGTCAAACTCTCCCTGGTGGCATAGGAGATGACTCCAGGGATGAGCCTGACCCTGACACTGTGGGATCAACAAAGCCAGCCTGAGCAAAAGGGGGAAAAGAAATGTAACAAATAAGGTATCAGTGGCTAAGAGAGCTCAAATACAGTTGAGAGGCTACTCTGGAGGTCACTTTATGCAACCTTCAGTTAGACATTGCTACCTATCATAGCTGCCAAACCCCAATCAAAACCATTCTTGCCAATCCTAAAGAACACCTAAGTTGATATATAAGATTCTACAAAGGTTCCATGCATTAAGGTAACTTTCCAGAAACCTACAACCTCCAGACGGGTCCCTGGACCAGAAAAGTCATGAAATGGAGAGGGGCCAGCCTCCCCAGAACATCAACTAGTTTCATTCCCCTACCCCATATTATCGACAGCCCCTTCCAACATGAAAAAGTTAGAATGGGTATAGTCCAAATACCCCTAAAAAAGTGGGAGAAAGATCAAGGGTGATGACGGAGTTACACAGAGAAGGTAGGGCTTAACAAATGAGTATGAATGCTGAATCATTATATTGATATTTCCTTTAGTCTCCAGTAACTTAGAGCAGCTAGAAGTAAAAACCTAAAATTGTGGAATTGTAACCCATAACAAATTCTGACATCTGTTCTACAACTAATTGTTGCAATGTACTTTGAAATTTATTGCTTTTTTGTATATATGTTATTTTTCACAAAAGAAAAAAAAAGAGGAGGAGTATAACAGAGAAGATGGGTTTTAACAAATAAGTATGACTGCTAAATCATTAGATATTTCTGTAGGTCTCTAGTGTCTTGGGGCAGCTAGAAGAAAAAACAAAAAATTGTGGAACTGTAACCCATAGCGAACTTTAAAATCCGCTCTATAAATACTTCTTAAAATGTACTTGGAAATTTATTGTTTTGTACACATGTTATATTTCACAATTACAAAATAATAATAAAAATAAACCCAAACATTCTATAGCCAACTTATTTTCAACAAAACCAAGACCATTCAATGGGGAAGGAAAACTTCTCAATAGATGGTGCTGTGACAAGAGGATAGCTACATGCAAAAGAATGAAGTTGGATAATTTCATGTTACCATGTACAAAAATTGATTCACAATTTTTAAAGAACTAAACTTTAGAGCAAAAACTATAAAACTCATAGAAGAAAACATAGGGGTAAATCTTGATGACCTTGGATGTGGCAAGGAATTCTTAGATATGACACCCAAAGCAGGAAGAACAAAAGAAAAAGAAATAAATTATAATTCATCAAAATTAAAAATGTTTGTGCATTCAAGGACATCATCAAGAAAGTGAAAAGAAAATCCACAGAACAGGGAAAATATTTGCAAATCACATATCTGACAAGCAACATGCATCTAGAATATATAAAGAACCCTTACAATTCAACAGTAGAGAGACAAATGACCCAATTAAATACTGAGCAAAGGATCTGAATAGTCAGATATTTCTCCAAAGAAGATGTACAAATGTCCAAAGAGCACATGAACTGGACGTTAGTGTTGGAGTCTGAATCATGCTCCCACAAAAAGCACGTTCAGGTCCTAACCCCTGGTCCTGAGGGTGTGAACTTATTTGTAAATAGGACCTTCAATGATGTATTACTTAAAATATGCTCAAACTGAATGAGGGTGGGCCTTAATCCAATATGGCTGAAGTCCTCATAAGTCAAGGAAATTGGATAAAGAAAGAGAAGCCATATGAACCAACCCGAAACTTGAAGTCAACAGAATCCAGAAGAGAAAGGAGAAGATGCTGCCATGTGCATTGCCACATGACAGAAAAGGTCAGGAACCCCATATATTGCCAACCAGCCAGAATATTAACCCCAGGAAGAAGCAAGTCATCTAGCCTCTGAGACTATAAGCCAATAAATTCCTGTTGCAGACAGGCAACCTACTGTATGGTATTCATTTTTTATTGTTGTTTTTAGAAGATGTAAAACAAAATTTTATTAATAAGCATATTAAACATACTCAAAGGAAAAAATGTAAAGAACCAAGATACACATCACGATAAATGATAGTTTATAAACTATCCTTCTCTTGATAGAATTTCAGTTTATTGCATTTGCTTCTACTTATCTTGCCATCGTTTACCCAATGCTTTTCTATTTCTTTCCCTCTATCTTTTCCTGTTCTATGATTTCCCCTTCCCCTCTATGGCTATAGAAAGCTTACCCCTATACAGAGGGCTACCATTACATTTCTTAATAAACTCTTCAACTTTACCAACAACATCTAGATAATATCTATAATCTTCCTTTCCCCTCAGCTCCAAACATGCGCTTAGCTGTGCATCTATACTTCCTGGGTAGAGATGTGGTGCTTTATTTTCCAGTTTTACCTGTTGAATGTGGATGTGTGTGTTGGGAGGAAAGGATATTGTATGTCTGTATTTGTAGCCAAGTTGGATTGCTATAATATATCTTCCGGTAATTCTTTCAAAGAGGGTATGTAAGAAATAAATTTCCTGAATTTTTCAATATCCAAAAATATCTTTGTTTTACCTTCAATACTGAATGCCAGTTTGGCTGGTACAGAATTCTAGGTTTAAAATCTTTTTCCTGCAGAACTTTCATATTACCCCATTAACTTCTAACATTTCGTGTCCAATGATAAATCTGCTGTCAATCTGATTCTTGCTCTTTTGTAGGTTATCTCTTTTCTCTCTCTGAAAGCCTTTATGATTTTCTACTTATCGGCGGCATTCCAAAATTTCACCAGGATGTGTCTAGGAGTGAACCTCTTTTCATCAATCTTACTGGGTACTCAGTAGGCACAGATAAACTCAAAGCTCAAATCTTGCTTTTGCTCTGGAAAGTTTTCTTTAATTCTTTAACTATTACTATTTCCTCCCCTCCATTCTTTATTATATTTTTCCAGAATTCCTAGTAAACAAATGTTGGAGTTTCTGGTCTATCCTGTCTCTCAACCATTTTTTGCTTATGATCTGCTTGGCCATTTGCACTGTGGTCTTAAAATTCTAGATAGTTGTGGGTTTTTTTTTTCTTTAAGTATATCCACTCTGCTACTGAATGCATCTATTAAGTTTTTATTTTCCAAGACTTCTAACCGATAATTTTTAACCTTTCCAGTCACTTCTTGTATCTCTCTGAAAATATTAATTTTATGTTTTCTGGAGTTTTCCACTGTTTCCTATATTAAGTCTGCTCCTTTGGATGTTTGCTTTTCTTTTTGCAGAATTTTGTCTCTCTTTCTCAGCTTTCTTTAAAAGCTTGGTGATTCCTGATGGAGTAGTCAAATTTGTTTATGAATGATTGTTCTGTTTACCATAACTTAATCCAGAGAGTTTGAAGGAAGAGGTTAAATGTAAGGTTGGAGAGGATGTTCTGATTTCTTGATTTTGGAGCACAGCCATTTTCTTTCTTCTGGGTTTTATTTACCATCTGGTAGTTTTAACCAACTGTTTCTTATCAGAATCCCAAAAGCAGTAATTTTCTCAGTCTTGGAAGGAGACTTTAACCATTCTCCTTTAGAAGTCTTTTCTTCTTCCCATGTTCAGTATTCACCATTTCCCACTCTGAGGCTTCTTCCACCTCAGGTTCAGTATCCCCTATGTTTCTGACATCCCTGGGTATTTCCTCATCTTCATGCTTTGTATGTACTATAGTATGATCCTGAGAAGTTGAGTCCTGTTCCTCATGTACAGTTGAGGCCTCTTCTCCCTTCTCTTCTAGTTCTGAGGCCCCTCCTACTTCCTCCTCCTCCAGTCCTGAGGCCTCTTCTCTCTCCTCTTTCAATTCTGAAATTACTCCATCAGCCGCCTCCTCCTCTTCTTCCAGTTCTGAGGTCGCTTCTTCCACCAACTCAGGGGCTGCTTTCTCCTTCCACTTTGAAGAATTTTCTTCCTAAGTTTCTAAGTTCTTCATTTCTCTGGCTCAGCAACTTTTATCTCTTTAATAAACAGCAAATTCAGACCATCACTAGTTGTTCTCCCATCTCCATGCTTTGAGTGTACTGGAGTTTTACCCACTTTTTCTTGAACCCCATGCCTTCTTCCTCCGTGGCTTATTTTTCCATTTAATGAGAGTGCATCCTTCAGTAATTCCTTCATAGAAGATTTGTGGGCAATAAATTTTGAGGCTTTGCAGGTCTGAAAATACCTTTATTTCACCATCACATTGAAATGCTAACTTAGCTTGGCATAGAAAATTTTATTTAAAATCATTTTATCGAGGTTTCTGGGTCAAGATGGTGGCTTAACAACATGAGCATTTTAGTTCATCCTCCAGAACAACTACTAAATAACCAGAAACAGTACAAAACAGCTCCTGGGGCCACGTCAGTGACCGGACACACAGCATATCCCAGTCTGGCCCAGCTGGACCGGCTGCGAGCACCCCCCAGAACCGTGTGTTCCCAAAGCTACGGCAGCCAGCGCCCCTCCCCCACAGGCCGCTTCCCAGAGGGGAAAGGAAAGGACTTTACCAGCAACAGGGACTAGGCACAATCAAACGCCAATTGTGGAACTTATTAACAAATTCTGACTACTAGAAATAGGCCCCCAGCTTAGGTGAACCTGATCAAAGCGGAGGTTGCTCATTTTTGGCCCTGCGCCAAGGGGGCAGGACTAACAGAAAAAGGGGAAAAAAAAAAAGAAGGAAACAGAGGTTTTTGTGGCTGTGTTTCTACAAAGGATTGACTGCCTCTGGATACAGCGGCAGGACTTTTCAGGCTGCAACTGCCCCAGGCATAGGCAGAAGTGAGCTCTTTTGGGGGCTTATCTGGAGCCTGTGCCTTCCCCAGCGGAGGGGTGAAGCCCCACCCAGGTGAAATCCCTCCATCAAGGAATTCAGACACCAGGACTTGGTAATATGAAACCATTAAAACCAGCCTACAGCCTCTCCTCTGTCTCCACCACACCCCCATAAGGGAGAGTCCGCCAAAGTTAAAGGAACCATTCATCTTATGCTGCTGGGACCTGCAGTCAGACAAGCGCCACACACAGGGCAGGATAAGAAAAACAGAGTCCAGAGACTTCACAGGAAAGTTTTTCAACCTGCTGGGTCTCACCCTCAGGGAAAACCGACGCAGGTGACTCTTTCCTCCTGATAGGAGGCCAGTTTGGTCTGGGAAAATCTAGCTGGGGTTTATAATATCTAAGTAGACCCTCCTAAGTGGTGGTGGGGGGGGGGAGGCACCACACAGGCAGGGCAAGAAACAAGAAAATAAGAACTGAAAAATTCTCCTCTGTTAAACAAAACTTAAGCTAAAGGTCCAGATAAAGCTGAATTGAATGTCAAAGAAAAGACAGACAACAAATTCATCCAGCAAGAAAACCCTAGATAAAAGAAGTGAAAGCAATCTCCAGAATAAACTAATTAAGGTAATTAAATGCCTAGATGCCAGCAAAAAATAAATCACACTAGGAAAATTAAAGATATGGCCCAGTCAAAGGAACAAACCAACAATTCAAATGGCACACAGAAGCTGAAACAATTAATTCAGAATGTACGAACAGACATGGAAAACCTCATCAAAAACCAAATCAATGAACTGAGGGAGGATATAAAGAAGGCAAGGAAAGAACAAAAAGAAGAAACTGAAAGTCTGAAAAAACAAATCACAGAACTTACGGGAATGAAAGACACAGTAGAAGAGATAAAAAAAAAAACAATGGAAACCTACAATGGTAGATTTCGAGATACAGAACATAGGATTTCTGAACTGGAGGATGGAATATCTGAAATCTGACAAAAAACAGAAACTATAGGAAAAAAATGGAAAAATATGAGCAGGGACTCAGGGAATTGAAAGACAATATGAAGCGCACGAATATACGTGTTGTGGGTGTCCCAGAAGGAGAAGAGAAGGGAAAGGGAGGAGAAAAACTAATGGAGGAAATTATCACTGAAAATTTCCCAACTCTTATGAAAGACTTAAAATTACAGAGCCAAGAAGTGCAGCGTACCCCAAAGAGAATAGATCCAAACAGACATACTCCAAGACATTTAATAATCAGAATGTCAGAGGTCAAAGAGAAAGAGAGGATCTTGAAAGCAGCAAGAGAAAAGCAATCCATCACATACAAGGGAAGCTCAATAAGACTATGTGCAGATCTCTCAGCAGAAACCATGGAGGCGAGAAGACAGTGGGATAATATATTTAAATTATTAAAAGAGAAAAACTGCCAACCAAGAATTCTATATCCAGCAAAATTGTCCTTCAAAAATGAGGGAGAAATTAAAACATTTTCAGACAAAAAAAATCACTGAGAGAATTTGTGACCAAGAGACCAGCTCTGCAAGAAATACTAAAGGGAACACTAGAGACAGATACAAAGACAGAAGAGAGAGGTGTGGAGAAGAGGGTAGAAAGGAAGACTATGAGTAAAGGTAAAAAGAAGGAAAATCAGATATGACATATAAAAATTCAGAAGGCAAAATAATAGAAGAAAATACTACCCACGCAGTAATAACACTGAATGTTAATGGCTTAAACTCTTCAATCAAAAGACATAGTCTGGCAGAATGGATTAAAAAACAGGACCCATCTATATGCTGTCTCTACTCAAAGGACACGAGGCCAAGGACACAAATGGACATTTACACACCAATGTTTATAGCAGCATTATTAACAATTACCAAGAGATGGAAACAGCCAAAATGTCCATTAACAGATAGTTGGCTAAACAAACTGTGACATTTACATAAGATGGAATACTATGCAGCTGTAAGACATAATAAAGTTATGAAGTATGTAACAACATGAATGGACCTTAAGGACATTATGCTGAGTGTGAATAGCCAGAAACAAAAGGACAAATACTGTATGGTCTCACTGATATGAACTGATATTAGTGAATAAACTTGGAATATTTCCTTGGTAACAGAGACCATTGGGAGATAGAAATAGGGTAAGATATTGGGTAATTGGGGCTGAAGGGATACAGATTCCATATTCTTATGCATTAATTAGATATCATCTTGTTATCCAAGATGTATGGAGAGGCTGGAGGGAACTGCCTGAAAATGTAGAGCTGTGTTCCAGTAGCCATGTTTCTTGATGATGATTGTATAATGATATAGCTTTCACAATGTGACTGTGTGATTGTGAAAACCTTGTGTCTGATGCTCCTTTTATCTACCTTGTCAACAGATGAGAGGAATATATGGAATAAAAATAAATAGGGGGAACAAATGTTAAAATAGATTTAGTTTGAAATGCTAGTGATCAATGAAAGGGATCAGTAAGGGGTATGGCATGTAAAATTTTTTTTTCTGTTTGTTATATTTTTCTGTTGTCTTTTTATTTCTTTTTCTGAATTGATGGGAAATGATCATGATGATGAATATGCAACTATGTGATGATATTGTGAATTGCTGAGTGTATGTGTTGGGAATGTTTGTGTTTCTTGTAATTTTTTTTAATTAATAAAATTTTTTTTTTTAAATAAAGAAAAAATAATAAAATCATTTTCTCTCAGAATATTGAAAATATTGCTCCATTGCTTCCTTTGGTTCCTAAGATTTAGTGTTGCTGATGAAAAGTCTGCTGCCAGTGTGAGTACTGCTCCTTCATCTATCAACATTTTTCTTCTGTGGAAGCTTTTAGAATTTTTTCTTTATTCTTGAAATTTTGAATATTTTTCTCCTTCCTCAGTTCTTTGACTAGTTCATCCTCCCTATTCTCTCTGTCCCACTCTTCTGTAACATCTATTTGAATATTGTAATTTCTGTATCTGTCATCTCCATTGCTTATGTTTTCTTGTACATTTTCTGTGACTTTTTGATTCTGTGATCCATTCTGGAATAATTTCTTTACTTGATTACTAAAATACTCTTTAGATTTATCTAATTTGCTACTGAGCTTATTGATTTCTTTTCCTTTAAAGGTCAAATTTCCAATATCCTCAACTATCTTAACATTTAGCCCTTCTATTTACCCTACAATGCTGTAATTTGTATGGCTAAATCTCTTAATTGTTGCCACTCTTTCTTATTACTGGAAATTGTTGAATTTTTCATTTCAGATATTATACTTTTTACTCCTAGAATGTCCTTTAAGTTACTTTCAAAGAGTCTTCCTTATTTCTTCAACCCTTAAGTCCAGATTTTCCATCAAGATTTTAAACTTCTTCATAGTAACTGCTGATATGTACTTGTATTTTAAATCCAATATCTGGGCCATCTGCTGGTTGGTTTCTATTAACTGCTGTCTTTCATATAGGTAATATTCTTCTGTTTCTTTCGAAGTCTAGCACAATTTGGTTTTACACTGGACATTGTGGGTCATGCTGTCGAGCTTGGATTCTGTTATATTGTCCTGAAAAGGAACTTCTGTTCTTGTAGGACTGCTAGAATCCAGCAATTCATAAAGTTTTTAAAATACGTCATACATTTATGGCCCTTCTGGAAGAAAACAAGCTCTGTGAATGACCAAACTTCACTTCCTGTAAACTCTGTCTTGTGCCTCAGGAAGAAGGGAGTCCAGCCTGGAGGATTTATTAGTTTTAACAAGTAGAAAGCTAATACAATTAGTCTTCAGGGAAATGCAAACCAAAACCAACAGGAGATAATACTTCACATCTATTTGGAAGATGAGAATCAAAAAGTCAGATAGATAAGAATTGGTAAGAATGTGGTGAAATTCCATGTATGGAATATATATGTGTGAAAATTTGTCAATATAAATATGTTTTTAAATGTTTAAAAAAAAAGAATGTGGTGAAATTGAAACCTTCATATACTCTTCATGGTAATATAAAACGATGCTGTCACTTTGGGAAATATTCAGACAGTTCTTCAGTTACACACAGAGTTGCCACATGACCCAACAATCCCACTTCTAGGTATATATGCCAAAGAAATTGAAAGCAGGAACTCAAACAGATATGTACACACCAATGTTCCTAGCAGCATTATTCACAACAACCAAAGGTAGAAGCAATTCAAGTGTCATCAACAGATGAATGTATAAACAAAATTTGGTATGTACCTACAATGGAATATTACTCAGCCATGAAAAGGAATGAAATTCTGATACATGCTACAACATGGATGAACCCTGAAGATATCATGTCAAATGACATAAGTCAGAAAGGACAGATATAGTATGATGCCACCTATACAAAATAACTAGAATGTGCAAGTGCATACTGACAGAAAGTAGAACACAGGTTACCAGGAGCAGGAGGGGTAGAAGGGAGGTGAATCAATGCTGTAGAGTTTCTGTTTGGGGTGGTGTAAAACTTGTGGTAATGCATGGAGGTGATGGCAGCATAATAATGCAAATGTAATTAATGTCACTAAATTATAGGCTTGAAACTGGTTAAAACAGATAACTACATTGTATATATGTAACCACAAAAAAATAAAAGCTGGGTATACCAAGAGACATAAAACCAAACGACAAAAGGGTCCATGGTGGGGGAAAGCATGAACGGGTAGCACACACAGCATTTTTAGAAAGGTGACATCATTTCAGATTTAAATCTTTAGGGCACTGCTCCTTCAGTTCTTAAATATTCTTTTCTTCTTTTGTTGACTCCACCTTCTTAAACAATCAAATCTACATATGGCCCTTTTTTGAGACCTCTACTTCTCTCCCTCCACATTAAGTGAAGGTTACTATCAACTTTTATTGTTTCAACATCCATAACATAGATGATTTTCAAATCTACAAGTACACAACTAACTTTCTAAATTATATTTTATTTCCTCCATAGGTTCTAAGAGACTTCCAACCAATATTTTATTGCCACATGATAAAACCAGTATATCTAAGTCTTCCAAGCTTCTCTTTAAGGCTACAATAGAAAGAGGAAAGAAATTAGTATTATTAAGTGGATACTCACTACCAAATTCTGCAAAAGGCATTCTGAATCTTTTTAACAATTCTCAATAATATGCCTTGCTCCCATTCTCTGAGCCTGGAAGAAATTAAGAAACTAGACCAAGATTTCACAATCACTAAGTCAAAGATAAGAATCAAACAGGCAATCTGACCCCAGTACCCACATACTCGGTGCACATCCACAACCCTTTGAGTCCTGTTTTAGTTTGTTAAGGCTACCAGAACAAAACCAGAAATCAAACGGCTTTTAAAAAGAATTCATTAAGTTGCAAGTTTACGTTTCTAAGGCCATGAAAATGCCCAAATTAAGGCATCGACAAGAGGTTACCTTCACCCATGAGAGGCTAATGCCATCCAGAACACCTCTGTCACCGGGGAAGGCATGTGGCTGGTGTCTGATGGGGTCTTTGGCTTCTAGATACTTCTGTCAGCTGTAAAAAGCACAGCTAGCTGTATCTGCTGGCTTTCTCTCCTGTTTCACTCTTGTTCCATAAGGATTCCCCAGGGGTGTTTTCTGCATCTCCAAAGGTCTCTGGCTTCGTGAGTGCTGTTGGCACTGAAGTTTTTTCCATAATGGTTCCCTTTTAAAGGACTCCAGTAAGCAACCCCACCTTGAATGGGTGGAAACCCATCCTCCATGGAAACCACCTAATCAAAAGTTACCACTCACAACTAGGTGGGTCACATCTCCACGGAAACAATAAAAAAGATCCCACCCAGGAATACTGAATGAGGATTAAAGAACATAGCTTTTCTGGGGTACACAACAGTTTCAAACCAGCCAAGTCCCTGTGAGTGTTCTCCAATACAAATTATGTTTTGTCTGCTAAGATTGCACAAAACCATGGCATTATTGACTGCACAACCTAAATAGTGCAAATATTTTCCAACAGTTTTCAGGTCTATCCCACTGTGAGTTTCCTTTTTTGTGTTCCTCTGTTGCTCCTATAGATTAATGCATGTAATGCACCAAGGGAGAATGGTGAGAGAGGGACCTAAATTCAGATGGCATCTGGGTGATGAAATATTGTGGTTGGCAATTCCTTTGCAGTGACTTTGGTACATTATATATATAGCAGACTTTATTCTTCATACTTTGTGTACATTTAGTTAATTTAAGAATATACTTTGCAATTTACCTTAAAAAAAAAAGATTGCACAAAACCTTTCAATTATCACAAACTGAATATACCTATTTATCTCCATTTCTACAGAAACCCAACTAAAATGATAGAAACAAAAGAAAAAGCATTCATCAACGTGGCCTCTCTCTCCAGCCAACACACAAGCAATCTCACCAACCTCCCCCTGTCTACGTGGGACATGATTCCCAGGGGTGTGGACCTTCCTGGCAACATGGGACAGAAATCCCAGAATGAGCTGAGACTCAGCATCAAGGGATTGAAGAAAACTCTAGAATGAGCTGAGACCCAACATCAAGGGATTGAGAAAACCTTCTCGACCAAAAGGGGGAAGAGTGAAATGAGACAAAGTGTCAATGGCTGACAGATTCCAAACAGAGTGGAGAGGTTACCCCTGAGGTTATTCTTATGCATTCAGTAGATATCACCTTGTTATTCAAGATGTAATGGAAAGGCTGGAGGGAACTGCCTGAAAATGTAGAGCTGTGTTCCAGTAGCCATGTTTCTTGATGATGACCGAATGATGATATAGCTTTCACAGTGTGACTGTGTGATTGTCAACAGACGAGTAGAACATATGGAATAAAAATAAAGAATAGGGGGAAGAAATGTTAAAATAAATTTAGTTTGAAATGCTTCTGGTCAATGAAAATAAGGGGTAAGGGGTATGATATGCATAATCTTTTTTTTTTCTGTTTTCATTTTATTTCTTTTTCTGTTGTCTTTTTATATCTTTTTCTGAATTGATGCAAATGCTCTAAGAAATGATGAATATGCAACTATGTGATATTGAGAATTACTGATTATATATGTAGAACGGAATGATCATATGTTAATGTTCTTGTTTGTTAATTTTTTTAATTAACAAATAAATTTTAAAAATTTTTTTAAAAAAAGCATCCATCAACAAGGACAAAGAACAGAAAGGATAACAGTAGCAAAATAATTATGGAAACCAAAAGGCAGACAAGGACAACTCACTCAGATCAGAGAAAGCCAAAAATCTAAGTCTGCAAAGTACACTGCGGAAGCAAATTTGAAGCCCAAGCAGTGTTAAAAATATATATATATATCACAAAACACAGAGATGGGGGGATTTGAAGAGTGGGTTAACCAAGAAGATTGGATGAAAGACTACCACTGATAAGGAATAGACTTCTCAGATCCTCATTCCACCCTGACATGAGGACTCCTCCCTACCCTGACAAAAGATAGAAATTTTATCTTCTGGAAAGACTTATATTATAAAAACAAAGAGATTCAGTAAAAGCATACCAAATATTGAAAACCTTCAACCCTCAACCTCTTTCTCCAGGTCCTTTACCTAGCTCAGTTCTCAGAAAGCATTTGGGCTTACATCCACCAGATAGAAGGATGGCTCATTAAGGAAATTAATCAGATAACTAAGAGAATAGACATTTGGGAGTGGCCCCAACGTAAATGTTACCCTATAGGGAACCCATGAGTCCGCAAGCCCTGCTCAAATGCCTATTCCTTGATATGAACAGAGAACCCTAATCAAGAGAAGCATTTAAGGTAAACTCTTAAAACAAAATCAGAGATCAAAACAAACAAAAAAGAACTTGGAGGAAAGAGAAATAATTTAGGAAGGAGAAAAAAAAATGTTTAACTACGATGACTAGCTCCAACAGGTAAAGGAAGCTCTTAAAATATGAATGGGTTGATATTTAAGAATATTCATAGGAACAAGAATGAGCTCTTGAAAAATAGGACTAAAAAACAAATTGCATAAAATAATGAAAAATAAATTGCATATATTCTCAGACATTATAATCATTCACGTAGAAAATCCTATTAACTCTACCAAAAAAGTTACTACCCTGCTAAGCAAGACTAGCAAAGTTGCTGGGATACAAAAGTAAAACACAAAAAGGAACTGAACAATCGGAAACTGAAATAGGATTTCAGTAACCAAGAGAGCAGCATGACACTCCATGATTTCATATCACCTCTACAGAATCTTTGATTAACAAGCAAAAACTGGCAGAATCATCTCCTCAAAACTGGAAAATAGTAATGGGTTGCAGTAACTGGACAAGGGCAAAATGAGGAAAATACAACTTTAAAAACAGTGGGAAGGGGGAAATGGGAGAACAGGATAGGTAGAGTTCACCTCTGCTCTAAGGAACACTAAAGAAGGGACAGGAGGGCAACTGAGACAGCGACTCCAGAGTGTAAGTGATCTGGGAGTATCTTCTACACCACAGAGCCCCTGATTGCAAAAGCTGAAGAACTGAGAAGCAGAGAACCAGAGACTGCATAGGTGGTGAAAATAGCCTACATTGGAAGCCCGGAGCCCTTAAGAGTACACAGATAGGGAAATGGGAACTAGAAGGTAAGCCAAGCTGCGTTCCTTGAATGCACTATCCTCACTGGCACAGCCCCACAACCCACAACCCACTCCACACCACAAGCACCTGAACCCTGTCACCCAGATCCCCTCCCTGTGCTCCAAGCACCCCCGTCCCACCAACCTCCCACACACATACCCACCCACACCCCCACCCCAAGTGAGTGCATAGCTGCTCTGGCCCAAACCACCTCTTCTGCGCAAGTGCAATCTCACCCCACCCCAACCAAGCCCTACCATCCCATTCCTGCCCCCGGCAGGCAGTCACCAGCACATAAAGGCTAAGGGCACTTACCTCCATACCCAGGCTACACCCACCCCAAGCCCATACAGTCATGCAACCCCACCCCATCCTACCCCAAGCTCTGTGCAAATGCCCCCCAGACATGTTCCCCAGCTCTGGGCAAGTGCTGACCTGCAAAGCCAGGCCACATCCACCCCCAGCCAACATTTCCCTGAGCTCTGTGCATGCACCCAAAGGGTCTCACACCCTAAACCAGTGTACACCAGGGCCCTACCACCCAGACCTATGCCCCCACACAATCACATTCTTCCCGTTGCTGGGTGCCCACACTCAAAAGCACCCGTGTAGTGTCCCAAACCTGCATCTATACTTGTGCTGCAATCATCACCATACTATTGTGCCCCACCCCGCAGCCCACAGCCCACTCCACATCCATCCCACAAACACAAGGTTTTAGACTACAGAAGAAAATCAACTTCCAAAGTAAACCAATAAAGGTATTTACATGCGGCAAAGACAGCAGAAGATCACTAAGCATATCATGATGCAGACAGATATAGCCCTGCCTAACAACCAAATTAAAATACCAGAGGAGACACAGACATGGAACAACTAATCAAAGATGTTCATATAACTCTACTAAATAAAATACATGGGATGGCTAATGACATAAAGGAGATCAAGAAGATACTAGAAGAGTATAAATAGGAATTCAAATGAATATATAGAAAAATAGCAGATATCACAGCGATCCTGTAGACCAACTGAAAAATATACTAGACACACACAAACGGAGATCTGAAGAGGCAGAAGAAAGAATAAATGAACTAGAGGACAGAACAACTGCCTTTGAACACTCAAAACAGCGAATGGCAAAAAAGATGGAAAAATCTGAATTGGATCTCAGGGAAATGATGGACAAAACAAAGCACACAAACATAAAAATCATTGGTGTCACAGAAGGAGAAGAGAAGAGTAAAGGCTAGGAAGATTAGCTGAGGATATAATGGGGATGAATTCCAATCCTTATAAAGGACCTAAATATTCAAATCAAAGAAGCTCAATGAAATCCAAATAGATCTTCCCCAAGACACATACTAATTAGTCTGTCAAGTGTAGGAAAGAAGCAAAAAATCCTGAAAGCAGAAAAAAAAAAATCTACTACATACAAGGGTAACCACATAAGACTGAGTTCAAACTACTCAACTGGTACTATGGAGACAAGAAGGGAGAGGTATGATATATTTAAGATCCTGAAAGAGAAAGACTTCCAGCCAAGAATTCTGTACCCAGCCAAATTGTCCTTCAAAACTGAGGGAGAGATTAAAATTTTCACAGACAAACAAATCCTGAAAGAATTTCTCAACAAGAGACCAGCCCTGCAAGAAATACTAAAAGGAGTTCTGTCAATTGAAAACAAAAGACAGGAAAGGGAGGTCTGGAGGAGGGCACAGAATTGAAGAGTACCAGGAAGGGTAACTTAAAGGATAAAAAGAGAACAAAGGAAAAGAATATATAGATCTGACAAATAAAATCCAAAAGATAAGATGGTAGATTCAAAAAACATTTTTTCAGTTTATAATAATAACTTTGAATGTTAACGGACTAAACTTACCAATTAAAAGATACAGATAGGCAGAATGGATTAAGAAATATAATTCAGCTATATGCTGCTTACAAGAGACTCATCTTAGACAGAAGGATACAAATAGATTGAAAGTAAAAGGATGGAAAAGATGTTCCATGCAAGTTGTAACCAAAAGAAAGCAGATGTAGCTATACTAATACCAGACAAAATAGACTTTAAATATAAAGACATCATAAGAAACAAAGAAGGACACTATAAATTAGTAGAAGGGAAAATTCACCGAGAAGAAATAACAATCATATGTTTATGCTCCCAATTAAGGAGCTCCAAAGTACATGAGACACACATTGGCAAAACTGAAAGGTGCAACAGACATTTCAGCAATAATAGTAGGAGACTTCGATACACCACTTTTCTCAATAGACGGAACAGCCAGGCAGAAGATCAGCAAGGAAACAGAGAAGTTCAACAACCTGATAAATGAATTAGACCTAACAGACATATATAGGTCATTACACCACAAAACACCAGGACATACATTCTTCTCTAGTGCTCATGGAACATTCTCTAGGATAGATTATATGCTTGGGCACTAAATAGGTCTTTATAAATCTAAAAAAACTCAAATTATTCAAAGCACTCTCACTGATCACAGTGGAATCAAACAGGATATCAATAACAAAAAGAATGAGATTAAATAACACACTCTTAAACAACCAGTGAGTCAAAAAAGAAATTGCTAGAGAAATCAGTAGCTATCTGGAAATGAATGTAAATGAGAATACAACATATCAGAACTTATGGGTTGCAGCAAAGGCTGTGCTGAGAGGGAAATTTATTGCCTTAAATGTCTATATTAAAAAAACAAGAAAGAGCAAAAATCAAGGACTTAACTGCTCACCTGAAGGAACTTAAAAAAGAACAGCAAACTAACCCCAAAGCAAATAGAAGAAGAGAAATAACAAAGATTAAGGCAGTGTTAAATGAATATGAGAACAAAAGAACAATAGACAGCATCAATAAAACCAAAAGTGGGTTCCTTGAGAAAATCAACAAAATTGATGGGCCACTAACAAGACTGACAAAGAAAAAAAGAGAGAGGATGCATATAAACAAAATTAGAAATGAGAACGGGTACATTATCCACAGACCCTGAAGAAATAAAAGAAATCATACAACAATAATATGAACCACCATATACCAACAAACTAGACAACTTAGATGAAATGGGCAAATTTCTGGAAACACACAAACAAGCTACACTGACTCAGGAAGAAACAGAAGATCTCAAAAAAACCCAATAACAAGTAAAGAGATTCAATTAGTCATCAAAAATCTTCCTACAAAGAAATCTGGCCCAGGGCCAGATGGCTTCACAGAAGAATTTTACAAAACATTCCAAAAAGAACTAATACCAATCCTCCTCAAACTTTTCCAAAAAAATTGAGGAAACAGGAACACTCCCTAACTCATTTCATGAAGCTAATATCATTTTAATACCAGATCCAGGTAAAGATGCTGTAAGATAGGAAAACTACAGGCCAATCTCTCTAATGAACATAGATGCAAAGATTCTCAATAAAATACGAGCAAATCAAATCCAATAACACATTAAAAGAATTATATACCACAACTAAGTGGGTTTACACCAGGAATGCAAGGATGGTTCAACACAAGAAAATCAATTAATTTAATACAACACATTAATAAATCAAAAGAGAAAAATCATATGATCATCTCAACTGATTTTGAAAAAGCATTCAACAAAATTCAACATCCTTTTCTGATAAGAAACACTTCAAAAGATAGATATCAAAATGAAAGTGAGGGGTAAGGGGTACGGTATGTATAATCTTTTTTTTTCTGTTATCATTTTATTTCTTTTTCTGTTGTCTTTTTATTTCTTTTTCTGAATTGATGCAAATGTTCTAAGAAATGATGAATATGTGTAGAAGCCAAGAGTTTAAAGCAAGACCTACAGAATTTGTTGCAAGCTGCTGGCCTCAGGATGGCGGCGGTAAACTGTGGAGATTGTTATGTAGAGCAGTCTGAGAGGAAGAGAATGTTTACCCCAAATAGTTATGTTAAGTATAAAGAACACTGAAAGATAAGAATCTTGCTCCCTCAGGAAATGCCTGCATATCTATTGACATCCTATGGTATATAACTAGGATCTGGTTAAGAATAAAATTGTCTGAAGTCTGTCTGAAGTAAACTCAAGCTTCAGACCCCCTGAGCCCATCTGTGTCTTTCTTTCTTTCTTCCTTTCTTTTTTTCTCATCATTCCTTAATATCCTTCGAGCTCCGTTTCAACAGAAAGCAACAAATATGCAATTATGTGATGATATTGAGAATTACTGAATATATATGTACAACAGAATTATATGTTAATATTTTTATTTGCTCTTAATTTTTTTAATTAATAAATAAATTTTTAAAAAAGATAGATCTCAAAGGTAAACTTCCTCAATATGATAAAGGGCATATATGAAAAACTGATAGCCAGCATCCTACTCAATGGAGAAAGACTGAAAGCTTTTCCCCTAATATCAAGAACAAGACAAAGATACCCTCTGTCACCACTATTATTCAACATTAACCTAGAAATTCTAACTAATGCAATCAGGTAGGACAAAGAAATAAAAGGCATCCAAATTGGAAAGGAAGACGTAAAACTTTCATTATTTGCAGATGACATGATACTCTACTTGGAAAATCCTGAGAAATGTACAACAAAGTTACCTGAGCTAATAAACAAATTCAGCAAGGTGGTGGGATATAAAATTAATGTGCAAAACTCAGTAACGTTTCTATACACAAGCAATGACCTAACCGAGGAATCAGTTAAGGAAAAGATTCCATTCAAAACAGCATCTAAAAGAATCAAGTACTTAGGAACTAACTTAACTAGGGATAGAGATGTAAATGACTTGTAGCCAGAAAACTACATAACTTTGCTAAAAGAAATCAAAGCTCTAAATAAGTGGAAATACATTCCCTGCTCATAGATAGTTAGGTTAAATAGAGTGAAGATGTCAATTCTACCCAAATTGATCTACAGAGTCAATGCAGTACCAATCAAAATTCCAACAACCTACTTTGAAGACTCGGAAAAACTAGTTACCAAATTCATCTGGAAAGGAAAGAGACCCCAAATAGCTAAAAGCGTCCTAAAAAACGAAATGAGAGGACTAACAGTCCCTGATTTTAAAACTTATTATAAAGCCACAGTGTTCAAAACAGTATGGTATCTGTTCTACTTTGCTAGCTGCCAGAATGCAGCACACCAGAGACAGATTGGCTTTTAATAAACGGGGATTTATTTTGTCAGTTCTTCAGAGGAAAGGCAGCTAACTTTCATATGAGGTTCTTTCTTACATGGGAAGGCTCAGGATAATCTCTGCTGGCCTTCTCTCCAGGCCTCTGGGTTCCAACAACTTTCCCCGGGGTGATTCCTTTCTGCACCTCCAAAGGCCTGGGCTGAGCTGCAAGTGCTGAGATGAGGTATACTGAGCTGCTTGGACTATGCTACGTTGTGCTCTCTCATTTAAGCACCAGCAAATTAAGTCAAACGTCATTCATTGCAGCAGGCATGCCTCCTAGCCGACTGCAGGTGTAATTAGCAACAGATGAGGTTCACGTACCATTGGCTCATGTCCTCAGCAACAAAACTAGGTGCCTCCACCTGGCCAAGTTGACAACTGAATCTAACTACCACAGTATGGAATAAAAATAAGTAATAGGGGGAACAAATGTTAAAATAAATTTAGTTTGAAATGCTAGTGATCAGGAAAGGGAGGGGTAAGGGGTATCATATGTATAAATTTTTTTTCTGTTTTTGTTTTATTTCTTTTTCTGATAGATATAAATGTTCCAAGAAATGATCAAGATGATGAATATGCAACTATGCAACTATGTGATGATATTGTGAATTACATGTAGAATGGTATGATCAAAATAGGAATGTTTACGTTTGTTTGGTGTTTTTTGGTATTTAAAAAAATAAAATTAAAAAAAAAAACAGCATGGTACTGGCACAAAGATAGAAGTATTGACCAATGGAATCAAATTGAGAGCACAGATACAGACCACCAAATATATAGTCAACTGATTTTTTATAAGGTCCCCAAATCCACTGAACTAGGACAAAGTAGTCTTTTCAATAAATGGGCATGGGAGAACTGGGTATCAATAGCCAGAAGAATGCAAGAGGACCCTTACCTTACACTCTATACAAAAACACCTAAATGTAATAACTAGCACCATAAGGCTTCTACAAGAAAACATAGGGAAACATCTTCAAGACCTAGCAATAGGAGGTAGCTTCCTAAACTTTACATCCAAAGCACAAGCAACTAAAGAAAAAAATAGATAAATAGGAACTCCTCAAAATCAAATGCTTCTACACCTCAGAAGACTCTGTCAAAAAAGGTAAAGAGGCAGCTAACTCAATGAGAGAAAATCTTTGGAAATCATACATCAGACAAAGGTTTGATATTCTATATACGTAAAGAAATCATGCAACTCAACAACAAAAGATCAAATAACACAATTATAAAATGGGCTAAAGATATGAATAGGCATTCTACTGAAGAGCAAATACAGATAGCTCAAAAGTACTTGAAAAGATGCTAATTTTCATTAGCTATAAGGGAAATGCAGATCAAGACTACAATGAGATATCGCCTCACACCTATAACAACACTGCTATTAAACAAACAGGAAACTACAAATGCTGGAGAGGATATGGAGAAATTGGGACACTTATGCACTGCTGGTGGGAATGTATAATGGTACAACCACCACGGAAGACAGTTTGGTAGTTCCTTAGGAAACTAAATATTGAGTTGCCCTATGACATGGCCAAAACCATTACTCATTTTATACCCAGAAGAGCTGAAAGCAGTGACACAAACAGACATTTGCACGTGAACATGCATAGCAGCATTATTCACAAACACCAAAAGCTGGAAACAATCCAAATGCCCATCAACAGACGAGTGGATTAACAAAATGTGGCATATACGTACGATAGAATATTATGCAGCAGTAAGACAAAATGACGTCCTGAAGCACATGACAAGATGGATGAGCCTTGAGGACACAAGTCTGAGTGTAATAAGCCAGACACAAAAGGACAGATACTGTATGACTCTTGTTTTTATGACCATGGTAAAGGTAAAACCAGAGACTTATAATATAGAATATAGGGAACCTAGAGATACATAGAAGCTAGAGATAGGTGAACAGTTAGCCATTGAGGTTGAACTCAAATGTAAGGGAACAGATATAAGTAAAGGCAGTTCTCTAGTGGGTCTATAAGTAATATTACCATATTGAAGGTGAACATGATCTAAAGGGGTTGTATAGACCTATGCATTCCACTGATTAACACTAGAAATATAAATAAGTTCTTGCAAGAAAAAAAAAATGGTGGAAAGTGTGCATGGTGGTTCAGTGGTAGAATTCTCACCTTCCATGTAGGAGACCTGGGTTCATTTCCCAGACCATGCACATACCCCAACCTCTCCCCATCCCGAAAAAAAAAACCACACTGGGAAAAACTCCAGGAGTCCTTGCTGGCCTGTTCCCCTCCCCTCTGGCATCATGTGGAGGCAGCCTAGACTCACATTTTAGGTCCCCATTCTTGTTTAGAGGAAACTCTATTCATATCCTGAACTGCCTATAGGTCAATACCCATCTATGAAGGGTGGGAAGCCATGGGTAGCCGGAAAGATTGAACCTGGATAGACCTGGCTTGCCCTCCCAGACCCTGCACTGCAGACAGAAGCAACTTACAAAGGAGTCAAAACAGTGTAAAAAACAAAAATAAACAAGAAACATTAAATTGAGGCAGCATGAGGCAAAGGATTATCTACCATAAGACACACAATAGAGACTGAGGTAGGGAAGAAGGGTGAGTGAGAGGGAGTCTATATCATAGGGACTAGAGGGGTTATTCAGATTCCTAGAAATGGGGGAATTTCTAAGACCATAACTCCATGCCAGGACAAGATGCATAACAAAAAAAGACAGAGAGATCCTACATTTTCACCTTGGGTAGGAAGACTAAGAAGAGTACCAACTAACAAAGAACCAATTCGAAGACTATGAAAAGGTGTTTGGTTGGTTGGTTTTCGTTAGCTTCTGGAATTCAAGGGAATCTCCATCATATCACTAGCTGGATACAAATTAAGGAACAGACAGCCCAGGGACTAAACCCCAAAATCAAACCTCTAAAATATTAAAGTATACAGTGCGCAACAAAAGACTGCAAGACAAACAAAGAAACAGGAAATGATGGCGCTCCAAAAGAACATGATAAAATCCAGAACCCATCAACAAAGAAGACCAAATTTTGGACATACTAAAGGCTGAAAAAAAAATTATCTCCAACATGCTCAAAGAGATAAAGGAAAACATGGAGATGAACTAAATGTTATCAGGAAAACAATATGAGACCCTCAATAAAGAGACATTTTTTAAAAGTACCAAACAGAAACAGTGGAGTTGAAGACCACAATAACTGAAATAAAAAATTCTCTCTAAAGTTTCAATAGCAGATTACAGCTTGCAGAAGCATCATTGACTATGAAGAGCAGGCAAATGCAATGATTCAGGCTGAGGAGACTCAAGAAAAAAGAATGAAAAGTGAACAGATTTCCTCCTTTCCTGATATTCTTGCAAGCAGCAGGAACAATCAATTCAATAGACTGAGCCCTCAATCTTGGGGCTCGCCCCTATGAAGCTTTTTCCTGCAAAGGAGAAGCTAAGCCTACTGATAATTAAACCCAGTGGTGGAATTGTTACCCATACCAAATTCCGAAATCTGTTCTACAATTAATTGTTGTGATGTGCTCTAAAATTTATTGCTTTTTAGTGTATTTGTAATTTTTCACAAAAAAAGAAATAAATTTCTTCTAGCCTCCAGGGTTTTGGAGCAGCAAGAAGTAAAAATCTGAAATAGTTGAATGGTAATCCACAACAAACTCTGAAATCTGTTCTATATCTACTTATTGAAGTGTACTTTGAAAATCACTGCTTTTTTTCTTCTTTGCATATATGTTATACACAACTATAAAAAACATTTAACAAAAAATTAAGTCACTGACTTGAGATCCTGCTTTTTTAACAAAGGTGTTTACAGCCATTAATTTCCCTCTAAGTCCTTCTACATCCTATAAGTTTCTGTGTTGTATTTTTGTTTTCAGTCGTCTGAAATTCCTTAATTTCCCTTGTGATTCCTACTTTGACCCACTGGTTATTTAAGAGCATGTTGCTTAATTTCCACATATTTGTGAATTTTCCAGAATTCCTTACTATTTGTTCTAGTTTGCCAGCTGCCGGAATGCAACACACCAGAGATGGATTGGCTTTTAATAAAAGGGGGTTTATTTTGTTCTTCAGAAGAAAGGCAGCTAACTTTCCACTGAGGCTCTTTCTTACGTGGAAGGCACAGGATGGTCTCTGCTGGTCTTCTCTCCAGGGCCCTGGGTTCCAACAACTTTCCCCAGGGTGACGTCTTTCTCCATCTCCAAAGGCCTGGGCTGAGCTGCAAATGCTGAGGTGAGGAATGCCGAGCTGCTTAGCTGTGCTACGTTGCAATCTCTCATTTAAGCACCAGCCAATTAAGTCAAACGTCACTCATTACAGCAGACACGCCTCCTAGCTGACTGCAGATGTAATTAGCAACAGATGAGGTTCACGTACCATTGGCTTATGTCCGCAGCAACAGAACTAGGTATGCTCACCTGGCCAAGTTGACAACTGAATCTAACTAACACACTCTTTTTTTCCTAACTTCATTCCACTGTGGTTAGAAAATATATTTTGTATCATTTCAATCTTTTTAAATTTCTGAAGGCTTGGTTTATGACCAAACATATGGTTTATCTTGAAGAATGTTACATATGCACTTGAGAAGAGAGTGAATTGATACAGCTTACCAAGTGTTCAACAGATGTCTGTCATGGTCTAGTTGGTCTATAGTGTTGTTCAAGTGTTCTATTTCTTGTTGATCGTCTATCTGCCTGTTTGTTCTACCCATTACAGACATCGCCAATACTATTCCTGAATTCTCTATTTCTCCCTTCAAATCTGTCAATTTTTGTTTTATGCATTTTGGGACACCATTGTTACCTACATACATAATTGCTGTTTCTCTCTGATGGATTGACCTGTCTATCATTATAAAATGTCCTTTTTCTCTAGTAACAATTTTTGCCTTAAAGTTCATTTTATGTGATATTAACCTAGTCCATCCAGCAATCTTTTAGGTACTGTTTACGTGGTTTATCTCTTTTCCTATCCTTTTACTTTCAACCTATTTGTGTCTTTGAAACTAAAGCATGTGTCATGTAAAAACCATGACTAATATTTTACATAATAAAAAGTTTTAAATAAAAAAAGCTAAAATACATAGAAAGATATACCGTCTTCTGAAATGGAAGAAACTACCTTAAAAACTAAAATATTCAAGAATAGTCATAAATTTTGAAAAAATAAAGGGAAACTTGTCCAACCAAATAGCACAATAGACTACAAAGTATTGTAACTAAAAAATGTATGGTGTTTATGTAAATAGAAAAATACATCAATAGAAAAGAGTAGAATCTAGAAATAGACCCACGCATATATAGAATTTTAATATATGATAATAGTAGCACTTTAAATCCATGGGGAAAGGACCAGTTATTCAATAAAAGGTGTTGAAACAAGTGGCTTCCATCAGAAAGAAAAGAAGTTTAGATTATCGCCTATATTTAAAACTAAACTCCAGCTGGACTACATGAAACTGAAATTATAAAATGACTGAAAAATATTTTGTAATAATGGGTGGGGAAGATCTTAGGTAATACAGAAAAGCCAATTTTTAAATTTCTACATAATAAAAGATATATTTTAGATATATAAATTTAGATAATGCAAATTCAATCAATGCAATTAAAGGCTTCGGTTTGATAGAGTAAATGGGTAAATCCACTCCAACATTCACCACTTGGTAACACAAAAAAAGTCAAGCCTCTCAAAATACCCAAATGTTGGGATTTTTTTAAACATCTGAAAAATGAAGATAATTTCTACCTGATGAGATACTTTAAAGATTAACTGAGAGAGTAGACATAAAAGCATCTAGTAAGGGGTCCTCCACATTACAAAATCTTGTGCTTCCTTCTCTCAATACAAGTTGATGTTCCATTAAATGTAGCACTGAGAAGCCGCCGCAATGAAGAATACAGTTCCTGTATTTTGGCTTACGATAAAATTACTTTATTAATTCTATGCTACCATTTCTGAGATGAAAACACATTTCCCCTCATTCCTTGTAGTTTTCCATGTACAAGATACCAGTTGTTAAAAGTTTATCTGTTCTAATGATGGAAGGAAGGTAAAGTGGCTAAGCAATCTAGGATTGATTAAGTAGCAAAACATAACCACTGTATATACAATCATATTTTATTCCAATGTCTTTCACCCATTAAAACCTTTCATCCAAAAACGCTCTACAAAAATAAAAAAAATTTTTAACCCGTTACTTAACAATGACCATATCAGAAATAGAATCTACAAATGAAAAACCTTCAAAATGGTATACAATAAATACTACTAAAGGATAAAAATTGCATATATCAGATAAGAATTAAATGTTTGAAGGTTTACTAACTCCAACATTTTTATATTTGCTTAGGGCAAAAATCTTTCATGATTCAGAAAGCACTAATTAATTCAACTTGTTATTTCAAAACTAAATGTTCACTCTGTTGAGTGAATCAAAATGTTTAAATAAAAGAAAAGCACAATATTCATAAAAGCAACTGCACATACAATTTAGTGCCCAAACAAGTTCAAACAACTTCAAAAAATGTTGTTCAAAATGTAAAATTCTCACCTAAAAAAAAAGTACCCTTAGATACATTTATGTTCTTGCAAATTTTTATATGAACAAGATTTTGACCTTTAAGCTGCTTTAGTCTTTGTTTAAAAAGCTAAAAAGGCAAGCCAAAATTACACAATGCAATGTGCCCTACTAACTAAGCACAAACAAAAAAATTAATTGGAATATAAAAGTAACCACTGACTTTATTCAAATTACTAAAGATAATGTTACAACTGAAACATCCTTCCTCCCTATTTCAACCAGTCTTATATTCCTCATCCATTTAACAGGAAAATTAATGTTTAAAACTTGAACAAAGAAAAAAAATTAGCAAGATTTGCCTTTTGCCTTAATTCTGCAGCATCAAAGGCAGTTAGGTCCGTATGCCAGTATTATAATGCCTCAAGATTCACTTTAGAAGGAAAATAAAAATAGGAATCAATTTAAAGACAGCACAATAGATCAGGAATAATTACTGCAGCTACCTTGCAAGTCCTCATAAAGTTTCTATTTTGATATGAAAAATTCCGATAAATCACCCATAATAATTATTACAAAGAATAATTGCTGCGGCTACCTTGCAAGTCCTCATAAAGTTTCCATTTTGATATGAAAAATTCCGATAAATCACCCATAATAAGACACAATACTCTTAAAAGTCACATTTTCCTTAACATAAAACGTGAATAAAAAGGCTATCCTGAAATGTTCTTTTCAAATGCTATACAGTTGTGCAAAGTAATGAAACTATAGAAAAACTAAAAATTACGAATGTGAGACTTTATTTCTTGGCATTCTTCCCTCCACTGCACATCTAATCTAGACCAAAAAAAATGTATACAAGGTATTGCAGTTCTTGGAATCTTGGAATCGCTTCCCAATTTGCACCAAACAAAAATTGAACTACTAGAAACAACACTCCTGAAAATTTCTAATATCTTAATTTCAATAAAGTAGACATTACATTCGAGTTTTAAAAAGTTCACTATAATATTCTGTATAATGTAATCAGTATTTTATATTCAATGATTCCCTTATTTCAAAGACAAAGACATCACATAGTTCATGACCAAGACCAGTGGCTACAAGCATTTCCAAATCACTTCACTTTTTTTTTTAAGGCAGGCAACGGTGGCACAGGGGCAGAGTTCTCACCCGCCATGTCAGAGACCACAGTTTGATTCCCAGTGCCTGCCCATGGGGGGAAAAAAATGCTGAGAAAAAGATAAAACTTAAAACGTTAAACAAATTGAGCACAAAGACACATTTTCTAAGAGGAAAATGACATGATTACTTCATTAAAATAGAAATAGCTGAGTCACATTAATAAAAATTTCACAAAAAGCAGGAGAACTTTCTAAAGTACATTTTAAAAATTATTTCATTTGATTCACCATCCAGGAAGATAATCTGCAAGGCTGTCTTAGACAACCCATTTGTGTCTCTTCCGAGTCACACTGAACATAAAAAAGTTTCAAACACTCATAGTAAAAACAGCAATAAAGGAAGTGCAGGGTTTTTTACAAGCAACAGCTCGAAGCTCCAAATAAAATTAACACTAGAAAATATCAAAGATCAAAGACAAAACACGTTCTTGAATTTTCTCTCAAAAGCAGGAGTTCCTTAGTGGTACAATTCTTTTCTTTGCGTTCACCGAAAAGGGAATGGGAAATTAATAGTGACAAGGATGAGAACAGTTAGTTCCCTTGCAGAAGATGCAAGAATTGACAAAACAGGCTTGGCCTAGAGATCAGGGGACGCACACACAATTCTCAGGGGGAGAAGCTTTCAAGAAATGTCACTAATGGAAGTTTTATGACCTTTTTTTTAAGGCCTAAGGAGAGCCCTACACATCACACAGTGAAATACAACGTAGAAAAACTCAATTCTCCAAAACAATTCGAGTTTCCTACAATGCCTGAAACGGAAAGAGCAGGTATTCTGGGCACCCTCAAGGTCTGACGCCCCTCACAGGCAAGGAGGGGCAACCCATGTGAATCGGAGCGCCATCGCGTCCGTCTATGTGGCAGATCCACCAGGAGCATCCGACTGTGATCCGGGGCCCTCCAGAGCCAAGGCTGCTGAAGAGGAACAGAAATGCAATCTTCAGGGCCCTCCTACTTCCGTTCTCAAAACAGAAATGCGCTGTTTCTCCTAGCGCTCACTCCTCAGCCCCAGTACCTCTCGACAGCCGTCCCCAAAGTGCTTAAGTGGAAAGAAATGCAGAGCAATGGACGAGGGTTGATACAACGCCGTTGGTCAAAGCACCCCCACCCCCGACTCGCGAACAAATCGACCGCCAGCGCCTTCCCAAGAGCCCCTCTAGCAGGGAACACCGAAGAAGCAGAAGTCGACGAACCAGCTCGCCCCCTACTCCCTCTTCCCCGAGGTAAGGGGGTGGGGGGGAAGCGCAAAGAGGAACTAAGTGATCTGCATGAGGGTGCCCCCCCCAACGGGGGGGAGGGAGTGGGGGTGGAAGAAGGAGCGGAAGGAAGAGGAAAGGATAAGCAGCAAGAGGACGGCGACGACAGCGCGCAAAAGGTTTGGGTCTTTGGGGAGGCGGCTGCACCCCATTTCCTCGACGCCAGAGCGGGTGCGCCCGGCGAGCGGCGGCCTTTGAGACGCTTGGCCCTGGGCAGAGGGCAAGGAAAGGTGGATGAGGAGGCGCCACCCCTCTCCCCGCCACAGTCTCGCCCCTCGGGAAGGGTCGGTGGGGGCTCCAGTGCCCCGGCGGGGTCGGAAGGAGCGGCAACGGCCGCTCGCCCCGTCGGAAGGCACACACCTCGGGGCCCTCGGCTCGTTCCCGGGGGCCGGCTTTCACGCCCCCACCGCCGTTGGGGAAGCAGCTGCCAGGTGATCCCGGCCCTGCGCGGGGCAGCAGTGTCGATTACCTGAAGCGGGGTGAGTCCTTCAGACACTCCTCGAAATCCACCGTCATCTTCATCCTGCCTCCGCCTCACCTCGCGGGCGGCGCTGGAAGAGCCGAGGGAGCGGCCGCGCTGGGGACCCAGACGGCTACGGCGGACGCACGGCTGGGGCACGGCCAGGGCTAGCGCTGCGCTGAGCTGCGGAGATCGCCTCTTCCGCTGGTCATAGCAGCCGCGAAGGCGGTGGCGGTGGCGGCAGCAGCGACAGTCGTCAGGCCCCAGTCCGGCCCCTCTTCCTCCCGCCCCCAGCAGAGGACCGGCCCCAGCAAAGCCACCCGGGAGTGACAGCCACCGCCAGCCAGCCACGAACCCGTCGGGCAGTGGGAGGAGCTTCCGGTAGCACCGCCTGCGTGTGCCCTGGCAACGAGCCTGAGTGACTGTAGATCCAGCCAGTGAGCAGCGCGACCGTGGGCGCCTCCTTGACGCAGCGATTCCCGAGCCAACCAGGATGCACTGGCATCGTTTGGCGGAACGCACCGGATTGCGGAGAGGCGGGCAGCTGAGGCTCTTTGGGAAGGAAGTCATGTGACAGCGCGCCGCTCTTCCCTTGGAGTCCCGGCCTCTTCGGCTTCCCTATCCCCGCCCGACTGAGCCGCCAGTGCACAGGAACCTGTGAGGGAGATTTGCTCTTTTAAAACGGATTTGGCAGCGATCTGAAGTAAGGGCAGAAATTATAAAAGGAAGAGATATGCTAAACCATTCCTTCCTTTCAATTTAGGAAAACTGAGGCCAGGAGAGGAACAGAGTAGTTTTAATGACAAAATCCTTTTTTTCACACCTGGTTTCATCGATTTATAATTCAGAAATTGCTTCCACGTACATCTTTTCATATAACCAGAGACCACTTCCTGAAGGAGCTGGTATTTGGCATAAAGAAGAGAGGTAGGGCGTTTTGTTCGCTGTCAAAACCACAAAAGACATTCCTCCATACTTTTCTCCCAGTAGCTTTCCCCTCTTGTAAGATGATAGGGTTATGAGGATCAAGCCCACCGTACCCCACCCTGCAACACTTGCCCTGTGATTCACAATTTTATAATACTACAAGGCAAGTATTATCCATATGCCTTGATTGTAAGAAGCCATTGATTGATAAAAGTACTGTGGATACATTTTGTTTAAATGTGTACTTTTTAAACCAACCTAAAAAAAATTGTCTAAACAAGCATAGGTAGGGTGTTTTAACAGATGCAGCTCTGAATGAAAGTCTGTAGGTAAACCTAGATTTACCTCCTATCTCTGGCACTGTAACATAAAGATAACACCACAGATCTCATAAAGTTGTCTTGAGGCTGAAATAGATATGACTTGTAATGATACTTAAGTGGTGGCTATTATCGTAATTATACCGCTTTCTTCTCCAGTACCACAATCAAAGGTTAAATTTGAGACTTCTCACTTTCACTGTCTAAAATCATATATAAAACTTTTGACCATCTGGCTAAGTATAGCTTTATGATGGCACGCTGTTTTTCATAACCTGTGGTTATATCTTCATCTATTTAGCACCTTTATAAATTAGTGTAATTTTGAGATATTTCAAAGAATATATCTATGGTTCATCTTTGGTTACAAATTTAGTTTTTTAAATTGATTTGCACATTCCTGGAATCTACACAGCTTCATTTGATAGCTAAAAACTATTTATTGATAAATAAATGTTCAGTGTCCTCAGACATATCAGTTGTTGGTTGGGTCAGGCCAACCTTTTCTAGCTTTGAACTTCTATGTTAAATTTACCCAGAGAATTGGCAATTGCTACTACATTTCATTGCATTCCTGACACATGACAACTAATTTGGCAGCTAATCTGTGTTCACAATAACTTATTGTTTCAATGTTTCATCATAATGTAGCTTTTTGAAGAACACCTACATGATACTTTGGAGTTCAGATTAAAATTCAATTGCATGGCACCACCAATGCAAATAACTCAACTTAGCTTATTATGAGATGAAATGTCTTCCTTCTGTGGATGGCTAAATTTGCATATACCCAGTTAATGATATAACACTGTCACAATTTTTCTTCTTTGCCTTGTGGTAAAGCAAACATATCTATTGAAAGATATGTTAAGAAACATTAAAAGTGGGGCAGGGTGCCAGAATAAGAATGATGGCTTGTAATTCTGTATAACTTAATGTAGTACCTGGATATATCCCAGTTTGTTAGGCACATAATTTAAAAGTATTGGCAAAGTCCCTTGAAGGATGGGAGAAAAAAATATGGAACTATTAAGCTTTACCACCAGGGAAACCCCTGATACTGTCTTAAGTATTAGGGACTCCTAGGTCAATAGGCCAAGCTCTTAATATTGAGCCTTGCTCTTGTGAAGCTTATTCCTGTAATAGAGAAGCTAAGCCTAGTTATAGTTATGGCTAACAGTTACTTCCAGAAAACCTGTTTTGTTGCTCAGATATGGCCTCTCTCTAAGCCTAACTCTGCAAGTAAAATTGTTACCCTCCCCCCTACATGGGACATGATATCCAGGGGCGAAAGTCTCCCTGGCAACATGGGATATGACTCCAGTGATGAGCCTGGCCCTGGTACTGTGGGATCAACAATGCCTTCATGACCAAAATGGAGAAAATAATTGTAGCGAAATAAAGTATCAGTGGCTAAGAGAGTTCAAATAGAGTCTAGAGGCTGTTCTGGAGCCAATTTAGTCAATCTTCAGCTACACATTGCTGATTACCACAGTTTGCCAAGCTCCAACCAAATCATTCCTGTTAACCCTAAAGAACACCTAGGGCTCTGCTTGAGATTCTACAAAAGTTTCACACACTAATATTACTTTCCAGAAACCTACAGCCTCAAAGTGGATTCCTAGGCCAGTTAATTCCTGAAACCCAGAGGTGCCAGCCTCTCCAAACATCAACTAGTTTCACCCCCCATCCCATACCATCAACAGCCCTTTACAACATGAAGAAGTCAGAATTGGGCATAGCCCAAATACCGCTAAAGATTGGGAGGAGGATCAGAGAATGAGGAGTTATAGCAGAGAAGACAGGATTTAACAAATGACTATGACTGCTGAATCATTATTAATATTTCTTTTATCTCCAGTGGTCTTGGAGCAGATAGAAGGAAAAGCCTAAAATTGTGGAACTGTAATCCATACCAAACTCTAAAATTTGTTCTCTAACTACTTGTTACAGTATACCTTGAAATTTAATGCTTTTCTGTATATATGTTATATTTCACATAAAAAAACGTTAAAAAAAAAAAAGAAAAGAAAAAGTGAGGCTAGGTGGAGTCAGTGGATCTTAGAATGAAAGAAATACAATATTCTTATTCTCATCTTATAATAATGGTAACCAAGGCTCCAAGATATAAAAATAACGTGCCACGTCACTCAGGCCAAACACGGGCCACATGATGCCAGACCCCATCTTGAAACTATCTGCTTTCCCCTTATGAATTGCGACCCTGCCTTTGCAGTTGTGACTATATCTGCCTACAAAACATTTCCCTTTTACCTCCTTCTTAAAATGTAGCCATCTCTTTCAAGAAGTCTTCTCTTGAAATACAAGACTCTCTTTTCAACGTATAAGCATAGCTTATTATCAGACCCAGTTTACACTCCTAAAGGATAGAAATTATTGAAATTAAATATCTCCCAAATATCATCTCCCAGACTTCTCAGTCCCTTTCTCCATACTCTTGAATCCTGGAATTCTATAGCCCTTCCTAGCATGTTTCTGATTTCCTTGGAGGATACTTTTGACATTGCATCCTCTTAAAGTTGGTTTTCTTCTACATGATCCTACTGGGCCAGGGTTTACAATCCAAAAGAGCCTAACTCTTGACTACAATTTAAAGACATTTTACATTCCACCTTCATGCAAGAATTTCTCCTTACTTGAGGCTTATGTCATCTAGCCATACCGCTATCTTCTTTTCCTTACTGCTACTACCCACCAGTTTCCTAGTAACTCCCTGCTTTAGCCTGGCTAATTGTATTGCAAATGATATCAAGAAAAGGTTAGTTAGTTATAAGGGAAGCTCAGGAACCCAGTCACCTCTAGAAACTGATTTCTCTCTCTTGACCTCTGTAGCTTCTCTTTCTTTCTCTCCTACAGCCCTGCCAAATTTCCTTTGCTCTCTTGTGGTTTCTGTTCCCCCTGGAAACTTGGCTTGCATAGAATCCATCATTGCTGCTAGTCCCTTCTAAAAGTTGGCTTTCAGATGGCTACTGGGACCAAGCCGGTATAATGGGTAAAGCTGGGAAAGTGTAAGCAGTATGGCATGGTGGGGACTGTGGTGAAGGGGAAAGTGTGTGCCCTGTGTACTGCCAGCTCCATTTGGCTTTACCAGGAACCTTTAGATTTTAGAAGAGAAGCCAGATAGCAAGATTTTAATGTAAAATCTATTTCTCAAATGTTGGCAACCTTTCAAAATGTTATAAAATATTGTTCAGGCCATAAAAAGTTTCAGGACCACTCTGCAATTTCTACTCTGTATTTCTTGATGATTCTTGACATTTCCTTTCAATGTGTGCCCCTGGTGCTAATCAGTTTGATCTGTTTCCCAATTCCCAGATCCCTGAACAAAATCAGATTAGCCCAGCCCTATTTTTCATGCCAGGCCACACAGACCATGGGTCCAATAAAGGGATGGCATCAATGGATTAAATCATTTGTACAGGAGTTAGGGTGGAGCTAAGAAGTGCAGGACAGTGTATCAGTGGTCCAGGAAGTTTCCCTAAGATATTGATCTGCTCACACCATAAAGCTCAGCTACTAAACTTTTTTCGCATTCATCCAGGACTTTGGCCCCTGTTCATAGTTTTCCATGCTAACTCTTACCATCAGCTCAGCTGATTTCAACACTCACTCATTCTTTCTTTCATTCAGTATTATCGATTGAACATGTTCACTTACCAGACCTGTGGTGGGCTCTGAGTTTTACAGATGAAATAAATAGGGTTTTTTCCCCTCTAGAGCTCTCAGACTGGAGGGGCTGGCAGATGATCATAATACCATATGATGAGTTCTGTGCCAGGAATATGTTCAGGATGCCCCTGATATTCTGGGAGTCATTTCTCCTGGGGAAGGAAATAGGCATTCTCATATCTCTTCATATCTAAGAAATCTTGAGAAAGTGAGAGTGAAGGAGAGGAAAGTCTAAGGACCATTAGTCACAAGGAACTATGTGACTAACACACAGAAACAAGAGAAACACATGGTCTTCAAGAGCTGTAAATAGAGCATGAGGCTTTGGAAAAAGAGTAAAAAATAAAGCCATAGAGGTAAACAATGGCCAGATTTCATTGTCTGCCTTGCTGAGGAATCTGTATCTGAAGGCAGTGGGAAGCCATTGAAGAACTTAAACCTGGAAATGGGGTGATGCAGTTTGCATTTTTAGGATTGAGCCTATATTATGTAAGTAACTGTGCTGGTTTGATACTATCGTGTATCCCAGAAAAGCCATGTTATTTTTCCTAATTCAGTCATGTGGGAGCAGATCTTCTGTTTAGGGTGGGATCTTTTGATTAGGTGGTTTCCATGGAGAATGTGACTCCACCCACCAGAGGATGTCAGTCCTCTTACTGGAGTCCTTTAAAAGGGAACCATTTTTGGAAAAACCTAAGAGCTGACACAGAGAAACATTTGAAAATGCCTCCAGGGGAGCTGTCTGAAGCCAGAAGCCAAAGGACCAGCAGACACCAACCACATGCCTTCCCGGATCAGCCTTTGTTGAGTCAAAGTACCTTTATCTGGATACCTTAGTTGGACATTTTTATGGCCTTAGAACTGTAAACATGTAAGTTAATAAATTCCCTTTATAAAAGCCAACCCATTTCTGGAATATTATATTTCTGGCAGCATTAACAAATTGAAACAGTAATCTTGAGGTTTTCAAACAGATATATTTAAGAAATAAAATTGAATGGATCTGATGGCCAATGAAATATGAGGGCGGAGGAAAAGACAAACTCCTAAAGTGGCTACAGGTTTCAAGTTTGGATGATAGGTGGGAGGTGATGCTATTCACAGAGAGAAGAAAATTAATCTCTTCATCTCAAAATATATCACATCAGAAAATCCTTCAAGGTTCCCACCTTAAACCTCACCTCATCCAGAACATTGCGTGCACAAGCTCACTCCCACACATTCACTTCAATGTGTGGGACTCTTTTTATCTCCCAGAGTGGTTGGTATCCACTCAGTCTTGCCTTCCTGCCCATCACTTCAAAACTCTCTTTTACAGTATTCACAGAATCGTGCCTGACTGTTTCACACATCCAGCTGTGATTAGTCCAAACATTCTCCTAATTTACTCTCTCCTGGTTTCTGAGCAAAACTGGAGACAATTACTGGAAACAGTTTATATCTTAAAGCCATGGAAAGCCATTGGAAAATGTAAGCAGGGGAGTAAGGTAATCTGACTGGTACTTTAAAGGGGGGTGGGCAGGCAAGGGAGTGAAGGTTTTAGGGCTGAGACAGAAATGCAGTGATACAAGACCTGGACCACTACATATTTTCAACTTCTGCACTAGTCTTTGTATTCATTATCTGTGAGCAGATCCCTGGCCCACTGGCACAAAAGCTGTTACCAAACCTTACCACTCTCCTCAAGCCTCCTCCCAGGAGTGATATAAAAGAGACGCTACAGTCATTACTGGCTTTGAAGAAGGAGGAAGGGGTCTACAAGCCAAGGACAGGGGTGGCCTCTACAAAGTGGAAAAGGCAAAGAAACGGATACTCCTCAAGAACATCCAGAAGGAACACAGTCCTACTGACACCTTGATTTTAGCCCAGTGGGATCCATGTCAGACGTATGGCCTCCAAACTGTAAAATAATATGTTTGTACTGCTTCAGTCACTAAGTGTGTGGTAACTTGATACAGCCATAAAATAAAACTAATACAACTGCATACCTAAAAAAAGAATATTGGATCAGGAATTGTGGGAAGATGACCGAGTAAGAAGCTTCAGGAATCAGTCTCTCCACCAGAACAACTGTTAAATAGTTAGGAACTGTCTAAATTAACAATTTTGAAACTCCAGAGTCCAGTAGAATATTGTACAACATACAAAGAAGAGCAGAAGAAAGAGGCTGGTAAATTATGGTAAATACCAATACATTTCTCTCTCCACATGGTGGTTACTGGGGCCCAGCCCCCCTCTTGCAACAGGTAGCAATGGGGTCTAATCCCTGGCATAGTTTGCTAGTGCCAGAAAGGGTCATAAAAATCCATTTTCCCAAGATCCAGGATAGGCACAGGTCAGTTGAAAAGCTCCTTCAGATCACTGGGGGACTGACTCAGAAAATGGCCATTGTTACAAGCCACCCTGGGCAGAGTCAGCAGAGGAGACTTAAAGACCACACATGTCCTTAGAGTTGTGGAGGACAGGTGAAGGGCACATTTGCTGGGCAGATCAAGAAACTGCAGCCCTCAGGAGTTGTGGAAGCAGCTCCTGGTGCCCTTCCCGACCCCTCCCTCACCCTCTCCAGGGCAGTTTGGAGACAGTGGCTTTCCCTTTGTGGGTCGCTGGACATGTGTCAGCTGGAAAAGACTGCCCTGGGAAACTCCTCTCTGGTGTGGCCCCATCCCAGAATTTGCCCTCCAAGCAAAAACAGATTGAGACAACTCAAGAAGTATGAGAAACGATTGAGGTAGACGACCTGGGGCAAAGGCTTGTCTGCTTTAAATCCAACAGGAACACCTGTGAGAGGGAATAGCTCTGTCTTCTGTGAAGTAGAGAGGACATTCAAACTCTTATAAATAGGGGAAGCCCTAAGGCCACTAGCAAGCACAAGCCTACAGCAAGATTCAAGCCCTGACGTTAGGGAGGACCCTGCACTTCGCATTGACCTTGGGTGGGGCTTCCTGACACAAGGCTGACACTTAAGAAAATCTCTGTCATATCACTCGCTTGTTACCAACTCAAGAAACAGACATCTCAAGGAATACATCAAAGAGTTAACATTTTTAAATATTAATTGTACAGTGTGCCAAACAACCTATATGGACTCAAGAAGAAATAGAATAAAAGATCTCAACAAACACAAGTAAAAAGATTCAGTCAGCCATCATATATGTTCCTACACAGGTGGTTGTGGTAAAATGCTTGCCTGCCATGTGGGAGACCCAGGCTCGATTCTTGGCCCATGCATCAAAAATCATCATCATCATCAGCAGCAGCAGCAGCAGCAGCAGCAGTAGCAGCATCTTACAAAGAAAAGCCCAGGGCCAGATGACTTCATAGAGGAATTTTACCAAACATTCCAAAAACAACTAACACCATTCCTGCTCAAACTCTTCCAAAAAACTGAGGGAAAAGGAAGACTACCTAACTCACTATGAAGTCAACATCACTCTAATACCAAAACCAAACTATAAGAAAAGAAAACTACAGGCCAATCTCCCTAATGAATATAGATAAAAACATTAAAAAAAAATTACTTGCAAATCAAATCCAATGATACATTAAAGAATTTTACAGCATGACCAAGTGGGGTTTATACCAATCATGCAAGGGTGGTTCAAAACAAGAAAATTAATCAAGATAATATAACACATTAACAAATCAAAATAGAAAAATCACATCATCATCTCAACTGACACTGAAAAAACATTTGACAAAATTCAGCATCCTGAGGCCCCAGTCTTAGGGCTTGTTCATATGAAATTTAACCCTGCAAAGGATAGGTCAAGTCTACTTAAAATTTAGGGGTGGGCCACAGTGGCTCAGCAGGCAAGAATGCTCACCTGCCATGCCAGAGGACCTGGGTTTGATTCCCGGTGCCTGCCCATGTAAAAAAAAAAAAAAGAAAGAAAATTTAGGCATAAGAGTAACCCCCAAGAGAACCTCTTTTGTTGCTCAGATGTGGCCTCTCTCTCCAGCCAACACAACAAGCAAACTCACCACCCTCCCGGGTCTACGTGGGACATGACTCCCAGGGGTGTGGACCTTCCTGGCAACCTGAGACAGAAATCCTGGAATGAGTTGAGACTCAGCATCAAGTGATTGAGAAAAACCCTAGAATGAGCTGAGACTCAGCATCAGGGGATTGGGAAAACCTTCTCAACCAAAAGGGGGAAGAGTGAAATGAGACAAAGTGTCAATGGCTGAGAGATTCCAAACAGAGTCAAGAGGTTATCCTGGAGGTTACTCTTACGCATTAAGCAGATATCCCTTGTTAGTCAAGATGTAATGGAGAGGCTGGAGGGAACTGTCTGAAAATGTAGAGCTGTGTTCCAGTAGCCGTGTTTCTTGATGATGATTGAATAATGATATAGCTTTCACAATGTGACTGTGTGATTGTGAAAACCTTGTGTCTGATGCTTCTTTTATCTACCATGTCAACAGATGAGTAGAACATATGGAATAAAAATAAGGAATAAGGGGAACAAATGTTAAAATAAATTTAGATTGAAATGCTAGTGATAAATGAAAACGAGGGGTAAGGGGTATGGTATGTATAGTCTTTTTTTCTGTTATCTTTTTCAGTTGTCTTTTTATTTCTTTTTCTGAATTGATGCAAATGTTCTAAGAAATGATGAATATGCAACTATGTGATGATATTGAGAATTACTGATTATATATGTAGTACAGAATGATACGTTAATGTTTTTGTTTGTTCTTAATTTTTTCAATTAATAAATTTTCAAAAATTCAGCATCCTTTTCTGATAAGAAAAACACTTGAAAAGGTAGGAATCAAAGGAAAGTTCCTCAATGTGATAAAGTGCATATATGAAAAACCCACAGCCAGCATCATACTTAATGGTGAGAGAATGAAAGCATTCTCCCTAAGATTGGGAATGAGATAAGGAAGCCCACCATCAACCTATTATTCAACACTATGTTGGAATTTCTAGCTAGAGCAACCAGGCAAGAAAGAAATAAAAGGCACCCAAACTGGAAAGAAAGTAGTAAAATTTTCATTATTTGCAGATGACATGATGCTATACTTGGAAAATTCTGAGAAATCTATGACAAAGCTATTTGAGCTAACAAACAAATTCAGCAAAATGGCAAGACACAAGAATAATGTGCAAAAATCAGTAATGTTTCTATACACTAGTAATGACCTGACTGAGGAGACAATTAAGGGGGAAAAATTCATTCAAAATAGCAACCAAATAAATCAAGTATTTAGGAATAAACTTAACTGAGGATGTAAAGGACCTGTATGCAGAAAACTACAAAACATTGCTAAAAGAAATCAAAGAAATAAATAGGTGAAAAAACAATCCACGCTCATGGATAGGAAGATTAAATGCCCATTAAGATATCAATTCTACCCAAATTGATAGAGATTCAATGCAATACAAAACAAAATTCCAACATCCTACTTTGAAGATTTGGAAAAGCTAGTTATCAAATTTATTTGGAATAGAAAAAGACCTTGAATACCCAAAAATAACCTTAAAAAGAAGAATGAGGTCAGAGGAATAACACTTCCTAATTTTAGAGCTTATTATAAAGCCACAGTGGTCAGAACAGCATGGTACTGACACAAAGATAGACATATTGATCAATAGAATCAAACTGATCTATTTTGTTCAGAAGCAGACCACCAAATCTATGGTCAGTTGCTCTTTGACAAGACCCCCAAATCCACTGAACTGGTACAGAATAGGCTTTTCAATAAATGGGCCTGGGGGAATGAATATCAATAGCCAAATGAATGAAAGAGGACCCCCAACTTACTTCTATACAAAATTAACTCAAAGTGGATCAAAGACCTAAATATAAGAACTAGTACCAAGAAACTCCTAGAAGGAAATAAAGAGAAACATCCTCAAGACCTAATACTAGGAGGTAGCTTCTCAAACTTTCCACCCAAAGCACAAGCTACAAAAGAAAAAATAGATAAATGGGAACTGATCAAAATCAAATGCTTCTGTGCCTCAAAGGACTTTGTCAAAAAGGTGAAGAGACAGCCAACTCAGTGGGAGAAAATATTTGGAAACCACATATCAGATAAGAACTTGATATCCAATATATATAAAGAAATCATACAACTCAACTCAATAACAAAAGAACAAAAACAAACTGATTATAAAATGGGCGAAAGTTATGAACAGACATTTTCTGGAAAGCAAATACAAATGGCTAAAAAAACACATAAAGAAATGGTCATCTTCATTCACTTTTTGATAAATAAAAATCAAAACTGCAATGAGATTTCATTTCACACCTATAAGAATGGCTGCTATTAAACAAATAGGAACTACAAATGTTGGAGAGGATGTGGAGAAATTGGAATACTTACCCACTGCTGGTGGGACTGTATAATGGTATAACCACTGTGGAAGAGTTTGGTGGTTCCTCAGAAAAGTAAATATCAAGTTGCCCTATGACCCAGCAATACTGCTACTCATTATATACTCAAAAGACCTGAAAACGGTGACATGAACAGATATTTTCACACCAATATTTATAGCGCCATCATTCATAATTGCCAAAAGATGGAAACAATCCAAGTGTCCATCAACAGAAGAGTAGATAAAAAAATCTAGCATTTGCATACAATGGAATATTATGCAGCAGTAAGATGAAATGAGGTCCTGAATTGTATGGCATTATGAATGAACCTTGAGGACATACATAATGCTGAGTGAAATAAGCCAGACACAAAAGGATAAATACTGTGTGATTTTTATAATATAGCCCTGGCAAAGCAATGAAAATTGTCTAAAATTGAGAGTGATGATGATTGTACAACTATGTGAGGATATTGTGAGACATGGATTATTTATTTTGGACATTATACATAATGCCTAATCAAGGGAGGTGGCCTAAGAGTACAAAGACCCAGAAGCAGAAAGGTAAACTGTGATATATACATATGATGGAATTATGCAATTCTAGAAAGGAACTTAATTGTGAGGCACACAACAAGGTGAATGAACCATGAGGACATTATGCTGTGCAAAATAAGCTAGAAACAGAAGGACAAATTTTGTATGGTTCCAACTTATCCAGGCATTGAGGAGACAATCTTATTCTCAGCACCATCCTCTTCAAGCATCTGGTGACATCTGGACTCTCTGCCATCTCCAGGGCACATACTCAACCCTTTCAGAAAAATGGGGTAGTGGCCAGGCTCTCCCCAATCTCTGGGGAATGTGCTCACCCTCTCTGAAGCGTGAGGGGGGCAACACTCTTCCCAAGCAATGAATGGAAAGCCCACCCTCTGCTTCCAGAGCATACTCACCCTCATCACATGCATAGGTGAATCTGCTGTCCTGGACCAAGATTTCCTGGGTCAAGACTTTAGCTTCCATGGTTCTGCCTTTGAAGTTATTTTTCCGTCAATATGTCCCTTTTAGTCCAGACTGGGAGTGGTTTCATTCATACAGATCTTCCAAAAAATTTGTTGACTTGGCATGTAGCATACAGGGGTTAAAACCATCAGACAATAGGGCTTTCCACAGATCCTCTCTGGATAACTCCATCTCCAATCTGGACTTCTTCTGAAATGGCTGACTGTTTCCATGTTTGGTTAAATCCTCACAAGGGGCAATACTCTCTGGGGTCTCATTTTCCAAAAGCTCAGAATTTTCCAAACTATCAGTTTCTGGTTTCCTTATACCTAAGAGTTCAGCTCTCAGTTTATCCCTTTCCTGTTACCTTTTACTATAAGCTGCAAGAAGAAGCCAGGCTGCATTTTCCGCATTCAGTTTGGAGATTTCTTCAGCTAGATATCCAAGCTTGTCACCTTCAAATTCTACTTCCATCCAACACCAAGGCTCAATTTTGCCAAATTCTCTGCCACTTTAAAACAAGGATCACCTTTCTTCTGGCTTGCAATGACATGTTCATCATTTATGTCTAAGGCCTTATTAAAAGAAACTAGTCCATATTTCCACCAACAGTTTCATCAAATGATTCCAAGCCTTTCCTATTCACCTCCTCAAAATTCTTCCAGAATCTTCCCCTTATCCATTTAAAAAGCTGTTCCAACATTTTTGCTATTTGCAAACTGCAGCACCCTACTCCTGGTCCTAAAACCTGTTTCAGTTTGCTAAATCTGCCAGAATGAGGTATAACAGAAATGGACTGGTTTTTATAAAGGGTATTTGTTACGTTACAAATTTACAGTTCTAAGCCATAAAAATACTCAAATTAAGGCATCAACAAGAGGATACCATCACTCAAGAAGGGCCTATTGGGTCCAGGGCTTCTCTGTCTCATAGAAGGCACATGGCAACATCTGCTGTCTTTCACTCCTGGCTTCTGGGTTGAAATGAATCTCTGAACTCCTTCTGCATCTCCAGATGTCTGTGTAGTTTTATCTCTCTGCCCACTGTGTCAGTTCTGAGCGCTCTCTCTCTCTCTCTCTCTCTCACTCGCTCTCTCTGTTTTCTGCCTTTTATTCTCTTCAAACAGGACTCCAGCAAAAAGATTACAGCCCATCTTACATGGGCATATCCCCATCTAATAAAAAGGTCCCACCCACAATTAAGTGGGTCACATCTCCGTGGAAGCAACCTAAACAAAAGGTCCCACCCTGTGATAGTTAAGTTGAGATGTCAGCTTGGCCACTTGATGGTACCCAGTTCTGTTGCTGTGGACTTAAATCATGAGCACTTGGATTTCATCTATGGCTAATTCTGATTACATCTGCAGTTGGCTAAGGGGAATGCTTCCACAATGAGTGATGCTTTAATCAAATTGACTGGAGGCTTAAAAGTAGGAGTCAGAAGAGTCTCTCTGCTTCAGCTGGCAAGCTTCTCCTGGGTAATTCACTGAAGACCTTCATCAGAATTGCCAGCTCACAGCCTTTCTTGCAGAGTTAGGACTCATGCATCACCAGGTTGCATGAGAAACTTTTATAGAGATTCATATTTACAGGTATCTTCTGTAGGTTCTGGTTCCCTAGAGAAACTTGACTACGACAGCTTTGGTACCAGGAGTGGGATGGTTCTTGAGAAAAGAATCTTGAAAATGGGTTTTTGCAATTGGTTTTCTACTCTGATTCGACTCAAAGGCACTAATTGTTAGGTAGAACCCCTTCCCCCATGATGTGACCAACCCCTAGCAAATATTCCATGATTTCCAGGACCCACTAAGACCACCCCAGCCCATGCCTCTTGCCCTCTGGCAGCTGTAATCTTGAGAAACTTACCCAACATCTGCCCTCCAGCAGTTGCAACCCTGCATGACTACAGCAGCGCTTAAATTTTAAACCTTGCCAATGGAAAGCTGTCAACTCGCATTAGCCACCTGCTTCCAAAACCAACCAATGGATATCTACTAACTTCCCATGCCTAAGCTAGACAAAGAAAACTCACCACCTCCCTTTCCCTACTTCCCACCACCACCCTTCTGCTACTCGGAGCTGTCGCCATCTTAGGCTTCGGCCCACTTGCGCATAGCCTCCCAACAAAACTCCTTTGATTAAAATCTCCTCTCTCCTGGTTGAAAAGCCTACCATTTTGGTGCCAAAAGCCAGGATTTGGAAAGGAGATGAAACCTCCACAGGAGGGGGCAGAACCCATTTGTCTGACTTTAGCCCCAACACCGATGAATCATCTCAGGGTAATGAAAAGTGCTCCAAACTCACGCAGATACCTTGAATAGGCAGGACCCTACTAACAGTCCCACGGGAGCCACTGCAGTGCCCCAAAAGAAACCCAATTGGAATCATCAGGATGGGGAACTTGGCCGACAGTCTCACAACTTTGTAATAATTTGCCTCGTTGCAGGACAGCGGGCAACCGCACACAAAGTGGTTAATTATGAAAAATTAAAAGAAATTTCTCAAAAAGGTGATGAAAATCCAGCAGCCTTTCTAGCTAGACTCAGAGAAGCCCTCGAATGCTATACTAATCTCAGCCCAGCCTCCCCTGAAGGCACTTTACTCTTCCATATGCATTTTATTTCCCAATCAGCCTCTGTCAGAAACTGGACAAGTCAGAGGCAGGACCCCAAACTGCCCAAGGCAACCTAGTTAACCTAGCCTTTAAAGTCTTTAACAATAGAGACCTAGAAAAAAACCCAACAGGAAAAATTTAAGGAGGAAGCCAAAGCTTCCTAGGTTTACCAACTCCTTGCTTCCCCATTCAGAGAAACCCCAGGTTCTTCTAAACCGAGAGGGGAAAGCCCATCAGGTACTTATTTTAGATGTGAACAGCCCCAGCACTGGGCCAGACAATGCCCAAATCCCAACCTCCCCATCCTGGGGCAGTGCCCACTCTGCAAGCAGGAGGGTCATTGGAAGTCCAATAGCCCCCGGGGCCCCTCAAGGCACAGGGACATCAGTTACGCACTTGAGCAAGACCCCTAGCTTTGCTCTCCCAGGACTCAGGGACTGGTGGTGGAGGACTGAAGGTGCCTGGGAACCACACCAGGCCCTGTAACGATCACTCATGTGGAACCTCGGTTAACTCTTTTAGTAGTAGCTAAGCCTATTTCATTTCTTATAGATACAGGGACCACATACTCTTCTCTCCCCAAATATGAAGGGCCAACTAACAAATATTCAGTCTTGATCGCATAGTTTCATAACCTTTAACCACCCCACTCCTACCCTATTCACTTGACAACCGTGCATTTATTCACTGATTCCTTATCCTCCCACACTGCCCCACACCAATCTTAGGAAGGGACATCTAAGTTGGGTTAAAAGCCCAAATACTCATTCCTTCTCCTCAAACCACATCAGGCAACTTCCTTCTGTCTTTAGTCAATACAACCTCTTCCACAAACCCTACTAACCCCCCTTCTCTCCCTCTCTTGTCAACCCTGAAGTATGAAACACAGAAACCCCCATTGTTACTGCCCACCATAAACCAATTGTTATTTGCCTTAAAGAACCTCACCTCCTTTCCTGCTCATCCCCAGTACCCAATACCCCTTGAAGCCCTCTGAGGAATCGAATTCATTGTTAAATGCCTCCTATGAGTGAAACTCTTAAAACCAACTAATTCTACTTACAACACTCCATTTTACCAGTTAAAAAGCCAAATGGGACATATTGGCTAGTTCAAGACTTAAGCATCATTAATCAGGCTGTCATTCCTCTCCACCCCATTGTCCCAACCCTCTATACACTGCTGTCACTAATGTCCTCTAACACTACCCATTGCTCGATCCTAGATCCAAAGATGCCTTTTTCTCCATTCTCTTGCATCTTGATTCCTAAAATCTGTTCCCATTTGACTGAACTGATCCCAACATGGGTGTTTCTCAACAGTTAACCTGGATGGTTCTCCTGCAGGGGTTCTGAGACAGTCCTCATTTATTCGAACAGGCTCTAGCTCACGACCTCAGAAGAAATAACTTCTTTCCTTCTACCCTGCTACAATATGTGGATGACCTCCTTCTATGCAGTCTTTCCTTCCTAGACTCCCAGCAGCGCGCCACTAAGCTTCTCGACCATTTCAGATGTCTCATGTATCACGTAACAGTACAAAAGGCCCAGATCTCACTAACCTTAGTCACTTACTTAGGATGTTCCCTAACTTTCTCTGAAAAGATGATGACACCCGACAGAGGAACCCTAATCACTCTCTGTCAACCCCCACAACAAAATAAGACCTCCTTTCTTTCCTCGGGCTAGCTGGATACTTTAGAAACTGGCTCCCAAAAGCTCAGACTCCTGGCCAAGCCTCTTTAAGAAGCAATAAAGGGACCTTTCCAAGAACTTCTACCACCTGAGAAACCAATCAACAGTTCCTTTAAAACTCTCAAGCAGACTCGTCAGCGCTCCAGCTCTCACTTTGTCTAATCTTAACGAACCCTTCATCCTTTACACTGACAAGGCAGAGAATTGCCCTAAGTCTCTTAGGACAAACATTTGCCCCAGATTTCAAGGTTACAGTCTACCTATGTAAGCAATTAGACCCCACAGACAGATGATGGCCTACGTGTCTTAGAACACTAGCCACAGCAACTACCCTCATTACTGAAGCTCAAAAAACTAACTTACTCCCAGCCCATCAGGATATACAATTCCCATGCCATTGCCAATCTTATTTCTAACCAGGCAGAAAAATTCTTACACCCCTCCCAACTTCAAAAAACATTCCTCACCTTACTGCAAGCTCCCCACGTTACTTGTCTCATGCTATTCTACCGTCAACCCTGCCACTCTCCTTCCACTTCCTACAACCACACAAAATTCCCATTCATGCCCTGAAATCCTCTCTAGCCTCCTCTCCCTTTCCCACATATCTCAGAAACACCCCTACCTAAATCTCATGATACCTGGTTTATCAATGGTAGTTCCTTCACAAACACAGGGAAAAGGAGAATAGGATATGCCGTTGTCTCACATGTACAAACAATAGAAGCAAAACCCCTTCCTCCAGGAATGTCCTCTCCATGGGCCAAATTAATTGCACTAATACAAGCTCTAGCACTAGCTCAAAACAAAAGAATCAATACATACACTGAGTCTCGCTATGATTATCGTATCTTGTCCTCACATGCAACAATATGGGCAGGAAGAGGGTTCCTTACCAGTCAAGTGTCCCCCATTACCAATGCTGATCTAACCTCTAAACTCTTACAAAAAGCCCAAGAAGTAAGCCAAGTGGCAGTCATCCACTGGTCCTACTCCGACATTGCCCAAGGAAACAAAGAGGCTGATAAAGTAACAAAAAGGCTGCAACCATGGAAATATCAGAAAATCAACTCCTAGCCAACCCCATCATCATCCCTCAATACACACCTAAAGAAAAACAATCTACAGAAGAGGCAGGTATGATATGGGGAGGAGCATCGCTAACATCAGAAGGAAGATGAACTCCCTATTTCACAACATAAGCAAATTCTTCACCATGTCTTACATGTGGGATTCAAAACAATCTTACAATTCCTCACACTTCTAATTATATGCCCTAGTTTAACATCTGCCCTTCAAAACATTACTCAGTAGTGCCATATCTGTAGCCAAACCTCCCCTCAAAGAGGAATCAAACCTCTGCCTTCTTTCCCCACACACTAAGCTGGGAGACAGGTACCTGGTCAAGACTGGGAAATAGATTTCACCCACATGCCCCTGTTCACCATCACAAATATCTCAGAACTCTAATAGACAACTTTTCAGACTGGATAGAAGCCTTCCTGGCAATGTCCAAGAAAGCAATAGAAGTAACCAAAATCCTCACTGACCAAGTCATTCCAGCCTTTGGCCTACCTTCCACCCTAGTCAGATAATGGTCCAGCCTTCATTTCTCAGGTAACACAAAAAGTTGCCAAGTGCTTACATATCCAATGGCATCTACATGTTCCCTGTCATCCCCAGTCATCAAGAAAAGCAGAGAAAGCCAACTCCATCCTTATGACACACTTAACTAAGCTAAGCATGGAAACAAAAGAAACTTGGATCACTCTTATCTCGCTAGCTCTTGCAGGCGTACGAGGCACCCTGCACACTCCCTCTTTCCTAGCCCCTTTAAACTTATGTATGGAAGACCCTTCCTTCTAGGAAATTTCCCCCTTAGGACATTACATCCCAACCCTTAACCATACCCAACAGTAAGAACTTACTAAAAGTTCTTCCCCAACCTACAGTCACACCCCCACTAAACCACCTCTCGAATCTGGGGACTGGGTTCTACTAAAAGACCACCAAACTGGAAAACTATTAGAAGCCTGATGGTCAGGCCCCTATCAAGTTCATCTCACTACTCCCACTGCAGCCAAACTACATGGCCTGGCTCCCTGGTTCCATACCATCTGGCACCAAAGACTCTAAAGGTCCCCACTACCAGAACACCCTAGTTGCACCACTGAAACATAAAACTGTCACATTCCAGAAGGAAGAGAATCACATGAGCCAGAGACATGAGCACCCCCCCCCAAAATATACACAAAACCTTCACACCCTACACCACCTTTTCCTCTGTGTCCTCCCAAAAGGGTGAAATCACTTTTTATGACCCCTTAATAACTCTCGACTCCTTCTACTCTGTAGTCCTTAAACTCATAGCTTAAGCCTCTCCTCCAGACTATGCACAGACTATGCACAGGTTTTTAGGGTCTGTGACTTGCATACCTGAGAAGTATTCATCCACGCACAAGGGGAGGTAGGTTGACTCTAATTTATTGTGTGGACTTTGACAGAGTAAATTTCAAAAAATTAGTTGGAATTTTTTTCCTACTCTTTCTCTAGAAAGTGTTACTGCAGGGAGACCTAATAGATTTCATCTGGGAGCAAATTACTGAATGGCTAGAAGAATGAAATCAGTCAATATAATACAAATAACAAACCTCCTCATTGCACTAACTGATACCACACCCCATCACCCTCTAACTCCCACTATTCAACACATTGCTGAAATAATTAAATGAACAAATTTCAAATTCCACTCATATCACCTCTCTATCTCTCTCAGCCTTCCCCTTAAATCCAGAAACCTTTATCTCCGTAACACCTCAATTCCATGGATTTAGAATCGGTTTCAGTAATAATCCCAACAATAAACTTTCCTTTACTAGGACTGAAAACCTTCAAACACAAAGTTTTCCAGAAATTCCCCAACCAATAGGGAAACACCACCAACCTAATGGATAACACCTACCTGTGCTTCATATGTTTATCTCAGGATTCCAAAGGTACTCTCTTAGGACACCTGAATAAATCATACTTTACTTTTCAACACAGCATGCCTAAAATGGGTCCTCTATGGATCTCCAAATACCTCAGCAAATTATTACAACAACACTGCTCTGCTAGTCTGGGGAGGTGTCATGGTTAGGAACATGTGTCAACTTGGCCAAGTTGTGGTAGCTGTTTATCTGATTGGGCGAGTACTGGCCTGTCTGTTGCAATGAGGACATTTCATAAGATTAGGTCATGAGCACGTCAGCTGCATCCACAGCTGATTCCATTTGTAATCAGCCAAAGGGGTGTGTCTTCTACAATTAGTGATGCTAAATCTAATCAGGGAAGCCTTTTAAGAAGGACTCAGAGGAGACAAGCCCCATTCCTGCTTGGTTGGTGAGCCTCTCCTGCCGAGTTCATCCAGACCCTCCATCGGAGTCGTCGGCTTCACAGCCTACCCTGTGGATTTGGACTCTGCATTCCTGCGGTCACGTGAGACACTTTTATGAATTTTATATTTGCAAGTGTTCCCTGTTGATTCTGTTTATCTAGAGAACCCTAACTAATACAGGAGGTAACTCCCAAAATGCCTCAAAAAATTACACTGAAGCAGTTCTGTTATATAACAGTTCTCAATATGGAGCTGAACTCTTTAGCCTAGGAGCATACTCAGGCCAGCTCTTCAGTATTTCAGAGAACACTCTAAAAAAGATGTTCCCTATCCTAGGCCCCCAAAATATCCTTTCCAACTAATTTTTTGCAATTTACCCTGTCAAAGTCCACACAATAAATTAGAGTCAACCTACCTCTCCTTGGGCGTGGATGAATACTTCTCAGGTATGCAAGTCACAGACCTTAAAAACCTGTTTATACTAAGCTCCTTTAAATATTCCCGACCCCAAGGACCTACAACTTCCATCTCCCTCATGGGAACAGGATACTGTTTTGTATGTGGAGATACAACATATCTTACTCTCCCAAGGCCATGGTCTGGTACCTGTACAGTTGTCTTACGACTCTTGGATGCAGATATCCTAGACACTAAAGACATGGCTTCCTCTCAACAAATCCCAAACCTTTGGTCCTTTCTTGAAACTTCCCTCCTTCTCCGTAAACCCACAACGTGTGTGAGTAAGAGGAGACCCATGCTCAGCAGACCCTGAATATATGCATCATGTACACCCGACACAATCCTAGAAAAGCCTGGGATAGGAAATACAATCTTTCAAAGTCTGTTTTGGTTTGCTGGAATTCCACTGCTAGAAGCATCTACACTCAATATATCCCTCATGATGTAATAATTGTGGAACACCACAGCACAAGCTACAGAAAACCAATGAAAGTCAATCAATAATAATAATAATAATAAAGTCAATTAATAGCATAGCCTCTGTGGTCTTGCAAAACAGAAGTGCACTAGATGTCCTAACTGCACTTAGTAGCAAGAGGTACCTGTGCAATATTAAATGGGACTTGTGGCTCTTACATTAGCACCTCAGGACAGGCAGAAGAAAACCTAAAAGTCCTAAAAGATCAAATAGAAATAATAAAGAGGGCACAAGAAAATGCTGCATATGACGACCCATCATGGCTAGGGTCTATTCTGTTATACTTTTCTTCTTCTTTGAGAACAATTCTAATTCCACTTCTAACATCCCTCCTCATAATTATAGTACTCCTCATTTTGGGGCCCTGTCTCTTAAAACTCTTAATCAGCTTTATTTGCAGAAATGTCTGAGCAATGACAAATCAGGCTGTTGATGACATGTTACTCCTCCAACCCAAACATCAGTACCAGTTACTGCCCTGTGATGAAACATAGGGACAGCTCTATGTCCCTCACCAGCCAGAAGCAGATACAGAAAACAGACCTTTACCCTTCAGCTTTCCAAGAAAACTAAAAGGAAAAGGCTGGAATATTAGGCAGGGCCCCTTCCCCCATTATGTGACCAACCCCTAGCAAATATTCCAAGAACTTTCTCCCATTCATGATTTCCAGGAAGCCCACTGAGCCCACCCCAGCCCAAGCCCTTTTGCCCTCTAGCAGCTGTAATCTTGAGATAAATTCCCCTTACCCAGCACTGGCCCTCCAGCAGTGCAAACCTGCATGACTATGGTGACCTTTAAAATTTAAATCTCATCAATGAAAAGTTTCCAACTCCCAACTTAGCCACCTGCTTCCAAAACCAACCAGTGGAAGCCTGCCAACTTCCCACTCCCAAGCTAGATAAAGAAAACCCACCACCTCCCTTTCCCTACTTCCCATCACCATCCTATATAAGCTGCACCCCTTCCTCTGCTCAGGGCTGTCACCACCTTGGGCTTCAGCCTGCTTGCGCATAGCCTCCCAACAAAGCTCCTTTGCTTGAGTTTTGGCCTCTTCTCCTCCTTTTGATAGATCAAAAAAGCTATCACTAATCTAGGAATGCCTAGAGTGTACAATGATAGTGATTAAATATACAAATTTAAAAATGTTTTGGCTTTCTTTCTGGCAAGATTTGTTGTTGGCTGTGGTGGACCATTTCCCTTCCTTCCTTCCTTCCTTCCTTCCTTCCTTCCTTCCTTCCTTCCTTCCTTCCTTCTTTCCTTTCTCTCTTTCTCTCCCTCTCTCTCTCTCTCTGTTTGTTTCCCCCTCATCAGTTTGACCAGTGGTTTATTACTTTTCTGTGTTAAAGTTTTAAAATAAATGAAATGAGACAAAATAAAGTGTCAGTGGCTGAGAGATTTCAAACAAAGTCAAGAGGTTATCCTGGAGGTTATTTTTATGCATCAAATAGATATCACCTTTTTAGTTTACAGTATATTAGAGAGGCTAGAGGGAAGTACCTGAAACTGTAGAGCTGTGTTCCAGTAGCTGTGTTTCTTGAAGATGATTGTATAATGATATAGCTTTCACAATGTGACTGTGTGATTGTGAAAACCTGTGTTTGATGCTTCTTTTATCTATGGTATGAATGGATGAGTAAGCCATATGGATTAAAAATAAACAAATACGGGGAGCAAATGCTAAAATATATTGGGTAGATGGAAATACTAGTGGTCAATGAGAGGGAGGGGTAGGTTATGGAATGTATGAATTTTTTCTTTTTTCTTTTTATTTCTTTTTCTGGAGTGATGCAAATGTTCTAAGAAATGATCACGGTGATGAATATACAACTATGTGATGATATTGTGAGTCACTGATTGTATGCCAAGAATGGAATGTTCATATGTTAAGAATGTTCATGTTTGTATGTTGTTATATTTTGTCAATAAAAATATTTTTAAAAAACTATCCTAATGACTCTATTTCCAATAATCAAGATGGCACTGGCATTCCCAGTGCCTGCCCATGTGAAAAAAAAAATGACACTGACAGTCCATGGCATGAGTTGGCAGTGAAGATACACAAAATATCACCATTTGATTCTGCTAATTTTATGTTTATGAGGCAAGGCTCTGAGTGGCAGTTTTTTTGACATTTTGACAGAGTTTTGTGGTTGTTAGATACACTGAATGCCATTATAAAAGACAGGGATGAGCTGAAGGCTGCATGAAATACATAAAAGTGTCTATGTGTGTTCTGAAAGAAAATCGTAATTCTTTTTTTTTTTTTAAAGGAAAGACAGAGAGAAGGAAGGAAGGAAGGAAGAAAGGGAAACATCTTTTTTAAACATTTTCTTGTATTCTGTTTCTCCGTTTTTGTTACATGGGCTGGGGCCGGGAATCGAACCGAGGTCCTCCGGCATAGCAGGCAAGCACTTTGCCCGCTGAGCCACCGCGGCCCGCCCCAAGAAAATCGTAATTCTTTTGACTACAGACTTGAGATCTCTGAAAACCAGAACCAGAGTCTCATTGTTTGAGTAGTAGGTTTACAGTGTAAATGGAAATTTAACCCTTCAGGGAATCTGCTGCTAAAGTGAGGGCATTAAAAATATAAATAAAAATTAATAATAATAAAGTGAGGCTATTGATTGGGAAGGAATGGGATCGTGAAAATTGGGATGGAGATACCTGAGTAGATAAGGATGGCAATGGGGATATTGAAACCATAGATCCTGCTGAGTCAGTACTAGATGAACCTGTAATGATCTACCCTGAGGAGACAGCCACCGAATCTCTTGCCTGTCCTGAGGAGACAGCTACCTGACAACACTCAGCCTGCCTTGAGGAAACAGCTCCCACCTCCTGTCTACCCTGAGGAATTTACTAACCTACCTCCACCTGAAGAGATTAACCTTCAGTGCCTGCTAGACTTATAACCATTTCCTCTGGGAGCCAGTCCTCGTTCCTCTGTCTGGAGAGATTAATCCTATGTCACCAGATGAAACTGCAAGGGAATGCCCTGAGGTAATTGGCTTGAAAGGCACTTCTAATTCTTTTCATGACACACCCCCACAACCCCTTTGTTCTTCCAGGTATATGAGTAGACTGAAGTCCGAACAAGTCCTGAAAGATGAGTTACAAAGTATGACCCATGAGGAGGTATACTAAACTCTAAGAAAGCTGCATGAGTTTTCCAATTTATATAGATAGAAATCAGGGAAATATGACCGGGCAAAAAAACATGAAGATATGTGTATCCCTTGTGAATGCACAGCAGAGGATGACTTCAGAAGAGGAAGGTTTTTTTTTTTTTTAAAGGAAAGACAGAGAGAAGGAAGGAAGGAAGGAAGAAAGGGAAACATCTTTTAAACATTTTCTTGTTTTATTATATTCTGTTTCTCCGTTTTTGTTACATGGGCTGGGGCCGGGAATCGAACCGAGGTCCTCCGGCATAGCAGGCAAGCACTTTGCCCGCTGAGCCACCGCAGCCCGCCCCCAGAAGAGGAAGGTTTTAATAATCAAATGGATAAGATGACCCATTCTGTGGATGCCAGCCAGCCTCTTTCCCCAGCCACTCCTGTCATTGCCCAATGGGCTCATGAAAAATGTGGGCATGGTGATAGAGACTGAGGTTATGCACGGGCTCAGCAACATGGGCTTCTACTCACTCATGCTGACCTGGCTAAGGCCAATGCTGAGTGCCCAATCTGGCAGCAGCAGAGACCCATACTCAGTCCCAGATGTGGCACCATTCCCTGAGGTGAGCAGCCTACTATCTGCTGGCAGGTTGATTACGTTCAACAACTTATATTATGGAAGGGGCAACGATTTGTTCTAACTGAAATAGAAACATACTCTGGATATGGGTTTGCCTTTTCTGCACTCAATGCTTCAGCCAAAACTACTCTCTGTGGACTTCCAGAATGCCTTATCCATCGTCATGGTATTCCACACAGCACTGCTTCTGACCAAAGAACTCACTTCACAACAAATGAATTGTGGAAAAGGGCACCTGCTCATGGAATTCTCTGGTCTTACCATATTCCCCATCATCCTGAAGCAGCTGGGTTGATAGAATGACAGAACGGCCTTTTAAAGACACAATTATGGTGCCAACTAGGTGGCAATACCTTGCAGGGCTGGGGGGTAATGTCCTCCAGGAGGTTGTGTATGCTCTGAATCAGAGTTCACTCTGTGGTGCTGTTTTTTCCATGGTCAGGATTCACAGGTCCAGGAATCAAGGGTTGTAAATGGAAGTGACAGCACTCATTATTACCCCTAGTGATCCAGTAGGAAAATTTTTGCTTCTTGTCCCTGCAACCTTGAGTTCTGCTGGTCTACAGGCCTTAGTTCCAGAAGGGGGAGTGCTTCTACCAGGAGACACAGTAATGATTCCATTGAACTTGACGTTAAGACTGCTACCTGGCCACTTTGGGCTTCTCTTGCCTCTTAATTTGCTCTTAATTCCCTTAAAGAAGGGAATTAAGTTAGTCTAGTGGCTGGGGTGAATAATTCTGACTATTAAGGGAAATAGGACTGCAACTACACAATGGAAGTAAATGAGAAGTTTTCCTGGAATACAGGAGATCCCCTAGGGTGTCTCTTTGTATTACCATGCCCTGTAATTAAAATCAATGGAAAATTGCAACAACCCACTCCAGGCAGGGCTACCAATGGCCCAGAAACTTCAGGAAGGAAGGTTTGGCTCGCTCCTCTAGGCAAAGAATAAATGCCAGCTGAGGTGTTTGCTGAGAGTATAGTGAACATGGAATGGTTATGGAAGAAGGGAGTGATAAATATGAACTTTGACCACATGACCAGTTACAGAAATGAGGAATATAATGATACGAATGTTTCTTCCTTGTTTTATTATGAGTATGTTTTTATTTGTACATACAACAAATATCTTTGTTTTCCTCTCTAGCTTATCCTCTTTATCCTGTGACATAAGTTGTATTACTCATGTTAACAGTATTTAAGATGCAGGATATCAAGTTAAAGAGTGAATATTACCCAAGGACTTGCACCCTATTGTGAAAAGATTTAGGGCTTTGTATGCAGGACAGTTGAGCGTTGTTAGGTGAAAAATATGTCTGTTATTGTTTTCTATTTAGAGATTAAGTATGGTTTAAGATGTTATATATAGCTGCCAAGTTGACAAGGAGTGGACATGTGATAGTTAGGTTCAGGTGTCAACTTGACCAGGTGGTAGTACCCAGTTGTTCTGTTGCTGTGGACTTAAATCATCAGCACATGGATTTCATCTGTGGGTGATTATATCTGTGGTCAGCTAAGTGGAGTACCTCTGCAATGAGTGATGCTTTAATCTAATCAGATGGAGCTTAAAAGGAGGAGCCAGAAAACAATCTGTCTCTCTGCTTCGGTAGGTCAGCCACTCCTGGGGAATTCATTGAAGACCTTCATCAGAGTTCCTGGTTCACAGCAGAGTTTGGACTCATGCATCCCCACAGTTGCATGAGACACTTTTATAGAGACTCATATTTACAGATATCTCCTGTCGGTTCTGTTTGCCTAGAGAACTGTGACTACTACACACCCAAACAATAGGTCTGCCCTCACAAAACTGGTTTAGGATTTAAAGAACATGGCTTTTCTGGGATACATAAATTTCAAACCAGCACAGATAGATATCCTATTTTTTCTTTTAACATGTTGATAATTGTCCCCGCACTATGCATTTAAAAGATCATTGTGTGGGTGCATGGGTAGTTCAGTAGTAGAATGCTCACCTTTCATGCAGGAGACTCAGGTTCGATTCCTAGACCATGCGTCCCATCATGGTGGATCACTTATTTTTAGATAACTTTTTTTTTCCTATTTCCCCTAATAGCCCATGAGTTCCTTTAAAAGCTAGGACAGTGTCTTATTTTTCTTTGTGTATTAAGTCCCATTAAAATTCCTGGCACTAGAAACACTCAAAAAATGCCATTAGATTGACTTCTGTACTCTTAAACTCATAATACTACAGACCATTTGAGCTAGAAGGAATCTAAAAGTATTATCTTTTCCAGCCCCTTTATTTTACAGGTGAGAAAATGGAGGCCCCCTGTTCTAGTTTGCTAGCTGCCAGAATGCAACACACCAGAGATGGATTGGCTTTTAATAAAAGGGGATTTATTTAGTTAACTTATAGTTCTTCAGAGGAAAGGCAGCTAACTTTCGACTGAGGTTCTTCTTATGCAGGAAGGCACGGAGTGATCTCTACTGGCCTTCTCTCTAGGTTCCAACATCTTTCCCCGGTGTGATTCCTTTCTTCATCCACAAAGGCCTGGCCTGAGTTGGACTGCTGAGATGAGGTATGCTGAGCTGCTTGGACTGTGCTATGTTGAGCTCTATCATTTAAGCACCAGCCAATTAAATCAAACATCATTCATTGCATTAGGCATGCCTCCTAGCTGACTGCAGATGTAATCAGCAACAGATGAGGTTCGCATGCTATTGGCTCATGTCCACAGCAACAGAACTAGGCACCTTCACCTGGCCAAGTTGACACCTGACTCTAACTACCACATGTACACCCCTTGTCAACTTGACAACTATACACATCACGCTAAATGATATTAGTGGAAAAATTCTCTTCTACCTGTGGACCTATGAAACACGTTATCTGGTGCCAATATGCAAAGAAGGGACAGTCACAGGATACACATTTTCATTTCCATAGGGAGAAATTGGAAGGAACACAGATGTCACAAGACCTGTGGTAGTTAGATTCAGTTGTCAACTGAATTGTGTCACATCTCCATGGAGATAAGCTAAGTAAAATTTCCAACATACAGTACTGAATAGGGATTAGTAGAAAAGGCTGCCTTTACAAAATGGGATTAGGATTAAAACATGACTTTTCTAGGGTACATAAATCCTTTCAAACTGGCACAGGGACCCAAATAGCCAAAACAATTTAGAAAATGAAGGCAAAGTTGCAGGACTCACATTTCCAGATTTCACTGCTTGTTACGGAGGTATAGTAATCAAAATGATGTTGTTGCTGGCGTAAGGACAGAAAAAAGATCAATACAATAGAATTGAAAGTCCAGAAATGGGCCCACATATCTATGGCAATTGATTTTTAATAAGGGTGCCAAGTATATGCAATGAAGAAATAACAGTCTCTTCCACAAATGGTGTGGGGAAACTGTATATCCACACAAAAGAATAAAGTTGGACACTGTTCTAGTTTGCAAACTGCTGGAATGTGATAGACCATAAATAGAATGGCTTTTAAAAAGGGGGATTTATTAAGTTGCAAGACAGAGGAGCCTTAGCTCACTGGTAACTGGTCTTTAGAGAAAGTATCTTCCTGTTGATGCCCTAACTGGGACATTTTCATGGCCTTAGAACTGTAAATTTGTAGGCTGATAATTCCCATTGTAAAAGCAAACCCATTTCTCGTACATGACATTGTGGCAGCTTTACCAAATCAAAACACCAAGTTCCATCAACAAATGAATTGGATGAACAAAGTGTAGTACAGGTACACAATGGAGTATTATTTGGCCACAAGAAGAAATGAAGTTTGGAGACATGGAAAACGCTTGAAAACATTGTGCTCAGTGAAATAAGCAAGGCACATAAAGATAAATATTGTATAATGTCACATATGTGTGATATTTAGAAATAACAAATTTGCTGGGCCAGAAAGTAGATTAGAGGGAATGGGAGGAGGTGGGAAAGGGAAGTTTTGCTTGGTGGGTACAGATTGTGTGTAAATAAAGGAAAAAAATGAGAACCAGGAAACATGTTTAAGGGAACAGAAATAAATCTTGGTGAGACTGGGCAAGTAGACATTCCATAGGAGCACAGAACTTTTCTGAAGGACAGTGTGGCAATATGTATCAAGTTTAAAATAAATGTATCTTTTGCATTTATCCTAAGGAAAATATAGGACAAATAATAAAGGTATAGCTACATATGGATATATATATACTAAATTTTTATTGAGACTGATTAAACAAATTACAATATATCCATAGAGTAGAATACCATGTAGTGTGTTATTCCCAGAAAAAATGAGAAAGGCTAGCAGTGATTTTTTTGTTTTATTCCTTTATGTTTTCTTTTTTATTCTAAAAAAAGTCATTTAATACTTTTTAAAAAGTCATGTTAATTTTATTGCACAAAATAAAACAAACTATGATCCCCCCAAATAATTATAAAAGCTTACACAAAAAATATTATTGCCTGAAGTTTATGAACTTTAAGTTACAGGTCAAGAGAGCTTGTGTTGTGGTGGTTGTCATTTCAAAACACACAGTGAAGACTGTCTCCGAAGCAAGGCCTGTTCCTTCTGCAGAGACTGTCCTATTCCACGAGACACAGCCAGCTCATGTCCACTGCGACAGCACGTACCAAGCACGCTGTGCTCAGTTCCCAGAGGGTCTGAGGCGGGGCTCGGGGCTGTCAACATAAAGCATCAGTCCTAGGGTCTGTGTTAAAACAATCAGGAATTTGCTCACTTGAGAGGTTAATGAACATAATAGTAAAAGATAAATTATAATCACACAGTCACATTGTGAAAGCTATATCATTATACAATCATTATCAAGAAACATGGCTACTGGAACACAGTTCTACATTTTCAGGCAGTTCCCTCCAGCCTCTCCATTACATCTTGAATAACAAGGTGATATCCACTTAATGCGTAAGAATAATCTCCAGGATAACCTCTGGACTCTGTTTGGAATCTCTCAGCCATTGACACTTTGTCTCATTTCACTCTTCCCCCTTTTGGTCGAGAAGGTTTTCTCAATCCCTTGATGCTAGGTCTCAGCTCATTCTAGGGTTTTTCTCAATCCCTGGATGCTGAGTCTCCGCTCATTCCAAGATCTCTGTCCCATGTTGCCAGGAAGGTCCACACCCCTGGGAGTCTTGTCCCACGTAGAGAGGGGTGGGGTGGTGAGACTGCTCGTTGTGTTGGCTGGAGAGAGGGGCCACATCTGAGCAACAAAAGAGGTTCTCTTGGGGGTGACTCTTAGGCCTAAATTTTAAGTAGACTTGATCTATCCTTTGTGAGGTTAAGTTTCATATGAACAAACCCCAAGACTGGGGGCTCAGCCTATAGCTTTGGTTGTCCACACTGCTTGTGAGAATATCAAGAATTCAACTTGGGGAAGTTGAATTTCTCCCCATTCTCACCACTCCCCAAAGGGGGCTTTGCAGATACTTTTCCACTCACTGATTGAATCACTCTGGGATTCATCGGGGCATCACTCTGGACAAACCGACAAAATCTCATGCCCTACCTGAGATTCCAAGTACTTATGGTGTTCAATCAAACTATCTACATAAGTTATACTAGGAAATGCACTAGTCAAAATATTAACTTTGTAACAAATAAACGTTTTTTGCTTTAGTCTCACACAGAAGGTGACATTTTAAAATAGTAATTACTATCTATTTTCAGTACCCTGCAATAATGACATTCCTTTATTCTTCCTCATAAAAACATTTTTAAAATTGTACCTTGTACATTTCACTGTTATTATATACTCTAGGCACTCCTAGATTATACCATCTCAATCTTTAACATCTATCTTTCTTTCTGATTTCAGTATGTCCCCAGCCCTCCTCCCTCTATCATTCTCACATGCAGCTTCATTCAGTGGTTTAACATAATTATATTACAGTTAAGTAGTATTGTGCTGTCCATTTCTGAGTTTTTGTATCCAGTCCTGTTGCACAGTCTGTATCCCTTCAGCTCCAATTACCCAATATCTTACCCTATTTCTATCTCCTGATGGTCTCTGTTACGAACAAAATATTCCAAGTAAAACCTCACTTTTATACTGAATTCCTGATTTTGAAAGTGTTTACACATGAGGATTTGGTATTATTTATTACAAGAACATTTTTGGTACTACCTTTTATGACATTCAAGGCGTATCTTAATGTCTTACTTTTATTTATTTTAATTTGGAATTCCCAAATATGAGAATAAAAAGATTTAATCCAAATTTCAAGGGACTTTTAGTTTTGTTGCTGTTGCTTATGATTTGTTGAAAACTTTAAATTGTTGCACATGGTACAGAGGAGTATACACTGAAGCTTGAGTCTCCTTCCCACTGCTATCAGTACGAGGAGCACTCAAGCCTTGCTTGTCCCTGTAACTGCCAGCCATGTCCCACAGCCTTCAACACAAGCACTTACTGCTTTTCTGCCTCTAGATTCTTGGTTGCGGTGCTAGGGAAGTATAAAAGCAATACAAATCAATGTCCCCTCTTCCTCATCCTCTTCTTTTCTCTCCTTCTCCTTCTTCCACTCTTCTTCAGAAAACTAAAGGGCCTGCTAAAAGAGACCTGGTGGCCACAGCTATGCCAACTGAAGATGGTGCTTCATGGCGTGGTTGGTTCTTTTAGGGGCTTTGATGTTTCTTGTGATTTGTGAGAGTTCTACCTCTAACAGACAAGTACAACTCATTTTAATAAATTGTTATTTAGTAGCTGTCATGTACCAAATTGAAAATGCAGGGGATTAAGTGGTGAACAAGACAGACAAGTTTTTTCAAGGAACTTAAAGTATACCACAGATGGCAGGCACTAGACATGTCATTACAAGTGGAATGAGGATGCAGGAAATACAGAGGACCTAATAAAAGGACTTAACCAAGTTTAGAAGTCTAGACAAGACCTTTCTGAGGAGGTGCAATTTAAGCAAGATTTTCTGGTTCTGCATTTAATTTAAATTTTCAGTGTTAGATGTCCATGGAAATCCTTACATAAATACTTGGATTTTTCCTTTTAGGCCAGAACCCCTTCTTACATATGCTGAGACTTATATATCATATGCTAATTGATAAAATTGGTATTGAAAAATAAAGCCAAACTGTTGACTTCCATGGCTAAGATTAAAAGCATTTCTTCAATTTTATAAATAATGGGAATAAAGTAAAATATGTTCCTCACTGGGAAGGATAAGAAGCTACTGACCCATAGTGGTGTGGAGCCGTATGTACCCCGGAAAAACATGTTCTTAAACTTAATCCATTCCTGTGGGTGTGAGCCCATTGGAAGTAGGACCTTTTGATGTGGTTACTTCTGTTAAGGTGTGACCAGCCCAATCAGGAGGGTTTTAACCATATTACTGGATTCCTTTATAAGTGGTACAAAATTCTGATAGAGAGAAAGCCACAGAAAGTAAGAAGCTGAAAGTCAGTGCAGCCCAGAAAAGAACTGAGAGGCTGGGAGAGGCCACCATGTGCATTGCCATGTGACAGAGGAGCCCAGGACCAAGGATCTCCGGCAGCCAGCCCCCAAATTCCAGTCTTCAGGAAAAAATTATCACCTTGATGACACCTTGATTTGGACTTTCTCTTAGTCTCAAACCCATGAAATAATAAATTCCCATTGTTTAAGGCAACCCATTGCATGGTGTTTGCTTGAATATTACCCCAAACTATCTGCCAAAGATGGTTTTTGGAATGCTTCATTAATCTCTTATAATAACAAAATGGCTTGTTGTAATTGTTTAAAATGATGGGCGCCAAACTTCTCCTACTTATTGGTCCCTCACTGCCCTATATCATCGTAGAGGTCTATAGACCAGAGGGAAGTAGTCTTTTTAAAAACATTCTAGACGTGACATTACAAATAGTCCTTTCCACCAAAATGACTGCTTGCCAAAATGCTATAAGCCCAAAATGACATATTCAAAACAAAATATGTGTGCTCTGGGGATGCAATGGGAAGGATGGCATATCAAGTTAGTAAAAAGAACCAGAACGAGGAATAACTGTTAGAGAAGTGGCAGAATCCAGGAGTTACCTGCCTCCTTCCCTGAATCTCAGTGCCTCTAAATGCAATGTTGTTTAGTGTACTGTGATTTCAACACATGACAGGAAACTAGGAAGTGGGCTAGTGACAGTGGCATACTGCCACTAACAAAAGGGGAGTGTAGCAGCACTGGCATTGATTAAATTGCTACATGCATATAACTAGCCGAGTCAACCTTCCCCTCCACCCAGGGAGCAAACATCTAGCAAAGAAGTTTGGCAGAAATGACCATCAGGCATTTGGGGTCCTTGAATCTTCTCAGAGATGTACCAGTCTAAACTGTTCTCCTCAGCTAATTTCATAATTGGTAGCTGAAAGGGGGGCAGATTAGGCAGGGGCATTGCCACGGAGCTGCTGTCAGCTTGTCTACGCTGGAAGGCAGCAGAGGTGGGTGGTACTATGGAGATAAGCTATTCACACCTCCCCACCCTTCCCTCCCACTCCCGGACTTAGAAACACAAGATACTTTGGGATCTGGAAGAGGCCTCCTGCAGCTGCTCTGCTATGGCTTGTGCTTTTCCAACTGCTTTCTTAGGGCTGTCCCTTGAGGAGTGTTTGGGTTTTGCCTTTTACCTCACTACAAGTCACAGCAAGACATTTGGCCACACAATCAAAAAAGGGAGGATTTCCTACATCCAGTCATAATTTTATTGAGCTTTAAGAACCTCAAGAGATCCTGGAAAGGACTCACCCAGGGTGACACATCTATCTTGCAGAACAAGAATTAGAATAGGTCCCCTAAAGCACTGGTACTCAAATTTGTGACACCAGGTTTCATGATGAAAAATATATTTTGCCTAGTGGCCAATGATGGGAGTGTAATATATACACACATGGGAATAAATATGTACATATATGTAATTGATACAGAAACGTCAGAACATAATACTTACCCTTTTCATGTACTATGCTGTTTTCTTTTCTATGATTGTTTTTTCCGAAAGCTGTTTTTACCCACTAAATTGATTTATGGCCTGCTAATAAGTCACAACCTGTGCCAGACATAGAAAAATTCCTTGTACTATTTTATACTGTGCCATCATTCTAACTATATAGTAAAATTTTCTGAAAATAAGAGTAATCATAACTCAATTTTAAAAAGGTCTCATATTTCATGGAAAGCCCTTTTCAGAAGACAATTGTTTTCCCAGTTCAAATCATTCTCCATACTGCAGCCATAGCAAACCTTTAAAAAAGTTCTATCATGTCACTTCTTTGCATAAAACTCTTCAGAGGCCCCCTATTGCCAGCCATAATAATAGCTCATATAGACACTATGTACCAGGTTCTCTTCTAAACACTTAACACATATTTCACTCATTTATTCCTCACAATAACTCTAGAAAGTAGGGCTAATGTCGGATTCATCTTACAAAGATTTTGAGTAACCTGCCCAAAGTCCCACCAGGACTAGGAAGAGGCAGGGCCTAGGATGTGAACCCAAGCAGCAGTCTAGCTCTAGACTCCAGACTCTGTGGGCCACCATGCCACACTTCCCCTCAGCAGCTAAAAATATTGCCAGCCTGCTCAAAACAATTTCCAAGCCTCATCATGCTGTCACAGTATGCTCCCGCCTCCAGTAATACGATCTGTGGATCTTCACTCATGCTGTTCCCTATGTCTAAAACATGTCATTCTCTGCATCTTCACTTTAGGTCTTCCCTTGTTCCTTTATCTATCTGAGATGTTCTCTTGGTGTTCTCATAGCGATTCTTCTTTCCCTCCTCATTCATCCATTCATTTCATTTAATAAGTATTTACTGAGCACTTATCCCATGAAAGGAGATAGAGTAGCAGAGGAGACCAAGACTCAGCCCTCAGGAGATCGTTTTCCCAAAAAAGTGATGGTGGCGGGATGGATGATGAAAGATTAAATAAAAATCAGGTGGTGATAAATGTTAATGAGAAAAAGACAGCCCAGAAGGCAGATAGGGTGTGCCAGAAGACAAAGGGGCATGCTGTTATTTCATATAGGGAGGTTAGCTCATTGAGAATGTGACACCCAGTAAAGATTAAAGGAAGTGAGAGATAGTCTTACTTTCCTGGGGAAGAACCATCCTTGAAGAGAGAACAGCTAGTACAAAGACCTTCAGGCAAGAGAGTGCTTGGCATGTTTAAGGAATAGTAAGGAAGCCAGCGTGGCTGCACCAGAGAGGGCAGGAGGTATCAGAAAAAAGGGAGGTTAGGAAGGTAAAGTGAGAACTCTTGGAGCTTTGTAGATCACTTTGTTCTTTGACCCTGTGTAAGACAGGAAGCCACTGGAGTGAAGTTTTAGAGTCCTAAAACAGTCTAAAATAGTTTGAGTCCTATTGCTGCTGTAACAAATTACCAACAAATTTAGAGGCTTAAAGCAATGCAAATGTATTATCTTACCATTCTAGTCTGATTCAGATCTCACTGTGCTGAAATCAAGATTTTCGAAGGTTTGAATTTCTAGAGGAATAACTGTTTCCTTGCCTTTTCCATCTTCTAGAAAGGAAAGGCCACCCACCTTCCTTGGCTCTTGGTTTCCTTGATCCATCTTTAAAGTCATCGACATCACAGCTCTTTCTCACCGCAGCCAGATAAGGTTCTCATTTTTAAGGGTTCATGTGATTAGAATAATTCAGAATAACCTTCCCACTTCAAAGGCTCTAACATAATCATATCTACAAAATCCCTTTCGCTATATAAGAAAACATAAATGTTCTGGGTATTAGGACATGGGCATCTTTGGGGAGGGGTAGGATTATTCTGCCCACCACAAGTGATATGATCTGACTTAAGTTTTAACAGGATCATTTTGGCTCTCTGTGGAGAATTCTATAGGGGGGAAAGAGTGGAAGTAGGGAGAGCAGTTACAGGGTATTACAGTAATAACAGGTGAGAGCTGATCGAGACCTAGACCTGGGTGCTAGCAGTAGAGGTGGTGAGATGTAGTCAAGTTTTGCATGTTTGATGAAGATGAAACAGAGATGATTTGTTGATGGATTGGATGTGGGGTGTGAGAGAAGGACAGGAATTAGGATAACTCAAGGTTGACACCACCTCTTTCATAGCAAACACAGCATGCATCATCTTGCCTACAACACTGAAAGTTCTGAGGGAAAGAGCCCATATCTGGTTTATTCATTGCTGTATCTAAAAAGTGCACGGAACATAGCAACACAGTTCATAACCACTATTCATTGAGCCATTACTATGTGTTAGGCACTTCACATAATCTCATTTAACTCTCACAATAGCATTGTGACATAGGGACTATTATTATTCCTATTTAGTAAAGGATGAAATAAAAACCTAGAGATATAAATGGCTGCCGCTAGTAAGTAGCAATGCTGGGATTTATATACATTTTGATAAATTAATTAATTCATTCAAATTAAGCAAAGATTTGGGTTTAGCTAAATATTCTGACAGCATACGGAATGGATGTGGGGAAAAGGGCATGGGTTTACAAATAATTCAAAGTTTTAGTCATAGAAAAATCAAGTCAGAAAACATTAAAAGTTAGAGCCACTAACTTAAGAAGTCTCAAACTATAGTCAATCTTAGCTGTGGTTTGGTTGCTGTCATGAATTAAGTATGTAGCAATTTCAGAACTGTTTTTAATCACACCAGAGACAAAGAAGAGAAAAACAGAAGACCTCAGGTTGACGGTAGTGGTGCAGTGAAACATCCCTAGACTTGAGAGTGAAGAGGGAGAGAGGTTTTAGTCTCCTTTTAGTCTCAACCACTTATTAGCCAACAGATCTGAGATATTTATTTCACCTTTTTGAACTCATCTCATCTGTAAGAGAGGTTATTCTACTATGTGCCTTACCTACCTCAGACTGTTTCTGGATATTCTCCTAGGGGCAGCAAGAGACCACTGAAGGCTTTTAACTGGGGGCCTAATAAATCAGACTTTTGAACAGCTCACTTTGAGGATTGGAGTTGAGAACAACAAAAAGGCGACAAGACTTCTGGTTAAGAGGCCACTGCTATCCGCACTGTGGAATATTATGCAACCAATAAAAAGGAATGGAGTTCTGATACCTGCTACAATGGGATGAACCTTGAAGACATCATGTTGAGTGAAAAATGCTAGACACAAAAGGACAAATCTTGTAGTGTTCCATTTATACAACCTACCTAGAATAAGCAAATTCACTGAGACAGAAAATAGATTAGCGGTGACCAGGGATAGAGGGCTGGGTGTGGGGGTGGATTGGGAGTTATTGCTTAATGGGTACAGAGCTTCTGTTTTGGCTGCTGAAAGAGTTTTAGTAATGGATAATGGTGATAGTAGCACAAAACTATGAATGTAATCAACACCACTATATTGAAACTTGATGGTTAAAATAGAAACTTTTATGTTGTGTATATGTTACAATAAAAAGTTAAAAAAAAGTGGGGAAAACTAAACTTATTCATGTAACAAATATAGAGCATTTATTATGTGCCTAGCACTGCTCTAATCACTAGGGATGTCATGAACAAAACAGACAAAATCCTACCCTCACGGCATTTGCATTCTAGTGGAAAAGGAGATTGACAAATACAAGAATAAGAAGATAATTTCAAAAGTGATAAATGCTTTGAAGAAAAATAAAGCAAGGGAAGGGGTTGTAGAGTTATCAGGAAAGAAGTAACATTGGACAGATGTGAATAAAATGAGAGCAAGCCGGACAGGAATCTGAGGAAAGGACAATCCAGGCAGAGGGAGCAAAATATATAAAATTCCTGAGGTGGAAATGAATTTGGAGTATCTGAGGAATAGCAAGGGGTGAGGGAGGCGGAAGAGTGGTAGATGGTGCTGCCGAGGTAAACAGGGGCCAGAGCATACAAAGACTTGAGGGCCAGGGCAGATGAGAATGGAAACAAAATATACAAAGAGAAAACAGAATAGTACTGTATGAGGTGTAGCAATATGGTTCACCTATTAAGAGCACAGGCTTTAGAGTCTGCCTGGGTTGGAATCCTGGATACATGTCATACTAGATGTGTTTGTGACCTTGGACATATTACTTAATTTCTCAGTGCCTCAGTTTCCTCACTTGTAAAATAGGGGTAATGATAATGCCTACCATTTTAGGGTTGTTTTGTAGATCAAATTAAATATTTCATATATAATCCTCAGAACACAGTGGAGAATAAAGGTGTTCAATAAATGTTTGCTATTAGTTGTTATCTAGATGTGTAACCAATTGAGTTCATTAATATGGACCTTTCTAATTCATAATCTATTTACATATTTTAAGTTTTTATTGTGAAATATAACACACATACAAGGGAAAGAAAGAAATGCCCATTTCGACTTTTTCATATTGAGATAGGGTGTCAACAATAAAGGACAAGGGGAAGCAACTAGTTGATAATCCTGGAGAGGCCAGTCCTTCTGGGTTTCAGGATTCATTTGGACTAGGAGCCTCCTAAGTCACAGGTTCCAGGAAAACAAACTGAGTGCATGAAACCTCCACAGAGCTTCAGTTAGAGTCCTAGATGTTCCCAAGAGTTAAGAGGAGTGATGTTGGTTTGAGCTTGGCAAACCACGGCAACAAGCAATATCTAGTTGAAGCTTACCCGAGAGTAACCTCCAGAATAGCTTCTCGACTCTATTTAATCTCTCTCAGCCACTGAGGCCTTACCTTACTATACCTCCCTTCCCCTCTTGGTCAGGAAGGCGTTGTTGACCCCATGGTATCAGGGCCAGATGCATCCCTGGGAGTCACGTCCTATTGTTGTCAGGGAGACTTTCACCCCTGAATGTCATGTCGCACTTAGGAGGGAGGGTAATGATTTTCCTGGCAGAGTTGTCTCTAGAGAGAGGCCACATCTGAGCAACAAAAGTTTTCCTGGAGGCAACTCCCAGTCTTATTATAGGCAGTCTTAGCTTCTCCCTGACAGAAATAAGTTTCATATGGGCAAGCCTCAAAATCAAGGACTTAGTCAATTTTCTTGGGAGGCCACAATGTTTGAGACAGTACCAGGTTTTCCCAGATGAGAAAGTTTAATAATTCCATGTTTTTTCCTTTGGCCCTGTGGTACTTAGATTCAGTTGTCAACTTGGCCAGGTGAAGGCACCTAGTTCTGTTGCTGCAGACATGAGCTGATGGTACATGAACCTCATTTGTTGCTGATTTACATCTGCAGTCGGCTAGGAGGTGTGCATGCTGCAATGAATGATGTTTGACTTAATTGACTGGTGCTTAAAGAGAGAGCGCAATGTAGCACAGCAAAAGCAGCTTGACATTCTTCATCTCAGCACTCGCAGCTCAGCCCAGGCCTTTGGAGATGCAGAAAGGAATCACCACGGGGAAAGTTGTTGGAACCCAAGAGGTCTGGAGAGAAGGCCAGCAGAGATTATCCTGAGCCTTCCCACATAAGAAAGAACCTCAGAGGAAAGTTAGCTGCCTTTCCTCTGAAGAACTAACAAAATAAGTCCCCTTTTATTAAAAGCCAATCCGTCTCTGGTGTGTTGTATTCTGGCAACAGGCCCCTCAAGGGACACTACAAATGCTTTTTAGACCCACCGTAGTCTGGGACGTATCCAGGCATTACCTTAAGCTATTGAGAATTATAAGGCCTTGTTTCTGTTCTGGGCTCCATGTGTTTGGGTTGTTTAAATGATCTATCCAGACAGATTGATTTAGATTGTGTGTTACAGAAACCTGAGGTTCTAGACACAATATGCTTCTCTGCATTTGGTCTCATATAGTAGGTGAAGCTCTAGAGTATGTACCCTATCATCTTTTACCCTATTTTATGATATACCTTAGTCCCAGCCAGATCAACTTAATTTTTATCTCCAATTGAAGCCTGATCAATTTAGAGACAAATTTTTTAAACAGAAAAATGAAAAGTTTATTTCTTATAAAGTATCTTAGAATCCAGACATTTAATAAAGAAAATAAGTTCTGAATATTAAGGTACGTAAATAGTTGAATTTGAATATGTACACGGAAAGGCTTTATCTCCCCATTTTCCCCTTCCTTTAGTGGACCATCCCTTCCCCTTTCCCTAGTGATTCTTCTGGATCCATGGGATACTGATGAGGAGTAGAGATGAAATCCAGGTCTACCCAGATCTTCGTTCTATTCTCAGCCACTGAGAATAGGTTGCCAGAATGCAATATACCACGAATGGATTGGCTTTTACAAAAAGGATTAGTTAGGTTACATATTACTGTTCTAAGGTTATGAAAATGTCTAAATTAAGGCATCCAGAGATAGATACCTTGGCTCTGAAGGAAGACCGATGGCATCTGGGGTTCTGGGGTTCCTCGGCCAAATGGAAAGGCACATGGAAAGATCTGCTGGTCCTTCTTTCCAAAATGTTTCTGGGCTTTTGTCTGTCCTTGCTTGTTCTTCCCAGGGCATTTATGTCTCTCCCTAGCTTTTCTCAGCTCTGGGATTTTTCCAAAAGTGTCTCTCCCTTAAAGGACTCCAGCAAGAGGATTAAGACCCACTTTAAATGGGTGGGGTCACATCTCCATGGAAACAACCTAATCAAAAGTTCTTACCCAGCATTAGGTCTACTCCCACAAGATTGGATTAAAAGGACATAGACTTTTTGGAGGTACAAAACAGATTCAAACTAGCACAGCCACCTCCACCCCCATTTCCTCCCTCCAATGTATGTATAAATGATTACTCCAGAAATGAGGCGCACAAGACTCAGGCTGGGCCAAATCAGAGTCCTCCTTGGGAGTTTTGCCAACCTGTAGGGCTAAGATGGTGTTTTTTTGTCTGGCATTTCAAGCTTTTATGTTGATGCAGCACAGCATACTTACTAGCAGCCAATTTTAGCACCCAGTAGAGAGAATGAGGCCTAGCATGAGGTCAACACAGTGTTTATTAGTAGAGTCAAAAGACAGAGAGAAAAAGCCCTGAAGAAATGAGTACCTGAATCTAGGCATATCTGAAGTCAGATCTACCTCTAGGCTTATGAGACATAAATAGACCTTTGGGTAATACAAGCCATGAATTCCTATTTTTGTTTAACAGTAGATTTCTGTCACTTGCAACCAAAAGACTCCTAATATATATACCTTCTATTAAAAGACATTCTGATTTTTAAAGATATTTGTAATATTCTGTGTCTGTATAACATTCCTTATACACTACTCTTAGTATTTTAATACTGATGTTATACCATGGATAAGAATGTTCAGAATAAATCATCAGATTACCTGATAAACCAAGGCATACAGACTTTGTCAATATTGTTGGTAACCTATGTTTTCAGATCTACAGAGGACTTCATGCTAGTAATGGAAGCTCCTTAGAAATGACTTATTTCACATTAAGCTTTTACTGTATTTGTTACTTTTCCAGGAAAAGTACGAGTAACATGCATGTGCTACTTCTGCCATCTTTGTGTAATAAACATCTTTGTTTTAAAGTGTAATGTGATTCATATCCACAAATAAACTCTATTTTCATAAGTTCTCCCTTATTTTCACAATATTTAGCAAAACCTTATTGTGACTGCTTGAATGGAAGAAGGGAGTTAGAATAATGTTTAATTGAAGCAAACCAGATTAAGAACAAGGTAATTCTAAAACCCAGCTGTCAACCAGCTACCCCATCAACCAGATTTCTTAATTTGTTCTCCTGGACTTGAATAACAGCCAAAAACAAACTCTTTGAAACTGGATTAAGATGCATGTGGATAACAAACCCTTTTTAAACAAGCCTTCCTGTATCAATAAATAGCTTGATAGGAAAGAAGCAGATGAAAAATCTCTGGGAATTTAGGAAAATTTGGCAGAGATGTTTATCATTGAGTTATGCAAGAAACAATCTTGATACTAAATAAGCACACTGAAATGCATAGCATATTTTATCACTATTTGAAAAGTATGTAAAAATATTTTTGTTTTTAATTATGACCTTTCAAGATCAAGGCGCCCCGTGCCTTCAAGAAGCTATTTTTGGTGATGGTATAGTGTTCTGACACCTTTTATCCTAAGTAAAAGTGACACATCTGCTGAAATTAACATTTTTATCTCCGTGGATCCACATGTCTCTGAAAAAGATAAAATATCACTAGGTTTTCTAGCTAACTAGCATTTGGAAGCAGACAGCTGTTCCAAGCGAAACTTATTCCAATCCTCCTTGAGAGGTTGAGACCATGCGTCACTAAACTCTATTGCCTCTGAATATTGTAAGGTCTTGCACAGGCGGATGAACTAGGCTCAAACAAACTAATAATGCTTTCTGTGGTAGCCAAAACACCATCTTCTGGAATCTGCAAATAAATAATAAGTTGGCAAGCCAGCAAATTTGCTTGGAACCCAGGTTTAGAGAACAGAGAAAGGCTGAGCAATGCAGCTGTAATATTTTCTTACATCCAATCAAGAAATAGGTCCAATTTTGCAACCTTCTTTTTTGGTTTCTCCATCCACATTCAGCTATAAATTGATCCTGGGGGCCCATCATTACCTACTGGAATCACATACTAGTAATTCACTAGTCAATGCAACTCAAAACTCAAGAGCAATTAAACATCAGTTGTGCTCTTTCCTATGTGTTAGAAAATATAAGGAAGACATGATAAGTCCAGGGGAAAAGACAGGTTTACAAGTAACTGTAACAAAGAGCATAACCCAGAATAAGCATAACATTATGGGGATTCAAAGGAAGACGATCAACCAATATGAAATAATGTAATGAAAGAAATGTAATTTCTTATTCTAAACAATAAGAATGGTATGGGGTGATATTAATAGAGAAAAGAAAAAGAAGGTAAGAAAGCAAGGGCTATTTTGAGATAAAAGAGTTCTCCAACTTCACTCAAACCCAAGGGACTTAGAGGTTAGAAAGAGCTAGAAAGGTGGACCAGGGCCTGAGCATAAGAACCTAAGGGGAAACTGAGTTTTTATTTTATTCTGTGGACTACAGGAAACCAGAGGTTTTTAAATAGGTAATATTTTAATGCATGATTATATTTGTTTTAAAAGGAGAATTAACCTCCAGGAATAGGATGGAAGTTATATGAGCAAGGGTGACAGTAAGAGAACTGAGCTGGTGGGAGAGGGGTTGGGTGGGTAATAAAGGGTCGGAGTTAAGAATAGTTACAGAGAAGTTAGAAAAGGACAGATTTAAGAGACATTTTGAAAGTAATGTTGATAGAGTTTACTAACTGATAAGATATTAGGAGTAAGGCAAGGAGGACCTCAAAGGTGACTCACCTACATGGTATGGATGACAGGAAGAAACTCATCCACAGTTAGGGCATTGTTTGAAGGGAAGGTTGATGGGTTTAGTTTTGTACACATTGAATTTAAACAAAAGAATGTAAAGTTAAGATCTGTTTTTTCTCAGATATCCTTTTGAAAAGATTTGCTTTGACTGCTGAATTCTAAAATTAGCTCCTAGCTGTCTAGCTGTGTGCTCAGTGTTTTGTTCTAGCATTTGGAATATCCCTTTTCTATAAGACCTGCCACTTTTACTGTCCAAAATTTCATCTAACTAAAAATAGAGGGTGGTAATTGTAAACATTTTTCACAATAACCTTTTTTATTTCATTAGTAGATATCTTAGTTTTTATTATAACTAAAATTGGGATGCAGTAACTTTTAAAATAAGATATGTGAACAAAGAATCATTAAGCTTGGGCTTCTAACTTAATATACATCGAAGCCTCTACTCTGAAAAAGATATCTTAGTTGTTGTGCCATCTGCTTAGAGACTAATTAATGGTTTAAAAATAGATCTTTGGAAGGCAAATGACATGAAAATTGTGGGAAATATTAATATAGATCTCTATAAACCCACACTACAGACAGCAATAATATGTTTTGGGCACTGTATCAAGAAAAACATGCTGAGAAAATGAGACAATGAGATGCTTAATAAACATTATGTGCACACTATAATTTAATCAGTTACAGAGAAAGAGGTAACTACTTCAAAGAACAGAAAGGCAGGGTTATTGATTAGGTACTTTCATAGGTCATTTACACAACAATTTTTCTAAAATGCAGCTTTATACACACACACACACCTCATAAACCATCTGAAGTAACAATCACTGGCTGACAGTATCATCATATAGTTGTGCATTCAACCCCATGATTAATTTTAGAACATTATCATTACTTCAGAAAATAAAAAGAAAAAACGAATCCCAAATTCTCCCATACCCCTTATCCCCAGCTATTATTGACCCACAGTATTAGCGTAGTACAGTTTTAACTGTTGATGAAAGTATTAAAATATTACTAACTATATTCCATAGTTTGTAATAGATATATTTTTTACATATATCTGGTGATTAATTTTTAAACATTATCTAGTCATGTATGCATGTGAGGTGAACTTTCTCTTCCTATCTCCCAAGTCTATACAAAATGAGTTCCGAAAGATAACTATTAACATACAAAATCCCTGTTCTGCCCTTTCTATTGTATCTGCATCTTCCCTTTTAGAACTAAACTTTTTGAACAAGCTGCCTACACATGGAGTATTGTTTCTACACCTTCCACTTATTCCTCAACCCATTGCAATATGGCTTCCACTCTCAAAAGGCCAATGAAATGATTCTTACCAACATCACCAATGATCTAGGTGACCTTAATCTAACGAAGACTTTGTCACATTTGCTCTCTTTAGCAGCTCTGGCTATTAACTGCCTCCTTCTGGAAACATTCCTTCCCTTGGATTTCATGAAATCAGTTTTCTTGGCTTTCCTCTTACTTCTCTGGATACTTCTAGCCTCCTTGAAAGTTCTCAGCTCTCTGTTCAGGTGGGAGCAAGGGAAGGCCACCCTGAGGAAGAATCTCAGCTGAGATTGCCAGCATGAGGGGATAGGGAGAATTTCCAGGGGCGAATGTAGGGACTGTGTAGGGGAGGGTGGAGGATTGCAGAACTAGAAACAATGCAGTATGACTAAAGCAAACAGTTCAAGGGATATTATATTATAGTGATAACCCATTCACCCCAGTGTCAGTTGGAAATGAAAACAAGCCTCTTGGCATCAAGGAAAACAGTCCACATCCAGAAACCTTTAACTACCCTCAGATGTTACTTTTGAAAAAGTCCAGTATCTTAAGGCTTAGGAAAAATCCCTTTGATGGGTCCAGACTATATTTCAGATAGCAGAATAATCAATATTCATGAGGACAAACTGGAATAAGTAAGTAAAGATTATGTCTGGGGTCCTTTGTTTGTGACTACTAGAAAATAAACCATTCTCTAGCAAGACATTTCCAATTTAAAGTTGGGAGGTTCGGTACTAAGCCTCAGTTGTTTTGAAAAATTTTATTTGGGAGGAAGAGCTCATTTTCAGATGATCTTGAATAATGAGTTAATTCTTAACTGCCTCCATTCTCAACTCAAATACAAACACCAAGTCAGGGTCCCAGTTATTCACTGTAAGGAAAGAATTATGAAAATAAGGAGTCATAGGAACCAAATTTGAGTCTCTTTCTGCCAATAACCGGTTGGGGAATCTTAACCTCCTTTTGTCTGTATTGCCTTTTTTAAAAAAAAACAAAACAAGGATGTTAAACTACTTGATATCTAAAATCCTTCCCAGTTCTAATATTCATACAGTAAATACATGAAGACACTAAAGGGAAACAGGAAATAAAAGGTAAATCACTATTATCCTTTCACTGAATCAGCAAATATTTATGGAAGCTTCCACTGAGTTGGTCTATAAGCTCTGAGAATACTGTAGTGAGTCCCTCCCTTCACGAAGCTTTCTATCTAATGAGCAAATCAAACAACCAATCAATCGATCTGATAAGGAAACAAGGATCTAAGAGAATTCAAGGAATAGCAGGCAGCTCTGGGGAAGTTACTTTTGAAACAGGAGAATGAGAACAGTCATATGAGAAGTTTAGTGAAGATCATTTCAGGTAGAGGGACTTTCTAGCGCCTAGGCTCTAAAAAAAGGTAAAAAGTTTGGTGAATTGGAGAAACTAAGGGAAAGAAAAGTGAGTGTAATAATAAGTGGTATAAGATTGGAAAATGTAGGTGGGGACAATCCTTGCAGTTTTGTAAGCCATGCTAAGGTATTTGGACTTGTTCTTAAGGGTAGTGAAGTCACTAAATAATTTTAGGTAGGAATAGCAACACTTGTTATTATATGAGCTAGGATAACTGCAGTAGAGATTGGAGAATGGGAGAAATCTAAGCCACATTATGGAGGCAGAATTAATAAGGCTTACTAGTGAACTGTTTTTGTGTATTTGAGAGAATAAATCAAGGTTAAGAACTTTGTGGTGCTAAGTTACTGATTTTGGGAGAATGTTTGGGGTAGGAGATAGAGCCGCTAATAGTTTGGAAGGAAAAATAGAGTCCAATTTTGGATATGGCATTTGGAATATGTGTGAAATCTTAAGAACCCTGGTCTCTCTGTTCTACCTTTCATGTATCTTAAATTTTGCTTTTGATCACAGTAATTGCATATCTTGTTTACCTTTTTATGCACAGTACCAAGGAAATTCCTGGGCATAAATCTGGTGCATAATAAATGTTTAAATGTTCTCAAAAAGAAACACTACATCCTGCCCCGCCCCAACTTTACATTTATCAGTGTGTCCTCATCCAAACCATAAAATTCTAGATAGCTGTAGTCTAGGCCTAGAGAACAATATTTGAAGCTTAGAATAGAGAATACTATTCTGGGTTCAACTCATTTTGCAATCTGCGTTTTTTTCCTAGGACTGCTTTTCAGATTCCTAGATAGGATTATACATTTTCTGATTTACCATCAAAAACTCAAGTCATCCTGCTTGGGGAAGAGGAAGGGGAGACTGATTTGCCTTTCAAAGTTAGTATCAGACCATACCATATTTCCTGAGATGGTTTCAAGTTGGAATGCGGCTCTCATAACTGTGGGAGACTTTCTCTCACATCTTGTCCTCCAATAAACTGATTTAGGGACTACTAATGTGGCAACACAGGCTCAACTGAAAACAATCCACAAATATTTCTAAGAGTTTAATATCTGAAACTCAGTATTTTGGATTAGGCGTTAGTGTTTTTTTTTAAAAATCATTTGCCATTTCTGAATCCTGTGGATCCTGCTTATTTGTGACAACTTTGTGGTAGATAACTAAAGCAATCTTAATTTCATTTTAAGGAAAACACGCAAAACTTGTTAAGAAATTAAATCTTGTTAATTATTATTAGCCCATCCTTTCCAGCCTGACCTACCAGAAAGGTCTCAAAATTGCTGGAGAGGGTAAGCATATTGTTTACTCTTTCCATATTCCTCCAAAAGCAGCACTCTTTCTTCTGTAGCACATTTGAGTTTTAGACTGTTACAAGTAAAGCAATTGCAAACAAACAAAGATTGAGGACTTGGACTGAAGCTTAAGAATCCCTAAAGCTGCCCTCATTTAAGCAGGAGTTGTAAGCACCTTTGCAGTATGCCCTAAGCGTAAAAACCTTTAAAAGTCAAAGAAAGAAATATCCATATCTTCCAATTAGCCTGGCTCAGTACCCTACAATAGAGAAGTGCTTATTTTCAACAGGGTGTTTCTTTTACATAGAGAGATTTAAAGAGAATATATAGTCTTTAAGTAACTGCTTATTAGGGATACTTCAGAGACCAGGGAGTGTAACTAAATAAGTACCATTCTTGTTCCCATGTTGATTAGCTGTCGGTAACACTTTCTTATACTGAACCATTTTATTAGAATAGGGCATACTGCAAATGTGCTTACAACTCCTTCTGCTTAAAAAATGAGGGCAGCATTAGGGATTCTCAAGCTTCAGGTCAAGCCCTCAATCTTTGTTTGTTTGCAATTGCTTTAACAGTCTAAAACTCAAAACGACCTGAATGCCTCTCAATAGGAGACTGTATAAACTGTGGTATTCATACAATGGAATGCTAGGCAGCAATGTAAAAACAAAACAAAAACACATGAACTACAGCTGTACACAACACCAATAAATTTCCTAGACGTTATGATGACAAAAAGAAGTCAGACAAAAAAGAAACATACTGGAGGAATCCATGTGTAGTTTTTTTTCTTCCCATTATTTTAAAAAATATTTTTCTTGAGATATCTTCATGCACCATACAGTCCAACCAGAGTATACAATCAATGGCTCATAATATCACCACATAGTTGTGTACTCATCACCATGATCATTTCTAGAACATTTGCATCACTCCAAAAGAAAGAAAAATCTCATATATCCAATACCCTTTCCTCTTATCGACCACTAGCATTGTAATCTACCCCAATTTTATTTTTATCCCTTACCCCATCTCCCTATTATTTATTTATTTTTGTCCTTGTTTTTTACTCATCTGTCCATACCCTGGACAAAAGGCGCATCAGACACCAGGTTTTCACAACCACACAGTCACACTGTAAAAGCTACATGGTTAGACATTTGTCTTCAAGAATCAAGGCTACCAGCACACAGCTCAACAGTTTCAGGTATTTTCCTCCAGCTACTCCAATACACCATAAACTAAAAAGGAGCATCTATATTATACATGAGAAAAACCTCCAGGATAAGCTCTCAATTCTGTTTGAAAGCTCTCAGCCACTAAACTTTGTCTCATTTCTCTCATCTCCCTTTCGGTCAAGAAGCCTTTTTCAATCCCATGATGCCAGGTGCTGGCTCATTCCGGGAGTTTTGTCATGTGGCCAGGGAGATTTACCCCCCTGGGAGTGACATCCCAGGTAGGCAGGCGACAATGACTTGTCCAGTTGGCTTAAGACAGTGAGGCCACATCTAAGCAACAAGAGGTTTTCTGAGGGTGACTCTTAGGCTTAATTATAAACAGATTTAGCTTCTCCTTTACAGGAATAAGTTTCATAAGAGCAAATTGTGAGATGAGGGCTCAGCATATTGAATTGGTTATTCTCAACAGCTTGTGAGAATATAAGGAATTCCCCAAATGGGAAAGTTCAATATTTCCTCCTGTCTTCTCCAGTCCAAGGGGACTTTGCAATACTTTTGTAGTCTTTGCCCATATTACTTTGGGATATATCAGGGCATCACACTAACTTGTACAAACCATCAAGATCCCATGCCCTATTCAAGATTCCATGTAATTATGGTGTTCAAATAAATTAACCATACAAGTTAGATATTGTGCTACCAAAAGTATAAATTTTTAACCAAAGAACCATCTTTCCTTTGCTCTCACATAGAAATTGAAGTTTTAAAAAATAGACCGTATCATCCTTTACCCTGTATTCTGATTTACCTTAGTCCTATCCAGATCAGCTTCATTCATTTCTCTAGTTGAAGGCTGATTCCTTTTTCAACATTTTTAACAGTTGCTCTATAGAGTAAGGCTGACTTTCATATTTTCAGGGCTCTAACTCTGAGTCTCAGTGTCACACAAATACCCAAACTTCCAGGGAATACACAAATAGCTAAGCTTCTCAGAATTTAGAAATGTTACAATTCTGGAATAGATATGACTGACGTAAGAGCTTAAAATCTAGGAACTTTTACAATAGGCCTTAACCTGGTAACCCATGCCTTCAATTTTAGTTCTCTAAGTTTGTATACCATGAGTGAGGCATGGTAATATTTATCTTTTTGTTTCTGACATTTTATTCAACATACTGTCCTCAAGGTTCATTCGCCTATTTGCATGCCTTACAACTTCATTCCTCCTTGCAGCCACAGTCCATTTTATGTATATACCACAGTTTCCCCTTCCATTCCTCAGTCATTGTACCCTTAGGCCACCTCCATCCATTCCAAACACTGCCACCATAAACAAGCCCGCAAATGCCCATTCGTGTTACTATTCTCGGTTCCTCCAAATATACACCTAGCAATAGGCAAGCCCTCAATCTTAAGATTTGCTCTTATGAAATTTATTTCTGTACAGGGAAGCTAAGTTGACCTGTTGCTCAGATGTGGACCCTCTCTGTAAGCCAAGTCCTTACAATTAAACTCATTTTATGACTTCTAGGGGTGTAAATCTCCCTGGCAATGTGCGACTCAACTCCCTGGGATAAAAGCCTAGTCCTGGCATCATGGGATTGACATTGCCTTCCTGACCAAAAGGGGGAAAAGAAATATAACAAAATGAGGTATCAGTGGTTAAGAGTTCAAATAAAATCAAGAGGTCACTTTGGAGGTTATTCTTATGCAAGCTTCAGCCAGCTATTGCTAATTGCCATGGTATGCCAAGCCCCAATCAACAGTATTCCTGTAAACCCTGAAGAATAGCCTGGGCTCTATAAAAGTTTCACTCACTAAGTTTATTTTTCAGAAACTAAAGCCTCTGTATTGTTCCTATGCTAGTTGGGCCTTGAGGCCCAGGGGCACCAGTCTCTCTAAGAATTTCAACCAGTTGTATCCACCCCCCTTCCCATAATGTTGATACCCCTTTTCAATGTGAAGAAATGAGAACAATCATTGCCCAAATATCTCTGAAGATTGGAAGAAAGATCAAGTGAGAGGGAGGAGTTGTAACACAGAAGATAGGATTTAATGAATGATCGTGAGTCTTGAATCATTATATTGATATTTCTTATTAGTCTCTAGTGTATGAGAACAACTAGATGGAAATACCTGAAATTGTGGACTTGTAACCCATATCACGCTTTGAAATGTGCTCTATAGCCACTTGCTGAACTGTATTTTGAAATTTATTACTTTTCTGTAATGTTATATTTCACAATTAAAAAAGTTATTTAAAAAAAGTGAGGGCAAATGATAATATTATGATACAGAAGATTAGCCTGCCCAATCCTTTTCCATTTCTAGTCAATCTTCTGTCATCAATCCCAAAAGAATTAAACAAAAGGGAACAACAATTTGTAGGAGTTCCAATTCCAGTAATTCCTATAGGTAGAAATGAAACGCAGAATACCCGCCTAGCAGACTTTCTGAAACAAATTTCAGGTTGGACAGCTTAAATGAAATCATGACTAAAATACTTGCCAAATCCACCCTCCACTTAGCTACTCTCTGCATTACCTCCTCCAAATAATTCCTCAAATAAAAACTTGGATGAGTCAAAGTCTAATTTAAAGGATAGGAGCCCAAAAAACACTGCTGGGGCAGTTAACCCAGGCTTGGGGGTGGTAGCCACAGACCAGTCATTGGCTATCTACTCTTCTATTTTCCCATGAGTAGCAGATATCTTATTAACCAGCAATCCAAGAGCTGGTAGGGATGGACATTAAAAAAAAAAATTGCTTAGAGGGCGGGCCATGGTGGCTCAGTAGGCAGAGTTTTTGCCTGCCATGCCGGAGACCCAGGTTTGGTTCCTGGTGCCTGCCCATGCAAAAAAAAAAATTGCTTAGAACAGCAAGTCTTGAAGAAAGAGCCATACCCATATTAAACTATAACAGTTTATAGCCAACATCAACCACACACCTACCTCATCTATCCTGGATGTTTACAGCTTCTTGCATAAATTAAAAAAAATTAAAGTCTGAAGTTTGACAAATTGTATATAATCCCCAAATAACATGCACCTATTGCTACCATGCCTCTCCTCTTTCACTGGCAAACTGTTTCCTCCCTCCCTTAAGAGGAAGTTCAACTTTCATCATCATACCAAGACTGTAGCCTACTTCCCTACCTGTTTGGGATGTTATTTAAGTAAAAAGGTGAGATTATGGTAAAATAACCTTGAAAAATGCCAGACGAAGCAAAGTTAAACAGGGTTCTTTAAGCAGGACTTCTCAGATCCTTTAAGATGATAATGTGCATTATTATAAGTGTCCAAGGGGATAGGAGGTAAAGCACAGAGCATGTACAAAGCTAATCTGCTCATGGAACCCTTTTCTGGAACATCATATGGAATGAGGACAGTTTTATAGAACACACTGGCAAATGGTAGTTTAGCTACATGTTAGTTTTTATAAGCTAGCTTGATATTTAAATACTTTATAACACTGATTCCTTGAAAAAAATCTGTGTGAAACATTCTGCTTAGAAACAAACTTGTAGAATACACCCTAAACACATGCATTCTGACATTTCCAGCCACTATTTGTGCTTTAGAGATTTTTTCCTACTTGACATATACATCCCAATCGAAATCAAGTTATTTTAAATTAAAAAAAAAACAGAAACCCAAACTATACATCTGAAAAATTTTACTACTGAAGCATATGATGTATATTAATAACCCAAATAAAGTTTATTTGTAAGGTACAATTTCTAAAACGAGAGAATTTTCAACAGTTAAAAAATCATGATAAAAAGCATAAAATTCAGTTTGATTTGGATTTCAATCCTGTCATTTACCATGTGTGACAAACAAAGACTGACTAACTTGGCCAAGGGCATTTTACCCACAAAAGTGCTGATAACAACACCTACTTTGCATGACTGTTATGATAATTAGTTATAATGTAAGGGACATAGCAAATGCCAGGCAAGTACAAATAGGTTCTCAAGAAATGGTAGCTAGTGTTACCATTTCTACCACAACTAAACAAAGAAACTACTGTGCCATTATGTAGTCCAAGATTCAGAACAGCTGGCTAAAGGAACATGGTCTGAACAGTAAAAACACAAAATCAACAAACAGGCAACTGTCATATTATTGTATTTTATTACAATATGTGTATGTATGTATTGTACATATTACAATATGTAACTTAAAGGGAAAAAATGTAAACAAAATGAAAATCTAGGGAATAAATGCATTTTGCCTAAATCGTCAACCTAAAGTTACTCTTATTTTAACAATCCATTTATATGAGTATTTGTCAGACTTTAAAGAGTCATCCTGATGAATTTCAAACTGAAAAGGGAATAGACAAAGTGACATCAAAACAGTTAAGGAGAGAAGGTGCCACTGATTAAAAAAGTTGAAAGAAAAATCTGCGTTTTCTTAGAAGTGAACATTCACCAATAACTTCTTCAAAGGAAAATCTAATGTGACTCATAAAGGCTGATTTTCTGTACAGCCTAATACCAGGTCAATTAAGAAACCATGACTTGATGTAAATATTTTTACTCTATTCCATTTGATTAACTAAAATCATATAGGGCACGTTATTCAGTATAGGTTACTCTTCTGAGCTATTTCTGAAACCACAAATAAGAGTTTGCCTGTAAGTTTAAAAAAATCAGCTTATAAAAAATACCCCAAGAATCAGTTGTAAAAGGTCTTACCTTCTTTACACTGTACAAGCAGGTATTTGTACAAATAAAAAGAACGTTTATTTTCTAAGAACTCACACTGAGAAAACCAAAAACACAGAGGTCTGTGATTACATGAACATTTGTGCACACATATGAACAGGCTTAATCTCTACATCCTCCAAAACAGGTTTAAAACAGGTAAGATAAACTCAATACAGAAAGCAGAAATAAATCGTTTCGTTTGCAAATCAGTGGTATTACTAGCTAAAATATTTTAGTTGGAATATTGAACCTACAGTTCAGAGGTACTTTGAAACCCATTAAAATAAAAAAAAGGACATTCAAAGTAATAATCACATTCTTCTAACAGCGAATAATTCTTCCACTTTTTATTGATTTTGACATACTGATATTTCCATAAACTTGCAAGTGGAAGACAAGCTGTTAAATAAAAGTCATTTCATATATACAATATACAGAAATTATTTAAAAAGTCTGCTCATAAATGGATTCTTTAGTACTGACAAAAAATTAAGATTCAAATAATTGACTAGAAATGAAGCCATCACTAAATCAAAATACACAGGAACTATATTTCTTTTCAGGAAAAAAATCCAAATGATTCTTATTGTGTTAGAAGAATAAAGTAGATTTGTCATAGTCTACATTATCATATTCCCTTAAAGCAGGGACTATTTAAAATTTTTATATTAAAAAATGTTCAGGCTTACTTCTGTCTGTACACATTCAGGAACTATAATCATATCACTGGTTGCACACAATTTTCTCATCATGCAAAAAAATGTCAGTTATTTTCTAAGAGCTAAATAGGCCAAACAATAAACTAATAATGTCTGTTTAATTAGCAAGCTACAAACCAGAGAGATGTACAAATTCAGAGTTAAATTTTATTTCCTGTTTATAGTACTACTGTTACACAAACATTTTCTCTTAATATTAGAAGAAATAATAGGCACTGATGATCAAAGAATTTCATTGCTGTAGCAAATGATTCTACATGTGAGAGAAGGAAGGGTTCCTAATATCTTGACAATCTTTATGATACTTTATAAAGGTAAATTGTGTATGTGTGTAAAAGAGTGGGAAACAAAGTATATTAGAATTACATTAAAAAAATAGATCTGAAGTCTGCCCAGCTAGTGTACCAAAAATAACCAAAACAAAACCAGAGTAGATGCTAGTGCAAGTTTAACTTGATAATTTATTTGTGTAAAAAGGCTAATTTTGATGAGAAAAAGTTCAATTCTTTCCTTATAAGCACAGAGAACTCAAGATGAGTTTTAAAGGTAGTAGGCCAAGAAACTGGAACAGTAACTTTTATAATCCTTTTCAATTAAACAGACAAATCAAGTTGAAGAAAAGTGTTAAAATACTTTAAAGCCTGAATATTAATCAGCCTATATAATCTGTTGTTCCAATGGGATTTTGATTTAAAAAAAAAAAAAAAACAAAACCTTTTTTTAAGAGCTACCACATCTGGAAGTGAAGAAAATAAATTAGCCACCCCCCGAGAAGATAATGTTTTAACCTCTAAAGCATAAAAAGCTATATAATATCTTATACAAATTAACCAGTGTTCATATAAAAGTAATGCAGTTTTGGATCGATGACATTATGCTGTATTTGTGGTGAAGTACTAGGCACAAGAATATAGGTATCAATTAGGCATTTTCAGTCTAATCAGTCTCTAAGATTACCATTTAATTCTTGGCAATATATTATAATTGGTATGCATTTCAGTACTTAAGTCATGAATTGTAGAGAACAAGAAGCAGTATATTATACTAACAGGGTTTGTATCTGACAAACAATTGCATTGTTGAACAAATCTCTTCTATGAACTGGATTTGTTTTGCAGTTGGTTACCTGCAGTAGATCCTGCAAAGATAAAAAGAAAAAGAGTTTAATGCACAGATTAAAAACACAAACAAGGTATATTTCATGTAGGCTGATATGAGCGAATCTGTGTAACTCCTAAAAATTCCAAAGAATAGAAGTGTCGACTTGGTGATGGGAGAAAGAAATGGGTTTCAGATTGAACATTTTTGTTAATAAATCACAGACAGATTTTATTACAACTCAAATATACTAAGCAATAAAAAATGATTTGCATTTATTATCTCAAAACTATAAAATATTTCCTCAGAGTATAGACTTGCCACTTTTTTTGTTCTTTTTAAATAAAATCAGTAATAAAAGAGATGAGGATTGGGCAGGCAGGGGAACTCCAACACTCAAAATGTAATGGGTTTTGTAAAACCTTGAGATTTAAAAAAAAGAGTAAGATTTTTAAGGGCCCCAAAATGGAGGAGAAGGATAATTAAGGAGCTTATTTCCTTAAGATTTACTATGAAGTCTTCCTAGCACTGTGGAGTTTAATATGCTAACCAGTAGGATATACTCTATATTAAGGAGTAGTTCATCTCCACTGAAGAAAAATCAAACATGAATATGAATATTCATCTATATTCTCAGAACAAATGAAAAAATATAGATTTACTAAATGTGTGAATTTAATATGTTACAGAGATAGGCAAAAGGCCAGAGTTATTTGTCAAAAGCCAAGCTTAAAAAAAAAGAAAGAAAGAAATTCTTCAATTTCTGGCACAGTGAGGCTGGTGAAAATTTCTAGACGCAAATGAGGGGGTGAAAGTGAAAACTGATAAGGGCAAAGACTGAGAGTCTGAATAGAAATTGATGAAGAGTTAAAATCTAATAAAATGGAAAACAAAGACTTCAGGGGCAATTGGGAGATAGATCATCTAAAAACGGATAAGAGATTTTAAAAGGGGAAAAAAAGAAAGACATTTAACAATTACTACTTAAGAGATGAAGCCTACTCAAATTAAGTAACAGCTAAACAGGGTATACAGGTAGTTTGGTGGCAGAATTCTCACCTGCCATGCAGGAGACCATGGTTTGATTTCTGGTCCAGGTACCCCCCTGCCCCCAGCACCTTTCCCACCAACATTGTGAACAAAATTCCCCATGATATACTTATCACATATCTGCCTCTGTGTGTGTGTATGTATAGAAATAGAAATACATATATGCAGGAGCAACATTAAAAAAAAAATTATTAAAAAAAATTATAACAGCTACACAGACTGGTGTATGCGATTGAAATGAAAATGCTGTATGAAATAGAATGAAAGGCTAAAGTATAGCATGAAATAACAAAAAATGTGATCCCGATAAAGAGACAGTAACTCATGATTCTATCACAGAATCCTCATATTGCATACTATGCTCACCAAAACAACAGTATAATTATCTACTTACCTAAGACTTAACCATCCTGTACAACAAATAAAATAGTATTTATTCCTTCACTGAAAAGTGTCAGTTTGCAAGTACAAACAACAGGTAACAGGCACACAAAAATTTTGAATTAGTGGTGTCACCTTCATTCAATACCAGTTTATGACCTGAAACCCTGAAAACAAACAATACACCTTAATATGAAGACAAACATCTTTGCCCAAAGCCAAGCAAACCATAAAAATAAAGTCATGTAACAAAGAGTGGTAAATAAATTCTGGACATCATTATTATTATTTTGAAATTGGCCACAGGGATTGAAATTTTAGAAACTCTGAGCAGAGAAAAAAAGTGAATCTTAGCAAAATTTCCTGACATCCTTTACAAGTTTAAAGCAAAAAAAAGCTTATAATTTTAGGCACAAAAGGTCATAAGAAGCTCAGTGTTATTTTCAAAACATCTAACCTTGATTTGATTCTTCCATATTCATGCTCTCTCCATCGGCAGCCTCTAACATTTCTTCATCTTCATCTTCCTCATCATCATGCAGGTCTTTGGAAATTAATTGTCTAGCTAATTTAATATTTAGTCCTTCATTGTAGTGAAGCTTCCTTTTCATTTCAAACTGTCGCTTTTTTTCTACAAAATACAAGGAGGTTTAGGAAGTTCTTAGTTTAAGGATTGGCAAACTATAGCTCATGTCTGCTTGTCAATTAAGTCTTAATGGAACACAGTCACATTCATTTGTTTAGGTAATATCTTTAAGCCTACTTTTGTACTCAATGGCATAGTTGAGTAGTTGCAACTGTATGTAAAACCTAAAGTATTTACTATTGTAATCCTTTACAGAGAAGTTTGCTGACCCCTGCTTTAGATAAGTTCAAATCCTTCTCTATAAAAAACAGGAATAAGAACCATGGAAAAAAAGCAAGGTATATAGTGTTATTACTATATAAATATATGTACAAAGCCAACATACACACACACACGAGCAGAAAAAATAAAACTCAATAATTAACAGTGGTTAATTCCAGGCTAAGGAACAATGGGGGTAATTTTAATTCCCCCCAATTTTATTTTTTAAAGAAAAATCCCCTGTAAAAATTGGTTAATTCTGGGCTAAGGTACTGGGAGTAATTTTAATTTTCCATTTTGTTTTAAAGAAAAATCCCCTTAAATAATCCTTACTATCCATTAAGAAAACTGATATGATTTAAAACATTGCTGGCTAAAAACAATCTCATTCGATCTCATTGCTGGCTATAAACCTCTTGTAAAGGAATGGCGAAGTGATTCTAGATTATTATTTCATTTTATAGTTTTCACTATAAAAATATAAAGCCGGTAAAAATTCAACACAATTTTTTGTGTGTTGATCAATAAAACTGATCATGTTTCATTGATAGACAGCACTTTAAAGAGAAGCCATTTATGAAGAAAGATTTCCAAGATTTAAAAATTTTTTAGACCAGTAAAGTAAAAAAAAGAAGAGGAGATTTACCAGGGGTCAATTAATAATGCTAAATTCATTTGCCTGTGCTTTATTAAAGTATTCATAAAACATTTTCTTGCCAAAAAAAAGAAATATCATTCAGAATAAGCATCCTTTAAAATCATTTTCACAAAAACTCAGTACACTGTCATTTGACATACACACGTCAAGATTTCATTTTGAAAGCAAGCAAATTTTTTTCAAATTTAAAGGCTATTCAAAGAACTTTATCAATGTCCTTTAACTCCCTCTAAGCTTTTAGCATCATCTATACTTCTGTTTTAAAAACAGGTCTTTACAGTTTGTGTCACTACTTTTTGCTTTTCAGCCTCTACTTGGGTTGGGAGAGGGAGGTTCTGACACTGACCCCCATACTGTCATCCCATAAACACTGGTTTCAGATACTATGGATCTTGTTAGTTTCTTTCTTCCTCTCTACTTACGATTTTTGTGATTTGTTTGCTCCTTGAGGGTGTTAAAGAGGCTAATACAAAGATCAAATCCTCATGACTATCTTTTGGTGATGCCTTTCAAATACAAGTATACCTAAGAAATATTGTGGGTTTGGGTTCCAGACCACAATAAAGTATCATAATAAATTTTCCCACTGCATACAGAGGTTATGTGCACACTATACTATAATCTATTAAGTGTGCAACAGCATTATGTCTAAAAAAATCAAAGACAATGTAGAGGTCTGGCAATGTTCCAGGTGGAACTGTGGAGCTGGGCAGCCTCGGTGTGTGTACTTGGCTCCGGAGGCTTGTAGTGTGTGGAGATGGTAGAGGAACTGGACAGGGTCATGAAGTTACTACAGGCTGAAGGAGAGCCAGAAGCACAACCAGAGCAAGAGCACCTGGGTCATCCTGCACAAGGTGTACGATCTGACCAAGTTTTTGGAGGAGTATCCCAGTGGGAAGGAAGTCCTACGAGAATAAGCTAGAGGTGATGCTACAGAAAACTTCAAGGATACTGGGCACTTTACAGACACTCAATAAGTGTCTATCATTGGGGTGTTTTATCCAGATGACAGATAAAAGATAATTAAACATTCAGACACTCTTTACAACTGTTGATTCTCATTCCAGCTGGTGGACCAAATGGGTGATCCCAGCCATCTCAGCACTGGTTGTAGTCATGATGTAACACCTCTACACAGAAGACTGTTTTCTCAGATGCCAACCAGAGAAGAGACTGCTTTAGATGAGGGTGGAAATAAGTCGGCGTAATTGCCTTCTTTACTGATAGAATCTTCACTGAAAAGATCATCTTAATGTCTGCTTAGAAAAACAAAACAAAACAAACTGTTCTAACCTTTCTACTCTGGGACTTCTCTTTTAGAGTGTGCCTTTTTATTCATCATCCTTATTTTGACATTTCATTAATATATAATTTACTTATTGACCTGCTATGATCTTTAAAAAATATATCTGGCTTTAAAATTATACCACCATATTTGCCTATCAACTTGGTATATAATTGTCTTTAATTTTTAGAATCTCAGATTATTTAGCAGAATCATTTAATGTGTTAATCATTCAGACCCAAGCAATTTATATGATTTGAGATAAGGTAATGACCTTTGGCTCTTTTCTTGCAGTTCATCACATCTAATTGAATAAGCAAGCACTGCATGCTTCCAATATTGTTTCTTTTTCAAGGAAATTAAGAAAGGACCAGAAGTTACAGTTTAAAGACATCTAATAATCGTTCTACCTGAAATAGATGGTTTTATAGGACCTATAAAAGAGGCACCCTCTCTGATTAAAAACACCAGCAAAAAGGCTACATACTGTATGATTCCAACAATACGACACTCTAGAAGAGGTAAATTTATAGATGCAATAGAGAGATCAGTGGCTGTCAAGGGTTTAGGCGAAGAGGAGGATGAAAACATGCAGCACAGGGGAGTTTCAGGGCAGTGGGGCTACTATGAAAGATAACCAAAGTGGAGACAAGACATTGCACATTTGTCAATACCCACAGGACTGAACATCACAGAGAGTGAACCGGAATATAAACTGTGGGCTTTAGTCAACGATCATTTAATAGTATTTGTTCAACTTTAACAAATATACACACTAATCCAAGATGTTGACAATAGGGGAAACTGGGAGAGTGGGGTAATAGGGGAACTCTGTATTTCCTGATCAATTTTTCTAGAAACCTAAAACTCTAAAAAGGAAGTTTATTAAAGAAACAGTGACATAAACACCTGCAAACAGGCACAGTCCAAATATCCCTGAAGAGTGGGAGAAACGTCAAAGGTGATGGTGGAGTTATACAGAGACGGTCAGGTTTAACAAATGAGCATGAGTGCTCAATCATTATATTGATATTTCTTTTAGCCTCCAGTACCTTACAGTAGCTAGAAGTAAAAACCTAAAATTGTGGAGTTGTAACCCATATCAAACTCTAAAATCTGTTCTATAACTAATTGTTGTGATATAATTTGAAATTTATTGCTTTTATGTATGTATATATGCTATTTAAAGAGGAGGGGTATAACAGAGAAGATAAGATTCTACACATGAGTATGACTGCTGAATAATTATACTGATATTTCTGTTGGTCTCTAGTGTCTTGGAGCAGCTATAAGAAAAAACAAAAAATCGTGGAACTGTAACCCATACCAAACTTTAAAATCTGTTCTATATCTACTTGTTAAAATGTACTTGGAATTTTATTACTTTTAGTATACAGTGTTATATTTCACCAAAAAAAGTTAAAAAACAAAAAAACACCGTGAACTAGGAGAGGACATTCTTTTTTGTCCATTCTTTTGGCTTACAAAATATTCTAAAGAAGTTTTTAGTTTTTCTGGTTCAAAGTTTAAAAAACTTCTCATTCAGTGGTACAAGGTGTTATGTACTCTTCTAAAAAAATGCTGACTCTAATTTATAAAAAAACAACAACAACAACAAATAAGCTTGAAGGAGATTTGGAATCTGATTTTCAAAGAAATTTAGCTGACAGAGTAAACCACAAGGAATTCTGATGGGCTCTTTCTCACTGGTAGCTCTGGCTGGAATGATTCAGGAATCTAGTCTTCCATTTATTACTCTACCTTGTACTTTTTTTCTTTTAAACATGGAAACTTGAGAGATAAACTTATTAGTTTATATATATTTGTAGTTAACTATGATAATGCATGTCTCCAGTGGCAGGTAAGCCAAATGGTGAGCAATTGCATTCTTCAGAAAGATCTAAAGCACATTAAAAAGGAAGTTAGAAAGGACAGATTTTGATACTCAATGGCATGCATCATCGTTTTCTCTGTCTTTGTCACTGAGTGAGTGAATGTTATACAGGTAGGAGTGGAGAAGGGCGGCTATATTGGCAAGTGAACTATTATCTTGCAGGAGAATTTATTCAAATACTAAAATAAACATCTGCCTAGAACAAAATTAAAAAAATGTAAAAGTCTTAATTTAAAAATACTTTATTGCTAAAAAAATGTTAACCACCAACTGAGCCTCAGCAAGTCATAATTTTTTTGCTGACAGAAAGTCTTCCCATGATACTGATGGCTACTGACTGATCAGGGCGGCGGCTGCTGAAGGCTGAGGTGGCTATGACAATTTCTTCCAATAGGACAACAATGAAGTTTCACATATTGACTGACTCACCCTTTCACGGAAGATTTCTCTATGGCATATGTGGCTGTTTGTTAGCATTTTACGAACAGAACTTCTTTCAAAACTACAGTCAATCCTCTCAACTATGCTACTAATTTATCAACTATGTTTATTACTCCAAATCCTCTGCTGTCATTTCAACAATGTTCACAGCACCTTCACTAAGAGCAGATGCCATCTCAAGAAATGACTTACTTTATCTGTAAGAAGCAACTCCTCATCAATTCAAATTTTATTATAAGACTGCAGCAATCCAGTCACATCTTCAGGTTCCACTTCTAATTCTAGTTCTCTTGCTATTTCTGCCACATCTGCAGTTACTTCTTTCACTGAAGTCTTGAATCCCTCACAGTTATTCATGAAGGTAGGAATCAACTTCTTCCAAACTCCTGTTAATGTTGTTATTTTGACCTCCCATGAATCATGAACGTCGTTAATGGTATCTAGAATGGTGGATCCTTCTCAGAAGATTTTCAATGTACTTTTCCCAGATCCATCAGAGGAATCATTATGGCAACTACTGCCTTAGAAAATGCATTTCCTAAATGGAAAGATTTGAAAGTCGAAATGACTCCTAGATCCACGGGCTGCAGAATGGATGTTGTATTAGCAGGCATGAAAACATTAATCTTGTTTACATCGCCATCGGAGATCTTGGATAACCAGGTACATTGTGAATCTGCATAGTATTTTTTTTTTTCCTGAGCAGTAGGTCTCAACAGTGTGTTTAAAATAGTCAGTAAATACGTAAACAGTTATGTTGTACCCAGGCTTTACTGTTTCATTTACAGAGCACAGTTAGAATAGATTTAGTATAATTCTTAAAGGCCCTAGTATTTTTGGAATGGTAAATTAGCAGAGGCACTAGCCCTTAACACAGAGTCAGCCTGTCCTTTGATGCGTTGAAGCCAGGCATTGATTTCTCCTCTCTAGCTATGAAAGTCCTAGATGGCATCTTCTTCCAATAAGGTTATTTCATCTAATTAAAAAATGTTGTTTACGAGAGCAATAAAACTTGTCTAAAATTGAGAGTGTTGATGATAATACAACTAAATGAGGATAATGTTATGGACTGTTGACTGTGGACATTGCACATGACATCCAATGGGTGGAGGATATACTAACTGAGAAGTAGAATGGTAAACTGTGGTGTATACATATGATTGAATATTGTGCTGCTACAGAAAGGAACGAAGTCATGAGGCATGCAATGAGATGAATGAATTTGTGGGACATTACATGATGCAAAATAAGGCAGAAACAAAAAAAACAAATATCATTTGGTCTCATTTAGAAAATATTTATAAGAAAATTGGGGCCTAGATCGTAAACTAGAGTTATGTATATATGTAAAACCTCTAAGACCTGTTCTGCAGGTCTGAAAGTCAGCATTGCTACATACAACTGTTAAAGAAATGGAAAAAGAGTACAGGCTTCAATTAGAGATAACAATGAAGCCAACTGGGTTGGGACTAATATAAATTAGAATACAGGGGTAAGGACAACACTGTATTTCAGAACTTCACCTACTCTATGAGACCAAAGGAAGAGAGGTTTATTTTGTCCAGAACCTAAATTTTCTGAAGCAGATAATCTAATTCAGCTTATCTGGATAGAACATTTAAACTCAAACACAGGGAGCACAGAATGGGAATGAGGGCTTGTAATTCTGTATAGCTTAATGTAATGCCCAGATACATCTCAGAGTATGTTCAGTAGACAATTAAAAAGTATTGGCAAAGTCCCTTGAGGGATGAGAAAAAAATATGGAACTAATAAACTTTACCACTGGGGAAACCCCTGATACTGTCTCAAGCATTGGGGACTCCCAAGTCAACAGGCCAAGCCCTTGATCTTGAGACTTGCTCTTGTGAAGCTTTCATACGTAGAGGCCTACCTATAGTTATGCCTAAGAGTTACTTCCAGAGGACCTCTTTTGTTACTCAGATGCGGCCTCTCTCTAAGCCCACCTATATAAATGGAATCATCACCCTTCCCCCTACATGGGACATGCCATCCAGGGACTAAAGTCTCCCTGGCAATGTGGGATGACTCTCAGGGATGAGCCTGGCCCTGGCACCACAGAATCAACAGTGCCTTCCTGACCAAAAGAGGGAAAAGAAAGATAACAAAACAAAGTACCAGTGGCTGAGAGAGTTCAAACAGAATCAAGAGCCTATTCTGGAGGCTATTGTTACACAAGTTTCAGCTAGATAATGCTATTTACCATGTGTTACCAGTTTCTTAAATGCTGCCAGAATGCAATATACCAGAAATGGAACAGCTTTAATAAAAGAAATTTAATAAGTTATAAATTTACAGTTCTAAGCCTACAGAAATGTCCAAACTAAGGCATCCAAGGAAAGACACTTTAATTCAAGAAAGGCCAGTAAGTCTGGAACACCTCTGTCAGCTGGGAAGACACGCTGGTCCCTTGCTGGTCCTTTGCCTAGGCTCCATTGCTTTCAGCCTCTGTTCCTGTGGGGGTTTCTCACTTTGCTTCTGTGGGGCTGGCTTTCATCTCTTTGCTTTCCTTGGCTCTCTCCAGATTCTGGCTTGCTTAAAATCTCATGGCAATATCTGCTGGGCCCTAAGCATCTCCAAACATCCGTGTCTCTGTTCTGGGAAGCAACTGTTCGCCAAGTGTCTCTGTTGTCTCTCAAAAATGTTTCCTCTTTTAAAGGACTCCAGTAAACTAATCAAGACCCACCTGGAATGGGTGGAGTCACATCTCATCTATTCAAAAGGTCACACCCACAAATGGGAGCACCACATCTCTGTGAATATAATCTAATCAAAAGTTTCTGTCCTGCAGTAGTGAATCAAGATTAAAAGAAACAGCTGCTCCCACAAGACTGGATCAGGATTAAAACCTGGCTTTTCTGGGGATATATAACAGATTCAAATTAGCACATCATGGTTTGCCAAACCAAATCCATCCCTGCCAGCCCAAAAGAACACCGAAGGCTCTATCTGAGATTACAAAGGTTCCATGCACTATGATTACAACCTCCTGGTGGGTTCCTAGGCCAGATAAGTCCTGAAACCCAGAAAGGCCAGTCTCTCTAGAACATCAACTACTTCCACCCCTAATCTCATATTATCAACAGCCCTTTCCAACATGAAAAAGTTAGAATGGGCATAGCATAAATACCCCTAAAGATTGGGAAAAGAATCAAAAAAGAAGGTGGAGTTATAACAGAGAAGAGATAATTTAATAAAATAGTATGACTGCTGAATCACCATATTGATATTTCTTTTTAGTCTCCAGTGCCTTGAAGCAGCTAGAAGGAAAAACCTAAAATTGTTGAATCGTAACCCGTACCAAACTCTGAAATCTGTTCTATAACTAATTGTTTGCAGTGTGCTTTAAAATTTATTGCTTTTCTGTATATCTATTATATTTCACAATTTAAAAATCTGTTGTTTAGTGTATCACTTTCATCAATTATTGTAGCTAGATCTTCTGGATAATTTGCGGCAGCTTCTCCAAAAGTACTTGCTATTTTATCTTCCATTTTTGTTATGGAGACGGCTTCTTTTCTTAAACCTCATGAACCCAACATCTGCTAGTTTCAAATTTTTGTTCTGCAGCCTCCTCACCTCTCCCAGCCTTCACAGAACTGAAGAGTTAACATCTTGCTCTGGATTGCTCTTAGGCTTAAGGGAATATTCTGTCTGGTTTGATACTCTCTTCAGGCCACTAAAACTTTCTCCATATCAGAAGTAAGGCTGATTCACTTATCATCTGTGTGTTGACTTTCAAATCTTTGGTCCAAGATTTCAGCTTATCAGCTTTCGACATGCCCTCCTCACTAAGCTTAATCACGTCTAGCTTTTGATTTAAAGCGAGACACATGTGCCTGTTCCTTTCACTTAAGAAGCTATTGTAGGTCTTTTTCTGTTGTCTTTTTATTTCTTTTTCTAAATCGATGCAAATGTTCTAAGAAATGATGAATATGCAACTATGTGATGATATTGAGAATTGCTGATTGTATATGTAGAATGGAATGATATGTTAATATTTTTGTTTGTTGTTAATTGTTTTTAAATAATAAAAAAAAGAAGCTATTGTAGGGAGGCAAAATAAGTCAGAAACAAAAGAACAATTATTGCACGGTCTCCTTTAGAAAATGCTTCTAAGAAAACAGGGGCTAGACTGTAAGCTCTTATAACAAATTAGTCCAGAGTGGTAATTATTATTTCTGGATTTTGAGGCTGTTTTATATATCTATAATCTGGTATTCTGAGATCAGAATGAAGCTGATCAGGCCAGGATTACGGTAATTGAGAACATGGGGTAAGGAAGACATTGTCTATATTTTAAAATTACACTACTCTTTGAGACCAAAGGAAGAAAGGTTAATTTTCTCCAGAACCTAAATTTCTTGTAGCACATAATCTAATTCAACCTGTCTGGATAACTCATTTGAACAACTGAAACATAGGGAGCCCAGAATAAGAATGAGGTCCTTTAATCCTGATATAGCTTAATGTAATGCCTGGATACATCCTAGAATCCTAGAATCTATTAAGCAGATAATCAAAAAGTACTGGCAAAGTCCCTTGATGGATGGGAGAAAAATTATGGAACTTTAAAACTTTACCATCAGGGAATCCCTTGATATTGTGTCTAACATTAGGGACACCCAAATCAATATGCCAAGCCCTTGATCTTGAGGCTTACTCTTGTGAAGCTTATGTAGGTAGGGGAGAAGCTTAGCCCACCTAGAGATGTGCCTAAGAGTTACTTCTGGAGGACCTCTTTTGTTGTTTAGATGTGGCCTCATTCTCTCCAAGCCTAACTCTGAAAGTGAAATTACTGCCCTCCCCCCTACATGGGACATGACATCCAGGGGTGAAAGTGTCCTTGGCAGTGTGGGAGATGACTCCCAGGGATGAGTACGGCCTTGACATCATGGGATCAATAATTCCACCCTGACCAAAATAGGGAAAGATGTATAACCAATAAAGTGTCAGTGGCTGAGACAGTTCAAATAGAGTTGAGAGGCTACACTGGAGGTCACTCTTATGCTTGCTTCAGTTAGACACTGCTACCTATCATAACTTGCCAAACCCCAACCAAACCATTCCAGCCAATCCTAAAGAATACCTAAGGCAATATATAAGATTTGGCAAAGGTTCCATCCACTACGGTGACTTTCCAGAAACCTACAACCTCCAGCTAGGTCCCCTTGACCAGGTAAGTCCTGAAACCTAGAGGGTCCAGCCTCTCCAGAATATCAGCTAGTTCCATATTTCCACCCCATATTATTGACAGTCCCTTCCAACATGAAAAAGTTAGAATGGCTATAGCTCAAAAACCTCTAAAGTGTGGGATAGAAAAATCAAAGCTGATGGTGGAGTTATAGAGAGGGTAGGGTCTAACAAATGAATATGATTGCTGATTCATTAAACTGATATTTCTTTTAGTTTCCTGTATCTTAGGGGAGCTAGAAGTAAAAACTTAAATTGCGAACTGCATCCCATACCAAATTTTGGGTCCTGTTCTACAACTAATTGCTGTGTTGTGCTTTGAAATTTTTTGCTTTTCTGTATATATGTCATTTTTCACACAAAAGAAAAGTTGATTGTAATGATAAAAAAAATTTATTCCTTCTAGCTTCCTTTATTCTGGAGCAGCTAGAAAAAAAATCTGAGATGATGGTATGGGTAGCCTATAACACACTCTGGCATCTCTGTCCTGTAACTACTCGTTGAAGAGTGCTTTGGAAACTACTGCTTTTTTCTTTCTTTGCTTTGTATATGTATTATATTATACAATAAAAAAGTTAACAACAATAACAACAGAGAAGCTACTACAGGATTATTAGTTGGCCTATATCAGTATTGTCGTGTCTCAGGGAAGGGAGGTCCTAGAAGAGGGAGAGAGATGGGAATGCCTGGTTGGTGGAGCAGTGAGAATACACAGCATTTATTCACACCTTTATATGGACATGGTTTGTGGTGCCGTAACAAATAAAACAGTGACATCAAAGATTAGAGATCACACTAACAGATGCAATAATAATGAAAAAGTTTGAAATATTTAGAGAATTACCAAAATGTGACAGAGACATGAAGTGAACACATGCTGTTGGAAAAATGGCACCCATAGACTTGCTTGATGCAGGGTTGCCACAAACCTTTAACTGTAAAAAACACAGTATCTGTCACATTTCAACACTGACTACAATAGCGATGTTTTTGGTTTGTCCCACTAACAAAAAAAACACAGTATCTGCAAAGAGCAACAAAGTGAAGTGCAATGAAACAAGGCATGCATGTATTCAGATAATGTAAAAGCAATAGTAAACAACAAAAATAATTGTTCTAATTGTCTTCAATACCAAAAATCTACTAAAAAGGTAACACTTTTTCCTTATTACAGAATAATTCTTGTTCATGGTAGAATCGAAAGAGCAACTCTTTCACTCTTAACAGTGACCCAGTTTAGACATGTATGTGCACATACCGTTAACATTCTACCATGAATATAAGTAGACATGTCATTTTTATGGAGTTACAAAGAACTGAGTTATAATAATGCTTTATGCTCAAAGATTTCTGATTTCCCCCTTTTATTCTCAATGTTTCTATAACATAATATACACACAACTTTGTGCATTTATTCCATTCTTTTCTCAACATAAACCAGTGTTTTTCAAAATATGCATCATGACTCTTCAGTGGGTATGATGCCTTAACATTTTATGTACCCCAGAAAAGTATGTTTAAAGTTAACCATTCCTGTGGGGTGTTTTTTGTTTTGTTTTATGATTTTTGGTGGGGTTTTTTGTTTTTTTGTGAGTAGGATCTTAAGATGTGACCCGCCTCATTCAGGGTGGCTCTTAATCCTCTTACTGGTGTCGTTTATAAGAGAATGATATTCAGACAAAAAGAGAGAAAGCCAGGGAAATAAAAAGGTAAAAGCAATGAAGCCTGGAAGATAAGGAAGAGACCAGCAGATGCTGCTACATGCCTTGCCACATGAGAGAGGAGTCTAGAATCACTGGAGGCTGGTTTTCGAGGGGAAAGCATCATCTGATGATGCCTTGATTTGGACATTTTTCTCAGCCTTGAAACTGCAAGCTTGTAAAGCTAATAAATTCCCACTGCTAAAAGTTAATCCATTTTATGCTATCTGTTTACAGCAGCCAAGCAAACTAGAATAGTGGGTCACAATCAGAACTTTTTAAAAAAGAAATAAAATAGAACTGGAATGCATCACATAAAATAAAGGTGAATACTGTTTTGTGAAAGTTTTATTTTTTTAATTGTGTGTATATATGTATAAGGAATTGTTTTGGTAAAAATGCTAGAAAAATGGAATGAACCCTAAGAAACTGAATTACGAGGTCAAAGGGTAAATACTTTCTAAAGCTTTTGCTATATATATGTCACATTGCCCTACAGAAAGGTGGAACCATTTACATACCCATCAATGGTTGAGTGGCCTATTTCTCTACATTCTCTACAATGAATGAGTGGCCTATTTCTCTACATTCATACCAAAAGAGAAATTGTCATTCTTTTTAGTCTTTGTTGATCTGAAAGGAATGATGCTTTTAAAATTTAGTATCATGTTTCTATGAGTTGATATTCATTATTTCCCTTTTGTGAGTTTTATTTCCTAGTCTAAGAAAATTATTTCTAATTCTAAGAAAAATTGAACTTAGTATTCCTTGTCATAAATATAACCTAGTTCTTGAATAGTCAAAATTTATTTTACAATTTAAAAATATAAATTGTATTTATATCATAGAAGGCTACTCATATAAGTGGTCTCAATCTCCTCTGAATATGTATATTCATTTGATAAACCTTATTTTCACATTATAAACACTCTATAAAAGGTTTATCAAGTGAATATAGAAAAATTGTCTTTATAATACAAAGAGTACAGGAGATTTAGGCTAGTCAGGCCCAGCTCTAATGGTTAACTATCTATGTGAACTTAAGAGGAGAATTATCCTTTTTACACCTTCTTTCTCTCTTCTGCATGATATTATCATGGGGAACTTACTGATCAAGTTATTAAGAGTTAATATATGCTGAGTGCTTGCCATATGCCAGGATTAGTGATTAAGTTCTTTAAATATTTTTCCTCATTTAATATTCACCAACAACTTGGAAATAAATATTTTTACAGCTCCCAATCTAGAAATGAGGAAACTGAGACTCAGAGAAATTCAGCAAACCAGCCAAGTGGCATACCTAGAGCAAAAATTTAAGTCTGTCTGGCCAATAATCTTAATTTTTAAAAACATTTTTTTCATGCAGAAATGCCAGGGCAACATTACAACTTCCAAATATACCATGATCCATTCATAAAATAATCTTTGAGTGTCTGCTACATACCAGGTACTGTTCTTATGGAGATACCTGCTCTCATGGAGCTTACACTCTAACGGAAAAAACCAACAGTTTTTAAGAAATTGTTAAAGAACAAAACAGGGGAAAGGGATAATGAAAGATCAAAGCAGAGGTGTTTCTTCAGATATAAAAGGAGGGTAACATTTGAGCCAGGAACTGAATAATGCTGCTATTCATTATAAAGCTAGAACTCACTATGACAAAAATAGTAAAAAAACAAAATTTTGTGATTTTTCTCAAATATATGCCCTTTAAACAGATGGAAAAAATTAAATGATTTTACACAATGTCTAGCTATAACTGACTAGGCACATGTAAATGAGCTCGTTTTGTGAACTCATTTATTTTTTAAGAATGTCTACTATAAATAAACAAAGATTTTCAAACATTTAATTTGTTTAAAGCAAAAACACATATAAGTCAGTAACAACTAGTGGAGACTGAACTTGAACTTACAGCTAGTCAAATAGCTACCCCTGCCGGCTGACTCCTGGAACTACAACTTGAGGAACCGTAACATGAAAATTGACAGATAAAAAAGTTTTAGGTTAATAATAATAATTGATTTTGAAAGACCATGTTTTTGGAGTGTAATAAGGAAACAAATTCTAGAAACTATTTTTACTCGAAACCCCTTTCAAGGGCCGCTTGAGGTATATATTAGGACAGTAAGTTAGGAAGTCAAAGAGGACAGAAGAGAGATATAACAAGTTGAGCAGGAGCTGTATATACACCTTTTCTTTTTTTCAACAATTAGGCTCAGATCATGATAGTTTTGGTGAGTATGCTATAATCTGAAGATGACAGGAAAGAATAGCCAATTATACCTTAGTAGCTACATATGACAAAGATCCTGACGGTTAACTAGAAATATTAGGAGACTTAGTTTTAAAGTTCCTGGACTTCCTTATGGTATAGGTAATACCCACATTTCAAGGTTACATATACATTACTGCTCTATTTTCTTTCTTTTTTGGGGGGAAGGGGAGTATTTTCTTGCATGTTTTTTTCTATACTTAGGCCTGGTTTTTCCTTTTAAAACCAGTTAAAAATAAACAACAAACACTTTATAAAATCTCAAGACTATATATGTTCACATGGTAAAAAGACAGTAAAAACAAAAACAAGGTGAAATATCTCCCTACTCCACTAACCATTTTACTTGTAAAACACAAACCATGAAGTAGGTTCAACTGCGAACATGTGATTAGGCTCTGAGAGCCTCTTCTGTTCTTATTAAGGAGAGGGCTATCTTTCTCTGCTTTCCTATGACCCTCTAGCTCTGTTCATTCTGCGGGACCCAATGAAGACCTTCACTCTACATATGACCATTTTATTTCATCTATTAAGTTTCACCACTGTCCTAACAAAATAGAAAAAGCACAGTAATTGGGAAATTTGCTCTTACAGCTATCCACTTTAAGACCATCCATTCAATGACCCTAAAAAAAAGCATTAATTCAACAAATATTTATTGAGCATCTATTCTGTGCCAGGCACTAGAAAGGGGTACTTATAACTACTTTAAGGATGGCAATATTTCCCCCAATTCTTGAAACTGCAGTGAGGGAGGGAAACATTATACAATAAAGCCAAACAAGCAGTTATAAAAAAAACTGCTCCCCATTCTCCCACCCTTGACTTCCCAAAGTAGGAAAAACATTTAGTTATGTTTCAAATGATGGATTTATTTTAGCAAAAATGATTAGCATAATGCTGAAAGCAGTAAAGGAAATAAACTACCTTGTTCTTCAGGTGAGAGGTCACTATCCTCCTCCCCACTGCTTTCTTGTTCCTGAACCCGATACTTTGGCTCCGAGCCTTCAGCAGCAGCTAATCTATACAACAATCATTTACACAGAAATCAAAACTGTGATATTCTTGTATTAAATTGTCTTATTCAACTTCTGAGTCTCATAAAAACATCTAAAGATCATTACAGCAAGAGAGTAGAGATGGGTGTAGAAACTACCAAGTAATGAAAAGAATGGAATAGGTACTAGAAATCAATGAACAGCAAAGAAAAAGAGCTTGTGTTTTATCAATTTACTGATTTTTGCCTTTCTCACACCTTTCTTTTTTTTTTTTTCTTTCTATTAATGTTTTAATTCTTATTCAGTTGTCTTTTTATTTCTCACACCTTTCTTTAACACTGAGGTGGCAGGATATTAAAAGAAACCACAGGAAACTGACATACCTCAGTATCTTAGGTTCAAGTACTCTAAACTTTCTGCCAACTACCTTGATTTTAATCAAGAAACAAGACTATAAAGTTGGTATGAAGAATTTAGATAAAATTAGAATGATTTTTTTTATATTTGTACAAGTAAAGCAAAGAAAAATGCCTTTTAAGAATGTACAATTAAAACAGCATAAGTGAAGATACTTTACAGTCATCAGTACTTACTTTTTGGCTAAAAGATCTGGTGTCATGGCTTCAGTGGTTTCTGAATCACTCAAAGCATCCTCATCATCACCTATCATACTAGGATAATAAATATATCATAATTAGCACGTGAAACATAATTTTACAACCAGAGAACCAGATAAACACAATTCTACTATGTTTACAGTTCTCCTGTTATAATTGAAGTGCAAATTTAAAATTTTCTATTTTAATGCAAATATTCAGAAGTATAGCACCAATCAAGTCTACAACAGACTAAAAAAAAAAGATATAACGATAAAAATGAATATTGAAAACTTGAATCATCTGAAAAAAATAAAAATAAAAAGCTTCTTCCCCAAGTTGAATTCTTGATATTCTCACAAGCAGTGTGGACAACCAAAGCTATAGGCTGAGCCCCCAGTCTTGGGGTTTGTTCACATGAAACTTAACCCCACAAAAGATAGGTCAAGTCTACTTAAAATTTAGGCCTAAGAGTCACCCCCAAGAGAGCCTCTTTTGTTGCTCAGATGTGGCCCCTCTCTCCAGCCACCACGACAAGCAGTCTCATCACCCTCCCCCTCTCTGCATGGGACATAACTCCCAGGGGTGGACTTTCCTGGCAACATGGGACAGAAATCCTGGAATGAGCTGAGACTCGGCATCAAGGGACTGAGAAAAACCCTAGAATGAGCTGAGAATTAACATCAAGGGATTGAGAGAAACTTCTCGACCAAAAGGGGGAAGAGTAAAATGAGACAAAATGTCAATGGCTGAGAGATTCCAAACAGAGTCGAGAGGTTTTCCTGGAGGTTATTCTTACGCATTAAGTGGATATCACTTTGTTGTTCAAGATGTAGTGGAGAGGCTGGAGGGAATTGCCTGAAAATGTAATGCTGTGTTCCAGTAGCCATGTTTCTTGATGATGATTGAACAATGATAGCTTTCACAATAAGATTCTGTGAATGTGAAAACCTTATGTCTGATGCTCCTTTTAGCTACTATATCAACAGAAGAGTAGAACATATGGAATAAAAATTAATAATAGGGGGAACAAATGTTAAAATAAATTCAGTTTGAAATAGTGGTAAATGAAAGCGAGGGGTAAGGGGTATGGTATGTATAGTCTTTTTTTTCTCTATTATCATTTTATTTCTTTTTCTGTTGTCTTTTTATTTCTTTTTCTAAATCGATGCAAATGTACTAAGAAATGACGAATATGCAACTATGTGATGATATTAAGAATTACTGATTGTATATGTAGAATGGAATGATATCTAAATGTTCTGTTTGTTAATTTTTTTAATTAATAAAAAAAAGTTTAAAAAAAGCTTCAATTACTCCACTTAGCAGGAGAGAACAAGTAATCGAAAAAATTAAAAAATCAGTTTAGTTATTTATACATAAACCTAAAGAGAGACAGATTATCTAAGCAGATATAAGACTAAGTAAAATAACAAAATTAGATTCTAAAGACCTAATTCAGGATGTTTAAATGCTATTTCACATTCTTTCCCAGCTAGAATCATGGAGGATGGTGAAGAATAGAAGGTTCCGGCTATGCCAGAAACCCAAAAGATGCCTGAAAGGCAAGGGAGCTTATTTATGAAAAACCTAAGCACTGAAATAAAGAATATAGGCAGATGTACAGAACCGAGATTCAAAAGGCTATAATGGCAAGAAAAGCTGGCAACTTCTCTGCACCTGTGGAACTCAAACTGGCATTTGTCCAGAATCAAAGATATCAATGGTGTGAGTCCAAAGGTCCAAAAAGTGTTGCAGCTTCTTTGCCTTCATTAATGGACCCTATGTTAAGCTCAACAAGGCCTCAATTAACATGCTGAGAATTGTGGAACCATATATTACATGGGGGTATTCGAACTTGAATTCAGTGAATGAACTGATCTATAAGTGTGGCTATGGTAAAATCAGTAAGAAGCAGATTGCTTTGACAGGTGACTCTTCAACTGCATGATCTCTTGGTAAATATGGCATCATCTGCACAGAGGACCTGATTGGTGAGATCTATACTGTTGGGAAATGCTTCAAAGTAGCGAACAATGTCCTATGGCTCTTTAAATTATCTTCTCCCGGAGGTAGAATGAAGAAAAAAACCACCCATTTTGTAAAAAGAGGGAGGTGCTGTCAATAGACCAGATCAATAGGCTTACTGGAAGGATGAACTGAGGTGTCTGGCTACGATTATTTTGTAATCTGGTCAATTAATAAATAGTGACTGCTTTCATACTGAAAGGTATTATTGTAGTGGTGACTTTGTTAGCCTGCCTTTAACTGTTATGTCAGTTATGTGATAAAATTAACCTAAATCAATAGCCGCATTATATACAAAACTAGTGTCTAGTTTTTTATCTTGTGCAAACACGTCAAGGCTTATGTCATGGTCAGGTTCATTTGTCAACTTCGTCAGGTGGTGGTGTCCAGTCGTCTAGTTGGACAAGCGCTGGCCTGTCTGTTGCTATGAGGACATTTCATGGACTTAAATCATGATTACACTGGCTGTATCCACAGCTGATTGGGTTTATAATCAGCTAAGGGGAGTGTCTTCTGCAATGAGTGATGCCTAATCTAATCACCAGAAGGCTTTTTAAGGAGGATTCAGAAGAGACAGTCACTCTTCCTGCTTCAGCCGGTGAGCCTCTCCTGTGGAGTTCGTCCACACCCTTCACTGGAGTCGCCAGCTTCACAGCCTGCCCTATGGATTTTGGACACTTCCATTTCCCACAGTTGTTCAGCCAGAGAATTCACTGAGGACCTTCATCGGTTACTAGCTTGCAGCCTGCCCTACAGACCTAGGACTCTACATTCCCACAGTTATGTGAGATACTTTCATTAATTTTATACCTACAGCTATCTCCTGCTGATGCTGTTTCTCTAGAACCTAGCTAACATAGCTTACTAAAGGCTTTTATCTACAGAAAAAAAAAAAAACACCTTAAATTTTGATCTTTGAATCATGACAATAGAATAAGCCAAAATGGGTCTATTTTATTTTAAGGAAGACTATTTCAGAAGCATTTGTGCATGATTTGTAAGTAAGGCAATAAAAGTTCAGTTTATACATTAACAACAAAAAAAAGCTATTTAACTTTTCCATCTTACCCTCTGATGAAAAATTTGCTACCACTGAAGAGGATATCCATAATTCTCAAGTACTGAATGATACATAAAGGAGAACTCAGATATATATATAGAAAACCACTGGTCTATACCTTTTTTTGTGAGGGAGATAAGGTGAATTCATAAAGTTCAGACAATGCTCTTTTTTTCCCCAAAGAAGTTGAAGTAAACACATTTAACATTATTGTTTTTGATGAAGCAGAGTAGGGTAAAAGAAACAATTTGTCAATTTGGAGAAATTTTCTATAGAAAATACAAGGTTATGTCATAAAATTTACAGATGAATTATGTGTGTATGTACATACACATGCATATGTACATACACACATAATGACTTTCTCTATAGTAACTGTGAGATTCTTGTTTAGCACAACATGATTTTTCTATAAAAAGCACCTTCTTCTGTTAAATAACTCTTTAAAAAAAAAGCACCATGAAATAATTGTTAAAACTGAGCACTGAATTATAAAAGTTGAGCACACATATTTGTATACAGATACAATCTCAATTACTTAGGGACTAAATAACTTTTCATCAACTCTTAAAGGAAAGATATGGGTAAGATAAAAGAAAAAAAAAGTAGTATCAAATATCTAGCATTCTCATTTATTATGTTTTAAATCTTACATTATATATAAGATAAATAGTCTAAAAATAATGGCTACAGCTATTTTCTTAAAATCATGTCTTGTATCAATTTTTTTAGGATAGTTATCCCCAGCCAAAACAGGTAAGGGATGGCTACTACATGTACTGGAAAGAAAGGCAGTCCTGTCTTTGGCTTCTGATTTGATAAAGGCTTTAAGTTTTGCTTCAAAATATATATATCTGTAATGAGAAAAATAAAGACAAACTTTTTGTAATAAGTCTATTTCTTCCCTCAAACTTTCTTACTACTAACTTTCAGTATCTGTACCTCCTATTTGATTTCTTTCTACTCTTTAAGTTTATTCTTATTTTCACCATTAATCTCAAATTATCTCCCAAATTTTTCATCCACTGATTTAAAATATAGAAATTCTTAATTCTATATATATTTTTAACTTAGAATAGCTGTAAGTTTACAGAAACATCATGCAGAGGGTATGGCATTCCAATATACTCCCATGCCACACACACAGTTTTCCCTATTGTTAACATTTTGCTTTAGTGTGGTACCTTTGTTATAGCTGATGGAACAACATTATTCTTAATCCTATTTTTAATAGTAACTTCTGGATTTATATTGTCTTCAATGACAAAATGTTTAGCCTTGGAAACCTTTATTTTTCAATACAAGTTAGGGCAACATCTAAATTAGATACTTCCACTGTTTAAAAATCTCCTTTTTCTCATGAGGCTTACTGGTACATTATTCTTATTTTCATACCAATTACTGTCACAGAATATCATTTCACAATTCACTTTAAAAATGCTGGGACAATCAAAATTGCCAAAAATCACAATGCAATGATCTGAACTACACCATTATTTAAGTTTAAAAATAAAGACATTAAAAAAAACTAAAAAAAAAAGACAAATTCAGAAAAAGAGAGTAAATTAGAGATTACCAGAGCTTCAGGGGAGGAGGAATGGGGAGTTATTGCTTAATGGGTACAGAGTTTCTGTTTGGGGTGATGGAAAGGTTTTGGTAATGAATGATGGCAATAATAACACAATATTGTAAATGTAAGTATGTCGCTAAATTGTACATGTAAAAATGGTTAATGTGGCAAATTCTATGTTTTTTAAAACATAAATATGTTGTCACAAAGAAAAACAACAAATTAAAAAATAATAAGTACATGCAGCAGTAGTAATGGCCATCTGCCTTTGACTTGATTAAAAAAGAGCTATCATCCATGTTATCCTTTTCTGAAAATACACTAAGTCCCTGATTTCTATTTCAAAGAAAACAAGCCCAAAACGTATGATCCTTTCTATAAATAGTGTATTTTAAGGAAGGTAAAACTCACCAATCTGTGTGCCATTGGCAGTTAGGAACCACTGAAGTGCCATAAATAAATGTTTACTACAACAGTTACAAGGTACAAAATGGAATCCATGATTTTAAAGTTATACATTATTTATACAGTAACACAAAAATATGCAGTTGTATTATTAACTGGTATTCAGTAACAAATATAAAATTAATACAAATTCATATAGCTGTTATTCAGAAGTTCGTAGCATACGTAAACAGGAAAGAAGTAAAGAAAGGAAACGATGGCTGCATAACATTACCTATGGTAAGGAGTGCTAGGTTCATCTATTTTCATTAAGCCATAGTCTTTGTCTGCTGGATGATATGTTGCCAGGATGTTCATTTCATCCCACTTCTGGGATTTTTTACTAAAATTAAAAAGAAAAAAAAATTTTCTCCAATATGATAAAAGGTCAAAAAGTTACACATCTAAATACACAAATATCCATATTCTACTTTTCAAGTTTATGTGACTGCTAACCTCTATTTTCATTTATACTTTCTTAGAATAAGAATTGATTTAGTGGAAAAGAGATAAATTACAATAAATTGTCTTCATTTGGCCTATAGAATTAATAACAGCAAAAACTGAAAATCTATACATTGCTTGTTCTCAGTAGTTTAGAATTTTGACTTACGCTATGCCAGTCTGCTAAAAATCTTAACGTGAATATTTCCTTGGCTTACTTTCTTCAGGGATATCCATAACAATCAAAAGAATCAGAATGTAAAACTACAGGGAGAATGCCATTACATTCTAACACAACAAATAAAGAATTAGGTTGAAGTAAAATTATAGCTCAGTTTTTAAAATTTAGAAAACTTGGAAGTTGCTAAGAAATGATGTATACAGATTATCTGGAATAAATCTACTTAAGAGAAACAGAAATGCTTTATTTGTGCTTTAGGAGCATCTTTTAACATTCATTCAGCAAAGTACTTGCACAATTCTTAAGGTGCTCGATAATTAAGTATCTTAATTACAAATCCTTCTCATCTACTCTAAAAAGGACCTTGAAGGCCCCTCTACCGGTCAATAATACTTTGTTAGATACAGAGTCTGTGACTTATGTATTTAAAACAAAAAGTGCTTTAAAAGGAATCAGTGATGCAGATTTTATAGTTTCAAATTCCTTCTTGCATTTTGTTCAGATTGGTGAGGTTATTACTACAGATTTTTTCAATTCTCCTAAATCTTCCAATACTCTGTATGAAGAATGACACACTTATCATTTAATGTCATATTCCCTTCCCCATGGGCTTAAGTGGATTTGCTGAGTCATCTTAAAAATTACACATGCCCACTAATGGCAGCTGAACCCTACTTCATGCTCTCTTCCTTTCTACCTTGAAGGACCCAAAGGGTTCCTTTTCAGACTTAATATTTTTGACTACAACTTTCTTTCAATTCTTAAACCTTATATTTTCTCAACAGGCAAGGGTAAAAGGTTGACCCAGACAGATATTCCACAGATGACTTAAGACTACAACTTTCACTGTTCCTTAAAAAATAACCTGTCAGAAGTTGTTGCCTAATATCTTCCCACCACAAAATAGGAAAATCTTTAAAGCTTGTAAGAAGCTAAAATTAAGACATATATAGGTTATTGATTTCTAGACATAGAAACTAGACTTCTTTGTTTTTTAAAGATTGCTTGTTTATTCATTCAGCATGGACGTCAAATTAATTTCCACTCAATATGCTTGACGTTTCAACTAATCAAATGTTACTAGAAAAAAAAAGTCACACGATTGAACTAGACTAAGTCTACATAGAAATTGCTCTTTACAATATTTATTTCTTCAGATGCCTAGCTTGATTGTCTCTCACAGCTGGTCTTGTGAGAGAAAAAAAAATTTAACTGGGAAGCAGATACTTAAGGTTCAATTTCAGTCACCCTTCATAAATTCTGTGACTACTGGCAAGTCCAATAAACATCCCTTCTTGAATTGTCTTTATGTGGAAATTATAATAAAACAGAATATTAACAACAGTCCTTCTTACAATATAAGATTGTTGAAAATCAAATGAAATACATCTGTGAAACCAAATTACAAAAGCACCAAAAAACTATAAGGAGTTCTGATGGTTTTAAAATCTGAAGTATTGGGCTAAATATCTTGAAACATGATCTCTCTTAGCACTGTATGGTACAGGCTTAGATAAAGCATTCTGAAAAGTTTAAATTGCTTTTGTATTAAATTCCTTTACTTTCACCCTGTAAGACTCAAATTAAAAATTATTCTGAAATATTTAAGGTATTCCACAGAATGAGTATTTTTCTTAAATAGCAGTTTTCTATTTCTGATTAATCTATAGTTTTAGAAATTTTATTTTGCTAAACAGCTCTATTATCTACAAATTCAGAAAGCAAATGATGCGGTCTGCGCATGGCCACATCCTGTCTAAGAGAACCACTTCCAAAGATTTAAGAAGATAGCAGAAATGATCAAGGAGCTTCATAACAATATTAAGTCTGAATCAGAATTACAAAAGCAAAAGTAAAACTTTCATAAAACTTGTTTTAGTAGACTGTCCTGTTAAGATTCCCTATTACAAATACTGTAAAAGGAAATCAGCACATCCCCCTTTATATAAAGTTTAAAAGCAGGCAAAACTCAAGTGTTTAGGGATGTATATCTAAGTGATCACCACAGTGGTTACTATTACAGGAAAGGAGAAGACTGAATGAGAAGGGGAAAGAACATTTCTGAGGTGATGTTCAAGGTGGTGGTTACATGGGTGCTCAGCTACATTTACATTTAATACACTCTTGTGTGTACTACATTACATTATTAAAAAAAATAAACACACATTAATGACCCTACTAATTACAAAGTAGAAAAAGTTATTTCCTAATGATAAGAATACTGAATGAAAAGTAACAATTTGTCATCATTACTGCTTAAGCTAGAAAAAGAATGAAAATGGATGTTTGGAGTTTAAAAGGTATCTTTCTTGGGTTAACACAACATCCTGTAAATCTGTTTTATAAGATAATGATAGAAAAAAAAAAACTATACATAGAATTAAGAATAAAATCTACTAATCACAATCCCAGTACTTTAAACTACTAGGAATGTTCATTTCTACATATTCTTTCCATACTCTATTAAATAATATAAATGAAAACACAATAGTTATAAATATACATATGTTTTATAAGCTATTTGTTTTCTAGACTATCATTTTGATGGCTGCATAATATTTAATAATAAACTACTCAATGCTATTTATATTGAATCCCAATGTTTTCCTATTTTACAGTAAGGCAGAAATGATCTTGTTTCTGCATTTCTAGTCAATGATATTTTTAGGACAATGTGCTAGGACAGGCATTTCTGGGTTAGAGTTTATGAAGAGCTTCATAGCTCACTCCATGGAGCCAGAGAGTCTTTTTTTTCAAAGAGAGAACTATTTGTAACGTCCTCAACATTACCAAAAAGTTGACAAGACTGTGTATTTCTGTGTATATGTGTTTCATCTACTTCAGCAAGCATACAACAGAACTAAAGAGTTTTGTTTCTTTGCTCATTACCAAATAAATATGAAAAAAAGTGCTTATTTTACTTTCCTCATGTGAATAGATGTTTATATTTTTTCCCTATTTACCAGAAACATTCTCTTATAAGGTTGAGTGAATTCGATACATTTATATAAACCACTGTAAACACAACTCCAATTTTTCTCCCTATTTTATTTTTCACCGTAAAGAGAATACAAAGGTCTGTATGTTCAAAGCCTCAATCTCTTCCATTTCCTTAATGCAACACTAAGAAAAAGAAAGCTTTAGAATTATTTAGATTCACGATATCTTTGAATTCTTAGATGGAAAATAGTGAAGCTGAAGAAACTGTCAGCAGAGGATATTGGATATGGAAATTAGCATCTCCCTAAAGCTTTGGTAGAATGAACATTAGCTTTATGAAACTGATGGAATGAACCTGAGTTTGAATCCCAATGCCATCATAAACTGTTTGATCTTCACTGCATTAGTATCTGTAAACACAAAAATTGGGCACTACCACTAATATCACAGATTTGCAATGAGGATGAAAGCACTGGCTGGTTTCAGCACCCCCCACCCGTTCTTGGGTGACTGTTTTTCTACAGTCTAAATCTGGTCTTGAAAAAGTCACTCCTTATTACTTTCACTTTGTTAGCTCAGATGCCATCTCAAAGACCAAGATGTACTTCTTGTTGCTGTGACTTGCTTGTTTAATAGTTTTAGCTGTGCTTGGAGAAGGAGGATTTTGCTACAAGGTGATTAACTCCACATTTCAAGAAATGGTTTCTCCTTTAAGATTCAACTTAGGTAGGTGGATCAAGTACAAAACTTCCAAGTCTGAAACCGTTACTGAACAATTAAAGTAAGACTTAATAATAAAAGCAATTGCAAGCAAGCAAAAAGTCATTTTTGTAAAACATTTTATTTTATTCGGTAAGCCTTTGACTATTTCACACCCCTTTATAGACAGAAACAGACACATTTAAAGCATGCTTATACATTTTTTTTTTTTTTTTTTTTTAAACATGTGCAGGCACCAGGAATCAAATCTGGGTCTCTGGCATGGCAGGCGAGAATTTTGCCTGCTGAGCCACCATGGCCCGCCCTAAAGCACACTTTTATCTTAAACTATATTAGACAAAATTAAAGCACAATTTTTTTTGAGGCAGAATTTGCCTGTGTTACCTAAGACCACTACAGAATTTGAATTGCATAGACTAATGGACTCCAAAGCAGATTATATAAAACCAGTCTTGAGGTATAGGAGAAATTAGATTACCCTATTTATTTCTATTAGAATAAAACTAACATTTCAGGGTGAAGAACTGGGTTAAACACTTTAATTAACTAATCCAATACTTAAACTAAGACACAGATATAATAACTAACTTACCCCAAATCAAAGCTAGGAAGTGGGAGACAGGATTTGAATCCAAGCAATCTAGCTCCAGAACCAGTACTCGACTCTTAACCACTAAGCCATAGTACTTCTCACAACACAGACTATAGTGATAGTTAATACAATATTTTCATCAATTCCAAAACACCCATTTTCACATTTTAACATTTCTGAAAACAGGATATGTCTTAAAATGGAAGGCACGTTATAATCTCGGCAGAGGTTTTTCTTTCTGGGTGGCACATAAAATCATGGTTTATCTTAGAATCAATGAAGTCTTGTTTTAGGTGAACTACACATACATACTTGTTAAATGTGTTGTTAGACCTTCACAAGTTGTGTACTATATTCACAATCATAGGACCTGACAATGGTGTTCAAACTAGTTGAACAGTGTGTTATAAAGTACTGATGTTTATTTATGTGTAGAATTTACAGATTCAATCTATTAAGAGAATGAAGATATCAGATTAAAAAAAAAACACCAACAATGATTTAATCAGTTCTGACTAGAACTGGATAAAAAAGGAAATAGAAATGCTTAAGATTATTTGAAATATGGTTTTACATGAATCTCATTTTAAGTGTATATTGTGCTTTGAGATACCAAATGATAGTAGTAAACGTACATAACTTATAAACAAACATGAAGTATCTGAATTTTTTTCTGTACTAAAAAGAATGCGCAATCAAAAAGGCTAGACCATTAGAACACACAACTCAATTTCTGACCTTAAAAAAAATTCCTTTGTAACATCTCTTTACATAACAGAGCCTCATAACTATGGGAGTGCAGAAAAAAAAAAAAGACCCCTGCATTTTACATGATAAAGGCATCAATCTAATTTATTAGATCTGTGGTCATTTTCATTTTAATATGAGATTCTTTTGCCGTGTTATACTTCGTTCTGACGTTTCAAGTTAGACCAATATTATACTACCTTTATTAGTTTCTGAATTGTAAGTGCATTGTAATTGCAAGAGCTATTTACTTTCAATACTTTTTATATGGAAGGGGGGACTATTGGTTGTAATTAAAATAAACATTACAAAAAGTTTGTTTAAAACATATTCAACTATGTTCTAATTGTTTCTGTTCAAAGAGGCTATAAAGTGACTAATGTTGCTCCATGAGCTGTGACTTTCAGTTTCTTTGCTTTACAGTCATGTAACACTTGTCATGAACAAGCCCGCCCCTTTTTACACTTAGAACCAAACATCATGAACCTCAATGAATGAGGGCAGCTTCCTTTGAAGACAGGACTATAACCCTCTAATTATACAAGTCAATTAAAGTTGCCCACCTTACAAAAAGGCCCCTTTTAAGTAAATCTGCACTGCCAGCAGTTCCTAAAGGAGCCCTATGTGGGTGTATGAGTCTAGGATAGTGGCTGAAATAAAACCTGGAAGTAACCCCAGTCACTTGCAGAGAGTGAAGGCAACCCAGAGTAGCGCCAGGAGAGGGTACGAAAGATCAAAGCTGAGAACAAGCAGAAGTTAAGGGAGATGAAAAAGAGGAAAATAAGCCAGTTGGAAGCTTTTCAAAAAGAAATTCACACTGGAGAAGAGCTAAAGAACATAAGAGAACCATGCTCTTGCTGCTTAAGACCCTGGAGCTGCACTGGGGCCTTCTATAGTTGTTGCTGTTTACACTGCCTTGTACTTCCTGCTACAGATTTATCTTAGTGAGATTGTTTGATAAATCCCATGGTTTACAACCCCCCCCCCCCCCCCCACAGCCCCATTTGAAGCAACTTACCTCAAATTGAGGTTTGAAAAGTAGGCTGTTGGGGAATGTAAGAAGAGTCAAGCACCCAAAAGAAGGTAGGAGTGGGAAGGTGAGATCTAAACTGCTACTTAATGTTTTCTATGTTACACAAATCCCCATAAATTTACTACCACCAAGTAGTAGTTCCTTCTATGGTCCTAAACTAAATTAGTTCCTTAATACAGATGTGTCCTAGTTTCAACATTCTAATACTACATGAACATCCTTATTTTTGCTTCATGACTTTACAAATTTCACATAACTTTTCTATGCCTTATTTCCAGAAAGCGAAGTCCTTAATTTTTTTTAGTATCTTATAACACTCCAGCCCCACCGAGCTTTTAACCTACATGTATATTTTACACTACATACTGTGCTGCAACTTTTTTTTTCAATGAGCACTGCACCTTGGATATCTTTTCCTGTCTGTTCATAAACACGTACTTCAATCTTTTTTAAAGGCTAGTGCATTGTTCTATTGTACAAATGTACTATAATTAATATTTCACCAGTCTTTATTAACGGACGTTGGATTGCTTCCAATTATTTACTATTACACACAATGCTTTGGCTCACCATCTTTTGCATGGGCATGCAAGAGCAACTAAAAAAATCACTGGATCATTTTAAGTTGCTCCTCTAGAAGCACTTTACTTGCAGATGCAAAATTAATTAGCAATAATCAGCTTTCCGTAAAATAAAAATCAAGGATCTGCAATTTCGGTTTCTCTTAGTAGAGAGATGACAAGCCTAGAACCTAAGAGAGTGAAGCATCATGTTTTGATAATATTTACGTAAAAAAGAATAATCGTAGAAGATAAGCAATAAGAAAAATGGGGACATGGTCTTTTTTTTGGCGTCTCTCATCAGCTTGCGTCTAGATCTCAGAGTTCTCAAGCCAAGAAAATACGCTTTTATTATAGATGAATTTTAGATACTTCGGATATGAGGTTAAGAAATAAAAGCTTAACAGATGAAGCTTTGAAACTTCAATTTGATTCTTAAACGTTACCAATTCCCCAAAGTTCAAGATCATAAGTTTGTTCTTAAAATATTATACATGAGTGCACTTTTTTTTCTTTTTTAAAAGGAAAAACACGATAAACATCATCGCTCCTTTAAAAGCCTTCTTAAAAAGCACTCGCAGCCAGGCCGAAAAAGGGGAGAGACCTGAGCGGCGCTGAAGCCGCATCCCCGGAGCCGCGGCCGGGTGCTCGGGGTCGGTAACGGGGCTGGTGGGCGAGGCCACCCGGGCCGGAAAGGAGTGGCTTCCCCCGGGAGACCCGGGAGACGAGCCGCCGACCTTCCTGGCTCTCACCTCAGCTCTTCATCGACACTCCCGCCGGGCTGCTCGGCCGAAGCCAACACAGAGGAAGTCGCAGAGCTCTTGTTCTTCAAGATCCCCTTGATGGGCCGGTGAGAGGCCGTCGAGGCCGCCATTGCCCGCCGATCCGGCTGTCGGCTCAGTGTCGCAGCTTGGCGCGGGCTCGAGGAAGGGAAAGGACAGACGTGAGCAAGGACCCTCCAGGCAGTCACGGAGCCCGCTCGAGGCTAAGGCGGCCGCACCTGCTAGCACAGAGACGGCTACCGGCGTCGCTGTCACGACACAACGACCCCGAAGCCGCAGCCGACCCCGCGCGGCTGGCAACCAGTCGCGCGCCCTCGGCGGCCGGCACCTTCACGGCGTCCGGCGAAGAGAGGCCGGCTTAGTACCCCGGCGCGGGAACGACGCCGACGCCAAAAGCAAGCAGACCCGCCCTCTCGCGATATCTAGGCGGGGCGAGAACAAAACCAAACTCCTCGCCCCGCCCGCTGCCGGCCCACTGTCTTTCCGCTTACCCCTCCCACGGGGGGAGGTTCAAGGCTTCTCTACAGGGTTTTACTGCTCTCCAAGCACTCATATCCCTACCACCTTATTAAGTCGGTATTGCTGTTTCTATTTTGTGACTCGGCAGACGGGCTCAGAGGTGATACCACTGACCAAAGATGTAGCTGACTCAGAGAATTGAATACAATGTACCTCTTCCCTTCCATTTAAACGGAATAAAAACTCCCTATTATAAAATCATGGAATATCAGCATTGGAATGGTCCTTAGAGACCTATTATGAAGTCATAGAATACTGGCATTGGAATAATCTAAGATTGTCGTTTTACTATTGGAGAAGCTGACCGACAGAGGGGAAGTGACTGGCCGTCTCCACATAGCCCATCCAGCACACAGTCATAGAACTTGAGGCTTCTGACGTCTAGTCTGGTGCTTTGCATCTACCATGTCGCCTTCCCATTGGTAAAACTGTGGAAGGTATTGCTGGCAGAAGTTCCTAGAACTGTGATTTGTAATCTGATCCATAAAATATCTTCTAGGGAATTCATTTAAGATAACCATTTGTCCAACACTGACTGAAATAGGCCAAAAGCCTTGGGAACCGGATAGGTTTTCAGGCGAAGAGTTCAAATTGAGAAAATGAAAGAACCCTCCCCCTATTATTTTGTGTTTGGGTGTGAATGAAAAGCATGAGAGAGAACTTTCATAAGAAAGAAGGAGAGAGCTTCTGGTTGAGAGGTGCTGTGCATATTGTGAGGAGTAGAAGTGGGTTCTATGGAGTATATGAAAGGGCAGAAGTTTGAAGATTTGAAGCCTTAGAACAATTGCATAATTTTGCTGCATCTAAAGTCCAGAGTCAAGCTAGCATCTGTAGAGGTGGTGGTGTCCATGCAGTGCAGGACCAGGAGTTGTACAGATGGGAAAAATGAAGGTCTCAGAGGTTAAGCACTCCCACCCCAGTCTCTTATCACCCGACACTTTTCTACCACCCATTCCTAATCAGGCCTCTTCATAATCTTTGCAGCAAGCCAGAGAAGAGCAGGTTGGGTGACCAAGAACTGCCTTCTCCAACATACCAGCTCCTCTATAGATTCATGGGTTACTAGGTCTGGAAGGGACTTTGCCAAGCACTCCTACCAGGTAGCAATTTGGCATCTTCTTGAACATCCCCAGTAGCCAGGAGCTTGCCATTTCCCAACACAGCTCATTTTATATTTGGACAGCTCTGACTCAGAAGTTCTTTCTTAGTCTTAGCTGACACCTGGTTGCCAGCAACATCTGGTGTCAGGGGACAGAGAGGATATGGACAGGGTGAAGGGTGCTACCTTATTTTACTCTGATGGCAGAAATCTCATCTCCTTTAACACAGGCTCCTGTGGCTTAGGCAACAACAGTTGGTTCTGTATTCTTGGGACTCTGCTCCCCAGGACTGACTATAAGCAACTATCTTGTTTTCATTGTCTGGCACTCAGCCCCTGGCTGAGTTCCTGGCATGGAACAGGGCCTTAGTAAGGGAATGAATCCTGAATGGAGATGAGAATGGGGTAAGTAAACAAGAAGGGAAAGAAGGGAAACAACTTTGGCAGCCACAGAGCTGAATGTGCTCCCCCAGGGATTTCCCCAGTTGGAGTCTAAAGTGGCTCCACAGCCATTCTTTTTTTTTTTTCTAACATGAAATTTATTTCTTATTTCAAAAATTAAAATATCCACATTATAGAACAATCAAAAGACAGAAAAGCAGAATGAACAGAAACCCTCATATCTTTAGAAATGTATTTAATATTTACATTAAATGCTATGTATAAATTTTTTTTATTAGAGAAGTTGTAGGTTTATAGAAAAATCCTGCAGAAAATAGTTTCTATATACCTACCTCTATCATTAACATTTTGCCTGTGTGGTACCTTTGTTACAACTGATGAAAGAATATTATTATAATTGTACTAACTATAGTTCATAGTTTACATTAGGGTTCACTGTTCATGCTGTATAGTCCTATGCTGTTATTGTTTTAACGTTTTAAAATTGTGAAATAGAACATATATACACAAAAGTAATAAATTTCAAACTGTATTTTAACGAGTAGTTATAGAACAGACATCAGACTTTGGTATGGGTTACGGTTCCACAATTCCAGGCTTTTCCTCTAGCTGCTTCAAGACACTGGAGACTAAATGAAATATCAATATGATTCAGCAGTCATACACATCTGTTAAATCCTATCTTTTCTATTATAACTCTTCCTTCTCCTTTGATCCTTCTTCTGATCTTCAGGGATATTAGGGCTATGCCCATTCTAACTTTTTCATGTTGGAAAGGGCTGTTGACAGTATAGGATAACTTGACAGCTGCCATCTCCCTTCCTGAGTCCCCAAAGGAACTCTCCTTCCCTGTCAGGATTACTTGTCAGCGGTGGTAATCCTATTTTCAAGGAAATACACAAAACTTCCCTTCATGTGTTCTAAATTATTGGGCAGACTTGCTTTGTTCCTGCTTGGACCCAGCAGTTACCACCTTGAACCTGTGACTAGGCCCCTAATTAAGCATTGCCTTGCTTTGAGACCCTCTAATGAAAAGAGCTACCGTGGTATGATGTAAGGTGTTTTATTACAGTTAATAAAACAAAATAAAAAAACAGTCGATGGTTCCTGAAGAACCTTGAAAAAAATGTTTGCCCCAATAAAAATAAAAAGAACTTTTGTCTCTTTGTAAGATTTCTACCACTCCCAGCTCCACTAAAAGGTAATGCAGATGAAGAGGACTTCCTTAATATTTAAAAAAACAATGAAATATTAATTTGGCCACAAGATTGCAAGTGCCAGCCCAGCTTCTCCCTGTATTTTTCAGTGTGGTGCAGAAAAAAATTTCCAAATGCTTCTAAACAGAATTCTCCTCCTATACCTCTGCCATAATATGCTCTTTACAGAAATTCATCTAGACCAAATAGCCAATGCACTGAATTTGGCTGAATTTATGTTACATTTTCTGTATGTTGAGAGTTTGGCTGCCGAGAGATGGATTGCGGATGGAATCTTCCATTCTGGTTACAGTGTCTGGAAGTAGCTATTGTGCGCAAGGCAAATTCACAGTTTAAAAATATATACATAAAAACAAAAAAAAAAAAGAAAAAAAATATATATATAAGTTTAAGGATTATCAAACAATATTGCTGTTCTCTTTTGAAGACTTTTTTATGGTAGCCCAAACCAATGCAACATATTAAAAGAAAGAGATGCTTTTACTGTACCTCCTTATGTGGCTGAGTAAGTTGGTTACTATGCTTATTGCAACAGGCTTCTAAGGCCACCACCTCTTGGCTTCCCACCAAAAACAGAGTTCCAAATGTACAAATGCTTCCACGGCCGGCTCCACCTAGCCTACCTAAGACATCAGCCAGGTTTCACTGAGCAGGGAAGTGGATAGTGCTCCTTCCCTCCACCCCACATTTGGAAAAATACCCAGAGGTTGTGACTTAATGACCACTGAGTCAGTAGCAGCTCTTTGCTTGCCAAGAATGGCACATTGTTCTTTTCCTTTTCAGGTAATCCTCCACAGGATGGGAAAATTATGGATTTTATAACACATGGTAGAAAAGGCAAAATTATTTAAACAAACTACGAAAAGTATTTTTAAAAGAGAGAGAAAGCTAATGCTTTGATTTACAACAATTTACAACAATTTTCTATTGATTCTCTTCCCAGTAAAGACATTGATTAAGAAAATCACTTAACCTCACCACAAAAGCCTCAAAGATGCCCAAATACTTATCTGAAAAGACTCACAGCATATGCACACCTGTTGGATATACAGATGTTTCATTAGTTCCTAGATATTTCCTGACCCTTTAAACATGATTGTTAAATTCAGGGAATCTAGAGAAATACTTACTTTTTCAAAACTTATCAGACAAAAACCTGGAAAGGGAAAAGAAGGTAGGGTAAGTAGTAAGTGCTTTAGAATGGAAAATAGGAAGTGTGAATTTTTTTTATTAATTTTTTAAAAATATAACAACAGACATCTTAACGTATGATCATTCCATTCTACATATATAATCAGTAATTCACAATATCATCACATAGTTGCATATTCATCATCATGATAATTTCTTGGAACACTTGCATCAATTCAGAAAAAGAAATAAAAAGAAAACAGAAAAAAATTCATACATACCATATCCCTTGCCGCTCCCTTTCATTGATTACTAGCATTTCAATCTACTAAATTTATTTTAAAATTTGCTCCCCCTATTATTTATTTTTATTCCATATGTTTTACTATCTGTTATAATGTAGATAAAAGGAGCATCAGACACAAGGTTTTCACAATCACACAGTCACATTGTGAAAGCTATATCATTATGTAATCATCTTCAAGAAACATGGCTACTGGAACACAGATCTACATTTTCAGGCAGTTCCCTCCAGCCTCTCCATTACATTTTGACTAAAAAGGTAATATCGATTTAGTGTGTAAGAATAACCTCCAGGATAACCTCTCGACTATGTTTGGAATCTCTCAACCATTGACACCTTATCTTGTCTCATTTTGCTCTTCCCCTTTTTGGTTGAGAAGCTTTTCTCAATCTCTTGATGCTGAGTCCCAGCTCATTCTAGGATTTCTGTCCCACGTTGCCAGGAAGGTCCACACCCCTGGGAGTCATGTCCCACATAGAGAGGGGGAGGGTGGTAAGTTTGCTTGTTGTGTTGGCTGGAGAGAGAGGCCGCATCTGAGCAACAAAAGAGGTTCTCTTGAGGGTGACTCTTAGGTCTAATTTTAAGTTGGCTTGACCTATCCTTTTCGGGTTTAAGTTTCACCTGAACAACCCCCAAGATTGGGGGCTCAGCCTATTGCTTTGGTTGTCCCCACTGCTTGTGAGAATAGCAAGAATTCTCCACTTGGGGAAGTTGCATTTCCTCCCTTTCTCACCATTCCCGGAAGGGGACTTTGCAAATACATTTTCACTCACTGTTCAAATCACTCTGGGATTTACTGGGACATCACTCTGGACAAACCTACAAGATCTTATGCCCTATTCAAGGTTCCATGTATTTATGGTGTTCAATTAAACTGTCGACCTAAGTTATATTAGGAACTGCACTAGTCAAAATATAAATTTTGTACCAAATAAACATTTTTTGCTGTCACGCATAAGTTAAAGTTTTTAAATATTAATTACCATCTATTTTCAACACTCTGCAGTATTGACATTCCTTTGTTCTTCCTCATGCAAAAACATTTTTAAATTTGTACATTTAGTCACTATCATTATACACTCTAGGCATTCCTAGATTATACCATCTCAGTCTTTATTGTCTATCTTTCTTTCTGATTTCATTTGTGCCCTCAGCCCTCCTCCCTCTATCATTCTAACATTCAGTTTCATTGAGTGTTTTAACATAATTGTATTACAGTTAGGTAGTATTCTGGTGTCCATTTCCAAGTTTTTACATTCAGTCCTGTTGCACAATCTGTATCCCTTCAGTTCCGATTACCCAATGTCTAACCCTATTTCTATCTCCTGATGGTCTCTGTTACCAATGAAATTCTCTAAGTTTATTCACTAATGTCAATTCATGTCAGTGAGACCATACAGTATTTGTCCTTTTGTTTCTGGCTAATCTCACTCAGCATAATGTCCTCAAGGTCCATTCATGTTGTTACATACTTCATAACTTTATTCTGTCTTACAGCTGCATAATATTCCATCATATGTATATACCAGTTTGTTTAGCCACTCATCTGTTGATAGACATTTTGGCTGTTTCTGTCTCTTTGTAATTGTAAATAATGCTGCTATAAACATTGGTTTGCAAATGTCCATTTGTGCCCTTGCCCTCATGTCCTCTGAGTAGATACCTAGGAATGGTATCACCGGGTCGTATGGCAATTCTATATTTAGCTTTTTGAGGAACCACCAAACTGCCTTCCACAGCGGTTGTACCATTTGACATTCCCACCAACAGTGGATAAGTGTGACTCTTTCTCCACATCCTCTCCAGCACTTGTCATTTTCTGTTTTATTGGTAATAGCCATTCTGGTGGGTGTGAGATGATATCTCGTTATGGTTTTGATTTGCATTTCTCTAATAGCCATGGAAGTTGAACATCTCTTCATGTGCCTTTTGACCATTTCTATTTCCTCTTCTGAGAAGTGCCTGTTCAAGTCTTTTGGCCATTTTGTAAATGTCTTTTTGTTGTTTAGTTGAACAATCTCTTTATAAATTCTGGATACTAAACTTTTATCTGATATATCGTTTCCAAATATTGTTTCCCATTGTGTAGGCTGTCTTTTCACTTTCTTGATGAAGATCTTTTATGCGCAAAAGTGTTTAATTTTGAGGAGTTCCCACTTATTTATTTATTTCTTCAATGCTCTTGCTTTTGGTGTAAGGTCTAAGAAACCACCTCCTAGTATAAGATTTATAAGATATTTCCCTACACTTTCTTCTAACAGTTTTATGGTCTTATATCTAATGTTTAGGCCTTTGATCCATTTTGAGTTAATTTTTGCATAGGGTGTGAGATATGGGTTCTCTTTCATTCTTTTGCATATAGATATCCAGTTCTCTAGGCACCATTTATTGAAGAGACTGTTCTGTCCCAGGTGAGTTGGCTTAACTGCCTTATCAAAGATCAATTACCCATAGATGAGAGGGTCTATATCTGAACACTGTCTTCTATTCCATTGGTCAGTATATCTATCTTTATGCCAGTACCATGCTGTTTTTACCACTGTAGTTTCATAATAGGCCTTAAAGTCAGGTAGCGTGAGACCTCCAACTTCATTTTTTTTCCTCAGGAATCTTTTAGCTATTCGGGGCACTCTGCCCTTCCAGATAAATTTGGTTATTGTTTTTCTGTTTCTGAAAAGTAAATTTGTGTATTTTAATTGGTATTGCATTGAATTTGTAAATCAATTTAGGTAGAATTGACATCTTAACTATATTTAGTCTTCCAATCCATGAACCCAGTATGCCCTTCCATATATTTAGATCTTCTGTGACTTGTTTTAACAATTTCTTGTAGTTTTCTTTGTATAGGTCTTTTGTCTCTTTAGTTACATTTATTCCTAAATATTTTATTCTTTTGGTTGCAATTGTAAATGGAATTCTTTCCTTGATTTCCCCCTCAGATTGTTCATTATTAGTGTATAGAAACACTACAGATTTCTGAGTGTTGATCTTGTAACCTGCCACTTTGCTGTACTCATTTATTAGCTCTAGTAGTTTTGCTGTGGATTTTTCAGGGTTTTCAACATATAGTATCATATCATCTGCAAACAGTGAGAGTTTTACTTCTTCCTTTCCAATTTTGATGCCTTGTATTTCTTTTTCTTGTCTAATTGCTCTGGCTAGAACTTCCAACACAACTGTTGAATAATAATGGTGATAGTGGGCATCCGTGTCTTGTTCCTGATCTCAGGGGGAAAGTTTTCAGTTTTTCCCCATTGAGGGTGATGTTAGCTGTGGGTTTTTCATATATTCCCTTTATCATGTTGAGGAAGTTCCCTTCTATCCCTATTCTTTGAAGTGTTTTCAACAGGAAAGGATGTTGAATTTTGTCAAATGCCTTCTCTGCATCAATTGAGATGATCATGTGATTTTTCTGCTTTGATTTGTTGATATGGTGTATTACATTAATTGATTTTCTTATGTTGAACCATCCTTGCATACCTGGGATGAATCCTACTTGATCATGGTGTATAATTCTTTTAATGTGCTGCTGGATTAGATTTGCTAGAATGTTGTTGAGGATTTTTGCATCTATATTCATTAGAGAGATTGATCTGTAGTTTTCTTTTTTTGTAGTATCTTTGCCTGGTTTTGGTATGAGGGTGATGTTGGCTTCATAGAATGAATTAGGTAACTTTCCCTCCACTTCAATTTTTTTGAAGAGTTTGCACAGGATTGGTACTAATTTTTTCTGGAATGTTTGGTAGAATTCACATGTGAAGCCATCTGGTCTTGGACTTTTCTTTTTGGGGAGCTTCTTAATGACTGATTCAATTTCTTCACTTGTGATTGGTTTGTTGAGGTCGTCTATTTCTTCTCAAGTCAATGGTGGTTGGTCATCCCTTTCTAGAAAGCTGTCCATTTCATCTACATTGTTGAATTTATTGGCATAAAGTTGTTCATAGTATCCTCTCATTACTTCCTTTATTTATGCAGGGTCAGTCATTATGTCTCCTCTTCCATTTCTGATCTTATTTATTTGCATCCTCTCTCTTCTTCATTTTGTCAACCTCGCTAAGGGTCCATCAATCTTACTGATTTTCTCATAGAACCAACTTCTGGTTTTGTTGATTTTCTCAATTGTTTTCATGTTCTCAATTTCATTTATTTCTGCTCTAATATTCATTATTTCTTTCCTTTTGTTAGCTTTGGGGTTAGTTTGCTGTTCTTTCTCTAATTCTTCCAAGTGGACAGTTAATTCCTCGATTTTTGCCCTTTCTTCTTTTTTGATATAGGCATTTAGGACAATAAATTTCCCTCTTAGCACTGCCTTTGCTGCATCCCATAAATTTTGATTTGTTGTGTTTTCATTTTCATTTGCCTCGAGATATTTACTGATTTCTCTTGTAATTTCTTCCTTGACCCACTGGTTGTTTAAGAGTGTGTTTTTGAGCCTTCATATATTTGTGAATTTTCTGGCACTCTGCCTATTATTGATTTTCAACTTCATTACTTTATGATCTGAGAAAGTGCTTTGTATGATTTCAATCTTTTTAAATTCATTGAGACTTGCTTTGGAACCCAGCATATGGTCTATCCTTGAGAATGATCCATGAGCACTTGAGAAAAAGGTATATTCTGCTATTGTGGGGTGTAATGTTTTATAAATGTCTGTTGTCTAGCTCATTTATTGTATTATTAAAATTCTCTGTTTCATTAATGATCTTTTGTCTAGATGTTCTGTCCATTGATGAAAGTGTGGAATTGAAGTCTCCAACCATTATGGTAGATGTGTCTATTTCTCTTTTCAGTGTTTTCCTCATGTATTTTGGGGCATTCTGGTTTGGTGCATAAATATTTATGATTGTTATGTCTTTTGTTGAATTGTTCCTTTTATTAATACATTGTGCCCTTCTTCGTCTCTTTTAACTGTTTTACATTTGTAGTCTAATTTGTTGGATATTAATACAGGTACTCCTGCTCTTTTCTGATTATTATTTGCATTAAATATCTTTTCCCAACCTTTCATTTTCAACCTATGTTTATCCTTGGGTCTAAGATGTGTTTCTGTAGACAGTATATAGATGGGTCCTGTTTTTTTAATCCATTCTGCCAGTCTTTATCTTTTGATTGGGGAGTTTAATCCATTAACATTTAGTACAGTATTGCAGTACAGGTAGTACTTTCTTCTACCATTTTGCCTTTTGGATTTTTTATGTCATATCTAATTTTCCTTCTTTTTACCTTTACTCATAGTCTTCATTTCTATACTCTTCTCCACATCTCTCTCTCCTGTCTTTTTGTAACTGCCTATAGTGCTCCCTTTAGTATTTCTTGCAGAGCCAGTCTCTTGGTCACAAATTCTCACAGTGATTTTTTTGTCTGAAAATGTTTTAATTTCTCCCTCATTTTTGAAGGACAATTTTGTTGGATATAGAATTCTTGGTTGGAAGTTTTTCTCTTTTAGTAATCTAAAAATATCATCCCACTGTCTTCTCACCTCCATGGTTTCTGCTGAGAAATCTATGCATAGTCTTATTGAGCTTCCCTTGCATGTGATGGATTGCTTTTCTCTTGCTGCTTTCAAGATTCTCTTTCTCTTTCACATCTGACATTCTGATTGGTAAGTGTCTTGGAGTATGTCTATTTGGATCTATTCTGTTTGGGGTACACTGCACTTTTTGGATCTGTAATTTAAATCTTTCATAAGAGTTGGGAAATTTTCAGTGATAATTTCCTTCGCTAGTTTTTCTCCTTCTTTTTCCTTCTCTTCTCCTTCTGGGACACCCACAACATGTATATTTGTGTGCTTCATGTTGTCGTTTGATTCCCTGAGTCCCTGCTCATATACTTCTATTCTTTTCCCTATATTTTCTTTTACTTGTCGGATTTCAGATGTCCTGTCCTCCAGTTCACTAATCCTGTCTTCTTCCTCTCAAAATCTAACATTGCAAGTTTCCATTGTTTTTTTCATCTCTTCAACCGTGACTTTCATTCCCATAAGTTTGGTGATTTGATTTTTCAGACTTTCGATTTCTTCTTTTTGTTTATTTCTTGCCTTCTTTATGTCCTCCCTCAATTCATTGATTTGATTTTTGATGAGGTTTTCCATGTCTGTTCAAACATTCTGAATTAATTGTTTCATCTCCTGTATCTCATTTGAATTGTTGATTTGTTCCTTTGACTGGGCCATAGCTTCAATTTTCCTAGTGTGATTCGTTATTTTTTTGCTGGCATCCAGGCATTTAATTACCTTAATAAGTTTATTCTGGAGATTGTTTTCACTTCTTTTACCTAGGATTTTCTTGCTGGATGACTTTGTTGTCTATCTGTTCTTTGACATTCGGTTCAGCTTATTCTGGACCACTAGCTTAGGTTTTGTTTAACAGAGCAGAATTTTTCAGTTCTTGTTTTCTTGTTTCTTGTCCTGCCTGTATGGTGCTTCCACCACCCCCCTGCCCTGCCCCCACACACACTTAGGAAGGTCTACATAGTTATTAAGACTACAGCCAGATTTTCCCAGACCAAACTGGCCTCCTCTCAGGAGGAAAGAGTCACCTGTGTCAATTTTCCCTGAGAGTGAGACCCAGCAGGTTGAAAGACTTTCCTGTGAAATCTCTGGACTCTGTGTTTTTCCTATCCTGCCCTGTATGTGGCACTTGTCTGCCTGTGGGTCCCACCAGCATGAGGTGATGCGGTACCTTTAACTTTGGCAGACTCTCCCTCCTGGGGGCATGGCTGAGACAGAGAAGACTTTTAAAAATATATGGAAAATTAAAAAATTTGTCACCTAGTCTGGTCTATAAATTGTTGCAAGAGGTAAGCAAATTATACTGTATGCTATACTTTTACTGTAATAATTTTGCCAAATTATATTGCATTTTATTAATCTATGAATATCTATTGGGATAAGGAATATAGAATTTAATTCAGAATACATGTGACATTGGCAAAAATGCTTCAAGGAAAACCCTAAATATTCCATTTTTATACTGTTTATAATAGAGAGACTTTTTAGCCTTATTATTTATGATCCCTTGGATGTGTCCTAGTTTGAAGCTTATCAAATATATAATTTTTAAAAATTTTGACCAAACTGCTATAATAGTCTCCAGATTGGTCTAGGGAGATCTGCTGTCTTTACCTTTTATTTACCGTCATACTGTTTGTTTGGGACTGAATCATGTCCCTCACAGAAAGCATGTTCAGGTCCCAATCCCTAGTCCTGTGGCTGTGAGCCTATACACACCTGTAAATAGGATCTTTGAAAATGTTGTTAGTTAAGTTGTGTCTAAACTGAATGAGGGTGGCCTTAATCCAGTAAGGCTGAAGTCTTTCTAAGCAAAAGAAGTTGGACACAAAGAAAGGAGCCACAGGGTGCAGCCAGAAGCTGAAAGTCAACAGAGCCTAGAGGAGAAAGGAGAAGATGCTGCCATTTGCATTGCCATGTGCTAGAAAAGCCAAGGAACCCCAAAGATTGCTGGCCCTGGGAGGAAGCAAGCCTTCCACCCTCTGAAACAGTGAGCCAATAAATTCCTGCTGTTAAGCCAACCCATTGGTATGGTATTTGTTTTAGCAACCAGGAAACTTAGGACTCTGCTCTCTTACTTTTTGTTTTTTTTAAAGGCTACGTATGTAATGACCCTTAATTTATAAATTAAACTCTACTTTTCCAGGCACTTTGTTAGGAATAGCGCAAATAATTAGAATTACCATCCCCTTTCTTGCTTTTTCACTCAATTTGCTCAATCTTCTATAGTTGCTCATTGCATAAGACAAAGTCCAAATTCCACAGGCCTTCTCAATCTGGCCTTGTTTTTCTAGGCTCCTTCTCTGTTCACATCCACTTTCTTTCCCCTATGTTCTTCACACCAGAAACATGAAACTTCTCACAGTACCAGATTGTCTCTCCCACTGTGCCCTCCTTGGGAACAGGCGCAGGCCTTTCTCCTCTTACTCTCCAACAGCATAACAATGAATGCAGTGTCTGTCCATAGATGTTCTTGATAAATGTTGGTTCAATCAGTGAGTAAGTGAATAAACTGTTCTGACATTTCTCCCCAAATAATGACACCCTTTAAAATATAGGTTTCTTGGAAAATAATCTGATTGCATATCTCGTTATATTTGGGAGACTGAGATATTAACAGCTATAATGCTGAAAAGGAAATAATAAAAATAAGAAAAATGGCTGAATAAGGTAGAAAAGACAATTAATCAGACTTTGACCAATCTTTCAATCAGACAGATTTTTGACCATCAACAATCAGTCAAAACTTTACTGAGAGCTTATTATATGCCAGGTACTTTTCTAGGTCCTATCTATTGCTTGGTTTCTAAAATAAATTATAGCAGATATTTTCTTTTCATTTTAGGTTAAGGATCCTTTAAAAAAATTCTTTGTTTTTAACAAAGACACATATCTAGTTTTTTTTTTTTTTTAGCAGCATTATTTATTATAGCAAGAATTGAGAATTATGTAAGTATTCCAAAATACAGAATTGGGTACATAATTACAATATATCAAAATCATGAATCTGTAGCCTTTAAGAAAAACAATGTCCTTTAAGAATATTTAAAAGGAATGGTCATGATATCTTTTTTTATGAATATATTTTTAAAATACCAAAAAACACCATACAAACGCAAACATTCGTAATTTTTTTCACTTTTTATTAATTAAAAAATTAACAACAAACAAACAAAAACATTAACATATCATCCATTCTACATATATAATCAGTAATTCTTAATATCATCACATAGTTGCATATTCATCATTTCTTAGAACATTTGCATCAATTTAGAAAAAGAAATAAAAAGGCAACAGAAAAAGAAATAAAATGATAACAGAAAAAAAAAGATTATACATACCATACCCCTTACCCCTCGCTTTCATTTATCACTAGCATTTCAAGCAAAATTTATTTTAACATTTGTTCCCCCTATTACTTATTTTTACTCCATATGTTCTACTCGTCTGTTGATATGGTAGGTAAAAGGAACATCAGACACAAGGTTTTCACAATCACAGAGTCACATTGTGAAAGCTATATCATTGTTCAATCATCATCAAGAAACATGGCTACTGGAACACAGCTCTACATTTTCAGGCAGTTACCTCCAGCCTCTCCATTACATCTTGGATAACAAGGTGATATCTACTTAATGCGTAAGAATAACCTCCAGGATAACCTCTGGACTCTGTTTGGAATCTCTCAGCCATTGACACTTTGTCTCATTTCACTCTTCCCCCTTTTGGTCGAGAAGGTTCTCTCAATCCCTTGATGTTAATTTTCAGCTCATTCTAGGTTTTTTTCTCAATCCCTTGATGCTGAGTCTCAGCTCATTCCAGGATCTCTGTCCCACGTTGCCAGGAAGGTCCACACCCCTGGGAGTCATGTCCCATGCAGAGAGGGGGAGGGTGGTAAGACTGCTCATCATGTTGGCTGGAGAGAGAGGCCATATCTGAGCAACAAAAGAGCTCTCATGTGGGTGACTGTTAGGCCTAATTTTAAGTAGGCTTGACATATCCTTTGTAGGGTTAAGTTTCATATGAACAAACCCCAAGATTGGGGGCTCAGCCTATAGCTTTGATTGTCTACACTGCTAGCGAGAATATCAAGAATGCAACTTGAGAAAGTTGAATTTCCCCCCTTTCTCACTATTCCCCGAAGGGGACTTTGCAAATACTTTTTTTATTCACTGTTCAAATCACTCTGGGATTCATCGGGGCATCACTCTGGACAAATCAACAAAATCTCATGTCCTACTTAAAGTTCCATGTACTTGTGGTGTTCAATTAAGCTGTCTACATAAGTTATATTAGCAAATGCACTAGTCAAAATATAAATTTTGTACCAAATAAACATTTTTTGCTTTAGTCTCACACATAAGGTAAAAATTTTAAAATAGTAATTACCATCTATTTTCAGCACCCTGCAGTAATGACATTCTTTTGTTCTTCCTCATGTAAAAGCATTTTTTAAATTTCACACATCTAGTTTTAATAAGGTCTCTCTTCCAGCTTTAATTCTGTGTTCTTTGAGAGCAGTGAGTTGCTATTTTCACAAAGGTATAGCTTCCAATTTGTGTTAGTCTGGTGTTTCTAATAAGTGGGCCTGTGTCCTGAATAGGATTCAAGATGCTCTGTGTTCTCCTGTGGCTAAGGTAGGTGGGGGAGAAAAATCCTCGGTGGGAACCACAAAACTCTAACAAGAGAAAGTGTCTAGTTGTTTTCTCACTCATGTACTTGAAGGTCAGAAAAGCCATTGGTAAGGAAGGCTGGAGAGAAAAGCTCAGGCTTGGGAAAACAGCAGCAAGGGATGCATGGATTGGTGGTTTCTATGCAGATGTTCTTTTTTAAAATTTTTTTTTTATTTTTAAAAAATATATAACAACCAAACACAAACATTCTTAACATATGATCATTCCATTCCTCATATATAATCAGTAATTCACAATATCATCACATACTTATGCAGACTTATCTGTGAAACATAGAGCAAGAAATGCTGAAGCCTTCCAGTTCTCTTTTCATATCTCCCATCAAGATCATCTAGCATACAAAAGAGTTTGCTTCTCATTGTTTCTCATATATGGGTTTTTCTAGCCAGCGTCTTGAATTGAATTAAATTCAAAATGAAGTCAAAGGACTGGCTCCACATCCCAGCTCACAGAACTGCCAGCCCGCATCTCCAGGCCCAGGTTCCAACAGACCTCACCAAAATGCCATATCAAATGCAACACCACATGTTTGTAAACTGTGATGTTTACATTTCAAAAATTTGCCACGGATAGGAGCTACTTGACAAAGGAGGGCCTGACAGTACTCGTGGAAAAAAAATTTCTCAGATTTTTGGAAAATCAAAAAGACCATCTGGTTGTGGATAAAATAATGAAGGGTCTGTACCACTATCAAGATGGCAGTGAGCGTCCAGAGCTTCTTCTCGCTAATTGCTGGGTTCACCATCACATGCAAAGACTCTTCTGTATTATACATGAAGCAGAAGGGAAAGAAGTAGGCAGAAGTGAAGAATTAATTCCCCCCACCCTCATGAGAATGATTCCAAGAGTTGCTTAAGGTATCTGCCCTACAGCTTCCCTCTGCATAAGGACCTCAAAGCAAGTCGAGGTCCTTAGAAACTGTACAAATAAAATTCAACTCCCATTTGACAAGTAGTAGAAGAAGAGTTGATTAAATGCCAAATAAGCTTTATTTTTATATTGTTTGCATCCCCTTGCCTGCAATAAACCATTTTTTTAATACCTAAAAAAAAAAAAATGAAGCCAAAGTGAAAACTAGCTTTGTCCTTAGATATTTATTATTTACTTACTTACTGTGGCACCTTAACTGTTGTTTTGTAGGATTTTCTAACTACCTGTCATTAATGATTTACCTACTTGGAAACCTAACTCTGTCCAAGACAGGCCCCTAGTCAAAACTAATTTTATTTTAATTTTATGAAGGTCACAACACCCATAATATTTGCAACATCCTTAAACCCATTGTTAAGCTGTACTTGTCGAAGGCAATTCCATTTGCCACATTTCTAAGAGAAATATGTTTGACTCTGTACTCAGAACAGTTGCATTGAGGGTTGGGGAGCTTTAAGAGTGACCAAAACTAAAATTCATATTGTTTTTTCTAGATCATTCCATAGGGGAAGTAATGAAGTAAAACTGTGGGATAAATTCCCTATTACTTTTTCAGTGTGATTTTTTTTTCAGTGCACGGTCTGGAACTCGAGCCTGGGTCTCCTACATGGAAGGCAGGCATTCTACACTTAACCGCTTGTGCACCCTAAACATTAGCTACTTTTGTTTCATGTTTCCTGGTGCTCCAGAGAAGGACATAGAAATAAAGAAAATTTATATGGAGTGAGCACGAATAGGATCTTCTAGTTAAGCAAGTTAGCAGATTTATTAGATGTGAGATTGTACTTCTTGAAGGATTAGAATGTAAAAAACGTTAAGTCAATGGTAAAAGTAACTCTAAGAAGAATTTAGCATAAATGTCTTTGGCAGTGACTCAAGGTCATTATCATCATCATGGATAGGTGCTCTCCCACCCCAGGCATTGAGCTCTACTTCTTATCTTTCCAGGCTCTGGGATATAGTCAAGTTCTTTCCTCCTAGGACAGCTGCTTTCAGGAGCCAATTAGGCTAGGACACCTCTCCCCCAGCTAGTTCTGTTCATTAGACCTCCCATCCCCGTCACCTTCAGCCTCCCTGGATGTGCAACCTCTTTCCTCACTGTCATCTTCAGCCATCTTAGTCTATTAGGTCCGCCTGCCTCCATTCCTCAGAATCAAACTGCATATACTCAGGGATGATATTAAAAATACTTGATAACCAGGATGGTGTGGACTGACCCCCCAAAAGCAGAAGGGATAATGGTCATCATGAGGCACTCTGCTGTACCAGGTGTTACCTCTTTAGTTTCTGGGTTACTGGGGAGACCTGTGGATGGTCGAGAGATGGGAAACACCAGGCTTGGAAGAGTGGCTGCATACCAAGTGGTACTGTTATGTTGGTCCTCACCTGCAAAGTGACAGCCTATCTAAGACCCTGACTGCTTTCCCAGAATGTTGCTTGCATCCCCCACCTTAACAAAAGTCTGGCTTATCTCTCCCACACAGCTCTCACAGCTGGCAGTTCACTCATGTGCCATGGAGCACAGAGCTGTAGAGGGCTTGGGCTTCCTCCTTCACTTCCAATGCTGTTTCCTTCATCACCGTTCTCCCATTCTTATCCACGCCCAAGGTGAAAATTCCTCTGCCTTCATGAAGCTCTGATGCATGCTGCAACATAGATGAAACTTGAAGGCATCACGTTGAGGGAAATAAGCCAGACAAAAACAGACAAACATTGTACAATCTTACTGATTGGAAATAATTAAAATATGCCAATTTATAAAGTAAAAGACTAGAATATAGGTTACCAGGAGCTGGGTAGGGGTGGGGAATGGAGAATGTGCTGGTTTGAAAGGATTATGTGCTCTAAAAAAGCCATGTTTTAATCCCGAGCCATCTTGTGGAGACAGCCATTTCTTTTAATCCCTATTCAGCACCATAGGTTGGAACTTGATTAGATTATCTCCACAGAGATGTGACTTGCCCAATTGTGGAAATTAACCTTAGGTTAGAGAGAGATGTGACGCCCCCCATTCCAGGTGGGTCTTGATTAGCTTACTGGAATCCTTTTAAAGAGGAAACATTTTGAAAAAAGCTACAGAACCATGAGGCCAACAGCCCCTGCAGCCAGAGACCTTTGTAGATGAAGAAGGGAAAATGCCCCCCGGGGAGCTTCATGAAACAAGAAACCTGGAGAGAGAAAGGTAGGAGATGTAGCTGTGTTCGCCATATGCCTTTCCGGTTGAGAGAGAAACCCTGAACATCATCAGCCTTCTTGAATCAAGGTATCTTTCCCTGAATGCCTTAGATTGGACATTTGTATAGCTTTGCTTTAATTTGGGTGTTTTCATGACTGTAGAACTGTAAACTTGCAACTTAATAAATCTTTTTAAAAAGTCATTCCAGGTTTCTGGTATATCACATTCTGGCAGCTTGCAAACTAGAACAGGGAGTTAATGCTTAATTGGTACACAGTTTCTGTTTGGGGGATGGAAATGTTTTAATGATGGCTGATAGTAATGGTAGCACAACATTGTGAATGCAATTAACATCACTGAATTGTATATCTGAAAGTGGATAAAATGGGATATTTTGGGTTTGTATATATGTTAACAGAATAAAAATGTTAAAAACAAACAAACCAACCTATAGAATTTTATAATGCAGTTGTAAACTATGGACAGCAGTTAATATGATTATAATAATACTGTTTCATCAATTGTAACAAAGATATTACACTAAAGCAAAATTTTAATAATGGGGCAAACTGTGTGTATGGAAGGGTAGATAAGAACTCTGTACTTTCTGCGTGATGTTACTGTGAATCTACAACTGCTCTAAGAAAAAACAGAAAAACAAAACTCCTCTTTGAGGCTCATGTCAGCTAACTATGGAAACATGCCTGCGCCCTTCAGTTGCTGCCATCTAGTAAGTTCCTGCCAATCTCTAAATTTAATCAAGTATGTTGGCTCATTTTTTCTCTTAGGAAATATTCATTAAACATTTACTGTGCCAAACAGTTTGCTGTATGAACAAAGATGCATGACACATGAACCTTATCCTTAAAGATAAGCTCATGCTTATTCATAGCTTAATGAAGAAATATAAAAGAATTACCAAATTAGATGATCAGTGCCTCAGTGGACATAAAATATAAACATGGACACCCAGAAATGATTGAGTAGGAAGGAAAAGAGGGGAAGGGCCAGAGAAGACTGAACAAAATTGGTAAGCACCTAAGTTGAAATCATCCACGTAGAGCAGGGCAAGGCAAGGGTTTCATGTCATATGGAGTGATGTGAACAAATGGACTGAGGTCTGAGAGAGGGTGGCACCTTTGGGAAATTGCAGGCCATTCAGTCTGGCAGGTGTAAAGGATCTGTTTTGTAGGCGCAAGAGATAACCCCTAATGTGGCAGGAGCCAAGGTCATGAATTTAATAATCTCCACAAACAAGCATGCCTTCACTCCTCGACTCCCCCTTTATGGCTGGTGGCAACCAGCAATCTTGGACCCCTCCTTCCCCACCACTTTCTACAGCCACTTGATCCTTAAGTCCACATGATTCTGCCTCCTAAAAAAAAATCTCCTAAATCTGCCTTCTCCTTCCCATTCCCACTGCTGTTGCCTTGGTTCAGGGTATCACCATGACTTATAGGCCTTAGTGCTGGTCGTCTCACTTTCAGGCTCACCCCTCCCCTCTCCATTCTCCTCTGCTGCCAGAGCCATCACTCAAGATTACCAGCCAAGGGAAGGTGACTGGACAGGTAGTGGATCCCCATCATGCAATGAATGAGATTGCTTAAGCTTAGTTCAACCAACCCCTTCCTCATCAGACTTTGGCACCCCAGGTAGCCAATATGGAGGCAAATTGTTTGTTTCCCAGAGGACTCTAGCCTCTGAACTGCTCTGCAGGGTGATATTTTCACCATGATTAAACTGGCATTCTGATTTTAATTTTAAAATGCAATTAAATTGTCCCCTAGATTTAAATCCTTAAATAACTTCTGTTCATCTTCAGATTAAAATCCAAACTCCTTGTTGTGGTTTACAAGGCTCTTGGTGATCTGACCTCTAAGTCCCTACCTGGCTTCATAGTCTGTCACTCCTCCAAATGCTATTCAATTATTTGAGTTCTTTTTGTGTGACAGCCTTTCTTCTGCCTGAGATACCTCCTCCTTTGCTTTCTATTCCTGGCTAATTCCAGTTTATTCTTCCAAATGCAGCTCAGAGTTTGCTCCCAAATAAGCCTTGCTTGACTCTTCCACAGCAGATTCAGGTGATCCTCCTCTGTGCTCTCACGTGCCCCTTGCTCACCTCTTACAGCTATGTGTTACTCAGAATCCTGTATTATAATAGTTGGTTTTCCTGCTTGCCTTCCTCTCTAGACTGTGAGCATGATGAGCAGGCTTCAGGTCAGTTCTCCAGTGAACCCAGAATCTAAAGCCTTTTGACATCGGTTTGGGCATCCTGTGCTTTGTATATTTTGCCTACTTTTTGACATTTTTTATTTTGCTTGTTCTTGGTGGAATTGCTGATTTCCACAGACATTAAATGTGAACTCTGAGGCACCCTCCTTTGTTTTAGTTTTCTTGGCTGCAAACAAATACCATTCAATGGGTTGGCTTAAACAATGGGAATTTATTAGCTTATGGTTTTGAGGCTAAGAAATCAAGGTGTCATCAAGGTGATGCCTTCTTCCCAAAGACTGGTGTTCTGGGCTGGCTGCCAGCTATCTTTCTTTCTGGGCTTTGCTGGGCTTGGCAACCTCTCCTGGCCTTTCTGTTGCCTTCTGAGTTCAGTTGAATTTCAGCTTCTTCCTTCCTGTGGCTTGCTCTCGGTCTGAATTTCATTCTGCTTAGAAAAGACTCCAATAATTGGATATAGACCCATCCTGATTGAGGTGGGCCACACCTTAACTGAATAACCCCATCAAAAGGTCCTACTTACACACCAACAAGAATGGATTAAGTTTAAGAACATGCTTTTCTCGGGTACATACAGCTCCAAACCACCACACTCTTCAAGGAAGTAGTGTCTGCAGTTGTTCAGGATGGATGCTGAGCAAAAAAGCCTGAGTGTGGTGGGGATGGAACAATTATTAAGCAGCTGGAACCACCAACATGGGTGAGATGTTGAAATTATTTGGAAACTCTAAATACTTGTCTGTGGGTGGATCCCAATGGTAAATTTTTGAAATAACTTGCTTTCAGTGATCCATAGTATTTAGTACAAATTAGTATTTCTGAGTGACAGTATTTATAATTAGTATTTTAGAATCTCTTGTGTTGTTTTGTGAATTTGACATCTTTATTAATAGCAAATAAAAGGAAAACGACAGCCACAAGGGAACCAAACAATACCAACCTTCATAAAATGTTACATATCTACTATAAGCTTATTTGAAATTCAAAGTCTGAGGTGCCTTTGGTCAAAATGCTTTTTAAAAGAAATCCTTAAAATGCTGGAAAAATGTGAACAAAGAAGAATTAGATTAAAACATTCTCAAAAGAGGATTGAATATTAAACCAGGTTCCATACCCAGTTGCATTTGAACTTCATTCCTCTGCACTAGAAGCTGAAGGTAGGAAGATAAAGCAGACGGGGCCCTCCCGTAAGGCACCCCCCATCTAGTGGAAGAGACAGGCAGGTCAACCAGCAGTTCAGGGTCAACGAGATAATGTGGAGGAAGTAATCCTAAGAACAAGATCTAGCTGTGAGCCCCTGGTATTCTTAGGCATAATTCACAATGAATTCATAATTCACAATGAATTCATAATTCATAATGAATCAAACCAGTCCTCAGAGCGCATATCTGAAAACACCACATAGGTTATCAATCTTTGTCCCCCAGGCAGGAAACTACCATAATGCTCTTTTTTTTTTATCATATTGAATGTTGGGGTTAATGTAATGTTTTCTGGGATGTTCTGTGGAATCTATTTCTGGAAAGTTGTTCTATTACTACTTGAATAGTTTTCTTCTATTATTCTCAAATAATAATTACTCTTCATTTTAAGTTGCTTTGCTTTGTGCTTCTTTCCCAGTTTTGTGTTTAACATTTATGTGCCATAATTCTGTTGAAAACTTTCTCTTAGTAAGCCTTGCACCGGTTGCACTTTGTGTCTTTAAATGGAGATGATCTTTTTTTAGAAGGTGATGGAAGTGGTTGCTAAATTACCTAACATAAATTAATAAATAATATCATTTAATGAAGATGTTTGCTTTGAGAGCTAGGAAAAGATTCCCTAAGATAGATTATTCTCTAGTAAATGACTCATCTTCATATAGTCATTCCTTACTGTGGGTAATTCTCTTGTTGTCAGTTGGTAGTGAACTTACTTATGAGAGGATCTGGCACCTCAGGGCTTTTCTTTGTTTGGAATGAAAAACAATTCTCCTTCCAATGACAGACAGTGATACTTTCCTATCATAACTCAATAGAGCTCTTCAGAACAAGTAACATTTTCAAGCAGAAAGAAGAAAGGAAGAATGAGCCAGGGTACACTTTCCACAACATATAAAGGGAAAATGAGAACTGTACAGATAGAATATTTACACTTGTTAGGAAAATAGTAATGTTTCTCAGTTGATATCTTGAGTAAACACAACCAGCATTTGGCTCTCAAATCACAAGGAGGCAGCACAGTCCCATGGAATGAGGGGCAAATGGGTATTAGAAGCTCCTTTCCTTTGTGCTTCCCAGGCTGTCTTTGTCCAGATGACCCTCAGGAGCTGGGAAGTTCTCCTACTTCCTGGTAGAGTTGCCCCTTAATCCTAGAAAACAATCGTCCTAATGGTAAAAATAACCAGAGTCTGGGTCCAAGATGTCCATGTTGACTATCTCATGTGTTCTAGTTTGCTAGCTGCTGGAATGCAACACACCAGAGATGAACTGGCTTTTAATAAAAGGGGATTTATTTTGTTCTTCAGAGAAAAGGCAGCTAACTTTCCACTGAGGTTCTTTCTTACGTGGGAAGGCACAGGATAGTCTCTGCTGGCCTTCTCTCCAGGCCTCTGGGTTCCAACAACCTTCCCCAGGGTGAATTCTTTCTGCTAAAGGCCTGGGCTGAGCTGAGAGGGCTGAGATGAGGTATGCTGAGCTGCTTGGGCTGTGCTACATTGTGGTCTCTCATTTAAGCACCAGCCAATTAAGTCAAACATCATTCATTGTAGCAGGCACGCCTCCTAGCCAACTGCAGATGTAATCAGCAACAGATGAGGTTCACGTACCATTGGCTCATGTCCACAGCAACAGAACTAGGTGCTTTCACCTGGCCAAGTTGACAACTGAATCTAACTACCACATCATGTAACTGGTAGCCAGGAGTAGCAGGATGTCCTTCCTCTTCTCAGTCATCTCTAGTAATGTAGAGTATCCTCAAGCCTAGCCAAGTTTGCCTCCTTAATAATTATACTTTAAATGCGACCCCTTTAACTTGTGGTTCTAGACCTGTCAAACATGCCACTAAGTTGGTACTGGTATTTTTGTACCAAGTACAAAATAAACAACTTTTTTCATAGCAGTTGTTTTATTTTATTTCTAGAAGAAAAGGACAAAAGGAGGTCAATCACCCTTTGAGTAAATTAGTTCTCTGACAGACATTAGGGTCCAAGTCCAAGTTCCAGCTATAACCCTCATTAACCACATGGTTTTGTTCAAGTCACTTCACTTAATTGGGCTTCAGTTTCTCCAGTTATAAAATGAATGTTCATTGCAGGGGAATGATATTTCAGTAGTAAGTTGTGGGACATATCAGAAATAGCAAATTGGGAAGCAATCTTAGCTGAATTTGTTGAAGCACATGAATATAGGACATTTATATCTGGGTTCTCTTTTCACTTGCATGGCTGATTCATTCTGGATCCTGGGGCATTTATTTTAGCCTCTACATTCATTCATTCATGTGTTCATTCATTCACTCATTCATTCTAAAATATTTATTGTCTACTCTGCCAGGCCTGATAGTACAAGAGTGTACCAAAAAGGCAGGATTCCTGTCTGCATATGCCCTTCATTCTAGTGGGAAAGATGGACAATTAATACATAAGCAAATAAGCAAACAAGATAATTGCAGATTGTGAAAGTGATATGAAAAATTAAAAGGGTGATGGGATGAAAGGGACTGGAACAATCAGTTTTAGGTAGGTGCCTGTGGAGATGCCATTGGATCTGAGACTTGATAAATGAGATGCCAATAAACACAGTTTCTAAGACTGCCAATGTAGGTAGGTTAGCCTTATTAGTCATCTGTAAGGGACAAAAATGACCCATCCAGACTGTTTCCCACGTACAAAATACTTTGTGGACAAAACAACCTTAGGCAAGATGCGACCTCAATTTCAGCCTTCTCTGCTGGCCTTCTCTCCAGGCCTCTGGGTTCCAACAACCTTCCCCAGGGTGAATTCTTTCTGCTAAAGGCCTGGGCTGAGCTGAGAGGGCTGAGATGAGGTATGCTGAGCTGCTTGGGCTGTGCTACATTGTGGTCTCTCATTTAAGCACCAGCCAATTAAGTCAAACATCATTCATTGTAGCAGGCACGCCTCCTAGCCAACTGCAGATGTAATCAGCAACAGATGAGGTTCACGTACCATTGGCTCATGTCCACAGCAACAGAACTATTTCATATATTTCCATGTCAGCCTCAATTTCATATATTTCCATAGCATCTTTCAGTAGGATTGATCCTGGTCATTACCAGCCACTCCCTCATTTGGGGAGGGAGGACTACAGGAAGTCTCCGGATGTGGAGCATACACTGGCATTCATCAATTCTGCTCGGGACCAAGCTGTGAGTACATAACAATCACCCACTTAGTCACACATGAATTGTCCTGGGAAAGCGTCCTCCAACCCTGCTCACGTCAGTCAAGAAGCTCACCAAGCCCATTTGTCACCTCCTAGAACAGAACTGACTCACAGAGGACTGGCAGCATTTCTTACCTAGAAGGGTTGGGAGACACAGGCTTGGACTGAAAACAGGGGGAAGATGTAACAGATATATAGAGAACATTTCAGCCACAAAACAGAATACACATTCTTCTCAAGTGCACATGGATCATTCTCCAGGACAGACCCTATATGGGTCACAACACAAATCTCAATAAATCCAAAAATATTGAAATCATACAATGTATATTCTCTGACCACAATGAAATGAAGCTATAAATCGATAACAGAGGGGATAAATGGAAAATTCACAAATATGTGGAAAGTAAACAACATATTCAACCAACCAATGGCTTAAAGAAGAAATCAGAAGCAAAATTAGGGAATATCTTAAGGCAAATGAACACAAAAATAAAACATACAAAAACTTATTTGATGCAATAAAGGTAGTGTTGAGAGAGAAATTTATAGCTCCAAATGCTAACATTAAAAAAGAAGAAAGATAATCAAATGTGAGACCTAACCTCAAAACTGAAAGAACCAGGAAAAGAAGAGCAAAATAACTGTGCCAGTTTGAATCCATGGTGGACTCCAGAAAAGACATGTCCTCTAATCCTCATTCCATACTGCTGGCTGGGAGGTTTTAACTTGTTCTCATGGAGATGTGACCCATCCAGTTGTGGGTGGTAACTTTTGATTAGATAATTTCCATGGAGGTGTGTCTTGACCCATTCAAGGTGGGATTGCTTACTGGAGGGAACCATTTTGGAAAGAGCTACAGAGCCCACACAGCCAGAAACCTTTGGAGCTGCAGAAGGAAAATGCCCCCGGGGGAGCTTCATGAAACAGGAGGCCTAGAGAGAAAGCTATCAGATGCTGCCATGTTTGCCATGTGCCTTTTCAGTTGAGAGAGGAACCCTGAACATCACTGGTTTTCTTGAACCAAGATATCTTTCTCTGGATGCCTTCAATTGGATATTTCTATAGCCTTACTTTAGTTGGGACATTTTCATGACCTTAGAACTGTGGACTTGCAACTTAATAAATTCCCCCTTTTAAAAGCCATTCTGTTTCTGGTATATTGCATTCCAGCAGCTAGCAAACTAGAACCATAACCCAAAGCAAGCAGAAAGAAGGAAATAACAAAAATTAGAGTAGAAATAAATTAAATAAACCAACAAAAACAATACAGAGAATCAATAAAACCAAACCTACGCTCTTTGAAAATATCAATAAAATTGACAAACCTCTAGTTAGACTGACAAAAAAAGAGAGGATATAAATAGCTAAACTCAGAAACAAAAAGGTGGACTTTACTACTGATCCTGCTGAAATTAAAAGGACTATAAAGAGGATACTATGAAAATGCTATATTTATTAGTATGCTAATAAATTAGATAACCTAGATGAAATTGGCAGATCATTTATTCATTTATTGGTGCTTGGGTTGGGACTCAAACCTGGGCAAAATGGACAAATTCTTAGAAACACAAAAACTACCTACATTGACTCAAGAAGAAATAGAAGATCTCAACAAACTAATTACTAGTAAAGAGAGTGAATCAGTAATCAAAAACCTCCCAACAAAAAGCACAGGTCCAGATGGCTTCACAGGAGAATTCTACCAAATATTCCAAGAAAACATAACTACATTTCTTCTCAAACTCTTCTAAAAAATTTGAAGAGGAGGAAACACTCCCTAACTCATTCTATGAGGCCAATACCAACCTCCTACCAAAGTCAGATAAATATACTACAAGAAAAGAAAACTACAGACCAATGTCTGTTATGAGTATAGATGCAAAAAATCTCAACAAAATATTAGGAAACCAAATTCAACTGCATTTAAGAAGAATTATAGACCATGATCAAGTGGAATTTGTCCTTGCTATGCAAGGTTGGTTCAACATAAGAAAATCAGTCAATGTAATACACCACATTAACAGAACAAAGGGGAAAAAACACAGGATCATCTCAATCAACGCAAAAAAGGCATTTGATGAAATTCGGCATCCTTTCATGATGAAACACTAGGAATAGAAAGAAACTTCCTCAATATGATAAAGGGCATATATGAAAAGCCCAAAGCTAACATCCTAAATGATAAAAGCCTGAAAGCATTCCTTCTAAAATCAGGAATAAGTCAAGAATGCCCAGATTGTAAATAAAAGGCATCCAACTTGGAAAGGAAGAAATAAAACTTTCTCTCTTTGTAGATGATATGATCTTATAAACAGAAAATCCTGAAAAGTCCACAACAAAGCTCTTAGAGCAAATATATGAATTCAGAAAAGTGGCAGGGTATATGATCAACACCCCAAAACCAGAAGTATTTCTATACATGGGCAATGAACAATTGGAAGAAGAAATCAAGAAAAAAAATTATATTCACAATAGCAACTAAAAGCTCAAATATCGAGGAATAAATCTAACATAGGATATAAAGGACCTGTACACAGAAAACTGCAAGACATTGCAGAAAGAAATCAAAGAAGACATAAATAAATGGAAAGACATTCCATGTTCGTGGAATGGAAGACTAGATATCCTTAAGATGTAAATACTACCTAAAGCAATTTATAGATTCAATTAAATCCCAATCAAAATTCCAACAGCCTTATTTGCAGAAATGGAGAAACCAATCATCAACTTTATATGGAAAGGTAAAGAACCATCTTGAAAAAGAAGAATAAAGTTAGAGGACATGTTTCCCAATCTTAAAACTTATTGCAAAGCCACAGAAATAAAGTAGCATGGTATTGACACAAGGACAAACGTATAAATCAATGGAGTTGAATTGAGAGCTCAGAAATTAACCCTTGCATTTATGGCCAACTTATTTTTTATTTATTTTACTTTATTTTTCTTTTCAAAATGTCTTATTGAGAAATATTCACACAGTACAGTTCACCCATATTATACAATCAATGACTCACAATACCATCACATAGTTGTGTATTCTTCACCATAATTGTTTTTAGAACATTTGCATCAATCCAGAAAAAGAAATAATAATAAAAAAGAACTCATACATTCCATACCACTAACCCCTCCGTCTCATTGACTCACACTATTTCTTTTTTTTTTTTAATGTTTTTCAGATTGTGATATATAACATACATACAAAGCAGCAATAAATTTCCAAGTAGATTTTAACAAGTAGTTATAGAGCAGATTTTAAAGTTTGGTATGGGTTATAGTTTCACAACTATTCATTTTTCCTTCTAGCTGTTCCAGGACACTGGAGACCAACAGAAATATCATTATAATGATTCAGCAGTCATACTCATTTTTTAAATCCTATCTTCTCTTTGTTATACTCCTCCTCTTTAAATAACATATACATAAAAGCAATAAATTTCAAAGTACTTCACAACAGTTAGTTGTAGAACAGATTTCAGAGTTTGGTATGGGTTATAATTCTACCATTTTCTTGTTTTATTTCTAGCTGCTCAAGGTACTGGAGGCTAAAAAAAAAATCAGTATAGTGATTTAGCATGCATACTCATTTGTGAAACCCAACCTTCCCTGTATAATTCCACCATCAACTTTGTTCATTCTTCTACTTTTTAGGGGTATTTGGGTTATGTCCCTTCTCACTTTTTCATGTTGGAAGGGGTTGTCAGTAATATCAGATAGGGGTATCACTTTTTTAAAAACTTTTAAAATTATATAGTATAATATATATACAGAGCAAAGAAATAAAAAAGCAATAGTTTTCAAAACCTTCTTCAAAAAATGGTTACAGGATAGATCCCAGAGTTTGTCATGGGCTACCATACAATCCTCTCATATTTTTCCTTCTAGCTGCTCTAGAACATAGGAGGCTAGAGGGCATAAATACTTTTTTATCATCACAATTGACTTTTTTTTCCTTCTTTTCAGTGAACAATAACACATATACAAAAAAGCTATAAATTTCCAAGCACAGAAGCACAATTAGTCGTAGAACATATTTCAGACTTTGACATGGGTTACAATTTCACAATTTTAGGTTTTTACTTCTAGCTACTCTGAAATACTGGAGACTTAAAGAGGTATCAATTTAATGATTCAGGATTCATATTCGTTAAGTCCTATCTTCTATGTATAATTCCACCATCACCTTTGATCTTTCCATACCTCTCATTGGGGTTGTTTTGGCTATGGCCATTCTAAATTTTTGATATCGGAAAGGTATGTCACTAATATGGGGTAGGGAGATGGAACTAGCTGATGTTCTGGACAGGCTGGGCTAGGTTTCAGGACTTATCTGGACCAGGGACGCATCTGGAGGTTGTAGGTTTTTGGCAAGTTACTCTAGTGCCTGGAACCCTTGTGGAATCCTATAAATTGCCCTAGGTGTTCTTTAGGATTGGCTGGAATGGTCTTGGTTGGGGGTTGGCAGGTTATGATAGGTAGCAAGGTCTACCTGAAGCTTGCATAAGAGAAACCACCAAAGTAGCCTTTTCACTGTATTTGAACTCTCTCTGCCACTGATACTTTATTAAGTACACTTCTTTTCCCCATTTCATCAGGGTGTAATTGTTGATCCCATGGTGCCAGGTCTGGATTCATCCCTGGGAGTCATCTCCCACATCACCAGGGAGACTTTTACTCCTAGATGTCATGTCCCATGTAGGGGTGAGGGCAATGATTTCACTTGCAGAGCTGGCCTACAGTATTTCAATCTACCCAATTTTAAACTTTTATCTCCCCCTATTATTTATTTATTTTTTATCGTGTGTGTGTGTGTGTGTGTGTGTGTGTGTGTGTGTGTGTGTGTGTTTGTTTTTGTTTTTATTTTTACTCAGCTATCCATACCCTGGATAAAAGGAGCATCAGACACAAGGTTTTCATGATCACACAGTTACATTGTTAAAAGTTCATAGTTATACAATCTTCTTCAAGATTCAAGGCTATGGAGCACAGTTCAACAGTTTCAGGTACTTCCCTCTACTCATTCCAAATAACCATAAACTAAAAAGGTATATCTATATAATGCATAAGAATAATCTCCAGTATAATCTCCTGACTCTGAAATCTCTTAGACACTGAGACTTCATTTTGTCTCATTTCTCTCTTCCCTCTTTTGGTCAAGAAGGTTTTCTCAGTCCCTTGATGCTGGGTCCTGGCTCATCCCAGGAATCCTGTCCCACGTTGCCAGGGATAGTTACACCCCTAGGAGTTGTGTCTCATGTAGGGGGAAGGGCAGTGACTCTACCTGCTGAGTTGGCTTAGAGACAGGGGCCACATCTGAGCAACAAAAGAGGGCCTCTGGGGATAACTCTTGGGTATAATTATCAGTAGTCTTAGCCTCTTCTTTGCAGGAATAAGCTTCATGGGGGCAAGCCCCAAGATTGAGAGCTCAGCCTATTTAATTTATTGTCCCCATTGCTTGTGAGAATGTTAGGAATTCCCCAGAAGGGGAAGTTCAATATTTCTTCCTTTCCCCTCAGTCCCCCAAGGGGACTTTGCTAATACTTTTTTGTTCTTTGCCGAAATTACTCAGGGATATATTGGGGCACCACATTAACCTGTACAAAGCAACAAGATCTCACGCCCTATTCAAGATTCTATGTAATTATGGTGTTCAAGTAAACTGCCCATACAAGTTAAATTAGATAATGTGCTTCCCAAAATACAAATTTTGCACCAAATAAACATCTCTCCTTTTGGTCTTACACAGAAGTTGAAGTTTTAAAATGTGGACAATAGCATCCTGCATCCTGTATTATGATTTATGTTAGTCCCATCCAGATCAGCTTCATTCATATCTCTACTCAAAGTCTGATCACTTTTTCAACTTTTTAAACAGTTCCTGTATTGGGTACTGTTAACTTTCATAACTTCAGAGCTCTAACTCTTAGTTTCAGGTGTTACATAAATACCTGAAGTTTCTGGGATGACCAGGCTATATACAAACAGCTCAGAATCTCAGAATTTAGAAATAACAGTTAACAACTCTTGAATATATGTGACTGCTGTAAGAGCTTACAATCTAGGACCCTTTACTATAGGCCCAAACCTGATAACCTGTGCCCTTGACTTCATTTCACCAAGTTTTTATATTATAGCTAGTCCATATGAGTGAGGCATGATATTAGTATTTTTGTTTCTGACATTTCATTCAACATACAGTCCTTAAGTTTCATTCACCTAGTTGCATGCCTTACAACTTCATTTCTTCTTGTGGCCACTCAGTAGTCCATTGTATGTGTGCACCACAGTTCACCCTTCCATTCCTCAGTTGTTGTACCCTTAAGCCGATTCCATGCACTGTGGATTGTGGACACTGCCACCATAGACACCAGTGTACAAATGTCTACTTGTGTCCCCACATTCAGTAACTCAAGGTATATACTGAGCAATAGGGTTTCAGAGTCATATGGCAACCCCACCCCTAGCCTCCTGTGGAACCACCATGCTGCCCTCCAAGTTTCTCTACCAACAGTGAATAGGTGCATCTCTTTCTCTGCATTTTCTCTAGCACTCGTTTCTCTCTGTTCATTTTTATTTATTTTCATCCTCTCCCTTTTTCTTTGTGTCAACCTTGCTAAGGGTCCATCAATTTTATTGATTTTCTCAAGGAACCAACTTCTGGCTTTGTTGATTTTCTCAATTGTTTTCATGTTCTCAATTTCATTTATTTCTGCTCTAATCTTCATTATTTCTTTCCTTTGCTTATTTTTGCTGTTCTTTCTCTAGTTCTTCCAAGTAAAGTTAATTCCTCGATTTTTGCTCTTCCTTCTTTTTTGATATTGGCATTAAGGCAATAAAATTTCCTCTTAGCACTGCCTTTGCTGCGTCCCATAAATTTTTATTTGTTTTCATTTTCATTTGCCTCGAGATATTTACTGATTTCTATCGTAATTTCTTCCTTGACCCACTGGTTGTTTAAGATTGTGTTGTTCAGCCTCCACGTATTTCTGAATTTTCTGGCTTTCTGACTGTTAATCATTTCCAACTTCATTCCTTTATGATCCGAGAAAATGTTTTATATGATTTCAATCTTTTTAAATTTATTGAGACTTGCTTTGTGACCCAGCATATGGTCTATCTTTGAGAGTGATTCATGAGCACTTGAGAAAAAGGTGTATCCTGCTGTTGTGGGATGTAATGTTCTATAAATGTCTGTTAAGTCTAATTCATTTATTGTATTAATCAAATCTGGTTCTTTATTGATCCTCTGTCTAGATGTTCTGTCCATTGATGAAAGCCAGGAACTGAAATCTCCAACTATTATGTAGAGGTGTCTATTTCTCTTTTCAGTGTTCGTCTCATGTATTTTTGGAGCACTCTGGCTCAGTGCATAAATATTTATAATTGTTATGTCTTCTTCTTGAATTGTTCCTTTAATTAATACATGTGTCCATCTTTGTCTCTTTTAATTGTTTTATACTTGAAGTCTAATTTGTTGAATATTAGTTTAGCTACTCCTGCTCTTTTTTTATTAATTAAAAAAATTAACTAACACAACATTTAGAAATCATTCCATTCTACATATGCAATCAGTAATTCTTAATATCATCACATAGATGTATGATCATCATTTCTTAGTACATATGCATCGATTTAGAAAAAGAAATAGCAAGACAACAGAAAAAGAAATAAAATGATAATATAGAGAAAAAATAAAAATAAAAATAAAAAATACAAAAATATATAAGAAAAAAAACTATAGCTCAGATGCAGCTTCATTCAGTGTTTTAACATAATTACGTTACAATTAGGTAGTATTGCGCTGTCCATTTTTTTTTTTTTAGAAATCATACCATTCTACATATGCAATCAGTAATTCTTAACATCATCACATAGATGCATGATCATCGTTTCTTAGTACATTTGCATCGGTTTAGAAGAACTAGCAATATAACCGAAAAAGATATAAAATGTTAATATAGAGAAAAAAACTAAAAGTAATAATAGTAAGAACAAACCAAACCAAAACAAAACAAAACAAAAACCTATAGCTCAGATGCAGCTTCATTCAGTGTTTTAACATGATTACTTTACAATTAGGTATTATTGTGCTGTCCATTTTTGAGTTTTTGTATCTAGTCCTCTTGCACAGTCTGTATCCCATCAGCTCCAATTACCCATTATCTTACCCTGTTTCTAACTCCTGCTGAACTCTGTTACCAGTGACATATTCCAAGTTTATTCTCGAGTGTCGATTCACATCATTGGGACCATACAGTATTTGTCTTTTAGTTTTTGACTAGACTCACTCAGCATAATGTTCTCTAGGTCTATCCATGTTATTACATGCTTCATAAGTTTATCCTGCCTTAAAGCTGCATAATATTCCATCATATGTATATACCACAGTTTGTTTAGCCACTCCTCTGTTGATGGAGATTTTGGCTGTTTCCATCTCTTTGCAATTGTAAATAACGCTGCTATAAACATTGGTGTGCAAATGTCCGTTTGAGTTTTTGCCCTTAGTTCCTTTGAGTAGATTCCCAGCAATGGTATTGCTGGGTCGTATGGCAATTCTATATTCAGCTTTTTGAGGAACTGCCAAACTGCCTTCCACAGTGGTTGCACCATTTGACATTCCCACCAACAGTGGATAAGTGTGCCTCTTTCTCCGCATCCTCTCCAGCACTTGTCATTTTCTGTTTTGTTGATAATGGCCATTCTGGTGGGTGTGAGATGATATCTCATTGTGGTTTTGATTTGCATTTCTCTAATGGCCAGGGACATTGAGCATCTCTTCATGTGCCTTTTGGCCATTTGTATTTCCTCTTCTGATAGGTGTCTTTTCCAGTCTTTTTTCCATTTTGTAATTGGGTTGGCTGTCTTTTTGTTGTTGAGTTGAACAATCTCTTTATAAATTCTGGATACTAGACCTTTATCTGATATGTCATTTCCAAATATTGTCTCCCATTGTGTAGGCTGTCTTTCTACTTTCTAGATGAAGTTCTTTGATGCACAAAAGTGTTTAATTTTGAGGAGCTCCCATTTATTTATTTCCTTCTTCAGTGTTCTTGCTTTGGGTTTAAGGTCCATAAAACCACCTCCAGTTGTACGATTCATAAGATATCTCCCTACATTTTCCTCTGTTTTATGGTCTTATACCTACTGTTTAGATCTTTGATCCATTTTGAGTTAACTTTTGTATAGGGTGTGAGACATGGGTCTTCTTTCATTCTTTTGCATATGGATATCCAGTTCTCTAGGCACCATTTATTGAAGAGACTGTTCTGTCCCAGGTGAGTTGGCTTGACTGCCTTATCAAAGATCAAATGTCCATAGATGAGAGGGTCTATATCTGAGCACTCTATTCGATTCCATTGGTCGATATATCTATCTTTATGCCAATACCATGCTGTTTTGACCACTGTGGCTTCATAATATGCCTTAAAGTCAGGCAGCGCGAGACCTCCAGCTTCGTTTTTTTCCCTCAAGATGTTTTTAGCAATTCGGGGCACCCTGCCCTTCCAGATAAATTTGCTTATTGGTTTTTCTATTTCTGAAAAATAATTTGTTGGGATTTTGATTGGTATTACATTGAATCTGTAAATCAATTTAGGTAGGATTGACATCTTAACTATATTTAGTCTTCCAATCCATGAACATGGTATGCCCTTCCATCTATTTAGGTCTTCTATGATTTCTTTTAGCATTTTTTTGTAGTTTTCTTTATATAGGTTTTTTGTCTCTTTAGTTAAATTTATTCCTAGGTATTTTATTCTTTTAGTTGCAATTGTAAATGGGATTCGTTTCTTGATTTCCCCCTCAGCTTGTTCATTACTAGTGTATAGAAATGCTACAGATTTTTGAATGTTGATCTTGTAACCTGCTACTTTGCTGTACTCATTTATTAGCTCTAGTAGTTTTGTTGTGGATTTTTCCGGGTTTTCGATGTATAGTATCATATCGTCTGCAAACAGTGATAGTTTTACTTCTTCCTTTCCAATTTTGATGCCTTGTATTTCTTTTTCTTGTCTAATTGCTCTGGCTAGAACCTCCAACACAATGTTGAATAACAGTGGTGATAGTGGACATCCTTGTCTTGTTCCTGATCTTAGGGGGAAAGTTTTCAATTTTTCCCCATTGAGGATGATATTAGCTGTGGGTTTTTCATATATTCCCTCTATCATTTTAAGGAAGTTCCCTTGTATTCCTATCCTTTGAAGTGTTTTCAACAGGAAAGGATGTTGAATCTTGTCAAATGCCTTCTCTGCATCAATTGAGATGATCATGTGATTTTTCTGCTTTGATTTGTTGATATGGTGTATTACATTAATTGATTTTCTTATGTTGAACCATCCTTGCATACCTGGGATAAATGACATCAATACCTTGGTCATGATGTATAATTCTTTTAATGTGTTTCTGGATTCGCTTTGCTAGAATTTTATTGAGGATTTTTGCATCTATATTCATTAGAGAGATTGGTCTGTAGTTTCCTTTTTTTGTAATATCTTTGCCTGGTTTTGGTATGAGTGTGATGTTGGCTTCATAGAATGAATTAGGTAGCTTTCCCTCCACTTCAATTTTTTTGAATAGTTTGAGGAAAGTCGGTACTAATTCTTTCTGGAATGTTTGGTAGAATTCACATGTGAAGCCGTCTGGTCCTGGACTTTTCTTTTTAGGAAGCTTTTGAATGACTGATTCAATTTCTTTACTTGTGATTGGTTTGTTGAGGTCATCTATTTCTTCTTGAGTCAAAGTTGGTTGTTCATGTCTTTCCAGGAACCCGTCCATTTCATCTAAATTGTTGTATTTATTAGTGTAAAGTTGTTCATAGTATCCTGTTATTACCTCCTTTATTTCTGTGAGGTCAGTGGTTATGTCTCCTCTTCCATTTCTGATCTTATTTATTTGCGTCCTCCCTCTTCTTCATTTTGTCAATCTTGATAAGGGCCCATTAATCTCACTGATTTTCTCATAGAACAAACTTCTGGTCTTATTGATTTTCTCTATTGTTTTCATGTTTTCAATTTCATTTATTTCTGCTCTAATCTTTGTTATTTCTTTCCTTTTGCTTGCTTTGGGGTTAGTTTGCTGTTCTTTCTCCAGTTCTTCCAAGTGGACAGTTAATTCCTGTATTTTTGCCTTTTCTTCTTTTCTGATATAGGCATTTAGGGCAATAAATTTCCCTCTTAGCACTGCCTTTGCTGCGTCCTATATGTTTTGATATGTTGTGTTTTCATTTTCATTCACCTCGAGATATTTACTAATTTCTCTTGCAATTTCTTCCTTGACCCAGTCGTTGTTTAAGAGTGTGCTGTTGAGCCTCCACGTATTTGTGAATTTTCTGGCACTCCGCCTATTATTGATTTCCAACTTAATTCCTTTATGATCCGAGAAAGTGTTGTGTATGATTTCAATCTTTTTAAATTTTTTAAGACTTGCTTTCTGACCCAGCATATGGCCTATCTTTGAGAATGATCCATGAGCACTTGAGAAAAAGGTGTATCCTGCTGTTGTGGCATGTAATGTCCTATAAATGTCTGTTAAGTCTAGCTCATTTATAGTAATATTCAGATTCTCTATTTCTTTAATGATCCTCTGTCTAGATGTTCTGTCCATTGATGAGAGTGGTGAATTGAAGTCTCCAACTATTATGGTAGATGTGTCTATTTCCCTTTTCAGTGTTTGCAGTGTATTCCTCACATATTTTGGGGCATTCTGGTTCGGTGCATAAATATTTATGATTGTTATGTCTTCTTGCTTAATTGTTCCTTTTATTAGTAGATAGTGTCCTTCTTTGTCTCTTTTAAGTGTTTTACATTTCAAGTCTAATTTTTTGGATATTAGTATAGCTACTCCTGCTCTTTTCTGGTTGTTATTTGCATGAAATATCTTTTCCCAACCTTTCACTTTCAGCCTATGTTTATCTTTGGGTCTAAGATGTGTTTCCTATAGACAGCATATAGAAGGATCCTGTTTTTTAATCCATTCTGCCAGTCTATGCCTTTTGATTGGGGAATTCAGTCCATTAATATTTAGTGTTATTACTGTTTGGATAATATTTTCCTCTAACATTTTGCCTTTTGTATTATATATATCATATCTGATTTTCCTTCTTTCTACACTCTTCTCCATACCTCTCTCTTCTGTCTTTTTGTATGTGACTCTAGTGCTCCCTTTAGTATTTCTTGCAGAATTGGTCTCTTGGTCACAAATTCTCTCAGTGACTTTTTGTCTGAGAATGTTTTAATTTCTCCCTCATTTTTGAAGGACAATTTTGCTGGATATAGGAGTCTTGGTTGGCAGTTTTTCTCTTTAAGTAATTTAAATATATCATCCCACTGTCTTCTAGCTTCCATGGTTTCTGCTGAGAAATCTACACAAAGTCTTATTGGGTTTTCCTTGTATGTGATGGATTGTTTTTCTCTTGCTGCTTTCAAGATCCTCTCTTTCTCTTTGACCTCTGACATTCTAACTAGTAAGTGTCTTGGAGAACGCCTATTTGGGTCTATTCTCTTTGGGATGCGCTGCACTTCTTGGATCTGTAATTTTAGGTCTTTCATAAGAGTTGGGAAATTTTCAGTGATAATTTCTTCCATTAGTTTTTCTCCTCCTTTTCCCTTCTCTTCTCCTTCTGGGACACCCACAGCACCTATATTTGTGTGGTTCATATTGTTCTTGAGTTCCCTGATACCCTGTTCAAATTTTTCCATTATTTTCCCTATAGTTTCTGTTTCTTTTTGGAATTCAGATGTTCCATCCTCCAATTCACTAATTCTAGCTTCTGTCTCTTTAAATCTACCATTGTAGGTATCCATTGTTTTTTCCATCTTTTCTACTTTGTCCTTCACTCCCATAAGTTCTGTGATTTGTTTTTTCAGTTTTTCTATTTCTTCTTTTTGTTCAGCCCATGTCTTCTTCATGTCCTCCCTCAGTTTATCGATTTGGTTTTTGAAGAGGTTTTCCATTTCTGTTCGTATATTCAGCATTAGTTGTCTCAGCTCCTGTATCTCATTTGAACTATTGGTTTGTTCCTTTGACTGGGCCATATCTTCAATTTTCCGAGCGTGATCCGTTATCTTCTGCTGGCGTCTGGGCATTTAATCAGATTTCCCTGGGTGTGGGACCCAGCAGGTTGAAAGATTTTTCTGTGAAATCTCTGGGCTCTGTTTTTCTTATCCTGCTCAGTAGGTGGCGCTCATGGCGCTCATCTGTCTGCGGGTCCCACCAGTAAAAGATGCTGTGGCTCCTTTAACTTTGGAAAACTCTCACTGTAGGGGAGGGTTGCCAGCCCAAGCGGCTTGGGGGGGTGCCAATCCGAATCTCCCAGCCGGCCCGGGAATCTGTGTGTGGGGAGGGTCGCCAGCCTCCGCGGCTTGTGGGAGTGCCTGTCCAAATTTCCCAGCTGGCCCGGGGCGCCAAGCGTGGCGGGGGGGCGCCGGCCGCCGTGACTTGGGGAAGTGCCTATCCACCATTCCCAGCCAGACCGGGAAGCCACGTGTTTGGAAGGGACCCCGGTCGCCGGTCTCCGCGGCTTGGGGGATCTCCGATCGAATTCTCCCAGCTGGTCCGGGGGGGCCGTGCATGGAGGGGGGGCGCCAGCCACCGCGGCTTGAGGGGATCGCCTGTCCAATTCTCCCAGCCGGCCTGGGAAGGAGGGAGGGAGGGACTCCAGCCACCTGCCACTCCGGCCCAGGGAAGCTCGCGCCCCTCAATGATCTCACCGCAGCGGATTCTCCCAGCCAGTCAGCCGTTCCAGAATGGGGTACGCTGTCTTCTTGGTCTCTGTTGTGGCTCCGGGAGCTGTTCTGTACCGTTTCTACTTCCCTAGTAGCTGTTCTGGAGGAGGAACTAAGACCCGTGCGTCTTACTAAGCCGCTATCTTCTCCGAAGTCTAGAACTATTTTTATGGCAAGGGGCATTCACTCAGTCAAGTTAAATTACTTTACAAAAAAAGTTTAGGGTGTATCAAAGGATAGGCTAAGCCTACTTAAAATTAGGCCCAAGAGTCACCCCCAGAGAACCTTTTTTGTTGCTCAGATGTGACCTCTCTCTCTCAGACAACATGACAAGCAAACTCACTGCCCTCCCCCTCTCTATGTGGGACATGACTCCCAGGGGTGTGGACCTTCCTGGCAAGGTGGGACAGAAATCCTAGAATGAGCTGGGACTCAGCAACAAGGGGTTGAGAAAATCTTCTAGACCAAAAGGGGGAAGAGAGAAATGAAACAAAATAAAGTGTCAATGGCTGAGAGATTTCAAACAGAGTCGAGAGGTTATCCTGGAGGTTATTCTTATGCATTAAATAGATATCACCTTTTTAGTTAAGGTATATTGGAGAGGCTAGAGGGAAGTGCCTGAAAAGGTAGAGCTGGTTCCAGTAGCCATGTTTCTTGAAGATGATTGTATAATGATATAGCTTTTACAATGTGACTGTGTGATTGTCAAAACCTTGTGTCTGATGCTCCTTTTATCTACCTTATGGACAGATGAGCAAAATTATGGATTAGAAACAAATAAACGATAGGGGGAACAAATGTTAAAATAAATTTAGTAGATTAAAATGCTAATGGTCAATGAAAGGGAGTGGAATAAAATAGGGGAAACAAAGACAAAAATATATTGGGTAGATGGAAATACTAGCAATTGATGAGAGGGAGGGGTAAGGGATATGGTATATATGAGCTTTTTTCTTTCTTTTTCTGAATTGATGCAAATGTTCTAACAAATGATCATGGTGATGAATGTACAACTATGCAATGATATTGTGAGTTATTGATTATATACCAATAATGGAATGATCCTATGGTAAGAATGTCTGTGTTTGTATGTTGTTATGCTTAAAAAAAAAATTAAAAATTTAAAAAAAGATAATACCGGCAGGATCCCAAGGGCTCTATTCCCTGTCAAAAATATCCTACATGCAACTCATCTCTGCATCTAGACTGGGTTTTCCTCTGATCTATTTGTAGCACCATTTCTGTTAAAAAGTGAGTATTTCGTGAATTTCAAAGTACTTTATCTCTTTATACACAGTTTTGCTTGTTTTTGAGATTTATAGAAGGAGTATCATACTTTAAAAAAAAAGTTTAGCATGTGTGTCTAATCTTACAAAATCTTACGAAATCCCAGGACAGTAACCCAAGATAGGTAGCCTTCACAAGAATCGGAGCTAGTACGTGGAAAGCCATCAGCTACTGGAGCTGTTCTGTCAGGGGCCACAGGAGCTATCTCTGCCTATTTCTGCATTTTGGTTCGATGCTCTTATACCTTTAGTTGCACACAGCCAATAATGGCCTCTCCAAACTACACGGTTCAGCCACAGAGTTTCCCATCATCCTGCCTCCACATCTTAAAGTCAAATCCTGATTGGATTGGTCCAAATTATCTATTTCAGTCAGGCCACAAAATTCAGGGGTTTCTGTCAGCTAGTGGATTGGCTGTCACTGGCTCAGGAGGACAAATACCTGGTCCAATCAAATGTGGCTGTGGAGGTGGAGTCACGTGGGCCAGACTCCAGCTCTGCGGGGCCTGGAGGCCGGTGGAGGGAATCCCGGGCAATGGGTGTAGCTGGGTAGGGGCTAGCTAGCGCCCCAGTGGCTGTGTAATCTTCGTAACTACACAGTGTAATGACTGCATGACTCTACATCGAATTGTTGTCCCACAATTTGTGATGCCATTACTTTGCTATTAGATTAAAAATTTTAGTTTAGCTCCTTCCAGTTTGGGGACTGTTATGAGTAAAGGTATGATGAGCCTTTCATCCAGATTATAGAAAAGCATGTTTAAATTACATAGAGATTACATTCTGGTGAGTACCTTCAGGATATAGAACATAACCTTCTGTTCTACAACTAATTGTTGCGATGTGATTTGAAAACATAATGTTACTATTTTCTGTTTGTTTGTTTAAAAAGTGTCTATATTTGCTAGAAATTTATACTTGGATAGTTGCAGGTGAAATAATAGGATCCAGGAAAAAGATGTGGGGGTGGTGGAGTGTAAGACTGGTGAAAAGTTGATGACTGGTTGAAGCCCTTAATAAGTATGTGGAAATTTATTATACTGTGTTTTAGTCTCTACTTTGATGTTTAGTTCCGACTTCCCTTCTCTCTCTCCCTTTCCTGGCTTCTTTGTTGTTTTCCCCTGTTTCCTCTGGATTCTTGATACCCACAGGTTGCCCTCTGGATTCCCCAAATTTTCATGTAAAAATCAAACCTCTGTAGTAAGCAAGGCATGTAAAAGGTGCCAAGTATAGTCACTTTCATTGTTTAGGTGTTATCAGACAGCTGTTAAGAGGAAAAAATCACAATGAATTTATTTTGTTCTGTGAGCTAAGAGAAAGTCAGTTAGTTGAGCGCTCTTTGGAATTTTAGAGGAGCAGCTGAGTGCCGTCTGGTGTGGTGGGCAGTGTGAAAAAGCACAGGGCTCAACAGCAGGCAGAGCTGGGGAGAGAGGGTCTTTTCCTAAAATACCTACCTCCTTCTTAGCACCTTTTTGCCCAAAAGTTATCAGCCTTTTAGAATTTTGAATCAGCAACTACATCTTGAGTTCATATAAATTTAGATAAATGAAAATTATACATATTAAAATCCTTGGAATTTTCATAACTTCTAATATAAAGCATTAAAGTCTCAAGTGCTCAAAGAAATTAGTATTTTATATTCATTTTCTAAAAAAAGAAAAAATCTAATTTTTTTAGATTAGTTTCCTATTCTAATCTACATTACTAGATTATAAATGTCTTGTGAGTTAAGTGAAATTGCAGGGTGATAATTCTGATTCTTAATTTTACATTAAGATTCACAAGGAAAAAAAAAACCTCAAGATGGTCCTAACTCCTTGAAGTTGGAGCTCCCAGAAGCATAGCTTTATGACATTTGTGGTCACCTGTGTTTAATGGGGCGGGGCCTTCTTCATAGCGCCCATGTCACCCTCTACGTCCCTCTAACTCCTCACTTTGGATTGTAATTTCATCTTTACCTGTCTGTCTCCCTCACTGGATGGTGAACTTCTGAAAAGGGATTGGAATTCTGTCATTTTCAATGCCTGGAATGCAGTTGGGCCTCAATAAATATCAGTTGAATGAAAGCTCCAGTCCACCTCAAAAATCATTTTCTTAAAAGAAAATTCCCATATCCTCCCCCTCATCAATTCTCTTTTCCCTTCCATGGACCCCAAAATTGTTCCATTCTTCAATATCACTCTCACAAGAAGGTGTGAGCTTCTAGGAAACTTCCTGCTAGAACCTAAAATACCCCAAATGATTCCTCCTAAAAAGTGTCTCCTGGTTTTTAAAATTAAAACCCATAATAAGTAATTCAATTCAGAACTACGGTGAGCATAGTAGGTCAAGAACATTTATTATTAGGCTAGCAAGGAGAGAAGGTGGGGCATGGCTAAGTGTTTGGGCCAACTTTCTTTGTGCTTCTGCTGTGCGATCTCCCTTCATGTATTTGAAATGGTTTGTCATGGTTGGTTGAGGAATGGGGTGGGGTGGGGGCAAAGCAAAGCAAAAGAAGTAATACGCAGTGGATGCAGCCTTCTTTTGAAGCCCTGTTACAGGAAGTCAGGGCAGTTCACCTGATCTGTGATAGTCATTTTCTCGATGTCGATGTTGTTGGAAGTCAGGATATCTTTTAGATAGGTCACTGTTTCTGGAGGGAGAAAAGCCTGTCTTCCCAAGATCCAAACGTGATCCATGTGAAAAAGCCAGACGAATGTAGTGCAGGAGTATACGAGTGCATAGTTCTCATAGTCGGTGGCCAGGACCCAGTATGGTGCCGACGGCATCACTGAGAACAAAGGAGGGCAGTGTTAGAAGGGATCAGCACTAGACAAGCCTTCATCTCTGGAACCGTGGAGGCAAGGCTCTGGCATCCTATTCCTTCGATAGGTTCTTAATTCTGGCTTCACACTGGAATCATCTGGAAGTTTTAAAAATATCAGACTCACTTCTACTCATCCCTCCCCAAATTCTGACCTGATCTGGGGGTGGGTGGTACTGGTGAACACTCCCCAGAGAGTCTAACGTGCAGCCACAATGAAGAGTCATTGTTCTGGATCCTCCCTGGGGACAGGTTGGTCTCTGGAGTCCCATAGCAACCAGGGCTTTGACTGGACCCCCTGGACTGACAGGCTGTGCTTGGCACCAGTGCACATGGAGGCACTGGTTAGCTAAGTGGAGACCAGATTGTAAACCCAGGTTTTCCAACTTCCTCCAGAAGAACGTGCCTAAGAGAGGAGGCAGAAGCTGATGTTTTGCCCTTTATTTTTTCTTCCTGTATGACCTTTGAAAACCCTTTCACCATTAAAAGTATGATAAATCAGTTGGCAGCAGGTTGTAAGCTCTTCCTCACAAAGCACCTATACAAACTCATTGACTTTGGTGAAGTGTTGACAGCCCAAGATTAAAGGAGAGGTATCCTCTCCATCTGGATTCAGAAACTTGTGAACCTGACCATTACAGTCACAGTCAAGCCAAGGAAATCCCATAGCCCAGCTTGTTAAACTCAGCGGAAGATGGACCCAGAAGAGAGGAAGCTTGCACTGATTCCATAAGAACAAAAGGCTCCGACACAGATGCAATCAGGGATGATTTTCTTCCCAGTGTTTCAGCACCCCATGTCTCTACTAAAAAATAATCCTGGCTGTATGGATACCTCTCCTTTAATCTTGGGCTGTCAACACTTCACCAAAGTCAATGAGTTTGTATAGGTGCTTTGTGAGGAAGAGCTTACAACCTGCTGCCAACTGATTTATCATACTTTTAATGGTGAAAGGGTTTTCAAAGGTCATACATTTGCTAAATCGAAACCAGACCTCAGAGTTTGGGAATGACCATGAGAAGCTGTTGGGCAAAGGAGGCAGTATGTGAGTGCTCAGCACTTGCTTGGGTGTCAGGGACCCAGCTGCTTATCAGACAACACAAGGGGTGGTACAGATGGCCGCCCACTGCCGTCCCTCTACCTCTGACTTTCTACCTGTTTATAAATATGAAAACAGAAGGACACTTGGAGGAAGTCTGGGTGGAAGCCTGGACAAGACTGAGTATTGTCTCTGACTAACTTTTCTAGAATTGTTGGTACCCTTCCTGCTTCCCTCACTCATGAGTACATATTTTCATCATACAATCTATATTTGAATTTCAACTGCTTCGTATATTCCTGGCTGTATGGAGAGTTCTTCAGCCCTGAGCAATTTTGGGAAAATATGTTTCTCACTTTTCCAGCAGCAGCAACATGCCCTCCTGCACATACCTGGCATGCACATTCTATCTTCCTCTCCCAGGGTCTAGTTCTCAAGAATAAATTTACCCAACTATTTCCTCTTAGTACAGAAAACTCTAATGTGTCTCTATTAGAAAACTTCCACAGTCTCCTATTGCTTAGGGAAGAAACTCCAAACTTTCTAACAAGGCATCCAAACCCTTACCAACCTTATTTCCTACTCCACGTACCATCCCATGCTCTAGGCCTCTTTCTCCAGGCCTTTTCTCATACTGTTCCTTCTACTCGGAATGTCCTTCCCCATGATCTCTCATAAACCCTACAAGGCCCAACACAGATGTCTGATCCCTGCAACCAAAATAAATCTCTCCCTCCTCTGCATCCCCCATCAACAGCTTGTACCTCTCTTTTTAGCTCCTGTCACAGGATTCCATACGAAGGTTGGGCATGTAGTATTTGACCTACACTCCAAGCCCCACCCCTAATCAGTGTTTATGAGAAAAGTTCTCAGTTGAGAGTTTGGGGACTTAAGTTTTAGTCTGAACTCTGCCCCTACTTAGTTCAGTGACCTTGCCTATACCATCCAACATTCCTGGACTTCAATTGCTCACCTGTAAAAATGACAAGAGAAACGAACATTTTCAAAGCCCTTTACAGTTTACAAAGCATGCGTTATCTAGTTTGCCTTCACAACCCTGGATAATTACCCCTGGTTTTTGGATGTGCAGTTGGTTATCCATAGTTAGATATGTGCGAGGAACTGTTTTCTTCTTATCTTATCTCAGCATTTCTGTGCGATCTAGGAAATAAGAACTTCCTCTCTGCCTTCTAGGGACTTGAGCAGTGGGGAGGGGGTTAGTAATTTCTCTTGTAGCTAGTGACTTTCAGTGTCTGCCCTGTAAATGGGGAGAGGGGATCCTTAGCACTCTTGAGAACAGAATGTCTTACAGTTCTGAGCTGAATTCTCCAGTGCATCCATATTGGCAATAAAATTAAAAACTATTTGGATATTTTTCTGTTGCCTGTTTCTATTCCTCACTTGCCTTGAGGCTCAGTAAATGACTGTGATTAAATATCTGTCGGAGACAAGACTCAAACTTGCCTTCGTACTTGCCATCTCTTGCCTCTAAGCTTTGTTGTATGTTAGTCCTTCTCCTAACATCTGCTAATTTGGAGGGCCTTGGCTTGTCTCTGGAAACTATTTCTTCCAGATTCTCATACCCTTTCAAGAATGAGTTGAGGTCTGCTACTGTGCATGTCCTATTGAAACACTTAGTGTAGTTTTGTTTTAATTTCCTGGATATTTGTTGGTACCCACACTTAGGTGTCAGCGCCATAAGGACAGAGGTCAGGGCTGTGGTGTGCACCATGGCATCCCCAGTCACTAACCAATAAAGGGCGTGTAATAGATGCTCAACAAATGATTATGGACCAACTGGATGACACGTGGATGTAAGGAATGCTCCAACCTAGGGCTCTGGTCTTCAGCTTACAAACCTCCTGTCTTTGAAATCTGCCCCAGAGAGAAGTGGATACTCACACCAGAAAAACTTGACTCCCAGCTTGGCGGGCTCTGTGATGTTGGCCTGGGTGGCCTCACCCTCAATTTGATTCACGGTTCCATCAGGTCTGCAACAAGTTAAAATTTTTAAAACAAAATTAAAAAGCTGAACTCACTGAGGAACAAAAATCAATAAAAGGCAAGGTGTGTGACGCTAAGGACTACAGCGGCCAACATCCTGATTTCTGGTGAAGAGGGGCTCTTGAAGACACGACAGACCCTGGTTCCGTCCCCTTCCCTTTCTAATGTCACTGCCCCTGAGGCCACCTGGAGGAAGACATCCTGCGGCTGATGAGAAGCAATAATTGATGTGCTCTAGGACTGGATAATACGATAGGCCCTCGTGCTGTTTGTTTGGACTGTATGCAGTGTCCGAAAGGCCACTCCTGCTCCCAGGTCTAAAGAAAGAAAGAGAATAAGAAAACCAAGCAAACAAAACAAAACGACATGAAAAAGTGTTCACTTTTTTCTTTAAGTGGGAAGGGCCAAAGGCTAAAATAAGGACTGGTTTAAATACTGAAAGAATGCAAAATATGGAGACTGGAGAACTGAAAGCTTTTCCCCGCTATAGGCTTCAGTGACATTATGTGATATCAAGTGACATATGACCTCTAAGACCCCTTCAAGTCTAGTAAGTCTCTGAATGAGTGTAAGAGATTTCAGTGGGGGCCAGGTAAAAGCCAACAGTGAGGAAACATTTCTCTTATCTCAGTGATTCTCTGGGATGGTAAGTGTGAAGAAATGTGGATAGTGCAATTGATGCCACCTTACATTGACAGCTGGCAGTGTCTTTTCTTCTGTAGTTATAAATAAAATGGTGGTAAGTCTTAAAATTGTTGGTGTCTTAGATTGGATGAAATGCCTTTCACCCTTTTGAAGAGATCTGGCCCCATTTCCAGATAACTTCCAATGACCTCATGAACCCAGGGGCAGGGTGAGGATGGAGAATAGAGGCAGTGAAGAGGGGGCTGCTCTGGCATCAGTGTGCTCTTCTAGGAAGCCGACAGAGAAGCTGCTTGTCCATCCATCCTTGGGGATGGAAAATGAAAAGTAGAGTGAGAGTGAGTATTTGAAAGCCAATAGGCTGCTGTTAGTGGTTGCTGGATGTCCAAGAAACCAAACAACAGGCAGCAGGCACAGGAGTTTGGGAAATGCACTCAATGCCCTCGGCTGTAATGCCTGTTCATCACCGTGCAGGGCTGGAGACCTTGGAACACACAGCCCTGGAAGATGGTTTCTTTGCATCTGCATGCAATAATTTAACAACCCAGTCTCTTCCCAACAGATGCATCCCTTTTATATGCATTTTGCTCCAGAACAATAATCAAAACACCAGTCTCTGGTCATAGACTCACAGCTTGTTCACAGAAAAAAATGTGTATGTGTTTTCAATGGTAGCGGCAGATAAAGAATAATAACTAATATTTACTAAAATGATTACTACATGCCAAATACTGTTCTAAGTGCTTTGCATGTGTTACCTCATTTAATGCAAAAGATAATCCTAGGGAGTAGGTTCTATTACTGTTGCCATTTTATAAATGAGGCCTAGAGAATTATCTTAACTAACCTAAGTTCAAATAGGTAGTAAGCAGCAGAATGATGCTCTGAAAGCAAGCAGCCTGGTTCCAAAGTCTGAGCCCTTCAGCTCCCAGCCCTGTGCCAGTGTTGTTTTGTCTCTCAAATTCTCTGACACTGGCTAAGAGTATTCCTCTGCTCAGACTCCCTACCGTGCCCTCTGCTTATTGTGAAATCCTCCTGGAAGGAGAAACAATGCCATTTCCCTGAACTAATGAACCTTTCTCCTTGTGCTCTAGTGTCATAAAAAGGTGCAACCCTAGAGGCAGAACTCCAAAGGAGTTGCAAAGAGACAGGGAATCTCGTAGGTTTGGGGATCTGTGTCATTGTCTGACTCTTGATCTTAGGATGGGACAAAATACTTGAAATGAGGTCATTGCAACTTTGGGGCCTACAAAAATTTCCTGTGAGACCTTCTGGGCATCTGCATCTCAATTCCTACAACCTTCCCCAGGCTCTATTTCTTTACTTTTTAATGAGCTGGGTTTTTCCTTTAGAAACCCACAAGATCCTTACTTAATTTCTATGGTTTTGCAGGGTCAGGGAGTCAACCCACTGTGTTTTGGCTCAAGCGAGGGTTAGTACATAATGGGGAGGACATAGGCTGAGTTGTAGCTGTTTTCTTGGAGTTGAAAATGTTCCCAGGACCTGTAGGGAACAGGAAGAACAAACTTTGATTCCCAGCCCAAGACAAAGGCCTCCTGTCTTTTATTTGTCTTCTAGCCATTTCAGTTCTCCTGGGGTTCACATCTCAGCCTCATCATTTATAAGCTGTGTGTGACCCTTGGGCAACTTACTTCATCTCTCTTCACCTTGGTTTCCTCATCTATAAAAGGGGCCTGACAATAGCGCCTGCCTTAGAGTTGCTATGGGGATTAAATGAATGTGTATGTATGTGTATATATATATATATATTCATTTTCATATATATAGCTTTGCATAGAATAATGTCTGGCACATAGGAAATGCTTAAAAATTATTATTACTGCTGTTCATTGTTGCTGATCTTTGTTGATGTGGGGTGAGTAGGGTTCTCTCTGGGATTCCTTTTACGTTTATGTTCGCCTTCCAAAGTGTGACTTCTTGGGTCAAATATGAATCTGTTAGAAGCCTCAGTAACAGAAAAGTGCACTTCTATAGTATACCCTGTTCCCATACCTTACAGTGTGACATGTATGTATTTGGTTCTTGCTCAATAGGAACAGGAGTTTTCTAATCGTGGAAAACTGGCCAGAGATGGATAAAGCCGCTGTGGAAGATGGTGACCATTCGTTCCTGGAAGTGTTCAAGCAGGGCTGGGTGCCCTCTGTCAGTGCCTAGTGTAGCAGGAGTGTCTCTCTTGGTTTGGAAATCAGACAGGATGGTCCCTGATGTCCACTGCTACCAGTATTTCTATTTTGCAATGAGTATAGGAATCCTGGCATTCTGGGTGACTGTTGAATCCCTGGCACGTCTCACAGGATCTGGTACACAACATATGCTTCAGCAAGTGGTTATGGAAATGCATGAGTGAATTCTAGTCCCCACAGCACCTGTCTGCAATGAGCAGGTAGTCAGACCCAGAGATGTTCTCACCCTCCCTGCACTAGATGCCAAGAACGCCCGGTCACGCCGGGACAGCGCTCAGTGGGGCTGGCTCCTGGATGCGCCTTGCCTTTAAAAACACAGCCACTTACCTCATCTCCTGGTTTATCACTTTGATGTTTCCGTTTTCCATTAGTGAGTAATTGGCTTGGATGCAGCTTCCTTTCTCAAAGCTCACTGGGATCTTCTCAATTTCGTACCATCTCCCAAGATACTGCAGAGACAAAAAGCAAATAAGTCCTATGGTTCCCTGGGGATCTGCAAGCTCTTCCCCAGTGTTTTCTTTCAGAAGCAGAGAGCCCTTTCCTGGGGAAAACAGGAAAATAGACTGCACTGTTCCCAGTGGCAAATGCAGCAAGGTATCAATTCAAATGAGAATAAGTGAACGGATGTGTGGGCATCGGTTGAATGCCACATTCTATTCCTAAAGTACTCTCTATTATTTAGGCAGGCTCTCAGTGTCCTTTATCTTCAGCCAAAATCTATGTTAAACTCTAAACCCTTAGAGGAGGGGATTGGTCTGCATGATGTAAGGTAGCTTCCATCTCAAACATTTTATTGTTCTTCAAGTCATCTTTGAATTTGGTGCAAAGTCGGATGAATTACTGGTGGAGAGCTAGGACTCCAGAGTTGGCTGGAGTCTCCTCAAATGACCTCATACAGGGAGCTCGTCCCAAAGGCGTTGGACAGGTGATCAGGATTTAGAAGACATGTACTATTCTGCTGAATTCTTGCTCTTAGGGCACAACTGCAGGGGTGCAGAATCAACTTTAAAAGAAGTACATGTGGTTATAGCTGAGGGGAAACAAACACTCTCCTACTTTCATAAATTGCCTTACATAGAGGCTGTACCAATTTACATTCTCTAGGAAGGGCAATTTGGCAATATCTAAAAATAATTAAATATACATGCCAACACTTCTGGGAATGTATTCCTCCTGATAAGATGTATGTAAGAAATGATGTATGCATAAGTTTATCCCTTGCAGTATTATTATTATAAAAGGCTAGAAACAGCCAAAATGAACATTAGTAGGGGACTGGGTAAATAAATGATGGCACATCTGTATGATGGAAGGTTATTCCTCCTCTTCTAAAAGAGTGATGTAGAATCATCTCCAAGATATATTTAGTGAAAAAAAAAGCCAGGTGCAAAATAATATATATATTATTCTACCTTTTACATGAAAATTGAGAAAAAAGGTAATTACATTAGGTTTTTATTGCTGTGGTAACTAATTATCACAAACTTAATGGCTTAAAACAACAAATTATTATCTTACCATTCTGTAGATCAAAAGCCTGACATGAGTCAACAGGGCTATGTTCTTTCATAGAGGTTCTAGGAGAGAATTTATTTCCTCATCTTTTTTGGCTTCTAGAGGTGACCCACATTCCTTGGCTTGGGACCCCTTCCTCTATCCTGAAAGCCAGCAATGGCAGGTCATATCCTTCTCACATTGTATCTCACTGACTCTTCATCCTAGGTCACATCTCTCCCTCTGACCATAGTTGGTAAAGGTTCTCTGCTTCTAAGGGCTTATGTGATTATATTGGCCCCATCTCATTGTCTGTAACTTTAATCACATCTGCAAACTCTCTTTTGCCATGAATGTAACATATCCACAGGATTTGGAGACTAGGGCTTGACTATCTGGAGGCATTATCCCGGTGACCACAGTATTATATGTATTTCTTTGCATATGTACAGATTATCTCTGAAAGACACACAATGAATTATTTTGGGGGGCAGCCACTGGGGCTTTGGAAACTGGGGCCAGGGGCACAGGGTGGGCGGCAAACTTTTATTATACACTCTTTTGCACTTTTAGAATTTTGAACCCAGTCAAAAACATTCATTGAAATTGGTTTAGAAATTTAAAAGTGTACTAATAACATTACAAAATCAGAGATGCACTCACCTTCAAAAAGGCGGAACATAAAAAGGAAGCCCACCACAACCAGGTGGCAGCATTGTCTCAGCCACATGGTTTTCTGCTCAAATACACTCCAACATTTATGACCATAAATTTTCCCACTCATTTATTAAAGCTCAACAACCAATTAAAATCACTGAACTCAATATTCATTGACAGCACCAAAAAATAGGGTGAAGATCAACTGGTTTCATAGGTATCCTCAAAAATATCTCCATTTTATATAGTGCATTTAAAATAGTTCTATTTATTGGTAAAGTGGCTTTGGTGCTCCACAATTAAAACTGAGGAAGCATGAATCTCCAAAAAACAGGAAACCCAGCGATCAAAGATTGGTTTTCCCTCATGATCTTATTATCTTTTGAAATCCTCTTAATCTTTGTAGGTCTTGGTTTCTTTAGCCACATAGGGAGAATGCAATTTTAAAAGATTCCTGGGAAGGAATAAGCAGAACTATCTCTATTTTCAGATGACAGGATATAGAAAGTCCTGAGAAGTCCGCTAAACCAATTTCTAATAAAAAATTATTAGAACTAATAAATGAGTTCAGCAAGATTGAATGTTCCACAGTCAATATATAAAAAAATCAATGATATTTCTAAATACTTGCGGTGAATAACCTGAAGATTAAATTAAGGAAACAACCCCATTTACAATAATATAAAAAAAAGAATAACATACTTAGGAATAAATTTACAAAAGGAGTGAAAAACATTGTTAAAATAAATTTTAAAAGATCTAAATAAATGGAAAGATAGCCTTATGTTCATGGGTAGGAAGACTTAATATTGTTAACATGGTAACTCTAAACTGATCTTCAGATTTAATGCAAGCTCTATCAAAATCCCAGCTGGCTTCTTTGCAGAAATTGACAAGCTGATCCTAAAATTCACAAGGAAATGCAAGGGACCCAGAATAGCCAAAAGAAAATATCAGAAAAGAACAAAACTGGGTCGTACTTCCTGATTTCAAAATTTAATATAACGTTACAGCAATCAAGACTGTATGGTACTGACATAAAGATATACATATAGATTAGTGGGAAAGAATTGAGAGTCCAGAAATAAACCCTCACATTTATGATCAATTGTTTTTGACCAAAGTGTCAAAGAATAGTATTTTTAACAAATGGTGATGAGAAGATTTGATAGCCTCATGCTAAAGAACGATGTTGAGCTTCCTATATCATACCACACACAAAATTTAATCAAAACAGGCCAAAGCATTAAATGTAAGAAGTAAAACTATAAAACTCTTAGAAGAAAATATAGAAGTAAATCTTAGTGATCTTGGATCAGGCAATGGTTTTTAGACGACATTAAAGCATAAGTAAGGGCCAACAGTGGCTCAGTGGCAGAGTTCTAGGGTTCGATTCCCAGAGCCTGCCCATGCAAAAAAAAAAAAAGCACAAATAAGAAAAGAAAAGAGAGATAACTTGAATTTCACAAAAATAAAAAAATGCTTGTGCTTCAAAGGGCACATCAATGACATGAAAATCAACCCACAGAATGAGAGAAAATATTTGCAAATTGTATATCTGATTCTAATACCTAGAACAAACAAAGAACTGTTATATTTCAATAATAAAAAGACAATAATCCAATTAAAAAGTGGGCAAAGAATCTGGATAGACATTTCACCAAAGGAGATGTACAAATGGCCAATAAGCACATGAAAAGATGGACAATGTCACTAACCATCGGGGAACTGCAAACCAAAACCATGACAAGGTATCACTTCACATCCACTGGGATGCCTACAATAAAGACGATGGGCAATAACAAGGGTTGGTGAGGATGCAGAGAATCGGAACTGTCATACGCTGCTGCTGGAAATGCAAAATGGTGCCACTGCATTGGAAAGCGGTCTGGCAGTTTCTCAAAAGGTTAAACATGCAATTACCATGTAACCCAGCAATTCTACTCCTAGGTATAGAGCCAAGAAAACGGAAAATATTTGCCCCCAGGAAAACATGTACATGAGCGTTCATACCAGTATTATTCCAAATACCCCCCAAACAAAAACAACTGAAAAGATGAATGAATAATTAGAATATGACATAATCCGTACAATGGAGTATTATTTGGCAGTAAAAAGGAATGAAGAACTAATGCATGCTATAGCATGGATGAACATCGAAAACATTATGGTAAGTAAAACAAGCCAGTCACTAAAGACTACATATTGTATGACTCCATTTCTATGAAACATCTGGAATAGTTAAAACTATACAGACAGAAAATAAGTTAGTGCTTGCCTGGGGCTGAGAGGCTCATAGGGAATGGGGAGTGACTATCAACGACTGTAGGCTTTCTTTGGGGGTGGTGGGAGTGAAAATGTTTTAAAATTGATTTGTGGTGATGGTTGCACTATTCTCTGAATATACTAAAAAATCATTGAGTTGTACAATTAAAATGGATCAATTCTATGGCATGTGAATTCTATGGCATATGGCATAAAGCTGACATTTAAAAAAACTTGCTTTAATTCTTATAGGACCCTTATATATACAAATCAATTACAATTTCCAAAGTGTCTTGAGAGTTTTACCCAAAAAATAAAATGTGAGTCAAATTTCCTGGCTCTTTTCTGTAAAGCCTCCTGCGGTCTATAAAGATTACTTGAATAAAGGGGTCAACCCTGAAAAATGAGTGGAGTAAGTCAGGGTAGACTTCAGTACAGTAAATCTCCCATTCTTACCACTTCTGTGTGAATTCTCTCCATCCTTCTGATATTTCTTCTTCCCTGCCTCCCTCAGGCTTCAAGCTCTTCCCTCACACTTCTACCAAACCCATCCCCTGAGAGTTACAATACTCATTCACATGGAGGTGTAACTGATACCAACTTCAATACCCAGGGTATTGCTTCTTAAAAGAGATCCAGGTCTAATTCTCCTAAGGAGGGTGAGATTCCATGTGTGAGGGAGCAGCTGTGGGAGCCTCTGAGGCATGCCACCCTGGCAGCTGCCTCCCCTGCTGCCACCTCTCCCGTTACACATGCATGCAGTAAGGCTGGACCTGACCCCAGGGAGAAGGACCATACATAGAAGAGCTATACAAGAAAGCCCACTGGGGAGTTCTGCCCTCTCCCAGGCCCCGTTAGAGTATCGCCTGGGTGTTCTGTGTTGCTGGGAGGCCTGACTTTGATTCCCATTCTGCATTTCCTAGCTGTGAGACTGGGTTGGTAACAAGCTCTTTGACATTCAGTTTCTTCATCGGTTCATTGGGAATAATAGCATCATGGCAGCTGCTGTGGATGCCTCAACCTGTATCCCCTCAGCCCACCTCTGAGTTTACCCCAGCCACCACGGACACACCCCCTGTGTCACTCTCCTTCTCTGACAAGGACTCTGCCAGCCCCATGGGAGCTCCCACGCCCACTTGCATCCGTTAGTGGGACAATCTGAGGTGCTTTCTACACATTTCCTCACAGAGCCCTCCAGTAGGGCTGAACCCTGTCGTGCACAGAATAACCTTTTCTGCCTTCCCTGTCTCACTTCCTCCACATATCCACTCTTGCTTCCTGAGATTGTCTTCCCAAAACTATCTACTCCGAGCCCTAATCTCAGAGTCTGCTTTGGGGAAATCCAAAATAAGATAAATACCTGCCATAGGCTTGTAACTGAGAAATCAGGATTTAAGGGATGATTTTGATTACTGAATCATTATACAGATATTCCTTTTTGCTTTCTGGTATATTGGAGTAGACAGAGGGAAATTCCTGAAATCTCTAAACCATAATCTGGCTGCCTCGATCTCTGCTAATGATTGTCTAGACCTTATCTTCTGCCCCTGTGATTGTAAAAACCTTGTGACTAACCTTCATCTACACCTAGTTATCCAGTTTTACAACTTTAGAGTCTTGGACTCACTAAAGACAGCCCCTAATGTTTACTAATGAAGGGTCTTGGGTCAGCCGGGAACTAACCCACCCCAAGTCTGAAGTTATCTTGGTGCCTGAGACCAGGTTTAACCTAAGAGGGCTCTCCAGACATGCGCAGTAGCTTAGCCTTTAATCTACAAGTCACCTATACCTCATTTTCTTTCATGCATTCTGTGACTAAGCATGTAATCAATCTGCGCATGCTCAATAATCAGATTCCCCTCTAATTACACCATCTGGGGCCACCGCTCTCATTATCCTAAACCCTGCCCACCTGTTCTCTAATAACACTATCTGAATTA